>NC_058084.1:53573131-54773131 GCF_014858855.1 Bufo gargarizans | reverse complement strand
GCAGAAGAGGTTCACAAATAGAGGAGAACTAAAAAATATCATCGTCCCTCTAGAGTCCTTTCTCATCAACAATAATAGACTATATCATATGATAGTCTAAAGCTTGTGTCTTATGTATACTTTATAGACCATGGGTTGATACGTGTGAGGGCATTGTCTCTGGGTTCTTCCATTGTCCTCGTTTTTTATGAAGAACCTCCAGGCAAGTCACCTTGGATATAACATCCTATAGGATTCTCAAATTAACCTTGCTATGAGTAGCTGAACCCTGTTTGCTCAAAAATACAGTACATCAGCTACATAGCAATATGAAAGTATCTGCCTGTGGATAAAATATAGTATAGCCTCAAATGTGGGCACAGAGACGGCTGCATATTAGAAGTGATCACAGGAAAAAGGTTGACAATTTTATTTTTCCATAATATAGGAAATAAAAAATGGAGCATCTTTGCAAACAGTATTTTTAGAAAAAAGTCTCCTACCATCTTATACAGCTAGGATACAGACCTATGTGTCTCCATGGAAACAGACTACAAAAAAAACCTTATGTGTAGTCTGATTATGCAGTCATGTGTTTAACTTTTATATCTTGCTATCCTGCAGACAGTAGAAGAAAGAGTAGATGGGGGGAGGATCAGATCTACAGGATCAGACCACACACAAGGTTTTTCATCATGGAGACACAATGGGGTGCACAAAGTAGTGGGATATTTTTAACCGTTATTGTTTTTTTTGTCCTTTAAATGCATTGTCATAGTCAAATGAAAGGCCGTCCATGTAACATAGTAACATAGTACATAAGGCTGAAAAAAGCCCTCTGTCCATCCAGTTCGGCCTGTCATCCTGTAAGTTGATCCAGAGGAAGGAAAAAAAAAAAACTGTGAGGTAGAAGCCAATTTTCCTCACTTTAGGGCAGGGATGTCAAACTCGTGGCCCTCCAGCTGTTGCAAAACTACAACTCCCATCATGCCTGGGCATACTACAGCTATCAGGTAATGATGGGAGTTGTAGTTTTGCAACATCTGGAGGGCCATGAGTTTGACATCCATGCTTTAGGGGAATAAAAAATTCCTTCCCAACTCCAATCAGGCAATCAGAATAACTCCCTGGATCAACGACCCCTCTCTAGTAGCTATAGCCTGTAATATTATTACCCTCCAGAAATACGTCCAGGCCCCTCTTGAATTCCTTTATTGTACTCACCATCACCACCTCCTCAGGCAGAGAGTTCCATAGTCTCACTGCTCTTACCGTAAAGAATCCTCTTCTATGTTTGTGTACAAACCTTCTTTCCTCCAGGCGCAGAGGATGTCCCCTCGTCACAGTCCTGGGGATAAATAGATGATGGGATAGATCTCTGTACTGACCCCTGATATATTTATACATAGTAATTAGATCTCCCCTCAGTCGTCTTTTTTCTAAAGTGAATTACCCTCATGTTGATAATCTTTCAGGCTACTGTAGTCCACCCATTCCAGTTATTACTTTAGTTGCCCTCCTCTGGACTTTCTCCAGCTTTGCTATGTCTGCCTTGTTCGCAGGAGCCCAGAACTGTACACAGTACTCCATGTGTGGTCTGACTAGCGATTTGTAAAGTGGTAGGACTATGTTCTCATCACGGGCATCTATGCCCCTTTTATTGCAAGCTATTATCTTATTGGCCTTGGCAGCAGCTGCCCGACACTGGTTTTTGCAGCTTAGTTTGCTGTTTATTAAAACTCCTAGATCCTTTTCCATGTCAGTGTTACCCAGTGTTTTACCATTTAGTATGTACGGGTGACTTGCATTATTCCTTCCCATGTGCATAACTTTACATTTGTCAGTGTTAAACCTCATCTGCCACTTATCTGCCCAAGCCTCCAGTCTATCCAGATCCATCTGTAGTAGTATACTGTCATTCACAAGTCCACGAAAGTTAGAATCACAGTTTCCAGTGATTCCCTTCTCTGGCTCATAGGGGTGCAGCTATGGGGCTACTGGGGTATGTGCCCCTGATGATGAGTGCCAGGGGGGTGCCTACAGGCCACTTTGCCTTATGTAGACTATTCAGATACAGCTCAACTCAACCTTTGCCCTGAATGATGAAGAGTCTGGCTTATCAGGTGAGCTGTGCGTGGAAAGGCTGTTGCAGCCCGTGGTTTAGGTGAGCAACTCCTCAAGTTCTTGTCAATATCCTGATGTTACAGAATACGCTAGTTAAAGGGTTTGTATATGATTAGAAAAAAGGACTGCATATTTTTCAAGGAACAATGCCACATGTGTCTATGTCTGGTATTGCAGCTCACTAAAATGGGGATGACCTGTAATACCGGACACAGCCCACGGACAAGAGTGGTGCTGTTTCTGGCAAGACTTTTTTGTTTTGAGTCCTTCATGTTCAGTGGATGGGTGTAGGATGCAGATGTGAGATCTGAAATTCCCCTCCTAACATTTGAGTCACTTTAGCAGATATTTCAGAGAACAGAAGCAGGACTATATGTTTTTTTACTCCCATTCTCCTCCAGTGTTCATGCAGCTGCATTCTACATCTGCTCTCCCTTTCTACAACTATACTTACTGGCAAGAAGACATCGCACATGATGGGTTAGAAAATCTTAATATTTACAGAAATGCAGCTGTCTGCGGCCGTTCACGCAATCAGCGAGACAGCATCCACGCGGCACTAAAGTCTGCTGCTCTGCTCCCACATACAAAGATGAGTGTCCTTTAAAATCATACAAATACAGACATCATCCATGCATCCAATACATTATTATCAATCTGGTAAAAGGGCCCAATTGCACAGACAATTGCATATTACAATGATTGGGAACCAACCATTCATCCTGAACCTTGCTCATTCTTTAGATGAATTTAGATGCAGCAGTTATCTTTTATGTACAGGCATGAATGACCGGTCCTACGATTGTTGATCCCCATTATTTGTTGGCAGCAAGTCCCTTTTTACAAACAGTAGGGTGATGTGCTGCCCACAAGAAATGATTGCATATGCTGAATAAATTATAAGTTTTTTTTATTTTTTACTAGTTTGTTGGGTGATTGGCAGTACATGTACATGGGCCAGTTATCAGGAATAAGCATTTGCACCCGATAATTGGTAGTCTTCACTCAGGTAAGGCTTGTTTTACATCTGCATTAAGCAGATCCGGCAGGCTATTCCAGCCAGGAACAGATTGCCGGATCCGTTGCTGCCATGCGCTGCCGGAATTCCGTCCGGCCTTATTCACTATAATAATACAACTTGAGCTACTGGAGCGTTACCTGTTGTCTGACTATGAGGCAGCTGTCAACAATATTATCTAATCCTGTAGGTACTGGTTCAGTTTCTCTCTTGCGGTTTTCTGTCCTGTCTCCTGTGAGAGTGCTGAATAACACCCTAGGGGTTAGTGTCTGCCATTCCTTGGTTGACACAGAAAATCCCCACTATCTGGTTTGACCAGTGGAGGGGAGAAATGAAATGGAAGAAGGGGGGGGGGGAGGGTTGCCAACCATACAATATCTGCTGGTGAACAAGGTGCATTACATGAAAGTTACACAGTATTACATTGCATTGCATTTACAAAACCAACAAAACCATTGGTATAATAGATAGATAGATAGATAGATAGTTTCCTTGAGACAATGTATCACATGTTGCTATTATTTATCACCTTTGTTCCACAAAAAATTTCCGTCAGCCCATCTGGCCACAGAAGAAAATATCACGCTGACTTGGTGTTCTGCTTAACAAAAGCGGATACTAGGAATAGAAAAAACCACCAACACTCATATCACTCATGGTCTTCAAAGAAACATAGGCTCTTTAATTACATTCAGCATCCTCCATTTACAATCGTTCATCCCTCAAAATAAAATAAAACATTGGTCAGAAAATAACAGCTATTGTGGTGGCAGGAAATCAAAATTGTTTGCTTAATTCGCTCAAAGCCAAAATTTATTTTATGTTGTTTCAGCAGGAAGGGAATTGAAGCGTCACTAATGCGGTTGCTTTTGTTATACTTCTTTGTAGACCTTGTATTCTTCAGCGGCGTCTGCCAGAAGTCTTCACCTCAGCACCACACCACAGACTAATATCCTCCCCTTCAATTTCCCATCTTCCTTATATAAAGAAAGCCCTGTCTACTTCTGGGAATACACAAGATTTATGCCAGGCAGTGATCACAGCTGGTAATTGTATAGTCCTATGAATACTTTTTGGGTTTTCTTGTGAAAAACCTGTCGTGGATCTGGGGCAATTAAAACCACTGACCAGGAAACTGTGGGCGTCTAATCTAAGCTCAGCATTTCCACGTTCTCAGAAGGCTCAGTTGGTCGATAATTTACCCTGACGGGTCTCCACTTCAACCCTTGTGACATCATCCAGTGATGAGATTGTCAGACAAAGTCTTCTCAAGTGTTTGCAATGGAAAAATCTAAATAATCAGAATATTATCTGGTAAAGGGATTAAGCAACGTCTTGTAGGCACCAAAGCAGAGCAAAATTATATTGGGGAAGAAGAGTGACTAAGCATAGAGAAGCAATGACAACAAAAAATAACACTATCAAAAAAGAATTAACTGGACTCAAATCTTTGTAATTTTTGACAATCTTTAGGTATAGTTGGGTCATAATAATAGTCTCTGAGCTCTACAGGCAGTTATTTCCTCCTCATGGCTTGTTTTTTATAGACAGCTGTGCCTTTCCAATACATGACTAGTTAACTGAATTTACCACAGGTGACTCCAATCAAGGTGTAGAAACATCTCAAAGACGCTCAAGAGAAACAGGAGGCCTGAATAGTTATGTAGATGAGAAATTTTAGTTTTTTTCCTGTTTTCATAAATTAACAAGTATTTCTAAAATTCAGTTTTCACTTTTTCTTTATGGAGGATTGAGTGCAGATTATTTTAGCACAAGGCTACAACATAAAATGTGAAAGAAAATGAAAGGGTCTGAAGACTTTCCAAATGTATTGTATATAGTTGTATGTTTTCAGTTAGTAATACCACTGTCTGCAGTTCTCGCTCATACCCTAAGTATGTTTTTGGACGGTAGCAACATATTACTCATTAGGGAGTCATTCTGAATAATCTTATCCATTAAGAACTTGATTACTTCCCATTTGTTAAGGCGAGTCACATAAGTATTGTTGAGACTATAGCGGGAGGTGATGATTTACCACGCGAGAATCTGCTTGTTTATGGAAAGTTGCGATCCACTTATACAAGTTACTTAGCCCTGTTTTCACTGCTCTCAAGTCCAGCCGCCCAGCTTATCATCTATTGGGATGGGTGTAGTCCCAAAAATATTTGCCGCAGGGGAATATTCTTCCAAAAATTTAGGTGTTTTTTAAAATGTAATAAATGCTTTAAAAGAAGATTTATGCGAAACTTGAGAATTCATTTACTTATTATGTGAAAGATTTTACACCCATCCACCTCATTTCGGTTGTGCAATAATTTCTAAGCTGTACCGTGACCTTTAAATAAAAATGAGGCAATATTTTTTTCAGAAATCTGCTGTCCATTATTGATCATTGCAAATGTATTAAAGAGAAAAATGTAATAAAGAGAAAGCAGAGAGGATAAACATTGTAATAATGATGAAAAATAACTGTTTCCCCAGCATGAAGCCAATTTTTTGGAAGTCTACACAAAGATAAACCATAAATCATTTTGGTTGGAACGTTGTAAGCAATGGAGGAGGGTAGATTGCTCTGAGGGTTTCGCCAAGAACATGGCTATAAAATGCACACAAGCCTTTGTAAGAAACTGAGAGTAGAACATTAAGTAATTATAAAATGTTGACAGGCATTGCAAATAAGGCCTATGTGTACTGCAGTGCCATATGTAGAGATGGCCTTGCGGTCGTTTCGTGGCAAACTTTGCTCGTTCGCAGTTCACCGAACGGGCGAACATATGGCAAAGTCCACCGCCACCATATTCTTTTGCATTGCGCCGAACTTTGACCCATGCACATCCATAAGGTGGTACAGGACAGCCAATTGAGACATTTCAGCACATGGACATACCTTATAAATAAACCCGATCTGGCCACCATTTTACATTCAGTCTTTTGCCAGTGTAGGGAGAGGTTGCTGTGTGGAGCAGGGACAGACTGTTAGAGACACCAAATGCTAGCTAATAGACTGGTATAGGTGTGCTATCGATTGGTGTGATATACTGAGGGGTGTGATATACTTATAATATACTTTCTAACATAGAAAGTATACTATAGTGCATTTTTATTGTGCAGCAGTTGTGTACGGTTCTGTTGCGATACTGCAGCTATACATAGGGGCAAACGCTCTTGAAACAAATAATTTCAACTGGTGTGATATACCAGTTGCCCCTAAAAAAATCTGATTGAGGCAGGGGTGTGACATACCAATAATATACTTTCTATATAGTGCATTTGGGTAGTGCAGCATTTTTTTGTGGTTCTGCTGCGTTACCGCAGCTACACGGAGTGACAAACGCTATTGGAACAAATAATTTCTACTGGTGTGATATACCAGTTGCCCCCCCCAAAAAACTGATTGAGACACAGGTGTGATATACCTTCTTCCACAAATACTACTCTTCTATAGGGACTTTGTCACAGGGTCATTTTGAAAATGACAGGCAGGTCGGGCAGGTGCACCAGACCGGAGCCTAAGTGGGAAGATGCAGAAGGTGCAATTACGTCAAAGGATGCACCAGATTTGGTTGAGTGGCCCACTCAGCCTTCCGCTTCTGCACCCTCCTCATACTCTCTATATGCACCCTCTTCACTCTCTGCTGTGTGCACCCCCAAAGACACCACCACCACCACCATATCCCCTCCGCTCAAGTCAGAGGAATTATTTTTCCATCCATTACAAGACCTTACCAATGCGCAGCCATTCTTGGCATCGGATCAAGAAGAGGAGGTATCAACGGCCGCCACCCAACGATCTGAGGACAGTACCCAGATCAGCCCAAGGAGGGTGGTCCCCGCTGTTGCTGCCTACTCCGAGATCTCTAATGTCAGTGGTAGTGAAGGTGACGATGATGACGTGTCGATGCCCACAAGATAGGAAGAGGAGGGAAGTTCAGAGGGAGAGACGGAGCAGCAGATAGGAAGGAGAAGAAGGAGAGGCAGGCAGAACTTACAGTGCACAGGAGGCAAAAGGCAGACTGCTAATGTATCTGGAACGAGCCATCCACCATCCACGGTCGCCGGCACATGGCTCCGCAGTGTGGCTTTTTTTAACGTGTCCGCTGCTGACAATAGTGTTGCCATCTGCAGCCTGTGCTGTCAACGCATAAGTCGCGGTAAGCCCAACACTCACCTAGGGATGACCGCCTTAACAAGGCACCTGGCCTCCCATCACCGAGCCCAGTGGGAGCAACACCATCAGAACCTACAAAGCTACACTCCCGACGCTCCACGTCCTACCTCTTCTCCTTCTCCTCTCTCTTCCCATTTGTCCTCCGCTCCACCTTCCACCGTGCCATCATCGCGTTCATCTGACAAAAGGCCGGCTTCCATGGCCCAAATGTTTGAGCGTAAAAAGATCATGACGCCGGATAACCCTCTTGCCCAACGGCTGACTGCCAGCTTGACTGAACTGCTAGCCCGCCAACTACTGCCATATAAACTGGTGGACTCAGAGGCCTTTCGAAAATTTGTGGCCACTGGCACACCGCAATGGAAGGTCCCCGGAAGGACATTTTTCTCCCAGAAGGGCATCCCAGAGCTAAGTGGCCACGTTCAGCGGCAAGTGAATGTATCTCTGGTGCCAAGATACATCTGACCACATACACGTGGTCTAGCAAACACAGGCAGGGAAGGTACATAACTTTTACTGCCCACTGTGTGAACCTCCTAACTGCTGTCAAGCATTCAACCTGTGGCACCCGTGTGGATTGGGTGTTACCGCCACGGATTGCATGGAGGCCAGCCTCTTCTTCGCCTCCTCCTACTCTATCCTCCGTCTCCTCCTCGGCTGACTCCTTATTTTCTGCTGCTACCTCCTCTTCCGCTGCGCCCCCCAAGCTCCCTAGAACCTATTTGACGTTCCAGGTGAGACGTTGCCATGCCGTACTGCAGATGTTGTGCCTAGAAGCCAAAAGCCACACCTGTCCTTCACTCCTTTCAGCTTTGCGGTCACAGGCCAATCAGTGGCTAACCCCGCTCAATTTGACAGTTGGTAAAGTGGCGTGCGACAACGGTGCCAATCTGCTGAGGGCGCTAAAACAGGGCAAAATGACACACATGCCATGCATGGCACATGTCCTGAACTTAGTCATGCAGCGTTTCGTTGCCAAATGCCCCGGGGTCCAGGACGCCTTCTTTCTGGAGCATGCATTGTGTTGTGTCATTGAGCAAGCCGTCGAGGAGCAGGAGCAGGAAGTCGCAATGCTGGATAAATTCCCAGGGGGGGTTTACTCTATCTGAGACAAGTCAACAGGAGTCTGAAGAGGAGTCAAAGGAGGATGGTGCTGGGGCGGAGGAGGAGCAAGAAGAGCATGCTTTCATTTTTCTGGGATCCCTGGTGTTGTTCGTGGCTGGGGGAAGGAGACCAAGGACGACATTATCCTGGATGATGAGCAGGAGCCAGGCCACTCCACTGCTTCCAGTTTAGTGCAAATGGGGCCTTCATGCTCCAGTGTTTGAAGAGGGACCCCATATGAAAAGCATAAAGGGCAAGAACCAGTACTGGGTGGCAACGTACTTAGACCCCCGGTACAAACACAAAATGGAGGGACATGTTACCAGCATCACAGAGGGTTGTCAGAATGCAGCACTTCTAGGCCTTGCTTCGAGAAATGCTGCATTCTACTTTTGTGGGTGCTGGCAGAGGAATTTCCACTCACAGAGAAACAGTTGCGGGTACCAATCCAACAGAGCATGCAAGAAGAGGGCGATTTGAAGATGTGTTGGTTACTTCAGATATGAGATTATTCTTGCAGCCAACCCATCGACAGCAGCCCTCCGGATCCAGCCTCAGGGAATGCCTAGACCGACAGGTGTCCGAGTACATTGGGTTAACAGCCAATCTGGACGCTATGAGAAGCGAGGAACCCCTGGACTACTGGTTGTGCAGGCTTGACCTGTCTCCAGAGCTGGCACAATTTGCCATGGAACTCTTGGCTTGCCCCTCATACAGTGTCCTGTCCGAAAGGACGTTTAACGCAGCAGGGGGGATCGTGACCAATAAGGCACTCGCCTAGCTCACGACAGTATGGACTACCTCACATTTCTAAAAATGAATGAGGCAAGGATCTCGGAGGAATTCAACATCTGTGATGACCACGTTTAATTGAATTTCCTCATGCCAGCACACACAAATCCTACAACACCAAGAACAAAGAATCGTCCCTGTCTTTTGTAAATAATGAGGCATAAAAGGCCTTTTCTGTCTGTTGAATGCCTAATGTTTTGGGCCTCGGAAGAATTCAACACCTGTGACGACCATGTGTTTCAACTATTATCATTAGGGTTTTTTTTTTCAAGAGGGGGGGATTTCGTTAGCCATGTTTTTAATCCAATTTTATATTTTTAGTTCCTTTAAACATATATATTTGACCTGTATTTGTACTGGCCTTCAGTAAAATTGATATCCATTGACCATCTAATATACCTCCAGCCACATAATAACTTGATCTTTTCTGTATGGTGAATGCATAATTTGTGGGGCCTGTAATACACTGGCCTGCAGTAAAATTGATATAGAATGACTGTGTAATCTACCTCAAGCCACATACTTACTTGTTCTTTTCTGTCTGCTGAATGCATAATTTTTGGGGCCTGTAGTCCACTGGCCTGCTGTAAAATTGATATCCAATGACCGTGTAATCTACCTCCAGCCACATACTTACTTGTTCTTTTCTGCACAGTGAATGCATATTTTTGGGGCCTCTGAAGAATTCAACACCAGTGATGACCACGTGTTATCAAATTTCAACTATTATCATTAGGGTTTTTTTCAAGATGGAGGATTTCGTTAGCTATGTTTTTAATAAAATGTTATATTTTTAGCTCTTTTAAACATATGTATTTGACCTGTATTTGTACTGGCCTGCAGTAAAATGTATATCTATTGACCGCCTGATAATCCTCCAGCCACATAATCACTTGTTCTTTTCTGTCCGGTAAATGCCTAATGTTTGGGGCCTGTAGTCCAGCGGCCTACAGTACAATTTTTATCCATTGATCGCATAATGTACCTCTAGCCACATAATCAGAATTTCTTTTATGTCAGGTGAATGCCTAATTTTTAAGGCCCGTACTCCCGTGGCCTAAAAGAAACATTTTCCAGGCTCCAACAGGGCACATTTTAGAGAATTTCCCTTTATGACGCATAGAAATGTCCCCTGATTAAGATACATATTTTTTGTTGGCATTTTTGTCATTGATCCCCCTCTAGTATGTCACTGTTCATGGTGTGGGACTATTTGTGCACTTCTAGTAAGTATTTGGTGACTGCAAATATGATCTGAAGGTTTTTCATGTTCGCCTGCCATTAAAGTGAATGGGGCCCGCCGCAGACTTGCGAACATTTGATCGCGTTCGCACGATCTCGTTCGCAAACCATCCTGGCTGATGTTCGTCCATCACTAGCCGTATGTACTCTTTATGCTGCCCTATGGTGGTCGAGGGTCAAGTGGGTACCACAAATAGCCTGGCACTCAAAGCTTACAATCTTAAATGCACTTTTAGTACAATACTTTATGTATGGGGCTGTTGTGGAATTATTTAATCCCTTAGTGAATGCAGCAAAGGGTGAAACTGAACCACTACCTACAGGATTAGCTAATATGGTTGACAGCTGACTCACTGAGTCAGACAACAGGAAACGTCCCAATAGTTCAAGTTGTGGTAAGAACCGCAGTTAGTGTGAACTGAGTCCAATAGCAGACATGATGGTGAATGGTAAAGGCAGAAGCTGATGATGATGATGAGTGTCAGAGGCAGAAGCTGAAGCATGGTCAGAGACAGGCCAGAGCTCAGAGGCCGGTATCAGATAGTAACATGCTGTACAGAGGATCAGACAGGTTCAGGGTCAGACAGGTCCAGTAGTCGATGCAGGCGGCAGGCAAACAGAATGGTCAAACAGGCCGGGTCAAACACAGTAGATCAGAACAGAACACTTTTGCTATTACTGTTAGTAACTCAACACTCAAGCAACTTCCTGGAAGAGGAAGCTGCTATTTAACCTTGTAACCCTGCCCAGGGGTGGTGCTGGGAGGCAGGAAGCACGCGCCTCTGGAAGCATAAATGAAAGGAAGTGACGGCAGTGCACCCCTATGGGACGCCAGCATGAGATGGAGCACGGAGGCAGTGTGGCCGCAGAATGCTTCTGGCAGGCACACACCTGCCACATCTGGCGGAGACAGCAGGAAGTATGGCAGAAGGCCCAGACCTAACAATAAGAAATTTTGTATTATCGCTTATATGAGAAAAATGCCTCTGTCTCCACTTATCAGACACCATTCCTGCTTCTCAGCTGTGCAGCTGAAAACAAACACAGTAGGAAGGGAAAGCATGTCATAGTAGTATAGTGCTGGTAGACTTGCACAGAAGGGATGTGCCCCTTGCGTCTGAGAGAAATGCATGCAGGTGTGCAGCTGAAACAGGGAATAATATGGCTGAAATACATTAAGGAAGCCCAAATATAACTGTCCTTTCACAATTATGATTATACATATAAGCACAGCCATTATGCAAACTTTTATGGAAACCTCAGGTACACTTTAATTTTTCCTTCAATGTACCTGGAGGGCTTGTTTTTTGCAAGTTGTATTTTTCAATGGCATCATTTTTGGATACATACCATAAAATATATTGATTAGCTTGTATTATTTGCTTTAGGGGGTGCATTGCTTTTGTGTAGTTTATTTCGTTATTTACCTTGTGGCTAGAAAAAAAAGGTCAGAATTAGGGATGAAACATCCGAAGTCGATTCGCATAAAACTTCGTTCTAATACTGTACGGAGCAGGAGCTCCGTACAGTATTAGAATGTATTGGCTCTGATGAGCCGAAGTGATTGGTACCAACTGGAACCGAACCCGAGTTCGGGAAATGGTTTTTTACAGTACAAATTAATTTATGAAGTTATTGCGCGAAGTCTCGCGAGACTTCACAAAGCAATAACTTCGGCTCATCGGAGCCAATACATTGTAATAGTGTACGGAACGCTTGCTCCATACAGTATTAGAACTAAGTTTTATGCAAATCGACTTCAGATGTTTCATCCCTAGTCAGAATGAATACAGTCCTACCAGGTAAGTATATTTTTTTATGTTTTAGAACTTTTGCAGAATAAAAACTTTATTGTAGGGACGAAAACAATTTGCATCTTCGTATTCTGAAGCATAACTTTTTGTTTCTTAATTGACATTTGGTGAGATAGGGTAGCTTTTTAATGGTATTTTGCTTCAGCATGTGGATGATATATGGACTATTTTAGAATAAAAAGATTCAAGTGGGGGACCTTTCACTGACAGGTAAGTAAGTTAATGACATAATATGCATTCATGTGTTCAGCCAGCACAGTGGAAGTTGCAGTTAAATTACTTAATGAGATTTCTCTCAGTCATTAGCAGAAATCCATAAGATTTCTCCTACTGTTATTATCATTATTCTAACCAGACAAAATCCCAAGTGCAAGATTTTGTCCCGATATATGATGATGATGTATGACTGAGGATGATAAGCCTGGAAGTGCAGAATTCCATATTCCCTTTGAGGAGAAGGAAATGCTGTCCTTAACTCACCCTGAACATGAAGAGCTCCCATGAATATCTACTTGAAGGTATAAAACCTTTTCTGATTAAGGTTAGTTCTGGTCTACAGTAGTGGGTTCAGAATATTGATGGTCTTTGTAATCGGTCTGACTCTTGGCATTCCCAATGATCAGTTATTTGAAGGGGTCACAGATCTCTTCATTGTTAACTTGCGTAATGGGCGCCCCCCCTAGGGCCCTCTATATATAAAACGCGTCCCAGGTATAGGAATGCCAAGTGGTGTAGTGTGGCCTAAAATGTCCCTTTATATGTGTTACGGTGCTCCTACCTGGATACTGCTGGACCCCAGGCTTTGGCTCCGAAGCAATAAATAGGTGGACTAGAAAGAAAGATTGAGTCCAGACCTTGTATGTAGTTGAACAGCAGGTTTACTTTGCATAAACGTTCTCCAAAACGGTTTACAGGCTTTATCTTGGTCCCAGCAGGCTTTAGCATGAACTGGCAGGCTTGCTCAATAACTCTGCTTGCTTTCTCTCTCTCTCTGCTGTACTGACAGACTTGCTTAATACTCTGCTTCTTCTGTATGAGGGCAAAATGCCAAATTAACCAGAGGATGTAGTTGACCATGGATTTGTAACATAGGGTCCCCAAGTGGTGATGGGGTTCTCTCTTAAAATGGATTACTGTACAGTTCAACAGATGTCTTTACTTCTCTTCTTCACATGGCAGTCGCACAGCATTCGTAATGGTTGCAGTACACATAGGTTGAACAAGCTTAATGGTTGCTGGACACACGTGGTGGTCAGGACATTGGAACATTTGGACATTTAAACTCAACTCAAACAACCTTTTAAACCAAACAACTTTTACTCCAAACAGGTCACAATTTGCATCACCTTGGTCAGTATTCTCTTCACACGGTCCACTCAACTCACACAAATACTTCACTCACTCAACTTTCAGTACACAGATCAGAGGAGAAGCTTGGCTACTCCGGGCCCTGATCTCAAGAGCATTTCCTTTACTGACCCCTACTTCCTAGTATTAATTCCTAGGATACTAGGCCAAACTATATAATTAAGTAATTTTACACAACACAAATGGACCAAAATTCAACTCTCTGGCTCAGGTCCATGTTAACTCTGCAGCATCCGACAGAGGCAAAGGGTCCCTTTAAGAAATATTTGTGGCGCCAGTTGCAGTGAAGCAACAATGGGACAGAGTCCCTTTAAGAAATGGTGTTGGTGGTAGTACCCAGGTGTTGGAATGGCCGAGTGGTATAGGGTGGCCTACAATGTCCCTTACTGTTTTGTATTTATCACGGTGCTCCTACTTGGATACACTGGACCCCAGGAGTTGTCTTCCACAGCAGAAAAAAGGGAAAAGTTAACTTGGGGATGAAGAATAAATTGAGTCCAGACCTTGTGATGAAGTTCAATAACAGCTTTACTTTGCATAAACATTTCTCCAAAGCGGTTTACAGACTTTGTCTTGGTCCCAACAGGCTTTAGCATTAAAACTGTGGCTGGAAAACTCCTCTCTGCTACATCTGTTGCTCTCTGGCTCTGCTGTACTGACAGGCTGGCTATAGAACTCAGCTTCTTTATGCTGTACTTCACTTCGTAGGTTGCTCTGTACAGATTTGTCCAGGGAAGACTCCTCTTGCCTTCTGAGGCTTTAAGCTCTGGCCTCCATGTCCAGCAGAGCTGAAGGTGCTCTAGCTGACTTGCTTTACTTAGCTTGGGCACGTCCAAAGGCGACTTGCCCAGCCCATGCTTCCTTCCCATAGCAGGGGGTAAGCTAGACTCTCCCCTAGCAGGGGTAAACTAAACTGACTTCTCACTAACCAGTCCCCTGCCCCCCCTCCTTAAAGGGAGAGTTAGAATGGAAATAAGGGTTCTATTCTCTATAACTGTAGCTCTGCCATGCTTGCTGCTACCTACTGGTGAACCAGGTACGTGACATGATAACATAACAGTTGCAAACAGTAGGAATGCACATTGTGAATGCAATAAATCCATATGATGACATTATGTTAACCAATAAAGACATATAGCAGGGTGCAGTAGTGGTAATGCCACTCTGGGGCGTTACAATTCCACAAGGCCTCACTGCAGGTCTGTGTTCCTTCAGGTCTCTCCTTAAGATTCTCTACCCTGTAGAGATTTGTATTGGTCTCCACTTTCCAGACTACAGGGAGTGCAGAATTATTAGGCAAGTTGTATTTTTGAGGATTAATTTTATTATTGAACAACAGCCATGTTCTCAATGAACCCAAAAAACTCATTAATATCAAAGCTGAATATTTTTGGAAGTAGTTTTTAGTTTGTTTTTAGTTTTAGCTATTTTAGGGGGATATCTGTGTGTGCAGGTGACTATTACTGTACATAATTATTAGGCAACTTAACAAAAAACAAATATATACCCATTTCAATTATTTATTTTTACCAGTGAAACCAATATAACATCTCAACATTCACAAATATACATTTCTGACATTCAAAAACAAAACAAAAACAAATCAGTGACCAATATAGCCACCTTTCTTTGCAAGGACACTCAAAAGCCTGCCATCCATGGATTCTGTCAGTGTTTTGATCTGTTCACCATCAACATTGCGTGCAGCAGCAACCACAGCCTCCCAGACACTGTTCAGAGAGGTGTACTGTTTTCCCTCCTTGTAAATCTCACATTTGATGATGGACCACAGGTTCTCAATAGGGTTCAGATCAGGTGAACAAGGAGGCCATGTCATTAGATTTTCTTCTTTTATACCCTTTCTTGCCAGCCACGTTGTGGAGTACTTGGACGCGTGTGATGGAGCATTGTCCTGCATGAAAATCATGTTTTTCTTACCTTGCAGACTTCTTCCTGTACCACTGCTTGAAGAAGGTGTCTTCCAGAAACTGGCAGTAGGACTGGGAGTTGAGCTTGACTCCATCCTCAACCCAAAAAGGCCCCACAAGCTCATCTTTGATGATACCAGCCCAAACCAGTACTCCACCTCCACCTTGCTGGCGTCTGAGTCAGACTGGAGCTCTCTGCCCTTTACCAATCCAGCCATCTGGCCCATCAAGACTCACTCTCATTTCATCAGTCCATAAAACCTTAGAAAAATAAGTCTTGAGATATTTCTTGGCCCAGTCTTGACGTTCAGCTTGTGTGTCTTGTTCAGTGGTGGTCGTCTTTCAGCCTTTCTTACCTTGGCCATGTCTCTGAGTATTGCACACCTTGTGCTTTTGGGCACTCCAGTGATGTTGCAGCTCTGAAATATGGCCAAACTGGTGGCAAGTGGCATCTTGGCAGCTGCACGCTTGACTTTTCTCAGTTCATGGGCAGTTATTTTGCGCCTTGGTTTTTCCACACGCTTCTTGCGACCCTGTTGACTATTTTGAATGAAACGCTTGATTGTTCGATGATCACGCTTCAGAAGCTTTGCAATTTTAAGAGTGCTGCATCCCTCTGCAAGATATCTCACTATTTTTGACTTTTCTGAGCCTGTCAAGTCCTTCTTTTGACCCATTTTGCCAAAGGAAAGGAAGTTGCCTAATAATTATGCACACCTGATATAGGGTGTTGATGTCATTAGACCACACCCCTTTTTATTACAGAGATGCACATCACCTAATATGCTTAATTGGTAGTAGGCTTTCGAGCCTATACAGCTTGGAGTAAGACAACATGCATAAAGAGGATGATGTGGTCAAAATACTCATTTGCCTAATAATTCTGCACGTAGTGTATGACCTCAAGGGCCACTTTATCTGATGAGGAGATTGATTACTGCTATCCCAGGGCCCCATTTCACTCTTTTCAAGCAGTCATTTTCAGTTTGCTTCATTTCAGGACTCAACAGACTGGGCCATGCTACAAGCCTCCTGGATGACCAGGCCTCACTGCACTACTTGCTTTCCATTCTGATATCTCTCAAAGCTCCAACCAGACCTACAGGTCCTTCTAAAAAAATTAGCATATTGTGATAAAGTTCATTATTTTCTGTAATGTACTGATAAACATTAGACTTTCATATATTTTAGATTCATTACACACAACTGAAGTAGTTCAAGCCTTTTATTGTTTTAATATTGATGATTTTGGCATACAGCTCATGAAAACCCAAAATTCCTATCTAAAATAATTAGCATATTTCATCCGACCAATAAAAGAAAAGTGTTTTTAATACAAAAAAAAGTCAACCTTCAAATAATGATGTTCAGTTCTGCACTCAATACTTGGTCGGAAAATCCTTTTGCAGAAATGACTGCTTCAATGCGGCGTGGCATGGAGGCAATCAGCCTGTGGCACTGCTGAGGTGTTATGGAGGCCCAGGATGCTTCGATAGCGGCCTTAGGCCTCATGCACACGACAGTTTTTTTTCACGGTCCGCAAAAACGGGGTCCGTGATCCGTGACCGTTTTTTCGTCCGTGGGTCTTCCTTGATTTTTGGAGGATCCACGGACATGAAAAAAAAGTCGTTTTGGCGTCCGCCTGGCCGTGCGGAGCCAAACGGATCCGTCCTGAATTACAATGCAAGTCAATGGGGACGGATCCGTTTGAAGTTGACACAATATGGTGCAATTGCAAACGGATCCGTCCCCATTGACTTTCAATGTAAAGTCAGGAGTCCCTTTACTTTCACACTTGTGTTCATAATGCAGACGGTGGCTCCGTTCAGAGCGGATCCGTCTGCATTATATTGTTAAAACATTTCTAAGTGTGAAAGTAGCCTCAGACGGATCCGTCCAGACTTTACATTGAAAGTCAATGGGGGACGGATCCGTTTGAAAATTGAGCCACAGTGTGTCATCTTCAAACGGATCCGTCCCCATTGACTTACATTATAAGTCTGGACGGATCCGCTTGCCTCCGCACGGCCAGGCGGACACCCGAACATAACTTGAAGCGTCCCCATCACCATGGGAACGCCTCTACGTTAGAATATACTGTCGGATATGAGCTACATCGTGAAACTCATTTCCGACAGTATATTCTAACACAGAGGCGTTCCCATGGTGATGGGGACGCTTCAGGTTAGAATACACTGCAAACTTGGTACAAGACTGCCCCCTGCTGCCTGGCACCACCCGATCTGCACCTAAAGGGGTTAATTGTACTATCATATTCTCCTGTAAGAGATCAGGGCTGTCAGGCAGCAGGGGGCAGACCCCCCCTCCCCAGTTTGAATATCGTTGGTGGCACAGTGTGCGCCCACCATTGCCCCCCCCCCCCTTCCTCCCTCTATAGTTAAAAATCGTTGGTGGCACAGTGTGTGCCCACCATCGCCCCCCCTTCCTCCCTCTATAGTTAAAAATCGTTGGTGGCACAGTGTGCGCCCACCATCGGCCCCCCTCTCTCTATAGTAGTAACAACCATTGGTGGCAGTGTGCGGCCTCCCATTCCCCCCCCCCATCATTGGTGGCAGCGGAGTTCCGATCGGAGTCCCAGTTTAATCGCTGGGGCTCCGATCGGTAACCATGGCAACCAGGAAGCTACTGCATCCCTGGTTGCCATGGTTACTTAGCAATAGTACAATTGTAGAAGATTCATACTTACCTGCTTGCTGCTGCGATGTCTGTGACCGGCCGGGAGCTCCACCTACTGGTAAGTGAAAGGTCTGTGCGGTGCATTGCTAAAGAACTGTCACTTACCAGTAGGAGGAGCTCCCGGCCGGTCACAGACATCGCAGCAGCAAGCAGGTAAGTATGAATCTTCTACAATTGTACTATTGCTAAGTAACCATGGCAACCAGGGATGCAGTAGCTTCCTGGTTGCCATGGTTACCGATCGGAGCCCCAGCGATTAAACTGGGACTCCGATCGGAACTCCGCTGCCACCAATGATCGGGGGGGGGGGGGCAGATGGGAGGCCGCACACTGCCACCAATGGTTGTTACTACTATAGAGAGAGGGGGGGCCAATGGTGGGCGCACACTGTGCCACCAACGATTTTTAACTATAGAGGGAGGAAGGGGGGGCGATGGTGGGCGCACACTGTGCCACCAACGATATTAAAACTGGGGAGGGGGGGTCTGTCCCCTGCTGCCTGACAGCCCTGATCTCTTACAGGAGAATATGATAGTACAATTAACCCCTTTAGGTGCCGCACCTGAAGAGGTTAATTGTGCTATCATATCCCCCTGTAAGAGATCGGGTGGTGCCAGGCAGCAGGGGGCAGTCTTGTACAAAGTTTGCAGTGTATTCTAACTAGAAGCGTCTCCATCACCATGGGAACGCTTCTGTGTTAGAATATACTGTCGGAAATGAGTTTTCACGAAGTGAAAACTTAGATCAGAAAAAGCTTTTATGCAGACGGATCTTCGGATCCGTCTGTATGAAAGCAACCTACGGCCACGGATCACGGACACGGATGCCAATCTTGTGTGCATCCGTGTTCTTTCACGGACCCATTGACTTGAATGGGTCCGTGAACCGTTGTCCGTCAAAAAAATAGGACAGGTCATATTTTTTTGACGGACAGGATACACGGATCACGGCCTCGGCTGCAAAACGGTGCATTTTCCGATTTTTCCACGGACCCTTTGAAAGTCAATGGGTCCGCGAAAAAAAAACGGAAAACGGCACAACGGCCACGGATGCACACAACGGTCGTGTGCATGAGGCCTTAAGCTCATCCAGAGTCTTGGATCTTGCGTCTCTCAACTTTCTCTTCCCAATATCCCACAGATTCTCTATGGGGTTCAGGTCAGGAGAGTTGGCAGGCCAATTGAGCCCAGTAATACCATGGTCAGTAAACCATTTACCAGTGGTTTTGGCACTGTGAGCAGGTGCCAGGTCGTGCTGAAAAATGAAATCTTCATCTCCATAAAGCTTTTCAGCAGATGGAAGCATGAAGTGCTCCAAAATCTCCTGATAGCTAGCTGCATTGACCCTGCCCTTGATAAAACACAGTGGACCAACACCAGCAGCTGACATGGCACCCCAGACCATCACTGACTGTGGGTACTTGACACTGGACTTCAGGCATTTTGGCATTTCCCTCTCCCCAGTCTTCCTCCAGACTCTGGCACCTTGATTTCCGAATGACATGCAACAGTCCAGTGCTGCTTCTCTGTAGCCCAGGTCAGGCGCTTCTGCCGCTGTTTCTGGTTCAAAAGTGGCTTGACCTGGGGAATGCGGCACCTGTAGCCCATTTCCTGCACACGCCTGTACACGGTGGCTCTGGATGTTTCTACTCCAGACTCAGTCCACTGCTTCCGCAGGTCCCCCAAGGTCTGGAATCGGTCCTTCTCCACAATCCACTCAGGCTCCGGTCACCTCTTCTCGTTGTGCAGCGTTTTCTGCCACACTTTTTCCTTCCCACAGACTTCCCACTGAGGTGCCTTGATACAGCACTCTGGGAACAGCCTATTCGTTCAGAAATGTCTTTCTGTGTCTTACCCTCTTGCTTGAGGGGGTCAATGATGGCCTTCTGGACAGCAGTCAGGTCGGCAGTCTTACCCATGATTGCGGTTTGGAGTAATGAACCAGGCTGGGAGTTTTTAAAAGCCTCAGGAATCTTTTGCAGGTGTTTAGAGTTAATTAGTTGATTCAGATGATTAGGTTAATAGCTCGTTTAGAGAACCTTTTCATGATATGCTAATTTTTTGAGATAGGAATTTTGGGTTTTCATGAGCTGTATGCCAAAATCATCAATATTAAAACAATAAAAGGCTTGAACTACTTCAGTTGTGTGTAATGAATCTAAAATATATGAAAGTCTAATGTTTATCAGTACATTACAGAAAATAATGAACTTTATCACAATATGCTAATTTTTTTAGAAGGACCTGTAGATACAGACTTCCAGGGGTTTAAGCTCAGCACCACTCACCCCTCACTGGTTCTCATCAGCTTTGTGACATTTATTCTGACGAAAAGAAGAAAGCATCAACTACACATACACATGCTATACATTGATCTAGTGCTACTCAGCATAATTTATAAACAGTACATGAGGTATTTTTTAGAGTTTTTGATCAAAATACATAAGCCCACTCACCACATCAAGGTGATCACCCTGCAAAAATGAGCCCTCATAGAGGTCTGTAAACCTAAGTATAAAAAAGGTCAAGGTCAGATTATGGCGATCAAAATAAATATTATGTTTTCCAAAGTTTCTTTCAGTATTAAAACACAGGAAAAACTATATAAAGGTGGTATTGATGCTGGTAATTGTACTGACCCATAGAATGAAGGGCATGGGTCCATTCTACTACATAGGGAACACCGTAAAAATGAAACCCATAAAACATACATCTTATGCAACAATAAACGGCGCCCTTAGAATGTACAACCTGTCCCGCAAAAAAACAAGCCCTCCTATGGCTATGTGAACGGAAAAATAAAATAGTTATAGCTCCAGAAATGCAGGGAGTAAAAAACAAAAATGCAAAAACAGAAGGGGTTAAATCTTAAAAGTATAAATTTAGTGGGTATAGAATGGCTTATTATTTGAATATTGGAGCCCAAATTATTTGAATATAATATCCCCATATATTACTGAGCTTAGTGATTGGCTGCAGCAGTGACATGGGTCAAATGGCATGTCACTGCTGCAGCCAAGTAAACGGAACCCAGAAGGGAGAACTGGCATGACAGTATTAGATGAAGCAATGCTAGAAGTGGAGGGGCTGGGGATTAGACTGGTGAGACCATTCATAGAAGTTCCTGTTAAAAAATAGCTGCCTTCTTCTAGAAACAGCACCACCCCTGTCTATGGGTTGTGTCTGGTATTGCAGCTCAGCCTGCCTAAAGTGAACGGAAGAAAGCAACTAAGTTTCTCATCCTGGACGCTCCCGCCATCATTAGCTGTAACATTTACTCAGCAGGTTAATTCTATCACTGTAAATAGTCTCAGTTATCGCGAAACTGACGCAGCGGAAGCCGCTTCTCAGTCATTTAATATTTTTTTAGACAAATATCAGCTCGAAAGCCAAGTTTATGCAATGTATTCTGCCAACAGTGTCTACAGCCATCTACTGTTCTGCTGGAAAGAGCTTCCAAATCTGTCCGCTGTAATTTATTTCAATATTTTACGCAGAAAATTGTGGAGAGAAAAAACGAATTCTCTGATTGGAATGAAAATAATATAACTCAGGAGGAAGGCCTTGAAGACTCGAAAACATTCACCAAAACCACTTTACACCAAAGATTTCGCTGACTTGAAGGATTTACGTTCAGCTGGCCTGTGCAGCTCTCTCTGTTCACTTCTATAAGAGTTAGCCAAGTGAGTGTGCTCATGACTTACTGTGACTACTAGAAATGAATACTCAATTAATACTACTAAAAATAAGTTGATACACAGGAGAGAGACAGTCACATTTTAGCCTTTTTGGTTCAGTTCAGTTTGTTTGGGGAATGTACAGTCATGGCCAAAAGTTTTGAGAATGACCCAAATATTAGTTTTCACAAAGTTTGCTGCTAAACTGCTTTTAGATCTTTGTTTCAGTTGTTTCTGTGATGTAGAGAAATATAATTACACGCACTTCATACGCTTCAAAGGCTTTTATCGACAATTACATGACATTTATGCAAAGAGTCAGTATTTGCAGTGTTGGCCCTTCTTTTTCAGGACCTCTGCAATTCGACTGGGCATGCTCTCAATCAACTTCTGGGCCAATTCCTGACTGATAGCAACCCATTCTTTCATAATCACTTCTTGGAGTTTGTCAGAATTAGTGGGTTTTTGTTTGTCCACCCGCCTCTTGAGGATTGACCACAAATTCTTAATGGGATTAAGATCTGGGGAGTTTCCAGGCCATGGACCCAAAATGTCAACGTTTTGGTCCCCGAGCCACTTAGTTATCACTTTTGCCTTATGGCACGGTGCTCCATCGTGCTGGAAAATGCATTGTTCTTCACCAAACTGTTGTTGGATTGTTGGAAGAAGTTGCTGTTGGAGGGTGTTTTGGTACCATTCTTTATTCATGGCTGTGTTTTTGGGCAAAATTGTGAGTGAGCCCACTCCCTTGGATAAGAAGCAACCCCACACATGAATGGTCTCAGGATGCTTTACTGTTGGCATGACACAGGACTGATGGTAGCGCTCACCTTTTCTTCTCCGGACAAGCCTTTTTCCTGATGCCCCAAACAATCGAAAAGAGGCTTCATCGGAGAATATGACTTTGCCCCAGTCCTCAGCAGTCCATTCACCATATTTTCTGCAGAAGATTAATCTGTCCCTGATGTTTTTTTTGGAGAGAAGTGGCTTGTTTGATGCCCTTCTTGACACCAGGCCATCTTCCAAAAGTCTTCGCCTCACTGTGCGTGCAGATGCGCTCACACCTGCCTGCTGCCATTCCTGAGCAAGCTCTGCACTAGTGGCACTCCGATCCCGCAGCTGAATCCTCTTTTCTTGGACGCCCTTGAAGCCTTCTTAACTAGAATCAAACCTCTTTCCTTGAAGTTCTTGATGATCCTATAAATTGTTGATTGAGGTGCAATCTTAGTAGCCACAATATCCTTGCCTGTGAAGCCATTTTTATGCAACGCAATGATGGCTGCACGCGTTTCTTTGCAGGTCACCATGGTTAACAATGGAAGAACAATGATTTCAAGCATCGCCCTCCTTTTAACAGGTCAAGTCTGCCATTTTAACCCAATCAGCCTGACATAATGATCTCCAGCCTTGTGCTCGTCAACATTCTCACCTGAGTTAACAAGGCGATTACTGAAATGATTTCAGCAGGTCCTTTAAGGACAGCAATGAAATGCAGTGGAAAGTTTTTTTGGGGATTAAGGTAATTTTCATGGCAAAGAAGGACTATGCAATTCATCTGATCACTCTTCATAACATTATGGAGTATATGCAAATTGCTATTATAAAAACTTAAGCAGCAACTTTTCCAATTTTTTATATTTATGTAATTCTCAAAACTTTTGGCCACACCTGTATTTTAAAAGAAAGAAAAGGATATGTCTTAATAGGAAGGTCACAAACAGGGCTTTTTTTCATAGCTTTTTAGCTATATGTCCATTCCGTTTTTGGTTTTTTTGGCAGACCATATGCAGAATCATTAATTTCTATGGGTCCGCCCCCAAAAAACGAAAGTTACTCCATGTGCATTCCGTTTACATATGTCTGTTTTGCAAAAAATATAAAATATGTCCTATTATTGTCCGCATTACGGACAAGGATAGGACTGTTCTATCAGGGACCAGCTGTTCCGTTTCACAAAATACAGAATGCACATGGACGTCATCCATATTTTTTGCGGATATGTTTTTTGCGGACCGCAAAATACATACAGTCATGTGCTTGAGCCCTTATATTGTATTTACCCTGGACCACAACAAGGTTTTTTGTTATTTTGTGACTCCCAAGTGCACGGCCAGCACTTTATTTATTCTCCACCTTAGTGTGGCGGACAGCGGCTGCTTCACCAGGTTGGTCGGGGCTCGGGTCTGACAATAGGTGGTATACTTGCAGCATGGAGATGGCAGTGGCTCAGAAACAGCCACCGCAGGTGTTAGCTGTAACATATAGTGAATACCCTGCTGCAATGGCCAAGATTATTGCTAGCACTGATCCTGCCAACAATTGAGAAAATCAATAATCCTGTTCACTTAATATTCCCACACATACCGTATATCAATACAAAAAGCCTCTGCAAAAATAGAAGGGGGACATAGAATGTATATAAAACGTAACTTTTAATCCTACCATTAAAACACTACTATATTCTTTCTGTTGTTTTGCCTATGATTTGGGCCCTTGGCACCCAAATCATAGGCAAAACAACAGAAAGAATATAGTAGCGATTCTGGCTGATTAAACCCTTAAATGCCACAGTTCGTAGTGATCACTGCATCTAAGGGGTTTACAGAAGGAAGGTGCTCCCTCTTTCCCCTCCGCAACAAAATCGCCGCAGGGTCCTGATAGTTGCAAGGGCAGCTGACAAAGGCCTTAGGCTAGGTTCACACTAGCTTGTGGGAGATCTGGCAGACTTTTCCAGCAGAGAACAGCCTGCTAGATCTCTCTAGATATGGCATTGCTGGATGCTACATGGATGCCGTGCAGCCCCATTAACTGTAATGGGGACAGGTGAAGATTAGAAAAACTGCAGACTGTTCCACAAAAAACAAGTCACCACACAGCTACCCTGATGGAAAGATAAAAAGATGTGGTAAAGCAAAGACAAAAGAGATAATTTTTAATAAAATAAAAAACTATGATGAAAAAGCAGTAGAGCGTGAAATATATCTACTGTATATAAATTTGGTTTCACAATATTTGTATTGATCCAAAGAATAAGTTCTATGAAACTGTGGGGTGAAAAGCATCACTACACACCTAGATGAATTCCCTGAGGGCTGCAGTTTAAAAAAATGTCCTTATTTCTTGGGGTTTCCACTGGGATGCTGCAAGTTTGACAATCCAGTAAAATCTGGATTTCAAAAGCCAAATGGTGCTCTTTCTCTTCTGAGCCCTGCTGTGTGCCCAAACAGCAGGTTACAATCACATATGGGGTATTGCTATATTCAGGTACTCAGATATAACAATTTGTGGAGTGCTTTTTCTTCTGTTAAGCATTGTAAAAATAAAACATGAGCTAACACTACACATTATCCTTAACATGCAACCTTTGATTTTCATGCCCCAATTGTAATAAATTCTATGAAACACCAGTGGAGTCAAAATGCCCACTGCACCCCTATATTCATTTATTGAGAGGTGTAGTTTCCAAAATGGGGGTGTTTGTTATGTTTTAGTACCTCAAGGTCTCATGGTGCCCAAAAAAACTTCCTAAAAAGAGGAAACCCAAAATCCACAAGAAGCTCTTTAAATTCCTATTCGAGTCAAGTATCGCTGTGGGATACTTTCTAAACTGCAGATGCAGGGTCAGAAATTTGAAGTATTAATTCCATTTTATTACTTGCTGTGTTCCAAAAAATGGATTCAAATTTAAAATCTCCCAAAAAATCAAAAAATAATTTTAACATTTTATTTACATTTTGTATTAATTCCTGTGAAACACCTACACAGGGTTAAAAGACTAAATGCTATTTTTTTGCTATTTTTTGAATACTCTGAGGGTGCAATTTTAAAACAGGGTTATTTAGGGGTTTTCTAATATATTAACTAGAGTTGAGCGAACACCTGGATGTTCGGGTTCGAGAAGTTCGGCCGAACATCCCGGAAATGTTCGGGTTCGGGATCCGAACCCGATCCGAACTTCGTCCCGAACCCGAACCCCATTGAAGTCAATGGGGACCCGAACTTTTCGGCACTAAAACGGCTGTAAAACAGCCCAGGAAAGGGCTAGAGGGCTGCAAAAGGCAGCAACATGTAGGTAAATCCCCTGCAAACAAATGTGGATAGGGAAATTAATTAAAATAAAAATTAAATAAATAAAAATTAACCAAAATCAATTGGAGAGAGGTTCCATAGCAGAGAATCTGGCTTCCCGTCACCCACCACTGGAACAGTCCATTCTCAGATATTTAGGCCCCGGGTTGGTCGGGTTTCGGGTCTGACAATAGGTGGTATACTTGCAGCATGGAGATGGCAGTGGCTCAGAAACAGCCACCGCAGGTGTTAGCTGTAACATATAGTGAATTCCCTGCTGCAATGGCCAAGATTATTGCTAGCACTGATCCTGCCAACAATTGAGAAAATCAATAATCCTGTTCACTTAATATTCCCACACATACCGTATATCAATACAAAAAGCCTCTGCAAAAATAGAAGGGGGACATAGAATGTATATAAAACGTAACTTTTAATCCTACCATTAAAACACTACTATATTCCTTGGCACCCAAATCATAGGCAAAACAACAGAAAGAATATAGTAGCGATTCTGGCTGATTAAACCCTTAAATGCCACAGTTCGTAGTGATCACTGCATCTAAGGGGTTTACAGAAGGAAGGTGCTCCCTCTTTCCCCTCCGCAACAAAATCGCCGCAGGGTCCTGATAGTTGCAAGGGCAGCTGACAAAGGCCTTAGGCTAGGTTCACACTAGCTTGTGGGAGATCTGGCAGACTTTTCCAGCAGAGAACAGCCTGCTAGATCTCTCTAGATATGGCATTGCTGGATGCTACATGGATGCCGTGCAGCCCCATTAACTGTAATGGGGACAGGTGAAGATTAGAAAAACTGCAGACTGTTCCACAAAAAACAAGTCACCACACAGCTACCCTGATGGAAAGATAAAAAGATGTGGTAAAGCAAAGACAAAAGAGATAATTTTTAATAAAATAAAAAACTATGATGAAAAAGCAGTAGAGCGTGAAATATATCTACTGTATATAAATTTGGTTTCACAATATTTGTATTGATCCAAAGAATAAGTTCTATGAAACTGTGGGGTGAAAAGCATCACTACACACCTAGATGAATTCCCTGAGGGCTGCAGTTTAAAAAAATGTCCTTATTTCTTGGGGTTTCCACTGGGATGCTGCAAGTTTGACAATCCAGTAAAATCTGGATTTCAAAAGCCAAATGGTGCTCTTTCTCTTCTGAGCCCTGCTGTGTGCCCAAACAGCAGGTTACAATCACATATGGGGTATTGCTATATTCAGGTACTCAGATATAACAATTTGTGGAGTGCTTTTTCTTCTGTTAAGCATTGTAAAAATAAAACATGAGCTAACACTACACATTATCCTTAACATGCAACCTTTGATTTTCATGCCCCAATTGTAATAAATTCTATGAAACACCAGTGGAGTCAAAATGCCCACTGCACCCCTATATTCATTTATTGAGAGGTGTAGTTTCCAAAATGGGGGTGTTTGTTATGTTTTAGTACCTCAAGGTCTCATGGTGCCCAAAAAAACTTCCTAAAAAGAGGAAACCCAAAATCCACAAGAAGCTCTTTAAATTCCTATTCGAGTCAAGTATCGCTGTGGGATACTTTCTAAACTGCAGATGCAGGGTCAGAAATTTGAAGTATTAATTCCATTTTATTACTTGCTGTGTTCCAAAAAATGGATTCAAATTTAAAATCTCCCAAAAAATCAAAAAATAATTTTAACATTTTATTTACATTTTGTATTAATTCCTGTGAAACACCTACACAGGGTTAAAAGACTAAATGCTATTTTTTTGCTATTTTTTGAATACTCTGAGGGTGCAATTTTAAAACAGGGTTATTTAGGGGTTTTCTAATATATTAACTAGAGTTGAGCGAACACCTGGATGTTCGGGTTCGAGAAGTTCGGCCGAACATCCCGGAAATGTTCGGGTTCGGGATCCGAACCCGATCCGAACTTCGTCCCGAACCCAAACCCCATTGAAGTCAATGGGGACCCGAACTTTTCGGCACTAAAACGGCTGTAAAACAGCCCAGGAAAGGGCTAGAGGGCTGCAAAAGGCAGCAACATGTAGGTAAATCCCCTGCAAACAAATGTGGATAGGGAAATTAATTAAAATAAAAATTAAATAAATAAAAATTAACCAAAATCAATTGGAGAGAGGTTCCATAGCAGAGAATCTGGCTTCCCGTCACCCACCACTGGAACAGTCCATTCTCAGATATTTAGGCCCCGGGTTGGTCGGGTTTCGGGTCTGACAATAGGTGGTATACTTGCAGCATGGAGATGGCAGTGGCTCAGAAACAGCCACCGCAGGTGTTAGCTGTAACATATAGTGAATTCCCTGCTGCAATGGCCAAGATTATTGCTAGCACTGATCCTGCCAACAATTGAGAAAATCAATAATCCTGTTCACTTAATATTCCCACACATACCGTATATCAATACAAAAAGCCTCTGCAAAAATAGAAGGGGGACATAGAATGTATATAAAACGTAACTTTTAATCCTACCATTAAAACACTACTATATTCTTTCTGTTGTTTTGCCTATGATTTGGGCCCTTGGCACCCAAATCATAGGCAAAACAACAGAAAGAATATAGTAGCGATTCTGGCTGATTAAACCCTTAAATGCCACAGTTCGTAGTGATCACTGCATCTAAGGGGTTTACAGAAGGAAGGTGCTCCCTCTTTCCCCTCCGCAACAAAATCGCCGCAGGGTCCTGATAGTTGCAAGGGCAGCTGACAAAGGCCTTAGGCTAGGTTCACACTAGCTTGTGGGAGATCTGGCAGACTTTTCCAGCAGAGAACAGCCTGCTAGATCTCTCTAGATATGGCATTGCTGGATGCTACATGGATGCCGTGCAGCCCCATTAACTGTAATGGGGACAGGTGAAGATTAGAAAAACTGCAGACTGTTCCACAAAAAACAAGTCACCACACAGCTACCCTGATGGAAAGATAAAAAGATGTGGTAAAGCAAAGACAAAAGAGATAATTTTTAATAAAATAAAAAACTATGATGAAAAAGCAGTAGAGCGTGAAATATATCTACTGTATATAAATTTGGTTTCACAATATTTGTATTGATCCAAAGAATAAGTTCTATGAAACTGTGGGGTGAAAAGCATCACTACACACCTAGATGAATTCCCTGAGGGCTGCAGTTTAAAAAAATGTCCTTATTTCTTGGGGTTTCCACTGGGATGCTGCAAGTTTGACAATCCAGTAAAATCTGGATTTCAAAAGCCAAATGGTGCTCTTTCTCTTCTGAGCCCTGCTGTGTGCCCAAACAGCAGGTTACAATCACATATGGGGTATTGCTATATTCAGGTACTCAGATATAACAATTTGTGGAGTGCTTTTTCTTCTGTTAAGCATTGTAAAAATAAAACATGAGCTAACACTACACATTATCCTTAACATGCAACCTTTGATTTTCATGCCCCAATTGTAATAAATTCTATGAAACACCAGTGGAGTCAAAATGCCCACTGCACCCCTATATTCATTTATTGAGAGGTGTAGTTTCCAAAATGGGGGTGTTTGTTATGTTTTAGTACCTCAAGGTCTCATGGTGCCCAAAAAAACTTCCTAAAAAGAGGAAACCCAAAATCCACAAGAAGCTCTTTAAATTCCTATTCGAGTCAAGTATCGCTGTGGGATACTTTCTAAACTGCAGATGCAGGGTCAGAAATTTGAAGTATTAATTCCATTTTATTACTTGCTGTGTTCCAAAAAATGGATTCAAATTTAAAATCTCCCAAAAAATCAAAAAATAATTTTAACATTTTATTTACATTTTGTATTAATTCCTGTGAAACACCTACACAGGGTTAAAAGACTAAATGCTATTTTTTTGCTATTTTTTGAATACTCTGAGGGTGCAATTTTAAAACAGGGTTATTTAGGGGTTTTCTAATATATTAACTAGAGTTGAGCGAACACCTGGATGTTCGGGTTCGAGAAGTTCGGCCGAACATCCCGGAAATGTTCGGGTTCGGGATCCGAACCCGATCCGAACTTCGTCCCGAACCCGAACCCCATTGAAGTCAATGGGGACCCGAACTTTTCGGCACTAAAACGGCTGTAAAACAGCCCAGGAAAGGGCTAGAGGGCTGCAAAAGGCAGCAACATGTAGGTAAATCCCCTGCAAACAAATGTGGATAGGGAAATTAATTAAAATAAAAATTAAATAAATAAAAATTAACCAAAATCAATTGGAGAGAGGTTCCATAGCAGAGAATCTGGCTTCCCGTCACCCACCACTGGAACAGTCCATTCTCAGATATTTAGGCCCCGGGTTGGTCGGGTTTCGGGTCTGACAATAGGTGGTATACTTGCAGCATGGAGATGGCAGTGGCTCAGAAACAGCCACCGCAGGTGTTAGCTGTAACATATAGTGAATTCCCTGCTGCAATGGCCAAGATTATTGCTAGCACTGATCCTGCCAACAATTGAGAAAATCAATAATCCTGTTCACTTAATATTCCCACACATACCGTATATCAATACAAAAAGCCTCTGCAAAAATAGAAGGGGGACATAGAATGTATATAAAAAGTAACTTTTAATCCTACCATTAAAACACTACTATATTCTTTCTGTTGTTTTGCCTATGATTTGGGCCCTTGGCACCCAAATCATAGGCAAAACAACAGAAAGAATATAGTAGCGATTCTGGCTGATTAAACCCTTAAATGCCACAGTTCGTAGTGATCACTGCATCTAAGGGGTTTACAGAAGGAAGGTGCTCCCTCTTTCCCCTCCGCAACAAAATCGCCGCAGGGTCCTGATAGTTGCAAGGGCAGCTGACAAAGGCCTTAGGCTAGGTTCACACTAGCTTGTGGGAGATCTGGCAGACTTTTCCAGCAGAGAACAGCCTGCTAGATCTCTCTAGATATGGCATTGCTGGATGCTACATGGATGCCGTGCAGCCCCATTAACTGTAATGGGGACAGGTGAAGATTAGAAAAACTGCAGACTGTTCCACAAAAAACAAGTCACCACACAGCTACCCTGATGGAAAGATAAAAAGATGTGGTAAAGCAAAGACAAAAGAGATAATTTTTAATAAAATAAAAAACTATGATGAAAAAGCAGTAGAGCGTGAAATATATCTACTGTATATAAATTTGGTTTCACAATATTTGTATTGATCCAAAGAATAAGTTCTATGAAACTGTGGGGTGAAAAGCATCACTACACACCTAGATGAATTCCCTGAGGGCTGCAGTTTAAAAAAATGTCCTTATTTCTTGGGGTTTCCACTGGGATGCTGCAAGTTTGACAATCCAGTAAAATCTGGATTTCAAAAGCCAAATGGTGCTCTTTCTCTTCTGAGCCCTGCTGTGTGCCCAAACAGCAGGTTACAATCACATATGGGGTATTGCTATATTCAGGTACTCAGATATAACAATTTGTGGAGTGCTTTTTCTTCTGTTAAGCATTGTAAAAATAAAACATGAGCTAACACTACACATTATCCTTAACATGCAACCTTTGATTTTCATGCCCCAATTGTAATAAATTCTATGAAACACCAGTGGAGTCAAAATGCCCACTGCACCCCTATATTCATTTATTGAGAGGTGTAGTTTCCAAAATGGGGGTGTTTGTTATGTTTTAGTACCTCAAGGTCTCATGGTGCCCAAAAAAACTTCCTAAAAAGAGGAAACCCAAAATCCACAAGAAGCTCTTTAAATTCCTATTCGAGTCAAGTATCGCTGTGGGATACTTTCTAAACTGCAGATGCAGGGTCAGAAATTTGAAGTATTAATTCCATTTTATTACTTGCTGTGTTCCAAAAAATGGATTCAAATTTAAAATCTCCCAAAAAATCAAAAAATAATTTTAACATTTTATTTACATTTTGTATTAATTCCTGTGAAACACCTACACAGGGTTAAAAGACTAAATGCTATTTTTTTGCTATTTTTTGAATACTCTGAGGGTGCAATTTTAAAACAGGGTTATTTAGGGGTTTTCTAATATATTAACTAGAGTTGAGCGAACACCTGGATGTTCGGGTTCGAGAAGTTCGGCCGAACATCCCGGAAATGTTCGGGTTCGGGATCCGAACCCGATCCGAACTTCGTCCCGAACCCAAACCCCATTGAAGTCAATGGGGACCCGAACTTTTCGGCACTAAAACGGCTGTAAAACAGCCCAGGAAAGGGCTAGAGGGCTGCAAAAGGCAGCAACATGTAGGTAAATCCCCTGCAAACAAATGTGGATAGGGAAATTAATTAAAATAAAAATTAAATAAATAAAAATTAACCAAAATCAATTGGAGAGAGGTTCCATAGCAGAGAATCTGGCTTCCCGTCACCCACCACTGGAACAGTCCATTCTCAGATATTTAGGCCCCGGCACCCAGGCAGAGGAGAGAGGTCCCGTAACAGACAATCTGGCTTCATGTCAGCAGAGAATCAGTCTTCATGTCATAGCAGAGAATCAGGCTTCACGTCACCCACCACTGTAAGAGTCCATTTTCATAAATTTAGGCCCAGCACCCAGGCAGAGGAGAGAGGTCCCGTAACAGAGGATCTGGCTTCATGTCAGCAGAGAATCAGTCTGCATGTCATAGCAGAGAATCAGGCTTCACGTCAGCCACCACTGCAACAGTCCATTGTCATAAATTTAGGCCCAGCACCCAGGCAGAGGAGAGAGGTCCCGTAACAGAGGATCTGGCTTCATGTCAGCAGAGAATCAGTCTGCATGTCATAGCAGAGAATCAGTCTGCATGTCATAGCAGAGAATGAGGCTTCACGTCACCCACCACTGCAACAGTCCATTGGCATATATTTAGGCCTAGCACACAGGCAGAGCAGAGAGGTCCCGTAACAGACAATCTGGCTTCATGTCAGCAGAGAATCAGTCTGCATGTCATAGCAGAGAATGAGGCTTCACGTCACCCACCACTGCAACAGTCCATTGGCATATATTTAGGCCTAGCACACAGGCAGAGCAGAGAGGTCCCGTAACAGACGATCTGGCTTCATGTCAGCAGAGAATCAGTCTGCATGTCATAGCAGAGAATGAGGCTTCACGTCACCCACCACTGCAACAGTCCATTGGCATATATTTAGGCCTAGCACACAGGCAGAGTAGAGAGGTCCCGTAACAGACAATCTGGCTTCATGACAGCAGAGAATCAGTCTGCATGTCATAGCAGAGAATGAGGCTTCACGTCACCCACCACTGCAACAGTCCATTGGCATATATTTAGGCCTAGCACACAGGCAGAGCAGAGAGGTCCCGTAACAGACAATCTGGCTTCATGTCAGCAGAGAATCAGTCTGCATGTCATAGCAGAGAATGAGGCTTCACGTCACCCACCACTGCAACAGTCCATTGGCATATATTTAGGCCTAGCACACAGGCAGAGCAGAGAGGTCCCGTAACAGACGATCTGGCTTCATGTCAGCAGAGAATCAGTCTGCATGTCATAGCAGAGAATGAGGCTTCACGTCACCCACCACTGCAACAGTCCATTGGCATATATTTAGGCCTAGCACACAGGCAGAGCAGAGAGGTCCCGTAACAGACAATCTGGCTTCATGTCAGCAGAGAATCAGTCTGCATGTCATAGCAGAGAATGAGGCTTCACGTCACCCACCACTGCAACAGTCCATTGGCATATATTTAGGCCTAGCACACAGGCAGAGCAGAGAGGTCCCGTAACAGACGATCTGGCTTCATGTCAGCAGAGAATCAGTCTGCATGTCATAGCAGAGAATGAGGCTTCACGTCACCCACCACTGCAACAGTCCATTGGCATATATTTAGGCCTAGCACACAGGCAGAGCAGAGAGGTCCCGTAACAGACAATCTGGCTTCATGTCAGCAGAGAATCAGTCTGCATGTCATAGCAGAGAATCAGGCTTCACGTCAGCCACCACTGCAACAGTCCATTGTCATAAATTTAGGCCCAGCACCCAGGCAGAGGAGAGAGGTCCCGTAACAGACAATCTGGCTTCATGTCAGCAGAGAATTAGTCTGCATGTCATAGCAGAGAATCAGGCTTCATGTCAGCCACCACTGCAACAGTCCATTGGCATATATTTAGGCCTAGCACACAGGCAGAGGAGAGGTTCATTCAACTTTGGGTAGCCTCGCAATATAATGGTAAAATGAAAATAAAAATAGGATTGAATGAGGAAGTGCCCTGGAGTCCAATAATATATGGTTATGGGGAGGTAGTTAATGTCTAATCTGGACAAGGGACGGACAGGTCCTGTGGGATCCATGCCTGGTTCATTTTTATGAACGTCAGCTTGTCCACATTGGCTGTAGACAGGCGGCTGCGTTTGTCTGTAATGACGCCCCCTGCCGTGCTGAATACACGTTCATACAAAACGCTGGCTGCCGGGCAGGCCAGCACCTCCAAGGCATAAAAGGCTAGCTCTGGCCACGTGGACAATTTAGAGACCCAGAAGTTGAATGGGGCCGAACCATCAGTCAGTACGTGGAGGGGTGTGCACACGTACTGTTCCACCATGTTAGTGAAATGTTGCCTCCTGCTAACACGTTGCGTATCAGGTGGTGGTGCAGTTAGCTGTGGCGTGTTGACAAAAGTTTTCCACATCTCTGCCATGCTAACCCTGCCCTCAGAGGAGCTGGCCGTGACACAGCTGCCTTGGCGACCTCTTGCTCCTCCTCTGCCTTGGCCTTGGGCTTCCACTTGTTCCCCTGTGACATTTGGGAATGCTCTCAGTAGCGCGTCTACCAACGTGCGCTTGTACTCGCGCATCTTCCTATCACGCTCCAGTGCAGGAAGTAAGGTGGGCACATTGTCTTTGTAGCGTGGATCCAGCAGGGTGGCAACCCAGTAGTCCGCACAGGTTAAAATGTGGGCAACTCTGCTGTCGTTGCGCAGGCACTGCAGCATGTAGTCGCTCATGTGTGCCAGGCTGCCCAGGGGTAAGGACAAGCTGTCCTCTGTGGGAGGCGTATCGTCATCGTCCTGCCTTTCCCCCCAGCCACGCACCAGTGATGGACCCGAGCTGCGTTGGGTGCCACCCCGCTGTGACCATGCTTCATCCTCATCCTCCTCCACCTCCTCCTCATCCTCGTCCTCCTCGTCCTCCAGTAGTGGGCCCTGGCTGGCCACATTTGTACCTGGCCTCTGCTGTTGCCAAAAACCTCCCTCTGAGTCACTTCGAAGAGACTGGCCTGAAAGTGCTAACAATGCTAAAAATGACCCCTCTTCCTCCTCCTCCTCCTCCTGGGCCACCTCCTCTTCCATCATCGCCCTAAGTGTTTTCTCAAGGAGACATAGAAGTGGTATTGTAACGCTGATAACGGTGTCATCGCCACTGGCCATGTTGGTGGAGTACTCGAAACAGCGCAACAGGGCACACAGGTCTCGCATGGAGGCCCAGTCATTGGTGGTGAAGTGGTGCTGTTCTGTAGTGCGACTGACCCGTGCGTGCTGCAGCTGAAACTCCACTATGGCCTGCTGCTGCTCGCACAGTCTGTCCAGCATGTGCAAGGTGGAGTTCCACCTGGTGGGCACGTCGCATATGAGGCGGTGAGCGGGAAGGCCGAAGTTACGCTGTAGCGCAGACAGGCGAGCAGCAGCAGGATGTGAACGCCGGAAGCGCGAACAGACGGCCCGCACTTTATGCAGCAGCTCTGACATGTCGGGGTAGTTGTGAATGAACTTCTGCACCACCAAATTCAGCACATGCGCCAAGCAAGGGATGTGCGTCAAATTGGCTAGTCCCAGAGCTGCAACGAGATTTCGCCCATTATCACACACCACCAGGCCGGGCTTGAGGCTCACCGGCAGCAACCACTCGTCGGTCTGTTGTTCAATACCCCGCCACAACTCCTGTGCGGTGTGGGGCCTGTCCCCCAAACATATGAGTTTCAGAATGGCCTGCTGACGTTTACCCCGGGCTGTGCTGAAGTTGGTGGTGAAGGTGTGTGGCTGACTGGATGAGCAGGTGGAAGAAGAGGAGGAGGAAGCCGAGAAGGAGGAGGTGGCAACAGGAGGCAAAGAATGTTGCCCTGCGATCCTTGGCGGCGGAAGGACGTGCGCCAAACAGCTCTCCGCCTGGGGCCCAGCTGCCACTACATTTACCCAGTGTGCAGTTAGGGAGATATAGCGTCCCTGGCCGTGCTTACTGGTCCACGTATCTGTGGTTAGGTGGACCTTGCTACAGATGGCGTTGCGCAGTGCACACTTGATTTTATCGGATACTTGGTTGTGCAGGGAAGGCACGGCTCTCTTGGAGAAGTAGTGCCGGCTGGGAACAACATACTGTGGGACAGCAAGCGACATGAGCTGTTTGAAGCTGTCTGTGTCCACCAGCCTAAATGACAGCATTTCATAGGCCAGTAGTTTAGAAATGCTGGCATTCAGGGCCAGGGATCGAGGGTGGCTAGGTGGGAATTTACGCTTTCTATCAAATGTTTGTGAGATGGAGAGCTGAACGCTGGCGTGTGACATGGTTGAGACGCTTGGTGACGGAGGTGGTGGTGGTGGTGTTGGTGGTATATCCCCTGTTTGCTGGGCGGCAGGTGCCAACGTTCCTCCAGAGGCGGAGGAAGAGGCCGAGGCGGCAGCAGCAGAATAGGCCGAGGCGGCAGCAGCAGAAGAGGTAGCAGGGGGAGCCTGAGTGACTTCCTTGGTTTTAAGGTGTTTACTCCACTGCAGTTCATGCTTTGCATGCAGGTGCCTGGTCATGCAGGTTGTGCTCAGGTTCAGAACGTTAATGCCTCGCTTCAGGCTCTGATGGCACAGCGTGCAAACCACTCGGGTCTTGTCGTCAGCACATTGTTTGAAGAAGTGCCATGCCAGGGAACTCCTTGAAGCTGCCTTTGGGGTGCTCGGTCCCAGATGGCGGCGGTCAGTAGCAGGCGGAGTCTCTTGGCGGCGGGTGTTCTGCTTTTGCCCACTGCTCCCTCTTTTGCTACGCTGTTGGCTCGGTCTCACCACTGCCTCTTCCTCCGAACTGTGAAAGTCAGTGGCACGACCTTCATTCCATGTGGGGTCTAGGACCTCATCGTCCCCTGCATCGTCTTCCACCCAGTCTTGATCCCTGACCTCCTGTTCAGTCTGCACACTGCAGAAAGACGCAGCAGTTGGCACCTGTGTTTCGTCATCATCAGAGACATGCTGAGGTGGTATTCCCATGTCCTCATCATCAGGAAACATAAGTGGTTGTGCGTCAGTGCATTCTATGTCTTTCACCGCTGGGGAAGGGCTAGGTGGATGCCCTTGGGAAACCCTGCCAGCGGAGTCTTCAAACAGCATAAGAGACTGCTGCATAACTTGAGGCTGAGACAGTTTCCCTGGTATGCATGGGGGTGATGTGACAGACTGATGGGGTTGGTTTTCAGGCGCCATCTGTGCGCTTTCTGCAGAAGACTGGGTGGGAGATAATGTGAACGTGCTGGATCCACTGTCGGCCACCCAATTGACTAATGCCTGTACCTGCTCAGGCCTTACCATCCTTAGAACGGCATTGGGCCCCACCATATATCGCTGTAAATTCTGGCGGCTACTGGGACCTGAGGTAGTTGGTACACTAGGACGTGTGGATGTGGCAGAACGGCCACGTCCTCTCCCAGCACCAGAGGGTCCACTAACACCACCACGACCATGTCCACGTCCGCGTCCCTTACTAGATGTTTTTCTCATTGTTATGGTTCACCACAACAACAAATATATTATTTGGCCCAATGTATTGTATTCAAATTCAGCGGAATATAAATTTGAGGCCTAGTATTTAGGCGCTGGGTGACCGGTATGGATTTAGTGACAGAATTAGACTTGGAAATGCACAGAAGCGTGTGTGTGAAGTTATTCTGAATGACCCTATGTGCACCTTGAATATTATATACCCTTTTAGGGATAGATTTCAAATAGCTCTGATATAGCAGGAACCACTAAATTATGAAATTGCTAAATTGGGAATTGTACTTCAACCCAGAACAAAAAATGTGCTTTGACGGACACTAAATAACTTTCCCAGCTACAACAGGACAGCGGTAACGAGAGATTTAGCGGGATATAAATTTGAGGCCTAGTATTTAGGCGCTGGGTGACCGGTATGGATTTAGTGACAGAATTAGACTTGGAAATGCACAGAAGCGGGTGTGTGTGAAGTTATTCTGAATGACCCAATGTGCACCTTGAATATTATATACCCTTTTAGGGATAGATTTCAAATAGCTCTGATATAGCAGGAACCACTAAATTATGAAATTGCTAAATTGGGAATTGTACTTCAACCCAGAACAAAAAATGTGCTTTGACGGACACTAAATAACTTTCCCAGCCACAACAGGACAGCGTTAACGAGAGATTTAGCTGGATATAAATTTGAGGCCTAGTATTTAGGCGCTGGGTGACCTGTATGGGTTTAGTGACAGAATTAGACTTGGAAATACACAGTAGCGGGTGTGTGTGAAGTTATTCTGAATGACCCAATGTGCACCTTGAATATTATATACCCTTTTAGGGATAGATTTCAAATAGCTCTGATATAGCAGAAACCACTAAATTATAAAATTGCTAAATTGGGAATTGTATTTCAACCCAGAACAAAAAATGTGCTTTGACGGACACTAAATAACTTTCCCAGCCACAACAGGACAGCGGTAACGAGAGATTTAGCAGGATATAAATTTGAGGCCTAGTATTTAGGCGCTGGGTGACAGGTATGGGTTTAGTGACAGAATTAGACTTGGAAATACACAGTAGCGGGTGTGTGTGAAGTTATTCTGAATGACCCAATGTGCACCTTGAATATTATATACCCTTTTAGGGATAGATTTCAAATAGCTCTGATATAGCAGAAACCACTAAATTATGAAATTGTTAAATTGGGAATTGTATTTAAACCCAGAACAAAAAATGTGCTTTGACGGACACTAAATAACTTTCCCAGCCACAACAGGACAGCGTTAACGAGAGATTTAGCAGGATATAAATTTGAGGCCTAGTATTTAGGCGCTGGGTGACAGGTATGGGTTTAGTGACAGAATTAGACTTAGAAATACACAGTAGCGGGTGTGTGTGAAGTTATTCTGAATGACCCAATGTGCACCTTGAATATTATATACCCTTTTAGGGATAGATTTCAAATAGCTCTGATATAGCAGAAACCACTAAATTATGAAATTGCTAAATTGGGAATTGTATTTCAACCCAGAACAAAAAATGTGCTTTGACGGACACTAAATAACTTTCCCAGCCACAACATGACAGCGGTAACGAGAGATTTAGCAGGATATAAATTTGAGGCCTAGTATTTAGGCGCTGGGTGACAGGTATGGGTTTAGTGACAGAATTAGACTTGGAAATACACAGTAGCGGGTGTGTGTGAAGTTATTCTGAATGACCCAATGTGCACCTTGAATATTATATACCCTTTTAGGGATAGATTTCAAATAGCTCTGATATAGCAGGAACCACTAAATTATGAAATTGCTAAATTGGGAATTGTACTTCAACCCAGAACAAAAAATGTGCTTTGACGGACACTAAATAACTTTCCCAGCCACAACAGGACAGCGGTAACGAGAGATTTAGCGGGATATAAATTTGAGGCCTAGTATTTAGGCGCTGGGTGACCGGTATGGATTTAGTGACAGAATTAGACTGGGATATGGCCAAAAAATAACCACACTATTGCTGGTTAAATGCACTTGGTGACGGGCGCAGCTTGCCCCTGATTTAGTATATGGCCAAAAAATGAACAGACTATTGCTGGTTAAATGCACTTGGTGTCACAGCTTGACGCACCACACTACTGAGGGTTAAATGCACTTGGTGACGGGCGCAGCTTGCCCCTGATGTAGTATATGGCCAAAAAATGAACAGACTATTGCTGGTTAAATGCACTTGGTGTGACAGCTTCACCCTGATGTAGGCTTTAGCCAAAAAACAACCACACCATTGAGGGTTAAATGCACTTGGTGACAGGCGCAGCTTGCCCCTGATTTAGTATATGGCCAAAAAAATGAACAGACTATTGCTGGTTAAATGCACTTGGTGTGACAGCTTCACCCTGATGTAGGCTTTAGCCAAAAAACAACCACACCATTGAGGGTTAAATGCACTTGGTCGCAGCTTGGATGCACTTGGTCGCAGCACCGCACAAGACACAAAATGGCCGCCGATCACCCCAGAAAAAAGTGACTCACAAACGGTCTGGGCAGCCTAAAAACAGTGAGTGAGCATTTGAATTTCAGCAGCTCAATGATGCACAGCTGCAGATCGATCGATTAATCAAGTGAAGTCCTTTGGAGGAGTTAATCTGCCTAATCTCGCCCTACTGTCGCATCCGCAACCTCTCCCTACGCTAATCAGAGCAGAGTGACGGGCGGCGCTATGTGACTCCAGCTTAAATAGAGGCTGGGTCACATGGTGCTCTGGCCAATCACAGCCATGCCAATAGTAGGCATGGCTGTGACGGCCTCTTGGGGCAAGTAGTATGACGCTTGTTGATTGGCTGCTTTGCAGCCTTTCAAAAAGCGCCAAGAAAGCGTCACAAAAGCGCCAAGAAAGCGACGAACACCGAACCCGAACCCGGACTTTTACGAAAATGTCCGGGTTCGGGTCCGTGTCACGGACACCCCAAAATTCGGTACGAACCCGAACTATACAGTTCGAGTTCGCTCATCCCTAATATTAACCTTTCAAAGCCACTTCAGAACTGAATCGGTCTGAAAAAAAAATCGAATTTCAAAATTTTCTAGAAAATTTGTAAAATTGCTGCTAAACTTGTAAACCCTCTAATGTCCAAAAAGGTAATGTAAAAATTATTGGCATCATAGACACAAAAAAATGTTGAAATAGAAAATGTTAAAAAAGGAACTTTTTGGGGTGTTGTGACTATCTGTCTTAAAAGCATATTGTAGATCTTCCAAATTTGTGTTAAATTAAAGATTTTGTTAGACAAATACACTAACATGTTGTCCAAAAAATGCAAAAAACCCTCCACTGTCCGTGCCTGTAGACACTCATTATTGTACCTCTCGCACGCCCTTCAGTTAACAAACTGCCTTCTGTTAGAGGCAAATAATCCAATTTTTGACTCATCAGTCCAGAGCACCTGCTGCCATTTTTCAGCACCCCAGTTCCTGTGTTTTTATGCATAATTGAGTTGCTTGGCCTTATTTCCATGTCAAAGGTAACAATTTTTGGCTGCACTCTTTCCCTGAAAATCTAGATGTACCTGGGTCCCGCTGGTTTCTGGCAGTTCTGAGCTGACCTGGGGGTACCAGCAATTGCATTGTAAAATAGTTATGCATTCTTATGCATTTTATATCCATGTTTTGGCCATAACTACCAGTAACGGGTCCTGCTTCCTGCCGGGGAAGGTGTGTGGGGAAGGGCGGTCCTATTGAGACAGAGAGGAGAGGAAGCACACTGCAGAGCTCCTGCTCCTGTGAAGGATTCTCTGGAGCAAACAACTAAAACTTGCATCTGCAGGTACTGCTAGAATGTGAGAGGCTACAGCTAAGACAACCATTACCCAAGACCACTACTAGGCCAGTTGCGAGTCTAGTCTAAACCTGATACTGGACATCTACACTTACAAGGGCTAAATTTTAGCCATCCAACCTGTCTCCATATTTCTTACTAAAATTGGAGAAATTGGCAGAATTTGCATTTGGAATCCACTGCTATTGAATGTACATACGTGACTGTTATACATTGACTTTTGGCCTCACTCTTCAAAACTACATTTCATTGCACTAATTCCCAGAGCAACGGCCTAAGAAATTACACCGTGACACAACATCTCATCAGGACCACTACCATCCTCCACCAGCTCCTCAGGGCTTTGCTGCTATAGCACTGCTAGACATCTTCCAATTTTAAAGGTAACTGTTATGTTTTCATCAAAAATCAATTTTAACATATGTTACTGCTGCTGCAGCATTATGCATAAAGCAACCTTTAGTTTCTTCACAGACCACTGTTTTCCTTAAGTTATTACCTTAGTTACGGCTGTTAAAACATTTACAATATGAGGACCTTCTCAAGATGGCTCCTCTGCCAGTTCTCTGAGGCCAAAACTGCTTTCCTTCACTTCCCATGCTGAGAGACACGCCTCCTCACTCTGAAGCCTAATGCAGGCATGCAGTGTGAAGGACCACCCCTCTGTCTTCTGTTTACATTAAGTTGGGAGACAGACAAGCCCTAGTAACGGTCTGTTAAGGGAGCAATGGAAAGGGGCAGGGGACATTAATGAAAGCTGTTATTATAAGGTAATTACAGATCTTTTGACAATCATTGACAAACTAACTCAGGTATACATGCCTAGCTCTAATAAGCTAGCAAATAAATAAAAATATGACAGTTATTCTTTAAAAGGGAAATAAGCACGGTTTGTCTTTCATCAGCTGCAGTAGGTTTCCTTGGCCGACCAGTGTGTCTACAGTCCTCAAAATTGCCTGTTGGTTTATGCTTCTTCAGAGGAGCTTAAACCAGGGAGATGCTTATCCATCAGGCAGTACCATCAGGAAGGCATCTGACTGAATCCAAATTTATTCTGCAGCAGGACATCGACCTCAAACATGCATCCAATGTCATCTGTCCTTCTTCTTCTTGACCTGTCCTCTGCCTTCAACACTGTTGACCACTCCCTTCTGTTGCAAACTCTCTCATCTCTTGGCATCACTGACCTGGCCCTCTCCTGGATCACATCATACCTCACAGACCGGACGTTTAGCGTTCCCCACTCCCGCACCACCTCCTCGTCTCATTCCCTCTCTGTTGGTGTCCCGCAAGGCTCTGTCCTAGGACCACTGCTCTTCTCTATCTACACTTTTGGCTTGGGACAGATCATAGAGTCCCATGGCTTTCAGTATCACTCCTACGCTGATGACACACAAATCTACCTCTCTGGTCCAGACATCACCACCTTACTATCAAGAATCCCACAATGTCTATCTTTTATATCATCCTTCTTCACCTTTCGCTTTCCTAAACTTAACATGGATAAAACAGAATTCATCATCTTTCCCCCATCTTTCTCAACCCCCCTCCCCCCCCCCAACAGACCTATCTATCACGATCAATGGCTGCACACTCTCCCCGGTCAACCAAGTCCGCTGCCTTGGAGTGACCTTGGATTCTGCCCTCTCTTTCAGAACGCACATCCAAGCCCTTTCCACCACCTGCCGCCTCCAACTCAAAAACATCTCCCGCATCCGTACTTTCCTTAACTTTGAATCTGCAAAAATGCTTGTACATGCCCTCATTATCTCCCGCCTAGACTACTGCAACACTCTCGTCTGTGGCCTTCCATCTAGCACTCTCGCACCCTTTCAATCTATCCTTAACTCTGCTGCCCGACTAATCCACCTCTCACCCTATTACTCCTCTGCCTCTCCCCTCTGCCAATCCCTTCACTGGCTCCCCATTGGCCAGCGAATTCACTTCAAAGTACTAACAAATACATACAAGGCCGTCCATAACCTGTCCCCTCCCTACATCTCTGAGCTACTTTCCCGATACACCCCCACACACAATCTCCGATCCTTACAAGACCTCCTTCTCTCCTCTCCTCTTATCACCTCTTCCCACAATCGACTCTAAGATTTCTCCCGTGCATCCCCCAAACTCTGGAACTCACTACCCCAACATATCAGACTCTCACCTACAGTGGAATTCTTCAAAAGAAACCTGAAAACCCACCTATTCAGACAAGCCTACAACCAGTGACCCTGCTGCCTCTATACCGCCATGACCAACTTCACCCGCACCTACTGTGTCCTTCTCCCATACCATGTAGATTGTAAGTCCTCACGGGCAGGGCCCTCTCTCCTTCTGTACCAGTTTGTAACCCGTCTTGTGTATGATTAATGCAATTGTCTGTATTATGTATGTGCACCGCTTATCATATGTACAGCGCTATGGAATGAATGGCGCTTTTATAATAAATAATAATAATAATAATTAGGAACGGTCTTCAGAGTAAAGAAGAACCAGGATTCCTGGAAGGGATGATATGGAGCCCACAGAGCCCAGATCTCAACATCATCCAGTCTGTCTGGGATTTCATGAAGAGACAGAAGGATTTAAGCAAACCTACATCCACAGAATATCCATGGTTAGTTCTTCAACATGTTTGGAACAACTTTTTGCAGAGTTCCTTCAAAAACTATGTGCAAATGTACCCAGAAGAATTGATGCTGTTTTGAAGGCAAAGTGATTGAATTTAGATTTTTTTAGTGAAGAGCAAACTAAGAAATAGAAACCAGTGTCAGGCAGCTGTTGCCAAGGCCAATAAGATAATGGGTTGCATCAAAAGGGGCATAGATGCCCATGATGAGAACATAGTCCTGCCACTTTACAAGTGACTAGTCAGACCACACATGGAGTACTGTGTACAGTTTTGGGCTCCTGTGAACAAGGCAGACATAGCAGAGCTGGAGAGGGTTCAGAGGAGGACAACTAAAGTAATAACTGGAATGGATGTGCAACATGCAGGTCCAATTTTTTTCCCACACTTTTCAAAGGGACTCAATTTTTCCCGCCAAGCAGGGCGTTTTGCAGAGTAATGGAGCCATAGATTAGACAAGAAGGCCTCTGGCGGCCATTTTGGGTTCAAGGAAAAAGTCAATTCAGTCACAGCAAGCAGTTTTAGTGACACAAAAATCTTCGATTTCACCAGTTTTAACAGTGTGATTTTAAAGTAGACAATTGGCACAACACATGTATGCACTTCAAGGAGTTTGAACAGTTCTTTAGCCCAATAAAACAGTCAAACAAATGGGGCTCATTCACATAAGGCACAGAGGATATGAATCCTGTTTGTGACACCAGTTTTTAATTATGCAACGTGCCAGTACACAGGGGAGAAAGCTTGAGGTTCACGGTGAGCCGATAGGTGCAACAGTTTCATCGGTACTCACGGTTAGCAGATGCCTCCCTGGGCCAGCAGTGCAGTGAAGGGGAGAATAGCACCAAATTCTCCGGGGCACACTCTATTACAGGGGACACCGGCCAGGTGGTGATCGAGGTGCCCTTGATGGTGATTGGCTTTTCTGGGTGCTTGTGCGGATGGGCCCCTGAATTAAGGTAATGTTGTGACACCAGCACCTTGGTGGTTCAAAATGATGAGAGTGTTTGTAGTATGGAGATAGAAGAATGAGGCAGGGTCTTTATAAACAGTCTCTCATGTATATGTAGATTGAATACTGTAAATCCAGGTAACAGGCTGTATATGTGGCTATATCTCAGGCTATAGTAGGAGGTTGTGTACTCACAGGTATTTAGTCCTGGATCTGGTCCCTGTTTCCCAGCTTATCAATGGTGAGGCTGCCGGAAGCTAATAAATCCTTCACCTTGAATCCAGAGGTCCTTAAAGCCTGGTAAAATGGCTATTGTCCTTTGTGACTTTATCCACTCCTTCCACTTGAACTGACTTCCACTAACACAGCTAGCAACTGCCCTCTCACTCCTTCAACTCCTACTCCTCCTCTACCAAAAACTAGGCCTGAACTGATCTATATATACTGTGGTGCTATCCCCATCTAGTGGTGGAATGTGAGTAGTGCACCTAACAGCCTGGTGACAAGGATCTTTATACAAAAGTGCAATACAACATGATACAACATACATCATAACAAGATTTGGAGTGCCCACGTATACTAGTGGGACGCTGCAGATGGACTACAGTACTCTGAAAGATTATCAAAATTAGGGTTATTCACTTTAGAAAAAAGATGACTGAGGGGAGCTCTAATAACTATGTATAAATATATCAGGGGTCCCTACAGAGATCTCTCCCATCATCTATTTATCCCCAGGACTGTGACTGTGACGAGGGGACATCCTCTGCGTCTGGAGGAAAGAAGGTTTGTACACAAACATAGAAGAGGATTCTTTGCGGTAAGAGCAGTGAGACTATGGAACTCTCTGCCTGAGGAGGTGGTGATGGTGAGTACAATAAAGGAATTCAAGAGGGGCCTGGATGTATTTCTGGAGCGTAATAATATTACAGGCTATAGCTACTAGAGAGGGGTCGTCGATCCAGGGAGTTATTCTGATTGCCTGATTGGAGTCGGGAAGGAATTTTTCCCCTAAAGTGTGGATAATCGGCTTCTACCTGACAGTTTTTTTTTTGCCTTCCTCTGGATTAACTTGCAGGATAACAGGCCGAACTGGATGGACAGATGTTTTTTTCAGCCTTATAAACTATGTTACTATAAAATAAAATAAAAACTATTAACACTTCTGTTTTTTGCATAGTTACATAGTTAATTTGGTTGAAAAAAGACATCCATCCATCAGGTTTAACCAAGGGATAGGTGGAGATGCAAATTCCAAAAGGAATTGAGACTCAGATTTCTACACGTTTTCATAAGCATTAATGTTTTTTGACTTTTAAGAATTCATCTAAACCCTTTTTAAAACTGTCCACTGTTCCTGCTGTGACCACCAGCTTTGATGCTTCTGGAGACTGAACTATTTCTTCTCCAGTCGGAGGCAGGGCCCCCTTGTCTTTTGAGCACATTTTACATGTAACAGCTTTTTACCGTATTTTTTTGTATGGCCCGTTTATATATTTGTATAGGTTAATCATGTCCCCCCTTAGACGTCTCTTCTCAAGACTAAATAAATTCAATTCTTTGAAATTTTTTTCATAACTAAGACCCTTGAAGCCCCTTATCATTTTAGTTGCTCTCTTCTGTACTTTTTCCAGCTGCAGTGCTTCCTTTCTATGTACTGGTGCCCAGAACTGAACTGGATATTCCAGATGAGGCCGCACCAGCGCTTTGTAAAGTGGTAATATTACATCCCTGCCCCGCGAGTCCATGCCTCGTTTAATGCATGACAATACCCTGGTGGCCTTAGAAGCAGCTGATTGACATTGTGTGCTGTAATTTAATCTACCATCTATAAGGACACCCAAATCCTTCTCTATAAGTGACTCTCCCAGTGTTACATTCCCTAGGACACTTTTGAAGCACAGAGATTATTACTACCAAGATGCAGAACTTTATATTTATCCACATTGAACCTCATTTGCCAAGTTGAAGCCCAATCACTCAGTGTCCAAGTCAGCTTGTAGTTTATGGACATCTTCCATAGACTGTACAGTTCTACACAGTTTAGTGTCATCTGCAAAAATAGATATGGTGCTATTAATCCCGTCCTCAATATCATTAATAAATAATTTAAATAATAAAGGGCCCAGCACTGAACCTGGGTCACTACTTATAACCCGGGACCATTCTGAATAGGAATCATTGACCATAACTCTCTGGACACGGTCCGTCAGCCAGTTTTCAATCCAATTGCAAACTATACTTTCCAAGCCATTAGACCTTACTTTACTTATTAAGCGTCTATGAGGGACAGTATCAAAAGCCTCAGCAAAATCCAGAAACATTATATCCACAGCCGCCCCTCTGTCCAGGCTACTATTCACCTCACTACATCCACAGCCGCCCCTCTGTCCAGGCTACTACTCACCTCCTCATAAAAACAAATCAGGTTAGTCTGACAACTTCTGTCCTTGGTAAACCCATGTTGGTTATCACTTATAATATTATTTATAGTCACATACTCCTGTATATAGTCCCTTAAAAGTCCTTCAAACATTTTTCCCACAATAGAAGTTAAACTAACTGGTCTATAATTGCCTGTGGAGGACCTTGATCCTTTTTTGAATATGGGCACCACGTTTGCCTTGCGCCAATCACTTGACACTGTACCAGTCCCTAGAGAATCCTTAAAAATTATAAACAGGGGCACAGCAATGACTGAACTGAGCTCTTTAAGCACTCTTGGGTGTAATCCATCTGGACCTTGTTCACATTTACCCTATTTAACTTCTCTTGGACCATATCTACAGTGAGTATATTACTGGATGTACTAACAGCCCCCGCACAACAGATATCAGCTCCGTTCTCTTCTTTTGTATATACAGGGCTTATAAACCTTTTTAGAAACTCTTATCCTTATCTTTAGTGACTACCCCCCTTTACCATTATTTAGAGAACCTACCTGCTCAGACCTAGGTTTTTTAGCATTTATATATTTTAAAAAAAATTGGGATTTGTTTTGCTTTCTTTGCTACCTGCTGTTCATTTTGTATCTTTGCTAATTTTTATTAAGCCCTTCAAACGCTACAGCTAATCCCTCAGATTTGTGTTTTTAAATGCCCTCTTTTTGTCTTTTATTGCCCTTTTTTACAGTAGCTGTAAGCCATGGGGGGGGGGGTTAATTTTAGCCGTTTATACTTGTTACCTAAAGGGATAATTTTTTTAGTGCAATTACTCAATGTGGATTTGAAGCTCTCCCATTTATCCTCTGTATTATTATGTGACAGTAGCTGCTCCCAGTCTATGCCCTGAAATTCTGCCCTCAACCCAGGGAAATTAGCCTTTTTAAAATTCAGTGCCTTTGCTCTGCCTGACAGAGTTTGCTTCTTATAGTTTAGGGGAAATATAATTATATTGTGGTCACTATTACCTAGTGTTTCTCGAACAGTAACATTACCAACAATCTCTGCATCATTAGAAATTACCAGATCCAACAGAGCATCGCCCCTAGTGGGAGCTTCTACAAACTGGCCCATAAAGTGGTCCTGCAGCAAGTTGAGGAATCTTCTCCCCTTTGCGGTTGAGGCAGAACCATGACCCCAGTCAATGTCTGGGAAGATAAAATCTCCCATTATGACCACTGTACCAGCCTGTGCCGCCCGCTCTATTTGGTTATACAGTTGTGTTTCTATCTCCTCTGTGATGTTAGGGGGTCTATAGATTACACCAAGTATTATTTTTTCAATATTTATATCCCTTTGAACTTCCACCCATAAGATTTGCACATCCTCACCATCCGCACCCACAATTGCCTCTTTCACACTTGTCTTCAGATCACTCCTCACATACAGGCGCACGCCACCACCTTTTCTATTGACCCGGTCTTTCCTAAATAGTGTAAAACCCTCAATATTAACAGCCCAGTCATGCGAAGAGTCCAACCATGTCTCAGCCACACCAACTACATCTATGTGTTCTTCTAGTACCATAGCCTCCAGCTCCCCCATTTTTCTAGCTAGACTTCTGGCATTTGTAAAAATACATTTTAGAATTACTATTACCCAGGGGCGTAGCTAGAACTGACTGGGCAAGTTTTTGTACGGTGCCCCTCCGCAACTTAATGGACGCACTCATACAGGCACTTACCGCATACATGGATGCACTCATACACACACTCACCACATATAGGGACATATATACTGTATATATATATATATATATATATATATATATACATACACATATGAACATACAAGTAGTTATACACCTATTTCTACACACAGACACTTACCTTTTCTGTTGACAGCTGATGTCTAGTCCTCCAGGCAGCCTGGAGAAGTAGGTGCCATCACCCCTCTGTGCCATCCAGGGACAGCAAAGGAGGGGTTAATCAGTAACCTACTATGGGGGGGTCAGATAACAGGACACATGGGGGGGGGGCATCATAGAGCTCTGTGTGCTGGAGCAGCCAGCCTGCTCTACAGTAGCTTCACGCTGGTGGGTGACCCCATAAAGTCCTGCTATTGGCTGGCAGCTGATGTTATAGTAAGCTGCCAGCCAATAGAAAACAGAAAGCAGTACTGGCAAGTGGTGTGCCAGTACTGCGGATCCCAGCCTGAGAACGGCCATAGGAGTAAGGACCTTCAGTGGGAGGAGCTGTGAGTAGGGGCAGCCCTAGATCTAATGAAAAGATTCAGTACTGCTCTGGGGCCCCTTCTGAGCTCGGGCCCCGAAGCAGTCGCTTCCCCTGCTTCCCTGAAAGCTGCGCCACTGCTATTACCTGTAAAATGAATATCCGGGATTTTTTGGTTACCATATCCATCTAAGTAAAAAAACATTCTCTTCCCTTTTATATGATGACAGGATCACATTAAGTTTCCAAAAATTCCACTCTGATAAGAATCTATTATCCATCCTAAAATTGTATTTATAAACAAAGCAGAAAACTATTTTTTGATAAATTTTTCTGTGTTTTAACTCTACCACTAAGCAATCTTATTCTAATAGGCTGTTCACGCTCTGTCTGAAATGTTTGTGTTGGGAATGTTAACCCTTGCTCTTCGAGTTCCACAGCAGAACGGACGGCTGTTGTTCCTGGTGTGTACTAGTTAATCAGACTGACACTGAACCCTGCAGTTATTGGGGGGGGGGGGGGGATACTAGCAGTCAGGGACCTCCGCTGTTGGTATACACATTATATCTGCTTGTACAGATGGAGCAGTAAGACACACAGGGGCCTCTGTCTTCTGGAATCGTACAGAATGGCCCAACTGGGAGATAGGATTTGGCTTTCCCTGACATAACTGAAGCTTCTTTCTGTTTCCTGTTATTAAATGCTTGGATTTATTTAAACTTTTCAGTTTCTTTTTTCTCTTTATCTATCTATCTACATATCTATCCATCCATCCATCTATTATCTATCTACTATCTATCTCATATCTTTCTATATTATATATATATATATATCATATCTATCTATCTATCTCATATATATATATATATATATATATATATATATACAGTACAGACCAAAAGTTTGGACACACCTTCTCATTCAAAGAGTTTTCTTTATTTTCATGACTATGAAAATTGTAGATTCACACTGAAGGCATCAAAACTATGAATTAACACATGTGGAATTATATACATAACAAAAAAGTGTGAAACAACTGAAAATATGTCATATTTTAGGTTCTTCAAAGTATCCACCTTTTGCTTTGATTACTGCTTTGCACACTCTTGGCATTCTCTTGATGAGCGTCAAGAGGTAGTCACCTGAAATGGTCTTCCAACAGTCTTGAAGGAGCTCCCAGAGATGCTTAGCACTTGTTGGCCCTTTTGCCTTAACTCTGTGGTCCAGCTCACCCCAAACCATCTCGATTGGGTTCAGGTCCTGTGACTGTGGAGGCCAGGTCATCTCTCTCCCATCACTCTCCTTCATGGTCAAATAGCCCTTACACAGCCTGGAGGTGTGTTTGGGGTCATTGTCCTGTTGAAAAATAAATTATGGTCCAACTAAACGCAAACAGGATGGAATAGCATGCCGCTGCAAGATGCTGTGGTAGCCATGCTGGTTCAGTATGCCTTCAATTTTGAATAAATCCTCAACAGTGTCACCAGCAAAGCACCCCCACACCATCACACCTCCTCCTCCATGCTTCACAGTGGGAACCAGGCATGTAGAGTCCATTCGTTCACCTTTTCTGCGTCGCACAAAGACACGGTGGTTGGAACCAAAGATCTCAAATTTGGACTCATCAGACCAAAGCACAGATTTTCACTGGTCTAATGTCCATTCCTTGTGTTCTTTAGCCCAAACAAGTCTCTTCTGCTTGTTGCCTGTCCTTAGCAGTGGTTTCCTAGCAGATATTCTACCATAAGGGCCTGATTCACACAGTCTCCTCTTAACAGTTGTTCTAGAGATGTGTCTGCTGCTAGAACTCTGTGTGGCATTGACCTGGTCTCTAATCTGAGCTGCTGTTAACCTGCGATTTCTGAGGCTGGTGACTCGGATGAACTTATCCTCCGCAGCAGAGGTGACTCTTGGTCTTCCTTTCCTGGGGCGGTCCGCATGTGAGCCAGTTTCTTTGTAGTGCTTGATGGTTTTTGTGACTGCACTTTGGGACATTTTCAAAGTTTTCCCAATTTTTCGGACTGACTGACCTTCATTTCTTAAAGTAATGATGGCCACTCGTTTTTCTTTACTTAGCTGCTTTTTTCTTGCCATAATACAAATTCTAACAGTCTATTCAGTAGGACTATCAGCTGTGTATCCACCTGACTTCTCCTCAACACAACTGATGGTCCCAACCCTATTTATAAGGCAAGAAATCCCACTTATTAAACCTGACAGGGCACACCTGTGAAGTGAAAACCATTTCAGGTGACTACCTCTTGAAGCTCATCAAGAGAATGCCAAGAGTGTGCAAAGCAGTAATCAAAGCAAAAGGTGGCTACTTTGAAGAACCTAGAATATGACATATTTTCAGTTGTTTCACACTTTTTTGTTATGTATATAATTCCACATGTGTTAATTCATAGTTTTGATGCCTTCAGTGTGAATCTACAAATTTCATAGTCATGAAAATAAAGAAAACTCTTTGAATGAGAAGGTGTGTCCAAACTTTTGGTCTGTACTGTATATCATATCTATTGTGACACAGTGAGAGGTTTCATCTGGGAAAACAGGTATTTTCCTCCCAGCATGTGCTGCTGGGTTCATTTATAGCCAGGTGAGATCAAATACCGGACTGGAGTTTAAGTGCTGGTCCGGGTTTTGGGAGCACCTGGCTGTCCTTAAATAGGCAGCTGGAATCAGCAGAGATGTCTCTGTTTTGGGGGATCTGAGGCTTTGTGCCGTGCTGGAGGACTGAGAGCCTCCAGCACGCAGGGGAAACAGGCCCCCTAAAGCCTGCTGTGGACTACTGGAGGCAGAACTGCCAGCAAGGTGACTTCAGTTATATGAACTTTCCATTGTGTGTGAATTAACACCAAGACTGTGAAGTTACACGCTGTTTTGTGCAATTGCCTCAAGTGGGAATAAACACTGACGTTTTAAATTTAGAACTTGTATTTTGCCTCTGTACTGCTCCCGCTTACCCTATCTACCAGAGCGAAACCCCACACTATCTATCTCATATCTATGTATCTATCTATCTCATATCTATCTCATATCTATCTCATATCTATCTCATATCTATCTATCTTATATCTATCTAATATATTTTTATCTTTTTATCTATCTATCTATCTAATCAAAATTATCCACGGCACATCCTTAAGTAAAATCAGTGTAGATTTAAACACCAACACTTGGTGAATAAATCTACACTGATTTTACTTACGGATGTGCCGTGGATAAGGGTACTTTCACACTAGCGTTCGTCGGTCCGCTCGTGAGCTCCGTTTGAAGGGGCTCACGAGCGGACCCGAACGCAGCCGTCCAGCCCTGATGCAGTCTGAATGGAGCGGATCCGCTCAGACTGCATCAGTCTGGCGGCGTTCAGCCTCCGCTCCGCTTGCCTCCGCACGGACAGCGTTCGGGTGTCCGCCTGGCCGTGCGGAGGCGTGCGGATCCGTCCAGACTTACAATGTAAGTCAATGGGGACGGATCCGTTTGAAGATGCCACAATATGGCTCAATCTTCAAGCGGATCCGTCCCCCATTGACTTTACATTGAAAGTCTGGACGGATCCGTCCGAGGCTATTTTCACACTTAGCTTTTATATGCCAAAATAATGCAGACGGATGCGTACTGAACGGAGCCTCCGTCTGCATTATTATGATCGGATCCGTTCAGAACGGATCCGATCGAACGCTAGTGTGAAAGTAGCCTAATTTTAATTTGTATTTTTTGGGGATTGGATCGCCCCAGCGGCTGCTGGCACCCACTATATTGAATAGAGTAGATTCATCTTTTCAAATATTACATTATCATTTTTATATTAGTCCACTGTAAAATCTGCAGATCTAGCTTCTCTTTCCTCAGGGAGGATGTCCGGCCAGACATTTCCCTGCAGCGGCCTCTGCAGGAGAAATGCAGTATTACATGGCAGTCAATCTAATAAATGGTCATCCATGTAATGCATAAACAGGCCCGTTTTCTCCAGAGTGGGAGCTGGTATTATAGAAAAGCTTTAGTGAGGGGTCCTAATAATGTGGTATATGGAGAGGAGTCGTTTTTCAGAGACAATTTATTGGGCCCGCCAGAGGAAATGATTTTGAGCCCTAAACCCTCCAGCTCCATCAGTACAGAACATGTGCGTGTCTATTTTCAGTCGTATGCTAAAAGATGTTACCTTCATTGTACACAGACACACAGTATTTGACCCAAATTTTTCAAAAAGTTTGGGTTCGACAGAATAATTTTTTTGCGATTTGTTTCCGGAGAATGAGAAAATAAGGGATGATTCAGATGAATAATTCAATAATAAATAAAGATGCAAACAACAAATCCAGCTCACCCTATATGTCGTATTCCCAGCCCTCGGATCCAACCAGGTCGGTCTTGTATTAGCAACAAAAAGAAAACTTCATCCAGCACTTGTGGGATAGTTGCTCCAGTTTAATTGGTGAAAATCAACCAAATACGGTGGACCCCTCTGCACACTGGTTACCCTTCAGTTAATGCGTTTAAACCACTTCTCGGTCGAAACGCGTTAACTGAAGGTAGAGGGGTCCACCGTATGTGATTGATTTTCACCGATAAAGCTGGAGCAAGTATCCCACAAGTAATAAATAAACCCTGGAGGTAAATGATCCTCCAAATGGGGTTGAGTCAGCCTGGGCGCACAGGAGGATTCTCCGGTTCTCTTCCTAGAGCCCTTCTAACAAGAAGGGATTATCCAAATTGTGCATTCTCCCTAATCATACACAACCCCTTTAAATAAAAGGTGCAGTGCAGTAGAGTGCAGTGGCATCTACCCTGGGAAGCACATAATTGGCCTGTATGCACCTGGCACTTTTTTGGTCCCTCTTGGGGGACCTAGAGAAGACATATTGAAATAAATCAAAAGTAGTAACTATTATCTCAAGTATTTTTTAAAAGCATATACTCTTTCTTTGTAGTCTGAACAGCCCAGTAAATCTACAGGTTATATGCGGATAAATCAATTAACTATTAGGGATGGCTATCACTTGCGATGTTTTATCACTCTGGTGGTGTAGTTTCATTTATTATTATTTTTTGCTCTAGGGTATCCCTTGATTTTCTCCTGGGTTAGATTACCTATTTTCATTATTCTTGGGTGATGATATGCCCTGGCTTTGTAATACAATCGCCTTTATTCACTCCTACAGTAATACTTACCTCCTGCGCTTGTTTGAGCGATGTTATGAGGCGGGACAGGGGTGTGTCGGTTCCCGACAGCGCCCCTGATTCATTGGCTCCTGTGATGACTTGTCCGGCCTAGGGGGTGTGGCATCTTCTTCTTGAGGAGCAGCACTGGCGCGGCCGTGCCACGGCCATCCCAGTGCCGCAGGCTACGTGTCTGCACGCTATGCATGAGAGTGTGCAGTAACTCTGTTTGTTTGTTTGTTAGTAATTCTTCCAGTGTTGCTCCTGATGACTAAGCTGCATGATATTAGCAGCTAAAGAAACGCGTCGAGCAGACAGGCCTTTGCGCCTCCAGTGTTACAGTAGCCAGTGTTTATTTAGTAAATGTACCAGGGGCAATTGTTTAGGGTGGAGTGACAGTGTCCTGGTTGGTTCAGGCACTCGCACTTGTTTAACCCACGCTGTGCTGATATATTGTGTATGGAGGAGGAGGTGTGATGGTGTGGGGGTGCTTTGCTGGTGACACTGTTGGGGATTTATTCAAAATTGAAGGCATACTGAACCAGCATGGCTACCACAGCATCTTGCAGCGGCATGCTATTCCATCCGGTTTGCGTTTTGTTGGACCATCATTTATTTTTCAACAGGACAATGACCCCAAACACACCTCCAGGCTGTGTAAGGGCTATTTGACCATGAAGGAGAGTGTTGGGGTGCTGCGCCAGATGACCTGGCCTCCACAGTCACCGGACCTGAACCCAATCGAGACGGTTTGGGGTGAGGTGGACCCTAGAGTGAAGGCAAAAGGGCCAACAAGTGCTAAGCATCTCTGGGAATTCCTTCAAGACTGTTGGAAGACCATTTCAGGTGACTACCTCTTGAAGCTCATCAAGAGAATGCCAAGAGTGTGCAAAGCAGTAATCAAAGCAAAAGGTGGCTACTTTGAAGAACCTAGAATATGACATATTTTCAGTTGTTTCACACTTTTTTGTTATGTATATAATTCCACATGTGTTAATTCATAGTTTTGATGCCTTCAGTGTGAATCTACAATTTTCATAGTCATGAAAATAAAGAAAACTCTTTGAATGAGAAGGTGTGTCCAAACTTTTGGTCTGTACTGTAGTTAGTCATATATACGGATGAATATCTCAATATTATCTTCATAGATGTTAGAACTTTATTTTTCTCATGCAGAGCTCCAAATTCCCTGCACAGACTTAGGGGGAGATTTATCAAACTGGTGTAAAGTAGAGCTGGTTTAGTTGACCCTAGAAACCAAGCAGCTTCCACCTTTCTTTTTCCAAAGGAGCTGTGAAAAATGAAAGGTGGAATGTGATTGGTCGCTATGGGCAACTAAGCCAGCTCTACTTTACACCAGTTTGATAAATCTCCCCCATAAATTTGAAACATAACATTCCAGCTACCTGTCGCTACCACTAGAGGGAGCTCACTGTGTCCTACATACAGTTCTATCGAATTCCATGTATAAAAAGTATGCAGTTAGCTCCTCAGTGCCCTCTGGTGGTAGGGTCAGGCTACAGAATGTTTTATTTCACTTTTTTGTCAATGTAGGAAATTTGAAGCTGTGTATAAGAAGTAACAAAACTGATATATTAACCCTTTAAGGACCCTCGCTGTACATGTACGGCACTGGTGGACGTGACTTAAGGACCAGCGCCGTACATGTATGGCGGGCTGATCGGTGAGGTGCAGGAGCTGCGCCCACTTGATCAGCGGCATGAATTCGGCAGTCATTGAGAGCCGGGCCCCTGCTGCATACGTCGGCATCTGTGAAGACACCAATGCCGTTGTATTAACCCCTTGTATGCCATGGTCATAGCTGACTGCGGCATGAAAAGGGTTTGCGGAGGGTATGGGTGCCCTCTGCATATCCATCGGGTTCCCTCGCTGCAGTGGCGGGTACCTGATTGCAGAGAAGGCAAGCCCGATTCCTTCCATAGGCATCGGGGCTTGCCTTCTACAGAAGCATGTGAGATCCAGCCCTTAGGCTGGGTCTCACAGTGTCACGACTATGGTTTGGTCGTGACTCTTTGTGTCACATGCAGTTGTCAGCGGTCTGCTTGTTGTCTACCGCAGGTGAGGGCAGTTAGTATGTTGTCACATGTGTGGTTGCCGCTGGCAACATGTTGTTGTTGGCAGTGTAGAAGCCTGAGCTGGTTGCTAGGCGGCTCGCTGTCAAGGCATGCGGTTGCACCTGGCAACGTGTGTTTGAATGTGTTCACTTTCTATGTCTGGTGTGCACGGGAAAATGTCCTTGTCTGATGTTGGAAGGGTTAACTCCTTTCCTAGTATGTGTGTGTGGGTGTGGCTGGTTGGGCTATTTAGCTCCTGCTGGATGCCTGTAGCTGAGGGGGTACTCCAGCCATGCTCTATGCTGGAGTCATCCTCCTGGTCTCATATGCCATCTATCCAGTGTGGGCCACCCTTGTGGTCATAAAATATATGTATGATGTTAAGAAGATGTTTTTATGCTCTCTATATTTATTGCAGCTATGGGTGTCTTGGGTACCTGTGTGATTTGTGTGTGTGCTGTGTCCTTAATGTTTGTGTGGACATCAGTACTTGTGCACGGGTTCCAGTCAGCGTGTCTGTGACAGGTAGGTGTATTACTGGTTTAACTCACCTGCCATATCCATATGCTGTATATGTTTCCCCTCTCCTTGCTTCTTGGCCAGTGAGACTCCTGTTCGTCCGTGTCTAGGAGGAACAGGTCGTCTTACCCTGCTCCTAGTCCAGGGATTTCCTGAGGGCTAGTAGGGAACCTAGGTTACGGAGTATGAACCATCCTACCATCTGAGTTGGCTCATACGGTTAGGAGTCAGGGTCAGAATTAGGGACGTGCTAGGAGGTGACCTGCTCCCTGATCCTGTCGTCCTGGCCTAGCAGCTACCCTTATCCTATTGACATCGCACGGTTGAGTGTTTCCCCCATTCTCATCCGTGACACACAGGCAGGCTGTCAGCATAAAAGCTGACAGTCAATGCATTACAATGAAGGTTGTATTGTAATACATTGCAGAGGGGATCAGACACCAGAAGTTGAAGTCTCAGAGTGGGACAAAAAGTTTAAAATCAAAGTGTTTTTCAAAAAAAATAAAAATAGCGTTTCAAGTAAAAAAATAAAATACATAAAATTGTAAAAAGAAATAGAAAAAAAAAAACAGACATACTGGGTATTGCCGCGTCTGTAGTGACCGGCTCTATAAAAATATTACATGATCCACCCCCTCACCTGAATGCCATAGAAAAAATTAAATAAAAACTGTGCTAAAACAACCATTTTTTGTCACCTTACATCCCAAAAAGTGCAACATCAAGCAATCAAAAAGGCATATGCCCCCCAAAATAGTATAGCAAATATTAATGGCGAATATCGTCACTTTGAGAATTCGCGAATATTTCGAATGTAGTGCTATATATTTATTTTTTTATAGTGCTATATATTATTTATTTATTTGGATTTTCGAATATTGTAGATTTTTTTTCATTTGAACCAATGATCCCTCCGTGCTTCTTGCTTGTGGGCCAATAAGAAGGCTGCAATGTCTTTGTCTCAGCTTAGGCTACTTTCACACTAGCGTTCGATCGGATCCGTTCTGAACGGATCTGCTCATATAATGCAGACGGAGGCTCCGTTCAGAACGGATCCGTCTGCATTATATTGTCAAAAAATGTCTAAGTGGGAAATTAGCCTGAACGGATCCGTCCAGACTTTTACATTGAAAGTCAATGGGGGACGGATCCGTTTGAAGATTGAGCCATAGTGTGTCATCTTCAAACGGATCCGTCCCCATTGACTTACATTGTAAGTCTGGACGGATCCGCTTGCCTCCGCACGGCCAGGCGGACACCCGAACGCTGCAAGCAGCGTTCAGGTGTCCGCCTGCTGAGCGGAGCGGAGGCTGAACGCCGCCAGACTGATGCATTCTGAGCGGATCCGCGTCCACTCAGAATGCATTAGGGCTGGACGGAAGCGTTCGGGTCCGCTTGTGAGCCCCTTCAAACGGAGCTCACAAGCGGACAGCCGAACGCTAGTGTGAAAGTAGCCTTAGTAACATCCCTAGAAACCAATAGGAAAGTTGCCTACCTGTAACGGGACGCCGGGGCGCCCGCTCTCCTCTGCGTCGTCGGCATCCCTTTGTTGTGCAGGAGAGAGGACGCGCACAGCGTCCTCGTCTCCTTGGTAACAGGGGGAGGGATGCACCGGCCGCGCACAGCCGGCGTCCTCAGTTAAACCTGTTACAACACTGTAAAAAAAAAAAAATTAAAACGCTGCCAAAACAGCTATTTTTTGTTACCTTGCCTCACAAAAAGTGTAATATAGAGCAACCAAAAATCATATGTTCTCTAAAATAGTACGAACAAAACTGCCCCCTTATTCCATAGTTTCCAAAATGGGGTCACTTTTTTGGAGTTTCTACCCTAGGGGTGCATCAGGGAGGCTTCAAATGTGACATGGCAACTTAAAATTATCCCAGTCAAATCTGCCCTCCAAAAACCATATGGCATTCCTTTCCCTCTGCGCCCTGCCGTGTGCCCGCACAGCAGTTAATGATCACAAATGGGGTGTTTCTGTAAACTACAGAATCAGGGTAATAAATATTGAGTTGTGTTTGGCTGTTAACCCTTGCTTTGTTAGCAGAATAAAATGGATTAAAATGGAAAATCTGCCAAAAAAGTGAAATTCTGAAATTTCACCTACATTTTCCTTTAATTCTTGTGGAACACCTAAAGGGCTAACAAAGTATGTAAAATCTGTTTTGAATACCTTGAGGGGTGTAGTTACTATTATGTAGGCTCCACAAAGTGACTTCAGACCTGAACTGGTCCTTAAAAATTGGGTTTTGGAAATTTTCTTAAAAATTGTAAGATTTGCTTCTAAACCTCTAAGCCTTCTAACATCACAAAAAAAGAAAATGTCATTTACAAAATGATCCAAACATGAAGTAGACATATGGAAAATGTAAAGTAATAACTATTTTAGGAGGTATCACTATCTGTTCTAAAAGCAGAGAAATAGAAATTTTGAAAATTGCTGATTTTTAGAGTTGAGCGGACACCTGGATGTTCGGGTTCGATGAGTTCGGCCGAACTTGAAAAAAAAGTCGAACTTTACCCGAACTTGACCCTGAACCCGAACCCCATTGAAGTCAATGGAGACCCGAACTTTTGGGCACTAAAATGGCTCTAAAATAGTCCTGGAAAGGGCTAGAGGGCTGCAAAAGGCATCAAAATGTGCTTAAGAGCATGGCAACTGTTCTGCAAACAAATGTGGATAGGGAAATGACTTAAAATAACATAAAATACAGAAAAATTAAAAATAACAATCTGGATCTAGGAGTAGGAGGTTGAGGAGGTGGTGGATGTGGCGGTGTAGGTTGAAGTGGCGGTGTAGGTGGAAGCGGCGGTGAAGGAGTAATAGGTAGCCAACACTGATTTGTGTAATTATTTTTTTTTTTTATTGGGGTATCCCCCAAAATATTGGGACATATAACAAAATAAAACAAAGAATAAGTGCACTTGAGTACAAGAATGGATGGGTGAGGCTGGTATAAATGTCTATTCTGCACAAGGTACGGACAAGTCCTGTGGGAGCCATGCCTGGTTCATTTTAATAAACGTAAGCTTGTCCACATTTGCGGCGGCCTGTGGTAATGCTCTCTGCCGTTCTAAACACATGTTCACACTATACACTGGCTGCAGGGCAGGACAGCACCGCTTTTCCACATTTCGGCCATGCTAACCCTGCCTTCTCAGGTGCTGGCGGTGCCCCTGCTGCGTTGGCGACCTCTTCCTCCTCCTCTGCCTTCGCCTTGTGCTTCCACTGTGCCCCCGCTGTCAGGTGGGAATGCCATCAGCAGCGTGCGCTTGTAGTCGCGCATCTTCCGATCAGTAACAGATGTTTTCACAAAATTTAGTTCCCTGTCAGCAATGCAGAGCAGGGGTTCATTCACGGCAAAAGGGGGTTCATGTCACCCAGCAATAGAACAGAGGATTTTGAGAGATTTAGGCCCCTGTCATCCAGACACAGCAGGGGTTTGTATACGCCAAAAATTGTAAAATGTCACCCGACAATTAAAAAAAATAAGAATTTTTTCAATTTAGGGCACTAAAATTTTGACTTTTTTGCATTAAAATGCCTCTAAAATAGTCCTTGAAAGGCTAGAGGGATGTAAAGGGCAGTAAAATGTGCTTAAAAGCATGGCAACTGCTCTGCAAACAAATGTGGATAGGGAAATAACTTAAAATAAAATATAATAACTAAAAATTACAAATTATTAACCTGTAACTCAGAGAAGGAGGTGGATATGGAGTCGGAGGTTGAGGAGGCGGTGAATGTGGTGTTGTAGGTGGACACAAACACGGGTGAACAGCACTCCTTAGTGATGATGCTGCGGGTGCTCGTCTCCGGGGGGGTGGTAAAAAGCCCCCCAAAAAGGCAACTGATGGATGTAAAAAAAAATAAAAAATGGAGACAGCACGTCCAAAAGGCGGAATTTTATTCCAGATGCAACGTTTTGGCTTAGTGATAGCCTTTGTCAAGCATGCTTTTACACCAGAGGGTGGGAATTAAATACCCACATACAAAACATGTGAGGGGGAGTGACCTATGATACAATTAGCTTCATTGGCATCAGCAGGTAAGACATAGCACAAAACAATAACATACCTAGTCAGAGATGTGCAGGTAAGTGTGGGCGGGTGACCTGTAGTCGTGGGGCTATGAGGAACGCCATGTGGGATGCCAAGCCATGTTAGATGCTGGTGGAATGCATCTGCGTTCCAACACAGTACTTCCGGTGGCGTCATTTCCGGTGCCAGAGTCTCGTGGACTGCGTTTGCTCCCGGAAGCACAGTGTTGGAACGCAAACGCGGTCTACGAGAGTCCGGCACCAGAAATGCCCCCGGAAGTACTGTGTTGGAACGCAGATTCGTTCCACCAGCATCTAACATGGCTTGGCGTCCCACATGGCGTTCCTCATAGCCCCACGACTACAAGTCACCCGCCCACACTTACCTGCACATCTCTGACTAGGTATGTTATTGTTTTGTACTATGTCTTACCTGCTGATGCCAATGAAGCTAATTGTATCATAGGTCACTCCCCCTCACATGTTTTGTATGTGGGTATTTAATTCCCACCCTCTGGTGTAAAAGCATGCTTGACAAAGGCTATCACTAAGCCGAAACGTTGCATCTGGAATAAAATTCCGCCTTTTGGATGTGCTGTCTCCATTTTTTTTTTTTTTACATCCACATGTTGTAGGTGGAGGCAGCAATGGAGGAGGAACAGGTAGCCAACAATGTTTTTTATTTTTTATTTTATTGGGTAGGTAGCCCCCAAAATATTGGGACAAATAAAAAAAAAGAAAACAAAGAATCATTGCACTTGACTTGAGTACAAGAATGTATGTTTGATGGTGGTATAAATGTCTATTCTGCACAAGGTACAGACAAATCCTGTGGGATCCAAGCCTGGTTCATTTTAATGAACGTGAGCTTGTCCACATTGGCTGTGGACAGGCGGCTGCGCTTGTCTGTGATAACGCCCCCTGCCGTGCTAAATACACGTTCAGATAATACACTGGCTGCAGGGCAGGCCAGCACCTCCAAGGCGTAAAGGGCAAGCTCAGGCCATGTGCCCAATTTGGAGAGCCAGAAGTTGAAGGGGGCAGACCCATCAGTCAGTACGTGTAGGCGTGTGCACAGGTACTGTTCCACCATGTTGGTGAAATGCTGCCTCCTGCTAAGACGTTCCATATCAGCTGGTGGTGCAGTTAGCTGTGGTGTGCTGACAAAGCTTTTCCACATTTCGGCCATGCTAACCCTGCCTTCTGAGGTGCTGGCGGTGCCCCAGCTGCATTGGCGACTTCTTCCTCATCCTCTGCCTTCGCCTTGTGCTTCCACTGTGCCCCCGCTGTCAGGTGGGAATGCCACCAGCAGCGCGTCTACCAGCGTATGCTTGTACTCACGCATCTTACAATCACGCTCCAGTGACGGAATTAAGGACGGTACGTTGTCCTTGTAATGGGGATCCAGCAGCGTGGCCACCCAGTAATCAGCACAAGTTAGAATGTGGGCAACTCGGCGGTCGTTGCAGAGACACTGCAGCATGTAATCGCTCATGTGTGCCAGGCTACAAGGACAAAGTACCGTCCTTAATTCCGTCACTGGAGCGTGATTGTAAGATGCGTGAGTACAAGCGCACGCTGGTAGACGCGCTGCAGGTGGCATTCCCACCTGACAGCGGGGGCACAGTGGAAGCACAAGGCGAAGGCAGAGGATGAGAAAGAGGTCGCCAACGCAGCTGGGGCACCGCCAGCACCTCAGAAGGCAGGGTTAGCATGGCCGAAATGTGAAAAAGCTTTGTCAGCACGCCACAACAACCAGCACCACCAGCTGATATGCCCAGAGGCAACGAAAAGCTGTCCTCTGTGGGAGGTGTATCGTCTGTGTCCTCTGTATCCCCCCATCCACGCACCAGTGATGGCCATGAGCTGGTCTGGGTGCCACCCTGCTGTGAACATGGTTCCTCCTCCTGCATCTCCTGCTCCTCATCCTCCACCTCCTCATCCTCCAGAACTGTGCCCTGGCTGGACAATTGTGTACCTTGGGTTTGTGGGTGCAGGAAGCCACCCTCTGAGCCACTTGGGAATGACTGACCGGAAACCCTACAAAATGATCCCTCTTCCTCCTCCTCCTGTGCATATCCTCTTCCATCATCGCTAGGAGTGTTTTTTCAAGGAGGCATAGAAGTGGGATAGTAACGCTGAGAACAAGGAACACAGGTCTCGCATGGAGGCCCAGTCATTGGTGGTGAAGTGGTGCTGTTCCACCGAGCGACTCACCTGTGCGTGCTGCAGCTGAAACTCCACTGCTGCTCGCACAGTCTGGCCAGCATGTGCAAGGTGGAGTTACACCTTGTGGGCACGTCGCATATGAGGCGGTGAGTGGGAAGACCGAAGTTACGCTGCAGCGCTGACAGGCGAGCAGCAGCAGGGTGAGAACGCCGAAAGCACGCACAGACGGCCCGCACTTTCTGCAGCAGCTCTGACATATCGGGGTAATTTTTAAAGAATCTCTGCATCACCAAATTCAGCACATGCACCAGGCAAGGGATGTGCATCAAACCGGCTAGTCCCAGAGCTGCTACGAGATTTTGCCCATTATCACACACCACCAGGCCGGGCTTGAGGCTGACTGGCACAAACCACTCATCGGTCTGTTGTTCAAGGCCCGTCCACAGCTCCTACGCGGTGTGTGGTTTGTCCCCCAAACAGATAAGTTTTAAAACTGCCTGCTGTCGTTTACCCCTGGCTGTGCTGAAGTTGGTGGTGAAGGTGTTACGCTGACCGGATGAGGAGCTGGTAGAGGATGAGGAAGCAGAGAAGGAGGAGGAAGCAACAGGAGGCAAACTGAAGCGCCCTGCAATCCTCGGTGGTGGAAGGACATGCGCCAAAACTGCTATCCGCCTCAGGCCCAGCAACCACTGCATTTACCCAGTGTGCTGTTATGGAGATATAACGGCCCTGACCGTGCTTACTGGTCCACGTATCCGTAGTCAGGTGCACCTTGCCACAGATGGCGTTGCGCAGTGCACACCTGATTTTGTCCCCTACTTGGTTGTGAAGGGAAGGGATGGCTCGCCTTGAAAAGTAGTGGCGGCTGGCCACGACGTACTGTGGGACAGCCACCACCATAAGGTCTTTAAAACTATCCGTCTCCACCAGACGGAATGACAGCATTTCAAAGGCAAGTAATTTAGAAATGCTGGCATTCAGGGCTAGGGATCGCGGGTGGTAGGGGGGTACTTCCTCTTCCTCTCCAGCGTTTGGGAGATGGAGAGCTGAACGCTTCCGTGGGACATTGTGGAGATGCTTGGTGATCCAGGTGTTGCTGGCAGATCCTCTGTTTGCGGGGTGCCAGGTGGCACTGTCACTCCAGAGGTGGATGAAGAGGCCGCGACTGCAGCAGAAGAGGAAGCAGGAGGAGCCAGAGACCTTTCTTGGTTTTTGAGGTGTCTACTCCACTGCAGCTTGTGCTTTGCACTTAAATGCCTGGTCATGAAGGTTGTGCTCAGGTTGAGAACGTTTATGCCTCGCTTCAGGCTCTGATTGCACAGCGTGCAAACCACTTGTGTCTTGTCGTCAGCACATTGTCTGAAGAACTGCCACGCCAGGGAACTCCTTGGAGCTGGCTTTGGTGGGCTCGGTCCCTTGCTGCGGTGGGCAAGTAGGAGGCGTACTGTCTAGAGGATGGCTGCTCCGCTTTTGCACCCTGCTCCCTCTTCTGCTGTGCTGGTGGCTCTGTGCGACCACCGCCTCTTCCTCCGAACTGCATCGGTCACTCGCATGACCTTGATTCAATGTGGGGGTCGAGGACCTCATCGTCCTCCACATCATCTTCCACCCAGTCTTCACCCCTGACTTCCTTGTCGGTGTGCACACTTTTGAAAGCCCCAGCAGTTGGCACCTATGTTTCGTCATCATCCGAAACGTGCTACGATGGTCCTCCTATGTACTTATCTGAAAAATAAGTGGTTGGGCATCGGTGCACTCAATCTCTTCCACTTCTGGGGCAGGGCTAAGTGGATGGCCCTGGGAAACCCTGCTAACAGAGTCATCAAAAAGCAGAAGAGACTGCTGCATGACTTGGGGGTCAGACTGCTTGGCTGATTTGCAAGGGGGTGAGGTGAAAGACTGATGGACATCGGCTGCAGGTGCCAATTGTGGTCTTTCAGCAGGAGACTGGGTGGGAGACAATGTGAAGGAACTGGAGGCACTGTCAGCAACCCAATCTACTATCGCCTGTACTTGTTCAGGCCTCACCATTCGTAGAGCAGCATTAGGCCCGATCAAATACCGCTGCAGGTTTTGTCGCCTACTCGCACCTGAGCAAGGGGTTTCACTTGTGCGTGTAGCTGGCACAGATCGACCACGTCCTCTCCCTGCAACAGGAGCTCCACCAGCAGCACCACGACCTGGGCCACGTCCCTTATTTGACGCTCTCCTCATATTTTTTTAATTTAGGATCTTGCCCTAAATGGGTGTTTAATTAATAATAGAATAGAACAACAGTATGTGAAGGGTGTATATCACACGCCCTGAACCAGACTAGGCCTCAATTAAAGATTTTTTTGCCCAAAATGGCAGTTTTTCAAATGCCTAATTCAAACCCCTGTATGTAGAGGTAGTATATCAGAGGGCCTGAACCTCTGTAGGCCTGCAGTAAATATATATATGCACAAAATGGCTGTATTTCAAATGGCTGTATTTCAAATGGCTGTATTTCAAATGCCTAATTCAAACCTCTGTATGTATAGGGGGGCTCACACACGCCCTGAATCAGTGTTGGCCTGAAGTAAAGATTTATTTGCACAAAATGGCTGTGTTTCAAATGGCTGAATCAAACCCTTGTATGTATAGGGGGATCACACACGCCCTGAATCAGTGTAGGCCTGAAGTAAATATATCTTTGCACAAAAAAGCTATATTTCAAATGGCTGTATTTCAAATGCCTAATTCAAACCTCTGTATGTATAGGGGGGATCACACACGCCCTGAATCAGTGTAGGCCTGCAGTAAATATATCTTTGAATTCAATATTGGTGCACCAAATGGCGATATTTAAAATCTCTGAATGTAACCCAAATGTATTAAGGGTGTATCTCACAATGACATCTGCATCAAAGGCTGCCAACTAAATTTTTGGAGCCCAAACGACTGTTTAACAACTGAATTTGACAGCAGTATATAAGCCTGTAATTTCACACGTGCTGATGCTGCAAGACCTGAAAATAGTGTTTTTTGTCAAACCCCAGAAAATGATGGGTGTATTTCTACCTTAAATTGCACACTGACTAATACAGATGTTGTTGATTGCCCAAAAAGTCATTTTTTTGCTAACAGAATATGAAAGTTGTAGATAATAAACTTGAATTTAACACTTGTAGATCTGGAAAATACTGTTTTTTGAAGAAAAAAAAAGTGTGTTTTTCAAACCCCAGAAAATGATGGGTGTATTTCTACCTTAAATTGCACACTGACTAATACAGATGTTGTTGATTGCCCAAAAAGTCTTTTTTTTTGCTAACAGAATATGAAAGTTGTAGATATTAAACTTGAATTTAACACTTGTAGATCTGGAAAATACAGTTTTTTGAAAAAAATTGTGTTTTTAAAACCCCAGAAAATTATGGGTATATTTCTACCTTAAATTGCACACTGACTAATACAGATGTTGTAGTTTGCCCCCAAAAAATGGTGATTTGCAATGTCCCAAAAGCTCAGATGCAGTGCTGGTGCACTGAGCATGCATAAAATGGCCGCCGCCACCCACCTGACTAACAGAATTCTAAAAGTTAGTATTTTTTGGTCAATTAGGTTCAGGGCAGGGTAAAACGATAGTGCCCTGCACCCACACAACTATTTGTCTGTAGATCGCTGAGTTAGATTCTCTCCTATTCTCTCCCTGAAATCACCAGTCCAGCAGCATCCTCTCCCTACACTTGTAACAGCAGAGTGATGGGCGGCGCTACGTGACGCAATCTTATATAGAGGCTGGGTCACATGCTCCTCTGGCCAATCACAGCCATGCCAATAGTAGACATGGCTGTGATGGCCTCTTGGGGCAAGTAGAAAGACGCTTGTTGATTGGCTGCTGTGCAGCCTTTCAAAAAGCGCCAAGAAAGCGGCGAACACGGAACCCGAACTTTTACTGAAATGTTCGGGTTCGGGTCCGGGGTCCCAAAATCCTAAAGTTCAGTACGAACCCGAACTTTACAGTTCGGGTTCGCTGAACCCTACAAATTTTTTAAAATTTTTGGCAAATTTGGTATTTTTTTATAAATAAAAAGGAAATATTTTGACTCAAATGTACCATTGTCATAAAGTAAAATACGTGACAAGAAAAAAAAAATCTCAGAATGGTCTGGATAAGTTTAAGCGTTTTAAAGTTATCACCACATAAAGTGACACATGTCAGATTTGCAAAAAATGGCCTGGTCCCCATCATAGACAATGGGGGCCTATCGCTAGGATATGCCCCCATTGTCTGATAGGTGCGGGTCCCACCGCTGGGACCCGCACCTACAAGAAGAACGAAGCCGGGGAGAGTTGTGGCTCCAGCAGGTGCAGCTCCCCGCCTCTCCCATTGAAGTGAATGGGAGCGCACCGCGCATGCGCGGCCACCGCTCCCATTCATTTCTATGGGGCCGACGGAAATAGCCGAGCCAGCGCTCGGCTATTTTCAGCGGCTCCATCGAAATGAATGGAGGGCGGCTGCGCATGCGCGGTGTGCCCTCCTCAAGTTTCTCCTCTCCGTTCTGCTTGTAGGTGCGGGTCCCAGCGGTGGGACCTGCACCTATCAGACAATGGGGGCTTATCCTAGCGATAGGCCCCCATTGTCTATGATGGGATAACCCCTTTAAGGGTGGACCTATTTTTTTAAGTGAACTTACACTTTAAAGCGAACCTTTCACCAGGATTTCACTTTATAAACTATTACCAGTACCTTATAGATTATCCTCATTGTGTTTCAATGCATTCTTGTGCCGCTTTCCTGGGATGGATATTCATGAAAAAAAGGACTTATAAAGTCCTCGTCTCCAGCTCCTGAAGTCACGCTAGAAGTCAAGGGGGTAGCCCTTCCCTCACTCCGGGCTGTAACTTCCCTGCCGTAACCCCGCCTCTAAGTAGTGTAACTGACACCCGGCTCAGTCGCCAGGACCGCGCTTGTACAGGCGGCGCATGCGCCGTCAGACTCGAGCGTGATCCTGTAACTGAATCGCGCATGAGGAAGAGAAGACAGGCAGGCATCGGGGACGGCGCATGCGCGATTCAGTTACAGGATCGCGCTCGAGTCCGACGGTGCATGCGCCGCCTGTACAAGCGCGGTCCCGGCGACTGAGCCGGGTGTCAGTTACACTACTTAGAGGCGGGGTTACGGCAGGGAAGTTACAGCCCGGAGTGATGGAAGGGCTACCCCCTTGACTTCTAGCGTGACTTCAGGAGCTGGATACGAGGACTTTATAAGTACCGGTAGTTTTTTTCATGAATATCCATCCCAGGAAAGCGGCACAAGAATGCATTGAAACACAATGAGGATAATCTATAAGGTACTGGTAATAGTTTATTAAGTGAAATCCTGGTGAAAGGTTCGCTTTAAAAGAGTTATCCCATGATAAAAAATAAAATCAGACATGATATAGTACATGACGGTCTTATACTAACAACCAGAGTTTAGATGCCCACTGGCATAGAGCTAGATTTTAGGCTACATTCACACGACCGTATGTGTTTTGAGGTCCACAAATTGCGGATCCGCAAAAAAACAAAACGGCTGGTGTCCCATTTGGCATTTGTTTTTTTTGCGGATCCATTGTAACAATGCCTATCCGTACTAGAATACGACATATTATTATTATTTTTTTTGCTGGGTTACGGAACGGACTTACAGATGTGGATAGCACATGGTGTGATGTCCGCATTTTTTTCAAACCCATTGAAATCAATGGGTTCATATCCAATCTGCAAAAAAAACTGAACGGACACGGAAACAAAATACGTTCCTGTGAATGTAGCCTTACAGTAGGTCCTGCCTGACTAAGATCACCTTGTCACTGGTAGGTGGGCACAGATGTGTTTTGATCAAAATATATGCTATGAAGATGGATTTCATTGAATAACTCAGCAGCTATTTATAATTTTTAATTAAGTGCAATTGCAAAAGTATTCAGATCCAGGTGCTGTTTTGAAAAATGTAACAGATGAAACAGATGAAGATCAGACATCATATAGGACATGACAATCTTTTTCTAACAAAGCTAGAACCAGCCCTGTACCTCACATGGGTCCAGAGATCTCCCCATTCATTGGTCTGCTAGATTAATATCAAGCTGACAGCTCAAGGTGAGCGGCTTTTCTGCTGCAGCTAAGGGGGCGTGTCTCAGCTCTCCCTATCACAGCTCAGGAGGCGTGTCCATGCTCTCCCTATCACAGCTCAGGGGGCGTGTCTCAGCTCTCCCTATCACAGCTCAGGAGGCGTGTCCATGCTCTCCCTATCACAGCTCAGGGGGCGTGTCTCAGCTCTCCCTATCACAGCTCAGGAGGCGTGTCCATGCTCTCCCTATCACAGCTCAGGGGGCGTGTCTCAGCTCTCCCTATCACAGCTCAGGAGGCAGTTGAAGGATGGAACTGAGCATGTGCGACCATCTCAGACAAAGTAATAACAAAGAGAAACAAACAGCAGGTGGCGCTATACAGATAGATTTTATCGAATAACTAAGTGGCTATGCTACATTTTTAATTACATGCAATTACAAAATTATTCAGATCCAGGTGTTTTTTTCAAAAATGTAACAGATTTTTTTGTGGGACAATCCCTTTAAATTATTTTTTCAGATCTCTGTACTAACTTGTTTGTCCACTTTATTTTATTTCATCAAGTCAGCTTCTATTCCTCACATCTCACTCTCCATCCTCTATACGTTGGCTGTTTTCAAAATTCTTCAGTAATGGCTTCCATATACGTGTGACCGACCAGGAAGTGTGTTTTCAATCTCAGTAATGATTTTCAACTTTTGCCCCTTCATTTTCGCTAGGGTCACCGAGTCCAGTATCTTAAGGGCCAACTTTTCTTATTTTTTTTTTATGTTTTTGGTCATCTGTTACATTGAGAAATTCTGGACAAGCATCCGTGCAGGCGATAAGATCCACTAATATGTGGAATGGACTTTTCTTCCTTCTATTGTGTGATTTTATTCGCAAACAAATATCCATTTCTAAAATGAGAGTCGGAAATAGTTTTGTAAAAAAAATTAAATTAAATTGATGTTAATAAAGGAGTAAATACATATTTGTGTTATATTTCTCCTCCAGAAACCTTGAGTGATAGAATTAAGAATGTGGTGACAGATGGGAAACAATCGGACCACCAACTCTGCACTTTCCCTAAGGCGACCATATTTTTGCAAACTTGGGCCAGTTCAATTGTTTTCACTAATAGATTTAGGAAACAGTCATTATGACAAAGTCCCTAGCATAGCAAAGAACATTCTGTGGGGCTATGCTTAAACATACATCACTCTATAGGGGTGCAATATTTTGCCATAGGAGGACTATGGTTACAACTTCTTCAATAGGAAAATTTAAAGGGGTTTTCCAGGAATCAGTTTCTCATCTTGGGCTGTTCCTGGGGTGTGTCTCTAGCAATTGCTAGGCAAATCTTCCGCTCCAGCCCCTGCCATGGCTCTGATGTTTTGGACTCTCCTGCTTTACGGCATAATATCACTATCACAACTAGCCATTAGAGATGATGACAAGCCTGGTGGCCAACTTGTCAGCAGGATTCACCCTATTGAACTAGATGTGCTGTCTGGTAGGGTGGATCCTGCCAATTAAAATGATACCTGTCTTCTGGAAATTTTCTTGGCTTCTTCCCTAGAAAAAAAAGACTCTTATTCCTTATGCAAATGAGGGCTCTAGTGCATCGAGGGGCGTGGCCTAGACTCTTGGAGCATCTTAGTTCCTCCATTTTTCCAATACTAACCACGCTTCCCAGTGCAATAGAGCTCTAATTTGCATCAAGGGTAAAAGTCTCTTTTCTCAGGAATGCCGCCACTGATTTTCACAAGACAGGTATTTTTTCAGCAGGAACAACCCTACGAGGCAGTATGTCTAGTATAATAGAGTTGATCCTGCTGAGAGATGCTCTTTAAAGTGAAATTTTCCTGCCATTATTATGACAGATTGATGGCCTATCCCCAGGTCATTGGCTGTATACAAAAAACAGGCTGGGATGTTTAACCCCTTGAGCCATAACATTTGTATTTTTCCATTCACATAGAGAAAAAAAAACAAAAAAACTTATTTTCATTGCCATATTCTGACCCCCATAACTTTATTATAGTTATGTGTAGGAGCTGTATGAGACCTTATTTTTTGTAATCTGCAGTTTTTATTGATACCATTTTGGCATGTGTATGACTTTTTGATCACTTTTTTATTAATTTTTTGGAGGGAAATTAAAGAGATAAAAATTGCTGAATTAGCCATTTTTGATGTTTTTTCCTGTTATGCTCTTCGATGTATGGGATAAATATTTTTAAGGTACGGAGTGGAATATTTGGAGGTAGCGATGCCTATGATGTTTATTTTCTGGGGGAAAGGGAGGTAATTAAAATTTTTATACATTTTTTTAAATATTTTTAAAAGTTGTTTTTACTCTTTTTTTAACTCTCAAAATGTTCCCTTAACGGAACTTACACATGTGATCATCAGATTGCTTGTGTCACAGACTCCAATGCATTAGCAAAGGCAGGATCTCCATAGGATCATAGACATGGCAGTCGGGGATCATTCAGAAGGAGCAGGGCTGCCACAGTGAATGAACGGCTAACCCGCAGTGCTTCAGAGTTTTCAGCCTTCATATGCCGTGGTCACATTTAACCATGGCATCTAAAGGGTTAAATGTCTGCAAATGGCGATATCGCCGATCGCAGATATTAGCTTTGGGTGTCTGCTGTTTAGATCAGCAGAAACCATGCGGCTATGGCGCCTGCTGCGCTCGCGAATGCCAGATTTAAACAGACGACTTCTGTTGTAGATGTATAGGGACGGTTGTCTAAGGGTTAAAGAGGTAACCAACCCCTATAATGACCCCCTTCCCCTTATGCCCGGGGCCCTTGTATACAATATACTTAAGGATCCTGCATGGATCCAGAGGAACCTGGGTGCCGGGGAGCAGGTAAGTATAATGTATATGAGGAGCCCAAGCATTGGGGGGTCATTATAGGGGTTGGATAACCACTATTTTTGTTTGTTTTAAATTTTTTAGATGCACTGCAACGAAAAACCCATCAACCATTTCTTAGTTATCTGGGCTTTCATGAGTAATAGATTTGTTACCTTTTTTTCTATACCCCCCATCCCCCAAGTGCTTTGCATCTAAGTAGTAAAAATCGAATATCCAGATTTAAATTATTTCTCTGAACTCACTACTGTTCTTATGGCGTGCTATTCATGAACTAGAAAGATCAGGATGAGCAGAGCTATTGGTTTAATAGGCACAGGAACACAGAAAGAAGTGAACGTGTGAGACGTTTTAAGTAAACTGTGATTAGCAGAATGTAATGACCCCTCTACAACAACCATCAATGGGGCCAAACTCCTTAATTTCTAAACTGTAACTAATATAAACCAAGTCAGGAAAACATCTTTCATTGCAAGCTGACCCCCATCCAGTAGTAACCCCAGGGTACAAGTATCGGATACATCACTGGCTGTTTGGACGTGTTCCCAGGTCTTGGACCGCACGCTGCATTTTTCATGTTGTCGTTTAGAGCAGGCACAATGTGACAGGAGCATGTGCGCTCGTTTATGGGGCAGACACTCGGTTTTCTTTCTAATTATTCCTTTTAAAACCAGTGAAGTGCCGACCGCCCGGACTTTCTGCAATTACATAATTCGCAGTCAAAAAGTGCAGAGCTGCAAATGCATATGTTTTGCATTTACCAGATATTAAAAAGTTACTGTGACCCGAATGAGAATAGAAACAATAACATGCACTATTATTATGATCAGCGCCAGCATAAAAAATAAATAGGGCCAAAAGGCAAAGTAGGGCCCCCAATTTCTGTATTAATTTTTTTGCTCGCGGGAAACATTACCACTGCAGCCAGTCATTGGCTCCAACAGTGCAAATCACAACCATCCATGCCAAGCGTTTACTGAAAGCAGTGAGACCAGCGGTGGATCCAAGGAGTGTCTGGGAGCAGGTAAGTATCCTTCCCTTGGCAGGTCCTGCTGGATGGGGGCAGGGATAATTTAACACCCACATTGAAGTTGTTAAACCTGTTAAAAATCCTTGGTGGTCTAGGGTGGTGAAAGGGTTTACTCAAAATTTTCTGGTAGTCTAAGGCAATGAAGGTTTTTTTGTTTTGTTTTTAACATTTCTAGATGGTCTAGGTTTTCAACCTTTGGTACATGAACCCCAGGGGGCACATCCAAGGCTTCTCTGTTTTACCCTTGAGGGTACTATGGTATAAATGGTGTATGGGGTACTTGGTTTAGAAGCACTGCAAAAAATGATCTAGGGCAGTAGAGGAGTCAATGGTAAATCCAGGATGCTAGTAGAGGGAGATCTCCTAAAATTGGCACTATACAACAGTGGTCGTTAACTTTTACAGCTAAGGTGAAACTACAACTCCCACCATGTCTCAACAATCTTAAATGTCCTGGCTGTTTACAGTGAACAGGGAAGGTGGACAGGGGCGGACTGGGAACTTATAATGGCACTGGAAAAAATACTAAAAGTGGCCCCGTTTTGTAGTCGGGTCCAAATTAATGGAAGGCAAGGCCAGCAAGACTATATTGTGGCACATTATACCACCTCAACAGAGCCAAATACCACAGTCCATCACAACATACTGCCAGCAGCACAAAATACATCCCCAAAAAACTTTCACTGCGTGAGGAGGGCTCAGGCGACCCTCTGGGCATCGGCCCACCAGAAAATTTCCCTGTAAGGTCTATGGCCAATCCGCCCCTGAAGGTGGAGGAGCGTGACCAGAAGAGCTTAACCATCAGAGCACCCGTCCGATAATAAAAAATGTCCTGATGAGTTTAACAATGACAAACACATGGCATGTCAGGCAGTGCTAAGGCAGTATAGGGTGCAGGACCATTACTAGGGTGAGGCTCCAGGTAGGACTGCCCTGGTTGCCGCTACCCTTCTACCATATAGGGAGACCTAGGTTTAGTAACCTGTTTTGCCACATAGAAGATCAGGCTCTGAACACCAGAACATCTGGATTTAACTAAACCTACCCATATAAACAGGAAGTTGACCGTGGAACGCAAAGCGCTCCACAACCATCGATACAGGAGCGCACATGCGTTCCACAGTCCAGGAACTGTGCGATATCTACCATTAACCCCTGTTCTGCATAATGCAACTACATTATATATTTATATTTATTCCATAAAGACAGGAATTAAAATACTGTATATCAACTGAAGCCAATTTGCTAAATTAGAGATGACTAAGACGTTTTTAAATACAGTAAACAACGGGGGGGGGGGGGGGAGAGAAAAAAAAGGTGTAGGTGATATTCTTTCCAACATACCATGTATTAAGCACCTCAGCCCCCCTAGCTTAAACACCCTTAATGATCAGACCACTTTTTACAATTCTGCACTACACTACTTTCACCGTTTATTGCTCAGTCATGCAACTTACCACCCAAATGAATTTTACCTCCTTTTCTTCTCACTAATAGAGCTTTCATTTGGTGGTATTTCATTGCTGCTGACATTTTTACTTTTTTTGTTATTAATCGAAATTTAAATTTTTTAAAAATGACATTTTTCACTTTCAGTTGGAAAAAATTTCTAAAAAAAACGACATTATATATAATTTTTTTTCTAAATTTATTGTTCTACATATCTTTGATAAAAAAAAATGTTTGGGTAAAAAAAAATGGTTTGGGTAAAAGTTATAGCGTTTACAAACTATGGTACAAAAATGTGAATTTCCGCTTTTTGAGCACCTGTCATGTTTCCTGAGGTTCTACAATGCCCAGACAGTACAAACACCCCACAAATGACCCCATTTCAGAAAGTACACACCCTAAGGTATTCGCTGATGGGCATAGTGAGTTCATAGAACTTTTTATTTTTTGTCACAAGTTAGCGGAAAATGATAAATTTTATTTTATTTTTGTTTCTTACAAAGTCTCATATTCCACTAACTTGTGACAAAAAATAAAAACTTCCATGAACTCACTATGCCCATCATGAAATACCTTGGGGTGTCTTCTTTCCAAAATGGGTTCACTTGTGGGGTAGTTATACTGCCCTGGCATTTTAGGGGCCCAAATACGTGCGAAGTAGTTTGAAATCAAATAGTGTAAAAAATGGCCTGTGAAATCCGAAAGGTGCTCTTTGGAATGTGGGCCCCTTTGCCCACCTAGGCTGCAAAAAAGGAGGACCAGGTAGCAGATATATTAGACGCTGTTATCAAAACAGCGTCTAATATACCTGTTAGGGGTTAAAAAAATCGCATCTACGGCCTGCCAGCGAACGATCGCCGCTGGCAGGCTGTAGATCTACTCGCTTACCGGCCGATCCTGTGAACGCACGAGCCTGTGTGCGCGCGTTCACAGAAAATCACACCTCTCGCAAGAGGACGCGCCGGCGCGTCCACTCGGAATGACAGGGCCGCCGCCAGGACGCAATCCTGCGTACGGCGGTCCTGAGGCGGTTAAAGAGGTTGTCAAAATAGATATGTCCTAAGTTAAATATGGGCTCACTAAATATTGATAACTTACACTTGAACCCATTTTGGTCCCATATACACTCACCTAAAGAATTATTAGGAGCACCATACTAATACGGTGTTGGACCCCCTTTTGCCCTCAGAACTGCCTTAATTCTACGTGGCATTGATTCAACAAGGTGCTGATAGCATTCTTTAGAAATGTTGGCCCATATTGATAGGATAGCATCTTGCAGTTGATGGAGATTTGAGGGATGCACATCCAGGGCACGAAGCTCCAGTTCCACCACATCCCAAAGATGCTCTATAGGGTTGAGATCTGGTGACTGTGGGGGCCATTTTAGTACAGTGAACTCATTGTCATGTTCAAGAAACCAATTTGAAATGATTCGAGCTTTGTGACATGGTGCATTATCCTGCTGGAAGTAGCCATCAGAGGATGGGTACATGATGGTCATGAGGGATGGCCAAATTCGGACTCTACCATTTGAATGTCTCAACAGAAATCGAGACTCATCAGACCAGGCAACATTTTTCCAGTCTTCAACAGTCCAATTTTGGTGAGTTTGTGCAAATTGTAGCCTCTTTTTCCTATTTGTAGTGGAGGTGAGTGGTACCTGGTGGGGTCTTCTGCTGTTGTAGCCCATCCGCCTCAAGGTTGTGCGTGTTGTGGCTTCACAAATGCTTTGCTGCATACCTCGGTTGTACCGAGTGGTTATTTCAGTCAACGTTGCTCTTCTATGAGCTTGAATCAGTCGGCCCATTCTCCTCTGACCTCTAGCATCAACAAGGCATTTTTGCCCAGAGGACTGCCGCATACTGGATGTTTTTCCCTTTTCACACCATTCTTTGTAAACCCTAGAAATGGTTGTGCATGAAAATCCCAGTAACTGAGCAGATTGTGAAATACTCACACCGGCCCGTCTGGCACCAATAACCATGCCACGCTCAAAATTGCTTAAATCACCTTTCTTTCCCATTCTGACATTCAGTTTGGAGTTCAGGAGATTGTCTTGACCAGGACCACAACCCTACATGCATTGAAGCAACTGCCATGTGATTGGTTGCCTAGATAATCGCATTAATGAGAAATAGAACAGGTGTTCCTAATAATTCTTTAGGTGAGTGTAAATAGGTCACTAGCTTATGATAGAGATGAGAAAAGAATCCAATAATGACACATTGCGGTGTTCGGCCAAATACCGCGTGTGCTCTAGCGCAATGCTCGAGTCTCCTCCCAGCACGTTTGTTGGCTGCTACGCATGCCAATAAACCTGCAGGTAAGTACTGCCACTCACTGTAATGCCGTAGCCATGTTGGTTACTGGCATTACAGTGCTATAAAGCACCCGATGACACGAGGTTCGGCTTAGTCTTAGTCAGGGAGAGCTGTGCTGTAGAAGGGACAGATAGTGTAGGGAACTGCATTTTATTTTTTGTTAGGCAGGGTTGGTGTTAGAGACCCAAAAGTCCTTTTAAGGACTATAGTTGTATCTGGCAGCAATGTATATTTTTAGTGCAACCTGCGCTAAATAGCTTGCAATTGTTTGGCCGCTGCAGACAGTGACATTATCTGCGCTACATCTTCTGTGTAACGTGTGCGCATACTAAAAATATCTGTGACATCCAGTGTACTTTTTCCGTAGATGCTGCGGACAGCGACATTATCTGCGAAACATCTGCTGTTTAACGTGTAAGCATACAAAAAATATCTGTGATATTCAGTGTACGTTTTCCATAGACGGTGTCTGCGGACAGTTACCTTACCTGCGCTACATCTCCTGTATAATGTTTGCGCATCCTAAAAATATCTGTGACATTTAGTGTACTTTTTCCGTAGATGCTGCGGACAGAGACATTACCTGCGCTACATCTCCTCTATAACATTTCCGCATCTCAAATATCTGTGATATTGACTGTAATTTTTTCTTAGTTGCTGGTGACAGCAGCGCCATTACCTGTGGTACCTCTTCTGTATAACGTTTCCGCATCCCAAATATCTGTGACATTGACTGTAATTTTTTTCTTAGCCGCTGGTGACAGCAGCGACATTACCTGCGCTACATCTCCTGTATAACGTTAGCCGCTAGTGACAGCAGGGACATTACCTGTGCTACATCTCCTGTATAACGTTAGCCGCTAGTGACAGCAGCAACATTACCTGCGCTACATCTTCTGTATAACATTAGCCGCTAGTGACAGCAGCGACTTTACTTGCGCTACATCTCCTGTATAACGTTAGCCGATGGTGACAGCAGCGACATTACCTGCGTTACATCTTCTGTATAACGTTAGCTGCTAGTGAAAGCAGCGACATTACCTGTGCTACATCTCCTGTATAACGTTAGAGGCTGGTGACAGCAGCGACATTACCTGCGCTACATCTCCTGTATAATGTTAGCCGATGGTGACAGCAGCGACATTACCTGTGCTACATCTCCTGTATAACGTTAGACGCTGGTGACAGCAGCTACATTACCTGCGCTACATCTCCTGTATAACGTTAGCCGCCGGTTGACAGCAGCGACATTACCTGCGCTACATTTTCTGTATAACGTTAGCTGCTAGTGAAAGCAGCGACATTACCTGCACTACATCTCCTGTATAATGTTAGCCGATGGTGACAGCAGCGACATTACCTGCGCTAAATCTCCTGTATAACGTTAGACGCTGGTGACAGCAGCGACATTACCTGCGTTACATCTTCTGTATAACGTTAGCTGCTAGTGAAAGCAGCGACATTACCTGCACTACATCTCCTGTATAATGTTAGCCGATGGTGACAGCAGTGACATTACCTGCGCTACATCTCCTGTATAATGTTAGCCGATGGTGACAGCAGCGACATTACCTGTGCTACATCTCCTGTATAACGTTAGACGCTGGTGACAGCAGCTACATTACCTGCGCTACATCTCCTGTATAACGTTAGACGGTGACAGCAGCTACATTACCTGCGCTACATCTTCTGTATAACATTAGCCGCTGGTGACAGCAGCGACATTACCTGCGTTACATCTTCTGTATAACGTTAGCTGCTAGTGAAAGCAGCGACATTACCTGCACTACATCTCCTGTATAATGTTAGCCGATGGTGACAGCAGTGACATTACCTGCGCTACATCTCCTGTATAACATTAGATGGTGACAGCAGCTACATTACCTGCGCTACATCTTCTGTATAACATTAGCCGCTAGTGACAGCAGCGACATTACTTGCGCTACATCTCCTGTATAACGTTAGCCGATGGTGACAGCAGCGACATTACCTGTGCCACATCTCCTGTATAACATTAGCCGCTAGTGACAGCAGCAACATTACCTGCGCTACATCTCCTGTATAACGTTAGCCGATGGTGACAGCAGCGACATTACCTGTGCTACATCTCCTGTATAACGTTAGAGGCTGGTGACAGCAGCGACATTACCTGCGCTACATCTCCTGTATAATGTTAGCCGATGGTGACAGCAGCGACATTACCTGTGCTACATCTCCTGTATAACGTTAGACGCTGGTGACAGCAGCTACATTACCTGCGCTACATCTCCTGTATAACGTTAGCCGCTGGTGACAGCAGCGACATTACCTGCGCTACATTTTCTGTATAACGTTAGCTGCTAGTGAAAGCAGCGACATTACCTGCACTACATCTCCTGTATAATGTTAGCCGATGGTGACAGCAGCGACATTACCTGCGCTAAATCTCCTGTATAACGTTAGACGCTGGTGACAGCAGCGACATTACCTGCGTTACATCTTCTGTATAACGTTAGCTGCTAGTGAAAGCAGCGACATTACCTGCGCTACATCTCCTGTATAATGTTAGCCGATAGTGACAGCAGTGACATTACCTGCGCTACATCTCCTGTATAATGTTAGCCGATGGTGACAGCAGCGACATTACCTGTGCTACATCTCCTGTATAACGTTAGACGCTGGTGACAGCAGCTACATTACCTGCGCTACATCTCCTGTATAACGTTAGACGGTGACAGCAGCTACATTACCTGCGCTACATCTTCTGTATAACATTAGCCGCTGGTGACAGCAGCGACATTACCTGCGTTACATCTTCTGTATAACGTTAGCCGATGGTGACAGCAGTGACATTACCTGCGCTACATCTCCTGTATAACATTAGACGGTGACAGCAGCTACATTACCTGCGCTACATCTTCTGTATAACATTAGCCGCTAGTGACAGCAGCGACATTACTTGCGCTACATCTCCTGTATAACGTTAGCCGATGGTGACAGCAGCGACATTACCTGTGCCACATCTCCTGTATAACATTAGCCGCTCGTGACAGCAGCAACATTACCTGCGCTACATCTCCTGTATAACGTTAGCCGATGGTGACAGCAGCGACATTACCTGTGCTATATCTCCTGTATAACGTTAGAGGCTGGTGACAGCAGCGACATTACCTGCGCTACATCTCCTGTATAATGTTAGCCGATGGTGACAGCAGCGACATTACCTGTGCTACATCTCCTGTATAACGTTAGACGCTGGTGACAGCAGCTACATTACCTGCGCTACATCTCCTGTATAACGTTAGCCGCTGGTGACAGCAGCGACATTACCTGCGCTACATTTTCTGTATAACGTTAGCTGCTAGTGAAAGCAGCGACATTACCTGCACTACATCTCCTGTATAATGTTAGCCGATGGTGACAGCAGCGACATTACCTGCGCTAAATCTCCTGTATAACGTTAGACGCTGGTGACAGCAGCGACATTACCTGCGTTACATCTTCTGTATAACGTTAGCTGCTAGTGAAAGCAGCGACATTACCTGCGCTACATCTCCTGTATAATGTTAGCCGATAGTGACAGCAGTGACATTACCTGCGCTACATCTCCTGTATAATGTTAGCCGATGGTGACAGCAGCGACATTACCTGTGCTACATCTCCTGTATAACGTTAGACGCTGGTGACAGCAGCTACATTACCTGCGCTACATCTCCTGTATAACGTTAGACGGTGACAGCAGCTACATTACCTGCGCTACATCTTCTGTATAACATTACCTGCACTACATCTCCTGTATAATGTTAGCCGATGGTGACAGCAGTGACATTACCTGCGCTACATCTCCTGTATAATGTTAGCCGATGGTGACAGCAGCGACATTACCTGTGCTACATCTCCTGTATAACGTTAGACGCTGGTGACAGCAGCTACATTACCTGCGCTACATCTCCTGTATAACGTTAGACGGTGACAGCAGCTACATTACCTGCGCTACATCTTCTGTATAACATTAGCCGCTGGTGACAGCAGCGACATTACCTGCGTTACATCTTCTGTATAACGTTAGCTGCTAGTGAAAGCAGCGACATTACCTGCACTACATCTCCTGTATAATGTTAGCCGATGGTGACAGCAGCGACATTACCTGCGCTAAATCTCCTGTATAACGTTAGACGCTGGTGACAGCAGCGACATTACCTGCGTTACATCTTCTGTATAACGTTAGCTGCTAGTGAAAGCAGCGACATTACCTGCGCTACATCTCCTGTATAATGTTAGCCGATAGTGACAGCAGTGACATTACCTGCGCTACATCTCCTGTATAATGTTAGCCGATGGTGACAGCAGCGACATTACCTGTGCTACATCTCCTGTATAACGTTAGACGCTGGTGACAGCAGCTACATTACCTGCGCTACATCTCCTGTATAACGTTAGACGGTGACAGCAGCTACATTACCTGCGCTACATCTTCTGTATAACATTAGCCGCTGGTGACAGCAGCGACATTACCTGCGTTACATCTTCTGTATAACGTTAGCTGCTAGTGAAAGCAGCGACATTACCTGCACTACATCTCCTGTATAATGTTAGCCGATGGTGACAGCAGTGACATTACCTGCGCTACATCTCCTGTATAACATTAGACGGTGACAGCAGCTACATTACCTGCGCTACATCTTCTGTATAACATTAGCCGCTAGTGACAGCAGCGACATTACTTGCGCTACATCTCCTGTATAACGTTAGCCGATGGTGACAGCAGCGACATTACCTGTGCCACATCTCCTGTATAACATTAGCCGCTAGTGACAGCAGCAACATTACCTGCGCTACATCTCCTGTATAACGTTAGCCGATGGTGACAGCAGCGACATTACCTGTGCTATATCTCCTGTATAACGTTAGAGGCTGGTGACAGCAGCGACATTACCTGCGCTACATCTCCTGTATAATGTTAGCCGATGGTGACAGCAGCGACATTACCTGTGCTACATCTCCTGTATAACGTTAGACGCTGGTGACAGCAGCTACATTACCTGCGCTACATCTCCTGTATAACGTTAGCCGCTGGTGACAGCAGCGACATTACCTGCGCTACATTTTCTGTATAACGTTAGCTGCTAGTGAAAGCAGCGACATTACCTGCACTACATCTCCTGTATAATGTTAGCCGATGGTGACAGCAGCGACATTACCTGCGCTAAATCTCCTGTATAACGTTAGACGCTGGTGACAGCAGCGACATTACCTGCGTTACATCTTCTGTATAACGTTAGCTGCTAGTGAAAGCAGCGACATTACCTGCGCTACATCTCCTGTATAATGTTAGCCGATAGTGACAGCAGTGACATTACCTGCGCTACATCTCCTGTATAATGTTAGCCGATGGTGACAGCAGCGACATTACCTGTGCTACATCTCCTGTATAACGTTAGACGCTGGTGACAGCAGCTACATTACCTGCGCTACATCTCCTGTATAACGTTAGACGGTGACAGCAGCTACATTACCTGCGCTACATCTTCTGTATAACATTAGCCGCTGGTGACAGCAGCGACATTACCTGCGTTACATCTTCTGTATAACGTTAGCTGCTAGTGAAAGCAGCGACATTACCTGCACTACATCTCCTGTATAATGTTAGCCGATGGTGACAGCAGTGACATTACCTGCGCTACATCTCCTGTATAACATTAGACGGTGACAGCAGCTACATTACCTGCGCTACATCTTCTGTATAACATTAGCCGCTAGTGACAGCAGCGACATTACTTGCGCTACATCTCCTGTATAACGTTAGCCGATGGTGACAGCAGCGACATTACCTGTGCCACATCTCCTGTATAACATTAGCCGCTAGTGACAGCAGCAACATTACCTGCGCTACATCTCCTGTATAACGTTAGCCGATGGTGACAGCAGCGACATTACCTGTGCTACATCTCCTGTATAACGTTAGAGGCTGGTGACAGCAGCGACATTACCTGCGCTACATCTCCTGTATAATGTTAGCCGATGGTGACAGCAGCGACATTACCTGTGCTACATCTCCTGTATAACGTTAGACGCTGGTGACAGCAGCTACATTACCTGCGCTACATCTCCTGTATAACGTTAGCCGCTGGTGACAGCAGCGACATTACCTGCGCTACATTTTCTGTATAACGTTAGCTGCTAGTGAAAGCAGCGACATTACCTGCACTACATCTCCTGTATAATGTTAGCCGATGGTGACAGCAGCGACATTACCTGCGCTAAATCTCCTGTATAACGTTAGACGCTGGTGACAGCAGCGATATTACCTGTGCTACATCTCCTGTATAACGTTAGACGCTGGTGACAGCAGCTACATTACCTGCGCTACATCTCCTGTATAACGTTAGACGGTGACAGCAGCTACATTACCTGCGCTACATCTTCTGTATAACATTAGCCGCTGGTGACAGCAGCGACATTACCTGCGTTACATCTTCTGTATAACGTTAGCTGCTAGTGAAAGCAGCGACATTACCTGCACTACATCTCCTGTATAATGCTAGCCGATGGTGACAGCAGTGACATTACCTGCGCTACATCTCCTGTATAACATTAGACGGTGACAGCAGCTACATTACCTGCGCTACATCTTCTGTATAACATTAGCCGCTAGTGACAGCAGCGACATTACTTGCGCTACATCTCCTGTATAACGTTAGCCGATGGTGACAGCAGCGACATTACCTGTGCCACATCTCCTGTATAACATTAGCCGCTAGTGACAGCAGCAACATTACCTGCGCTACATCTCCTGTATAACGTTAGCCGATGGTGACAGCAGCGACATTACCTGTGCTACATCTCCTGTATAACGTTAGAGGCTGGTGACAGCAGCGACATTACCTGCGCTACATCTCCTGTATAATGTTAGCCGATGGTGACAGCAGCGACATTACCTGTGCTACATCTCCTGTATAACGTTAGACGCTGGTGACAGCAGGTACATTACCTGCGCTACATCTCCTGTATAACGTTAGCCGCTGGTGACAGCAGTGACATTACCTGCGCTACATTTTCTGTATAACGTTAGCTGCTAGTGAAAGCAGCGACATTACCTGCACTACATCTCCTGTATAATGTTAGCCGATGGTGACAGCAGCGACATTACCTGCGCTAAATCTCCTGTATAACGTTAGACGCTGGTGACAGCAGCGACATTACCTGCGTTACATCTTCTGTATAACGTTAGCTGCTAGTGAAAGCAGCGACATTACCTGCACTACATCTCCTGTATAATGTTAGCCGATGGTGACAGCAGTGACATTACCTGCGCTACATTTCCTGTATAATGTTAGCCGATGGTGACAGCAGCAACATTACCTGTGCTACATCTCCTGTATAACGTTAGACGCTGGTGACAGCAGCTACATTACCTGCGCTACATCTCCTGTATAACGTTAGACGTGACAGCAGCTACATTACCTGCGCTACATCTTCTGTATAACATTAGCCGCTGGTGACAGCAGTGACATTACCTGCGCTACATCTTCTGTATAACATTAGCCGCTAGTGACAGCAGCGACATTACTTGCGCTACATCTCCTGTATAACGTTAGCCGATGGTGACAGCAGCGACATTACCTGTGCCACATCTCCTGTATAACGTTAGCTGCTAGTGAAAGCAGCGACATTAGCTGTACTACATCTCCTGTATAATGTTAGACGTTGGTGACAGCAGCGACATTACTTGCTCTACATCTCCTGTATAACGTTTGCGCATCATAAATATCTGTGACATTCAGATTACATTTTTCGCCGCTGGTGACAGCGACATTACCTGCACTACATCTCCTGTATAATGTTTGCACATCATAAATATCAGTGACATTCCCTGTATTTTTTTTTTAGCCGCTGGTGACAGTGACATTACCTGCACTACATCTCCTGTATAAGGTTTGCGCATCATAAATGACAGTGACATTCAGTTTAATTTATTTGTGCATATACTTACAAAACTTGCGCTACTGTATGTGTGACATACTTGCAAGCATATATAGCATTTAATATGCAGAAGCCGAGCAGTGAGGGACGGGGAAGTGGCCGTGATGCTGATGGTGCACGCAGAGGCCATGGCCCTGGGCGCAGGTGAAACTGTGCCTGCTGCCAGAGCACAAGAAACACACTCATCCACAATACCTAGCTTCATGTCCCAGTATGCAGGGCGGCGCAGGACACCACTCTCGAAGTCAGACCAGTGCGACCAGGTGGTCGGTTGGATTGCAGCAGATAATGCTTCCAGTCGGCTAAGCACCACCCTGTCTTCCACAAAGTCCAGTCTCAGTAGCTAAGAGTCTGGTCAACAGAGTCCTCACCCTGATCCTCCTTCCTCCCACCATGGAGAGTCTTGCCAAACAAGTGATCCCACACTCGGATATTTCGAGGAGCTCTTTTCATCAACACTCCTTGATATTGGCCTCTCGCCAAGCCCGCTTGAAGAGTGACATAAGGAGATCATGTGTACTGATGCCCAAACTCTAGAGCATCCACAGTCATAAGAAGAAGACGGTGGGGAACAGCAATTAGTGTTTCACGAGGTGGATGATAATGATGAGACACAGTTGCCAATAAGTCAACGGCAATTAGTGTCTCAAGAGGTTGGTGATGAGGACGAGTCACAGTTGTCATTAACTGAGGTTGAGTTTAGGTCAACAAGTCAGGAGGATGACCAGAGTGAGGAAGTGGAAGAGGAGGTGGTGGACGATGAAATCACTGACCCAACCTGGGAAGCCGAGTGAGGACAGCAGTACAGAGGGGAGGGATCCGCAGCATCGCAACAGGCTGGAAGAGGCATTGGGGTGGCAAAATGTAGAAGGTTGGCCACACTAAACAGGCTGCACAGCGCGCTGCATTTTAAGCCCCGCCCATTATTAAAAGCCCCTCCTTCATATAATAGGCCACTCCCAACAAACACTGTACAGCTGACATTCTATAGTTGAGGCCTGTCTCTACACATCATACGGAGAGGGGAGGGTCTGTCCTGGCTGCACTGCCTGCTTCACATTATACAATAAACAGCAGGCTACAGCCAGGAAGCTCCTCCGCTCTCCTCCCTCCCCAGATCCTGCTCAGGGCTTGTGGTTCCCCCCACCATCTGCCACCCGCCCGTGGCCTGCTGCCCCCTTTGGCCATCCTCACCCAGCTCTGAATCCTCCTTCTGCAAATGGCAGGGGGGAGGGGGGGGGGGGGGCCGGAGCATCTCCTCTCCGACATAGCGCAGGCCCTTGCGTCTAATGTTTTTGAGGATCACCAGCAGGCCATCAATCATAATTTTTTAAGGGTGTATATGATGCCCTCCTTTAGATGTAATAAAGGGTGTATTGGAGTGCCGGTTCCTTGTAATTTTCGGCAGCCCTTTCCCTTAGTGTATAGGCTTTATGAGTGTAGGAGTCCCACTACCTGAACAATTGTACCACAATGTGAATGAGGCCCTCCTTTATGTGATATACAGGGTGTATCGGAGTGCCTCTTCCTTGTAATTTTTGGCAGCACTTGCACTTTATATACAAGTAAATATACAGGAAACAACAATTTTCCTCTAAAATCGATTTTATCTTCGGTTCTGTGCGTATTATTGTCAGTCTGTAAAATTGCCGTACTACTCTGACAACATCGACGTGACTAATATCCTTACTCCCCATCCCTCAGTTACATTTAGGAGAGGGAAATCCCTCAGGGACCGTTTGGTTCATAGTATGTATATGAAACCAAAATGTATGGGGACATGGTTGGATTATAGACCAGTGGGCATCAGTGTGGAGGCTGTATTGCCTGCCCCTTTATTAATGTCTCCAAAGCCTTCAAGAGTGTGCCAACAGGAAGGATATATAGAATGTGGCATTATGCCAACTGTAAGACATCTGGGGTGATATATCTGATTACATGCAGCTGCCCACTAAACAATGTGGGAAAAACAAAATGTGAATTGAGGAGAAGAATTGGAGACCACTTAGGGGACATCAAACATAAGAGGGACACCCCCATTGCCAACCATGTTTTACAGGTCCACAAGGGAAGTCCAAATGACCTAAAATTTCAGGTTATTGAAGTAATTGATCCCTCCCCTCGTAAAGGAGATTGGAATAAGAAGATCTGACAGAGAGAAGCAAGATGGGTTTATTTTTAAATAAAATGATCCATCCAGAAGGGTTAAATGAACAACTCTCCTTGAGTTGCTTCCTATGAGAGAAAAAAAACATGTATACCCCTTCCCTTTGTTTTGAATCGCTTTAACGTTATTGGATTCTTTTCTCATCCCTATCATAAGCTAGTGACCTATATATATGGGACCAAAATAGTTTCAAGTGTAAGTTATCAATATTTTGTGAGCCCATATTTACCTTAGGGCATATCTATTTTGATAATCTATTTAATACATGGTATGGTGGGTAGAATATCCCCTAGACATTTTTTTTTTCTTCCCCCCCCCCTCTTGTTTACTGTATTGAAAAATGTCTTAGTCATCTCTAATTTATTAATTTGGCTTCAGTTGATACACAGCATTTTAATTCCTGTCTTTATGTAATAAATATACATATATATAATGTAGTTGCATTATGCAGAACAGGGGTTATTGGTAGATATTGCACAGTTCCTGGACTGTGAAACGCAAGTGCGCTCCACATGTATCGGTGGTTGTGGAGCTTTCACGCCCTGCCCTGTGAGTGATCTGAGAAGATCTGTCAGACTTGCTGCACGTGAATCTATCTGACAGATTGCTTTGTTGTGGCTGTAGGCAGGGTCCCACCCCCTCACAGGTTCTGCTCATTAATTAGTTAGTGATGCTATTTATACCTGCCTCTCACTATAGCCCTTGCGTTTATAGTTTCTCCTGGAGTTCTCTACTGGTGTTTGGTGGAGCTCCTGCTCCCAGTTCATCTTCAGTTAAGTCCTCCTTCCTTCCCTTCTGTTGTTTGTACTGGCTAGGCCTTAGGTAGATGCTGGTTCCTTCATCTTGTGCTTGTTGTCTTTTTCCCTGCTCCCTTGCTGAGGGTTTGTGTCAGTTGCAGCAGGGCTCAGGTTCGAGTGCATGGACACTTCTACCATCGAGATTTGTTCATGTTGGTAGCAGTCAGGGAAAGGCTAGGGATTGTCAGGAGGTGACCTTTCCCTGTTCCCTAGCTGTGGGGCCTAGCCTGCTGTTTTGTTTAATTGTGTTGTGTTTGGTTTGCTTCCCTTACCTCACCTTCCGTGACATTATAAACTGCCCATACAGTCAGTTTTTTTCCCTTGCTCCATGCAAAATGGAAGCTGTTGATACAGTCTCTCCGATCGGTGGACACATTTTTCAGAGCCCCAGGACTGATTTATGATGTCCCAGACCGGGTCTCTCTGGCTGAATCTAAGCTGCATAGCTTGTGTCATGGAGAATATATGGCTGAGTCATATTGTGCTGAATTTAGGGCTGTCTGAGAAACTAAAAGACGCTCTTGCGGGGGCGTGGCCGGAAGTTGATATGTGAGGACACATGTAGGAGAGCTCCGGACCCAATTCCCCTAACTTCTGTATTATCCTGTTAATTCATCGCCGCAAACATTACATCTAGAACCGGTAGGAGGTCAGGAAAAACCCGCAACTCAAATATGGCTCGAAATAGAGCGCAATCTGCAGTGGACAGGCTCTGAGAGTTTGCCCGCGTGGAAGATCAAGATGGCGCCGGATCTCGTTCGTCGTCGGTGGAGAGGACGAGAGAGGAAGCTGTGGCTGGAGAGGCAGAACAATCGGCCGGCGAACCATCTCTCAAACAAGTCACTGAACAGTTGCTGCAAGCAATATCTATCTGCCGCACGTCCATGGTGGGCAAACTAGAGGAAGTAAAGGTGGATATTGGCCTGCTCCGCCATGACATGCAGGCCATTCGGGATCGCGTGAAAGAGACCGAAAACAGGATCTCTGATGTGGAAGACCGCCTGCAACCGCTCCCTACAAAGGTGCAGGAACTGGAGCAAAAGGTGAATTTTTGGCAGCAGAAGTGTGACGATTATGAGAATCGTACACGTCGCAATAACTTGCGGATAATCGGCATGCCCGAGAAAGCAGAGGGCAATAACCCGTGTGCATTTGTCACTACCTGGCTCCAAGACTCCTTTCCGGACGCAACATTTTCGGCGGCATTAATCATTGAGCGAGCGCATCGCGTTCCCGCTAAACCCCTTCCACCGGGGGCTCCTCCGAGACCTTTGCTTGCTAGGTTACTGAACTCTATGGACAGAGATCAAGTGCTACGGATGGCGCGCAACAAACAGGAGCTGAAGTTCGAAAACAGTACCATTAGGATTTTTCCGGATTTCTCATCCGAATTGCAAAAACGCAGAGCCACTTTCAGCGTAGTGAAGCAGAGGCTACGTGAGAAGAATTTGCCATATTCTATGGTGTACCCAGCCCGCCTGAGAGTGGCGGATGGTGATGTGAGCCTGTTCTTCAATAATCCTGAGGAAGCCACTAATTGGCTGAATGGAAGAGGAAGAAACGCAAGAGCCCCAAGATAGAAATGTGAATATTCCCTAATTTCATTGTTTGCGCATGGAAAAAGGGATCCCGGGGGACTGGATGTCGGGACTAGTGGTAACATCTGGACAGTCTAAGTATTTATTTGTTGGACACTTCTGACTCAGTCTACTGCCCATCTACTTTGACTCTTTGGTGTATTAAGTGGTAGACAGTCAGGGTAGGAGGACATTACACATGCTGAGAGGAAGGGTGCAGTACGTGTGCTACCCAGTTCGTTGGAGAGTGTCCGTGTTGTCCCGGTTATTCCTGTTCCGCCCGGGTTCCCATCAGAGGTTAGGGATTGGGTCCTAGGCTGGGTGATCAGAATCACTTCTGAATTAATCGCAAGATCTGTGGTGCTACTGGTAAATTGCCATAAGCACACCCCGTTAATTTGAAGTGCCACCAAACAGTCGAGGTACACTGTTTTTTGTTCTCATGTGTTAAGAGTGATGCGAATGGTACGAGGTTATACCATGCAGGCACTTATAGTATATGTCAGGATGAGCCTGACAGTACAAATGTTATGTTTTCTGTGCTGTGTCAGTTATAATGCAAAGTGGTGGGAGGAGCGGAAGGTAATTGAGGTCCTTTATATCATATCACCATGTCAGAGTTACGTATAATGTCATGGAATGTCAGGGGATTGGGTGCCGCTAGGAAAGGAGCCATGGTGTTTTCTGCAGTCAGGAGATTTAATCCGCATATTCTTTGCCTGCAGGAGACTCATTTAGTAGCAGACAATACGAGGCGCATACAAAAGCCCTGGGTTCAATGGGCACAACACTCCTGCTATACGAACCTGTCTAGGGGTGTGTCTCTCATGGTGGGAGGTGGAAGCATGCCAGATAGATAAGGCGGGCAAGTTTGTGTTTGTAGCTGCCTATATTAATTGTAAACTGTATGTTATCGTCGGTATATATATCCCTCCCCCTTTTCCCTGCAAGTGGTTCAGCAAGCAGTGAGCTTTGCAGCCTCTTACCCGTCTGCCCGTATAGTCAGCCTGGGTGATTTTAACATGACCTTAGATAAGGATTTGGATAGACATCATCCGGTGGCAGCAGCTGATAGCCGCTCTACTAACAAAACGCCCCTAGCTGAATTAATGGAGGAGGTGGGATGGACGGATATGTGGCGACTGAAACATCCTGATATCAGACAATACTCATGCTACTCCGCCAGCCATAATGCGTTGTCCCGCATAGATTATGCTTTGGGTAACTCAGGTGTGTGCTCTTTAAAGTATGATATAGAGTATGGGCCGAGGGGCATATCTGACCATGCCCCTCTGCAATTGACATTGAGGCTGGGTGGGGATGTGATCAGACGCTCAGCTCGGATTAATCCCTTTTGGTTGACCTTGTTTGGACCGTCTGATCGTATCCCTGACCAATTGAAGGCGTTTATGGAAGGGCATGAGGAGGAATCGAATAATGCACTGTTATGGGAAACTATGAAAGCGTATCTTAGAGGCTGCCTCAGATCTACTATATCGTATATTAAAAAATCGGCAGCCAGACAGGAGGAAGGCCTGGCGGCAGATTGTTCTAGATTGGAGGCGGCATATGTCGCGGATCCCAATGATTTCAATAAGGACGCATGGTTAGCTAAAGGGAGACAATACTTGACTCTGCTTAAGGAAAAAGCCCAAAGGAAAATGTTTTTCTCCAAGCAAACATACTGTGAGTTGGGCAATCAGTCCAGTAAACTACTGGCTCACATCGTTAGGCAGAGTCAAGCTTCCCCTGCTATATTACGCATCAAAGCACTGGATGGGCAGATACTTTCAGACCCAGAGGCTATAGCGGGTAGGTTTCAAGAATACTATAGAGACCTTTATGATTCCAGGGTAAATCATGAGATAGCTGATATTATGCATTATCTAGAGGATCTGGAATTCCCTACTTTATCGCAGGCAGCAGTAGATGGCCTAGAAGCTCCCATAACTGTCTTGGAAATACAGGAGTCCATTTCACAACTGGCAAGAGGTAAAGCCTCTGGTCCTGATGGACTACCCTTAGAAGTGTATGTCAAATACTCTGCCCACATCACTCCTCTTTTGCTTAAAATGTATAATGACGCTTTCAGGAATGGATGCTTCCCGCCAACAATGTATGATGCAACTATTGTAGTGCTTTTGAAACCTGGCAAGGAACCGGATGAGTGCGGGTCATATCGCCCGATATCTTTACTAAACATTGATTATAAGGTTATAGCAAAAATGCTGGCAGTACGTCTGGGTAGAGTGGCTACCACCTTAGTTCATCCAGATCAATCTGGATTTATGCCTGGCAGGTCCACCACTGACAACATCAGAAGAGTGCAGGTGGTGACCCAGATTGGTCTTCGGAGGCAGGAGAGATGGGCTCTGGCGTCACTTGACACAGCGAAGGCATTCGACTCGGTTGAATGGCCATATTTATTTCAAGTTCTCAGGAGATTTGGATTTGGGCCCAAATTCAGGCGATGGGTGGAATTATTATACAAAAATCCCAGGGCGGGTGTATTGGTGAATGGGTTGTTATCAGACAGCTTTGATTTGAGGAGAGGAACTAGACAGGGTTGCCCACTGTCACCATTACTATTCGCCCTAGCCATAGAACCACTAGCCATGCGTATTAGGGCAGACTCACAATATCATGGCATTCAAATTGGTAACCAAGAGGATAGGGTGGGGTTATATGGCGATGATATGGTGCTCTTCATGTCACAAACAGAATCCACGCTCCCTAGAGCGATTTCAACAATTTAATTATTCAGCCTATTCTCGGGATTGCAGATAAACTGGTCCAAACGACTCTTTGTCCTTTATACCAGTTGGAGGACGCGTTTGACTCAGGAGAACTGCCCGTGGTGCAAAGCTATAAGTATTAAGGTGTACATATCACTAAAGATGTAGCGTCCTTTCATGCTCTGAATATTCAGCCTTTACTGACGTATTGTAAGGAGAAATTCAGGGTTTGGCAGAACCTGCCTCTGTCTACACCGGGGAGAAACAATCTGGTAAAACTGATTGTCCTGCCAAAATGCTTGTATGTCTTACAGCATGCACCGTATGTAGTTCCCAAAAAGTTCTTTCAGAACCTCACCTCGCTGATATCACCCTTTATCTGGGGCACAAATAGACCCAAGCTTTCAATAGTTAATCTATCCCGTTTTAAAAAGGAAGGGGGCATGTCCCTACCTGATGTATATCTATATTACCTAGCTGGACAGTTGAGGAATATCAAGTCTTGGTTGTCATCGGGAGGTGATCTTTGTAGACAAAAGAAGCAGCTGGCTGTTTACCTGGACATTGGCAATTTATGGCCTGTGTTGGAACAGCCTAGCCTATATGCACGTAAGTTACTACCAATCCATAGGGTGGCCGTTCAGGTTTGGAAAGCTAGTAAAAGGCTACATGGTGTGGATGCGGGACTGCTGGAAACCCCGATTTGGGATAACCCCATGTTCCCTGATCTACTGGTGATGCAAGAAAGGACGTTCTGGAAGGAACATGGGGTTGTCACGCTGGGCGATCTATACAGTAATAATGTGTTTAATGACTATGAATCCATGAGCCGCAGACATGAATTACCTAGACAGGCGTTTTATAGATTCCTGCAATTGAGGCACGCCATGCAAACCCACTATAGGGATAACCCAATCTTACTGTCCAATTTTCCAATGATTGGAGTTATTCGCTCCCAAGGGCCACGAGGCTTTATTTCAGTATTATATACCCACCTACTGGACGTCAAGCTGAAAGGTACCCCAATTCAAGCTCTAAGTAAATGGAAGGCTAAAATTCCAGACTTATCTAATGAGGATGAGGCAGATATTTTAGAATCCCCCACACTAGTGTCCCCTGCCGTGAATAATACGTTTATCCAAGTTTGTATAATACATCAGAGCTACTTGACCCCGTTAAGGCTACACAGGATGGGTAGACTTGATCATTCTGAATGTCACAGGTGTGCATCAGTGGATGCTGACTTTTGGCACCTTATATGGGAATGCCCTTATGTACATGCGTTCTGGGAAAGGGTAGTCACATTACTCACTGATCTGTTGGGTTATGCAGTACCATTGCATCTGAAAATTTGTCTATTTGGAATATTGGATGAGACTACGTATACACATCATGATAGGATATTCCTGAGGGAGGTATTGTTCCTGGCAAGGAAGGCGATCGCCATGAGATGGATGGGCGACAGACCACCCGCCTTGACACAATGGAAGCAACTAGTCAACTCTATCATATCATATGAAAATATTGTCTTCAAAAATAGGGGCTGCACATGGTGTGCTTCTCCAAGTACTGCATACTCAACACATGGATTGTCTGAGGCCTTAAGAGCAGAACGTGCCGAACAACAGTGATTTTGATATATGGGGGGGAGTTGAGTAGGACGTATAGAATTGGGCCAGCTGAGACGTCATACAATGTCTATATGGTTTTATTTGTTTCACTTGGGTGGATCTTTATGCTTGATGTAATGATGAAACAGTAACGACACAGCACAGGTGTTTATTGTTAAATGCTCTTATTTCTTATGATTTTGTTTAGTTTACTTAGCAATATGATGTTCATGTCGTATGTACAATTTTTGTGGATTCTCCTACTGTACTACTGATGTTGTATCTTGTCCTGCGACTGTCATTAATACTTGCTTTGTGTTGTCAATAAAGCGAATAAAAAAAATATTAAAAAAAAGACGCTCTTGCGTTTCATGAAAATCCTGATTCTTTGGAGGCGGCCATGGCTCTAGCCATAAGGATTGATAGACGTCTGAGGGAGAGGTGCAAGGTTCCCCTCAGGCAGGAGGCACTGTCATTTGGGGAATCTGTTCCTCCTGTCCCTCGGGGTACAGTGACACTTGAACCAAGGACTGGAGAGGAACCTATGCAGTTAGGTCAGGTCTCTTCTTGCCTTGGTAATAGGAACTCTATAGATTAGAGAAGACTGTGTTATTTCTGTGGTAAAGAAGGACATTTCGTTAATGTGTGTCCTTTTATTAAGCCTCAAAGTGGTAACGAAAAACAAAAGGGGGTTCTTTAAAAATAAAAAAAGGCCTCTTACTCTTTGTGGCGTGAATGAAGTCAGAACAGGTATATTTGTATTCTACCTGCAGTACCCAATTCCTCCTGCCTGCTATGGTGGCACTAGACTCTGAAAATATTGAATTAGAAGTATTTGTTGACAGTGGCGCAGGGGTTAATTTTGTTGATTATCAATTTGTTCAGAGTCATGGTTTTAGAACTAGCACATTAAGCAAAGAGATATCAGTGTTTGCTATAGATTACGCTCCTCTCTCGCAAAAATGTCTAACTCATATTGTGCAGGATATTCATTTGAGGGTAGGTGATTCTCATGTTGAATCCATTTCTTGTTTTGTTCTTGAAGGTTTGCCTGCTCCGCTGGTTCTTGGTTTACCATGGTTGACCAAAGATAATTCTACCATTGATTGGCAAACTAGACAAATCAGTAATTGGAGTGATTTTTCTAAGGACAACTGTCTCTGCGCATCTATTTCTGGGGTATCCACTAAAGTGTTACCTCCGTTTCTTTCTGATTTTTCTGACGTATTCTCGGAGGGTGGAGATCGGGAGTTCCCCCCCGATCTCAGGAACTGAATCTCATTACTGTCCGTGACCCTTATCCCCTTCTCTTGATTCCGGATTTATTTGATCAGATTGTCGGTGCCAAGGTGTTTTCTAAGTTGGATTTAAGAGGGGCTTATAATCTGATAAGAATCAGGGAAGAGGATGAATGGAAGATGACCTTGAATACCCCTGAGGGTCACTTCTAGAACCTGGTAATGCCCTTTAGTTTAACTAATGCCCTGGCAGTATCCAGCACTTTATGAATTACATTTTTCATCATTTGGTGGGGAGGTTTATCGTTTTTTACCTTGATGACCTACTGATTTACTCACCCGATATGGAGACTCATCAGAATCATTTAAGACAAGTATTATTGATCCTTCAGGAGAATAAATTGTATGCTAAGTTGGAAAATGTGTGTTTGCTGCTCAGGTTTTCGCATGGATCCCAAAAAGGTCCATGCGGTACTAGAATGGGACCGGCCGGAGAATCAGAAAGCTCTAATGCGGTTTTTAGGATTTGCTAATTACTACAGGAAGTTCATCCTGAATTATTCCACTATTGTCAAACCTTTGACCAATATGACTAGGAAGGGCGCTAACTTCTCTGTCTGGTCGGAAGAGGCATTACAGGCTTTTTCTGCAATTAAGAAATGTTTTGTCTCCGCTCCCATTCTGATGCAACCCGAAGTGTCTCAACCCTTCATTGTGGAGGTTGACGCGTCAGAAGTGGGAGTCAGAGCAGTTTTGTTGCAGGGTCTCTCTCCTAGCAAATGGCGTCCGTGTGCTTTTTTCTCTAAGAAACTCTCTGCTGCCAAAAGAAATTATGATGTTGGGAATAGAGAGTTGTTGGCAATCAAATTGGCCTTTGAGGAATGGCGTCATTGGCTAGAAGGAGTGATTCATCCGATTACGGTAATTACTGACCATAAGAATCTGGCTTACTCGCAATAAGCAAAGTGTCTGAACCCTAGGCAGGCCAGATGGTCATTGTTCTTTACCAGGTTTAATTTTGTGGTCACTTATCGTCCTGGGATCAAAAACGTCAAAGAGGATGCTTTGTCATGTAGCTTTCCTGGGTGGGGAGATTCAGAGGATCCTGCTCCAATTTGGGCTGATGGGGTGGTGGTATCCGCTCTTTATCCTGAGCTGGAGGTGGAAGTGTTGGGGGCTCAAGGTGAGACACCTGATTTCTGTCCTCCAGGGAAGTTGTTTGTTCCTTCAGAACTGCGACACAAGGTGTTCAAGGAACATCATGATACTGTCCTTGCATCACACTCTGGGAGTTGATCCACAGTGGATCGTATTTCCCAGAGATTCTGGTGGCCAGGTTTGCGTAAATGTGTTGAGGGCTATGTAGGAGCTTGTGAGACCTGTGCACGCGCTAAGGTGGCTCACACTTGGCCATCAGGATCTCTTCTTCCTTTGTCTATTCCATCTTGTCCTTGGACGCATTTGTCCATGGACTTCATCACTGATTTACCAAGTTCTTCTGGGAAAACTGTGATTTTGGTGGTGGTGGACCACTTCAGTAAGATGGCTCACTTTGTACCATTATCAGGTTTGCCCAATGCTAAAACTCTCGCTCAGGTGTTTATTGATAACATTGTGAAATTAGACGGCATCCCCTCTGATGTGGTGTCTGATAGGGGGACGCAATTTGTCTCCAGGTTTTGGAAAGCGTTTTGTACTCATCTGGGTATTCAGTTGTCTTTCTCTTCGGCTTTCGATGCTCAGTCGAATGGACAAACTGAGCGCACTAACCAGAACCTGGAGACTTATTTGAGGTGTTTTGTCGCTGAGAATCAGGAAAAATGGTCCTCGTTTTTGTCCTTGGCTGAGTTTGTCTTGAATAACCGTAGACAGGAGTCAACAAGTCACAATTTTTTGGCACATATGGTTTTCACCCTCAGTTTGGTACTTTTTCTGGGACTGAATCTTCTGGTATACGTGAAGAGGAGAGATTCTCTTCTTTGTTGTCTTCTATCTGGCAGAAGATTTAGGTTAATTTGAAAAAGATAGGCGAAAGATATAAACGGATGGCTGACAAGAGACGTATGACTGGTCCGGACCTGTGTGTGGGTGATTTGGTGTGGTTGTCCGCTAAGAACATTAAGTTGAAAGTACCCTCTTGGAAGTTGGGCCCAAGATTTATTGGTCCTTACAAAATCTCGGCCATTATTATTCCGGTGGTGTTTCGTCTGGAACTTCCGCAGACCTTTAAGATCCATAATGTCTCTCACTATAGCCCTTGAGATTTATAGTTTCTCCTGGAGTTCTCTGCTGGTGTTTGGTGGATCTCCTGCTCCCAGTTTGTCTTCAGTTAGGTCCTCCTTCCTTCCCTTCTGTTGTTTGTACTGGCTAGGGCTTAGGTAGACGCTGGTTCCTTCATTTTGTGCAAGGAATCGGTTGTCTTTTCGCCTGCTCCCTAGCTGAGGGTTTGTGTCAGTTGCAGCAGGGCTTAGGTTCGAGTGCATGGACACTTCTACCATCGAGATTTGTTTATGTTGGTAGCAGTCAGGGAAAGGCTAGGGATTGTCAGGAGATGACCTTTCCCTGTTCCCTAGCTGTGGGGCCTAGGCTGCTGTTTTGTTTAATTTTGTTGTGTTTGGTTTGCTTCCCTTCCCTCACCTTCCCTTCCTGTTTAAGACGTCATTTCTGGATTCTGCTGCACTGTGGAACGCATTTGCATTCCAAAGCGGCGAGCATCAAGTTTTTGGGTTGATTGTAGCGGTGGGGAGGTGAGGGATGGTTGCTACGGGGAAGGGGGTGAATTTTCCCCAGGGTGGGGTGGTGTTTATTTACAACTCGTTGAAGATATTTATGATGGCTTTATTATATGGAGGAGATTTGGTAAGAGACAGGAAGTAAGGGGGAGGAGTCTGTAGAGATACTTTCTTTATAAGTTGCCAAGTTTGAGCAGCATACAGACACTATACATCTGGAACCTTACCTAGGGTCTTTTTCCCAACTACAGGGATTGTGTCTGGAGGAGATATCAGACCGAGGAACTGAATCATTGGATCACCATCGGACTGACTCTTATATACTATACTACCCCCTGAAGATTCAGTGAAAATACTGGGGAAATGCAGCGTTGGGGAATTTTTGGTTTCTTTTTTTGTCCCATTGGAACAGGACTATTTTTTTATGGTTCTTTTGGGACTGCCCTATTTATAAGAGAGTTTATCTACTGTTTGGGAATAACATTCAACTACTTTTAGGGCAAGGGTAGGGATTTGTAAGGGTTTAGCCACGAGAGGTGGAGTCGCCCCTTTCGGGGCAGGTGCTCTGCCTGTAGCCAGGGAGAGATCCAGGGATGGAATAGGGATATATATGCTATTCCCAACAATACCTGAGTCCAGGGGAGATATTTTGGACACATCAAACATCATTAAGATGTGAATATGAAAGGTACTTTGAATCCCATTCTCTCATGATATCCTGTGTCAACAAACCGTGAGTAAAGAAGGTCATCTTTTGTCCCACCGCTTGATACACCTGTTTATAATCCAGATTATATATCGAGCATACTTGCCTATAACTTAGACTCTATACAGTTGGCACAATATATGACTATGTATGATTTAAAATGGAACCACTTGTAGAGGTTTTCATATTTTAATATATTTAATAAAAGGTATATTTTAATTAAGGGAGTTTAGTTAGGTAGGTGTTTGGTTTTCTCTTACTCCTGATGAGAATCTAATATGTGTTTTGGTTTTCAAACATCTGGATTTACTTGAATTTATGAAATGCCCTCTGTGAACACCTATCTCATTAAAGGTTCTCCGGGCTTTTTCTATTGATGACCTATCCTCAGGATAAGTCATCAATATCAGACCGGCGCGGGTCCGACACCCGGCACCCCCACGATCAGCTGTTTGAGGAGACGGTGTGTGCATGTGCTGTCTCCCTTCTCTCTTCCTGTCTGCTGCTGTCCCAGAGACATACACGGAGAGCAGGAAAAGAGAAGGCATGTGCGCACACCATCTCCTCAAACAGCTGATCGTGGGGGTGCCAGTTGTTGGAAACCTGCTGATCTAATATTGATGACCTATCCTGAGGATAGGTCATCAATATTAAAAGTCCGGACAACCTCTTTAATATGGTGACAAGAGCAGCAGACCTTTTGCTGGGTGTCTACTGCACGTTCATATTGACAGAACTACTAGATCGCCCATTGGGTAAGAACATCTTGTGTACCTCAGAGATTTAGCCCAGGGTTCATTTTAGCAGCTATTGTTATACTGGGCATTGTATTTGGGCAGCACCATATATAGCCTATAGGATATGGTGTTTATCTGACGGCCCTCTGTTTGCTCTGCTAGATTTAAATCAAGCTGACAGCTCAAGGGGAGCGACTTTTCTGCTGGAGCTCAGGGGGTGTGTCTCAGCTCTCCCCATCACAGCTCAGGGGGCGTGTCTCAGCTCTCCCTATCACAGCTCAGGGGGCGTGTCTCAGCTCTCCCTATCACAGCTCAGGGGGCGTGTCTCAGTTCTCCCTATCAAAGCTCAGGAGGCAGTTGAAGGATGAAACTGAGCATGTGCGGCCATCTCAGTGAGCAGGTCAAAGAAATAAGAAAACTAAACAAACAGCAGGTGACGCTATACAGATACATTTTAATGAATAATTCAGTGGCTATGGTAAATTTTTAATTACATGGGATTACAAAAGTGTTCAGACCCAGGTGCTGGTTTGGAAACTGAAGAATATTTTTCTTGGGACAACCCCTTTAATTAGCAGTAGTTTGCGGCAAAGTTTGTCTCATTAATTGGATGTAAGTCTAAACAGGAGAGAAAATATTTTTTTTTGTAATTTAATTGTATTTTTTAATTACATTTTAAAGTTAAACTTAGAAATGCATAATGAAATCAAAAATATATCTTGCTAAAGAAGAGAAAATTTATAAAGATAGTGAGCAGGCACTCTATTTATGGGTTCATGGAAAGGCAATTTTATTCATTAAAAATAACATGGATATGTAAGACAATAGATAGCAACAATATAACGACAATTAAGAACAATGTGACAATGATAAATAATATAACAAATGATAATATAGCAGCAATTCACCAGTTGATAATATATAGCAGCAATGGTAGCAGTATCAATAGTATATCACAATTAGTCCGTAGCAAAATTGTTAGCAGCAGTTGGTAATAATATGCAGCAAAATACTTTCTTATAGGATTGGATTTGTGGCAATTATTCCATGTGTATGCGCCACTATTCCTATGGACGCAATGTGTGACAGCAATGTAACAACAATATTCTTGGTTGTAGCAGTTATTGAAAAAACTTGCAATTAGTCGCTGAATGTCTCCTTATATTCCTTTTGTTCAATGCACATGCTTAAAATAAAAATGCGGAGTCCTCTATTGTACACATTAAGTGTTTGGTCTACTCACGATTCAGCTGTTTTCTCGTGTGGCGTCCCGCTCCTATTCTGAGAACAGACTGACCTTTATGATTCGGACCTTCCGATCGAAGCTTGTTTCTTAAGAGTCGGCGTGCCACATGCTATGGCGGTGTCTCTATTTAATGTTTCAGTCGCCTCTTAACTTGTATGTTCCAGCTGCCGGAGTTCCACTTTATAGATAGTTGGTCAATTTTCGTGAGTTGAATTAAATTCCTCTTAGAGCGCTCCAGCTGTATGATTCCAATTTTCGTATGCTTGTTCATGCTTGTGGGTGAACAAGCATACGAAAATTGGAATCATACAGCTGGAGCGCTCTAAGAGGAATTTAATTCAACTCACGAAAATTGACCAACTATCTATAAAGTGGAACTCCGGTAGCTGGAACATACAAGTTAAGAGGCGACTGAAACATTAAATAGATAGGACGCCATAGCATGTGGCACGCCGACTCTTAAGAAACAAGCTTCGATCGGAAGGTCCGAATCATAAAGGTCAGTCTGTTCTCAGAATAGGAGCGGGACGCCACACGAGAAAACAGCTGAATCGTGAGTAGACCAAACACTTAATGTGTACAATAGAGGACTCCGCATTTTTATTTTAAGCATGTGCATTGAACAAAAGGAATATAAGGAGACATTCAGCGACTAATTGCAAGTTTTTTCAATAACTGCTACAACCAAGAATATTGTTGTTACATTGCTGTCACACATTGCGTCCATAGGAATAGTGGCGCATACACATGGAATAATTGCCACAAATCCAATCCTATAAGAAAGTATTTTGCTGCATATTATTACCAACTGCTGCTAACAATTTTGCTACGGACTAATTGTGATATACTATTGATACTGCTACCATTGCTGCTATATATTATCAACTGGTGAATTGCTGCTATATTATCATTTGTTATATTATTTATCATTGTCACATTGTTCTTAATTGTCGTTATATTGTTGCTATCTATTGTCTTACATATCCATGTTATTTTTAATGAATAAAATTGCCTTTCCATGAACCCATAAATAGAGTGCCTGCTCACTATCTTTATAAATTTTAAATCTATTCACAAGTGACGAGGGTGAGTCACATTGAGCAAGAGCACCTGCTTTCAGAAAACCAGTGGAGAGCCGCCTTTTTTACTATATATTTAAAGAAGAGAAAAGACAAAAAAAAAATCAATAATGTAGCTATATTAACTCTGACCTAGATATGCCATATTGGAGGCACACACTTCATTGTGCCTTTTCTAGCGCTCCAGCTATTTTATAGAGCTGTCATAAATCCCTCGACCTCTGCTGACTGTCTCAGTCTACACAGCAAAGTTGAAAATTGAGCAGCAGAGAACAGGCGTGTAAGCCCATTAAGGGAAATTTATCAAAGGTTTTGCACCATAGTTGGGGCATTAAAAAGTTACAGATTATGGTGCACGCGAAAGATGAGTGAAATTTTTTAAATTTGTTTTGTCTCGAATTTACTGAATTTTTCAAATAATTCGATTCAAGTTCGAAGTAATTCTACACGAATCAAATATGCTCCAATTGCCCAGAAATTTAAGACACTCAGTAGTCTTGTCGTTTTGGACTGGCTTACATGTCTCACTCATAGAAGTATTGCTCGTGGGTATCTCTCTCTTTCTCTCTTTTTCTCTTTCTCTCTTTCTCTCTCTTTCACCCAAAATGAATCACAAGGAATTCTGGACAAATCAGTAGATTCACTTATTTCTAGTGCACCACAGATTTGTGTCATAATTTGGAACCTTTGGGTGGGTCCTAGCTGAAGGGGGCGTGGCCAAATAGATTTACTCCAGAAACTGATTTAAATAATAGTTAAAACCTGGCACAGACTGCCTGGAGATACGGCAAATTTATTAATAAATCTCTTAATAAATTAGAAGCATTTGGCGCCAACGGACTGTGTACTAAAACTGGTGCTTTTATCCTCATTCGTAGTATATCTGCCCCACTATGTGCTCTAGAAGCCTATGTGAAACTGAACATTTAAGGATACTTTTACACGAACAAAAGTATTAATGTATTAAAATTTATGTAAAAAAATCACCTAAAATTTTTAGAAAATATATTTATAAGAAAAATAGCAATTTAGATAATATGTTCATTCCTGCTGATTAGTGTTGGGCGAAACAAAATATCCAAAATGGACTTCGATCCGAATTTCAGGGAAAATTCAATTTCCTCGTGCTTCATGGTAACGAATCAATTTTCACTGAAATGTCAGTAAAAAAAAAAAAAATACTCGCCTCATTCATTTGAGTGACTGCCGCGGCCATCTTGATTGGAGATCCCGCGCAAAATCTCATGTATGGTGATGTATGACGTCACCACGCCGGCCAGCATGATGACTTTATAATGCACCGAGCGAGATTTCATGCAGGATTTCATGCAGGCCGCTTTGCACTCAAATGGATAAGGTGAGTATTTTTTTTAAACTGATTAACCCCTGAAAGCCCTCATTTTTCATTTCAGATGCCGCGATCAGCGATGAACGCGGCATCTGAGGGGTTCAATGAAAGGGGTTCCATCGGCATCTCCCATCATTGAGCCCGCTACATAAAAAAAAATGCGCTGCATTACAAAGTAATTAGTCGCAAAGCGATTTTCTTCATGAAATTCGTAGCCTAGTCGAATTTTTGTAAACTTCGCTTATCACTACTGATGATACATCCCACCTGTCTACAGATCCTAAAGTACAAGAGGTCATGCCCCCCTTGGACAAGCAGGAAGCTAAAATTAAGCGATTGCTGGAGCCCTGAGCCCCTCGTGTCTGATGTTTATCCCCTCTAATTGAATAACAATGTACAAGAGAAAACATACGTACATAAAATCTAATGACGGCCTCGTTAAACGTCCTCACTGTGTAGGTCTCTAGAAAACACGGATAAACCAAGGATTGAATTACAAAGGGCTCAATAACTTTCAGATGTGGCGGACAGGGCAGAATGACAGATGGGAAGGAAGAGGCTAGGCTCCGAGTGAAGATCACAAGTCGCCTCAGCTGGAGCTTTGCAAGGAGATTTTAGACTAAGTCCCTACACATTGTGTATAGCTTATAGGAGGACTGTCTCCGGACTGTGCCCTTTTTACTGTAATGAATAATAATTTCCCAGAAAATGTACCTCATGTACCACTACTGTAACTATAGACCATGTAATTCAGAATAACAATAATGCCTTCAGGCTCGTGCACACAAACGTATTTTCTTTCCGTGTCTGTTACATTTTTTTGCGAACTGTAAGCAGAACCATTCATTTCAATGGGTCCACACAAAAAAAACGGAAGGTACTCCGTGTACATTCCGTTTCCGTATGCCCGCATAGAGCATGTCCTATTATTGTCCGCATTACCGACAAGGTTAGGACTGTTCTATTAGGGGCCAGCTATTCCGTTCCGCAAAATACGGAATGCACACGGACGTCATCTGTATTTTTTACGGATCCGTTTTTTGAAGATCGCAAAATACATACAGTCATGTGCATGAGCCCTTATTTTTATATATATATATATATATATATATATATGCAATCAATTGACACATATTTTTAGGAGACTGGTATTCCCAGTGGATTAACATTTCTGGAAATATTTTGTTTTCAACTCTGCATTGTGCCATAAAAAAATACAGCTGTTATACAGGACTCATGTACATGGGCGTGTAGGAAATAAATAATGCTGCCATATACTGTACATATAAATAATAGCGTTGTATACTGTTACTCAATAGAATCATAGAAAAATGAATATTACCAATAATACCACTATACACAATGATATTCTCTCACCCTGACCATTAGTGATTGAATAATGGCTCTATACAAGGAGCAAAAGTAACACCATACAGTCACCACATAGCGGTAGATACCAGTTCTGCACAGGCCCCCTGTAGACTGTATATGTGACAGGGCCTAGCCAATGACTAATGTAAAAAATGAAAATCAGACATCATATAGTCCATAACAATCTCTTTCTAACAAAGCTAGAACCAGCCCTAAACCTCACATGGATCCAGAGATCTCTACATTCATTTCTCCAATTGCTCTGCTTGATTTATTTCAAGCTGGCAGCTCAGGAATTGTGTCCTTTCTGCTGCAGCTCTCTTCCAATTGCAGCTCAGGGGGAATATCCTTTCTCATGAGGATTGTCCTTTGTGCTGCAGCTCTCTCCCTGCAATTTTCACTGCTTCTGACAGTGGATATGACGGGTGACAGCTGAAGGAAGGAAGTGAGCATGTGCGACCACCTCAGTAGGAGTATGTGTACAGTATACAGGGTGAGTCAAAAGTCGCAGGACATCCTTTTATTTTTGAAACTAAAGGAAAAATTAAATATCTGAACAGTGGCGTACATATAGGGGTCGCAGTTGCGACCAAACCTGGCACCCCAGGGGGCCCGGCCGCCTGCGGACCCCTGGCCCTGCCCCCTGCAGCTGCGCGTGCGCTAAGTAGTTAGATCCATTCGAATGAATCTCTTTTCTGGCAGGCAGGAGAGAGCACGGAGTTGGCCTCAATCCCGCGAGACCTGTGAACTCCTGCGGCAGGTCTCGCGGGAACAGGCGCGTGCGCCTGAAATCACGCGGTGACGCAGCAGACGGGACCCAGACGGGAGAGCGAGAGGAGACAGTTCACTTCCCCTAGTGCAGCGCCGCAGCTGCCCCGGTAAGAAAGAGTAAGGACTGGAGTTGGAGTAGTGAGGGACAGGCCCTGGCAGATGACCGAGGGGGGAGTTGAGCTGGCGTATCAGACCTCAGATGATCAGATCCATCAGCACTGACTGGAGTAGTGAGGGCCCTGGCCTGCGATGACCAGCCCGGTTTGGGGGGGCTGAATTTATTGATGGGATTGGGGTCTTTGGAGCCTGGGCTGATGCTGATCTGGTGGCTGATGGGGGGGGGGTATTTGGGCTGGTCTGAGGTCTGATGGGCATGGGGGATGACTGGGGGGTCTTTGGGCTGATGATTGATCTGGTGGCTGAGTTGGGGGGGTCTGATGGGGAGTCTTTGGGCTGATCTGAGGTCTGATGGGCATGGGTGATGACTGGGGGGGTCTTTGGGCTGATGATCTGGTGGCTGAGTTGGGGGTCTGATGGGGGGTCTTTAGGCTGATCTGAGGTCTGATGGGCATGGGGGCTGAGTGGGGGTCTTTGGGTTGATCTGGGGTCTGATGGGGGTCTGCGCTGATCTGAGGTCTGATGGGGGCTGACTGGGGGTCTGATGGGGGTAGGAAACTAAGATGTCTGTCTGTCTGTCAAACTCTGCAGAGATAAGAGCTGGCTGAAAGAAATCATAATGGTGGTCCGGTCTGAATGGAGAAGATGAAGAAAGAGAACATCTACTGTACATCAAAGGAGACGTAACTGGATGTAAGAGGTATGGGCGCGATATATAGGTTGGGCTGTGCTTTGGTGTGGCTTGAGGCTGGGCAACTGGGCGGGGACACACGGGCCCCATAATCTCCTATTGCTCGGGGAAGTGCCCCTCCCGAGACCAGGCTCTGGATTCGCCACTGGGGGGGGCGGCGGGGGGGCCCATGGATCAGTTTCGCACAGGGGCCCCATGGATTGTGTATACGCCACGGTATCTGAATACCCCAGCAAGTAATGGGTGAGGGGGCCTATCTTAAGCTATGTAAGGAACATCGCTGCCATCTTGAAAGCCGCCATATTGGATCAAGTGTAAATGTTTCCAATGGGAAAGGGGTCATGTAGCATATCAAAAGAGACTAAAAGTTTCTCAGAAATCGAATGCTGCAATCAGATTTGCAATATCTCTTGTGGTTCAAATTGCCTGATTAAGCCGAGAAGGAATTGTTTCCCCTAAAATGAGTAAAATTTTAGTTTTTTTTGCCTTCCTCTGGATTAACTTGCAGGATAACAGGCTGAACTGGATAGACAGATGTCTTTTTTCAGCCTTACAAATTATGTTACTATGTTTATGTCCCTTACACAGTAATAATGCCCCTTTTATGCCATCACATAGTAATACCTACTGTTGTGCCCATATAAAGTAATAATACCCTCTTTTGTACCCTAACACAGTAAATGCCCCCTTTGTTCCCCTTTTCAGCCCCCAAACAACTATCTTTTATGTCAGAATGCTGGAGGTCCGGCCTGTAGGACCTCCGCCTATCAGTATTCTGTATGTCCAACATGTCGTAAAGCAGTTTTGTGGGGAAAGCCTTTGTAGAACCCTTGTTTTTAAGGGTTTTGTCAATGGTAGTAATCCCTAAGCCCTATGGCACCTACCTATGTCCTCCATATGTCCAGAACTTATCCCTCCTTCTAATGCAAAGACCAGGCCCCATCTTGCTGAAATGAGATTGAGAACATAAATCTCTGTGGTTCCACTGCAAAATCTGTAACAAGACCACGACCTAAGCTGATATTGGTTGTTTCTTATGGGGCAGAGGGGTCTCTTTGCACCCTCAGGCACTAGGGCCAAGATGCAATGGCTACCTCTGAGACTTCTATAGCTATACCCCTTGTATTTAGCCCCCCTTCAGGATTCATAATAATTAATACGGTTGTAAAAAGACATGAGTCCATTAAGTCCAATTAGTCCCTAATAAACTTTATAAGGAATGGGTTTTCTAAACTGGACAGCACCTTTTAATGGAGTCTGTCAGCAGGCAATTCACTGACTTGCAGGGCTCGCTCAGCTGATTATAAAGATGCCTTTCACTTAGCGATCTTTTGCTTCATTCTGCAGTAAAAGTACTTTTAATCCATATGCAGATGAGCAGATAAGTGCACTGGAAGCGGAATCAAGTCACTCTGTGCACTCTTGCTCCTCCCAATTCTTCTGCCAACCACTCCCCTCTTCTTCAGCAAATTTCCTGGAGCTAGACTCTGTTGAAGGGGTTGTCCCATGAAAAATATATACAGTTTTCAAACCAGCACCCGAATCTGAATACTTTTGTAATTGCATGTATTTAAAAATGTTGCATAGCCGATGAGTTATTCAATTAAATGTATCTGTATAGCGCCACCTGCGGTTTGTTTCTCTTTGTTATTTCTTTGACCTGCTCACTGAGAAGGCCCCACATGCTCAGTTCCATCCTCCAACTGCCTCCTGAGTTGTGATAGGGAGAGCTGAGACACGCCCCCTCAGCTGTGATAGGGAGAGCTGAGACATGCCCCCTGAGCTGTGATAGGCAGAGCTGAGACATGCCCCTGAGCTGTGATAGGGAGAGCTGAGACATGCCCCCTGAGCTGCAGCAGAACAGACACTCCCCTTGAGCTGCTGTTTGATATAAATGTAGCAGAGCAGTGAATGGGGAGATCTCTGGACCCATGTGAGGTACAGGGCTGGTTCTAGCTTTGTTAGAAAGGTACTATCATGCACTCTTTTTTTACATTAGTCATGAGATAACCCCTTTAAAGGGTTTGTCCAGGACTTTGACATTGATGGACTTTAGGATAGGTCATCAATATCAGATCCGCGGAGGCCGGCATTTCGTCGAGAAGTATTTCGTCAGCAACCTGCCGGCCAATGATCGCGGCTGGCAGGTTGCTGATTTTTAAAAAAAACAATCAGAGGCCATATATCAGATCATATTTGTAAATATGATCTGTTATATGGCTGCCTGCTCCTCTGCTGGTTCTTTTCGTCGGTTGGATCCAGCAGAGGAGCAGGCTACACAGTGAGTACACCAAACACCTCATACTAGCCCCAGATCACCCCCCTGAACCCCTATTAACCCTTTGATCACCCCTTTGATCGCCCCTGTCAATCACTAGTGAAAGGAAAAAAGTGATCAGTGCAAACTGTCACTTTTTTTTTTCACTGGTATTGACCGTTAGGTTTTAGGTATAGTTTAGGCCCCTTGGTTAGGTAGTTTAGGGATCAGTTAGCGCCCAGCCCACCGCACCACAGTCACTGATTCGCTGATTAGCGTATCGCTAATCAGCATTTGTACTTTTATAGTATCTGGAAGTGATCAAAACTGATCACGGTCAGATCTATAATAGTATTAGTGTCACCTTAGCTCGCCCTCCACCCAAAACGCAGTGTTTGCCTTATCAGGCCTGATCGGTCGCCCACACGTGCGTTCACCCACGCCCGCCCCACCGCAGTGACAAAAAAATTTTTTTTTTGATCACTGCACATTCACTTTACACGCGCTGCGGCGATAAAAAAAAAATCAGTTTTGATATGTTTTATCAACCGCAGCGGCCTCCGGTACTTCGCTAGCCTCCCATTTGTAAGACAGGCTTGCTTTTTTTTCTTGGGTAGTCTCAGGGAATACCCCTAAATTTAGTTGCCCACATGTCAAACAGGGGGTATTCTTCTGAAGAGGCCTACAGGCTTCTGACCCAGTCGGATGAGGAATGGGAACCCTCATCTGATGAATCTAGCGGGTCAGAATACGAACCTGTAGAAAGCAGTGGCTCTCTGACCCAAAGTTCGGACGAGGAGGCTGAGGTCCCTGATAGCACCAGGCGTACCCGGCCCCGTTTCGCTAGACCGCAGGTTGCGCAGGATCCGCTTCAAGAGCAGCAGAGTGGGGCTGGTGCTGTCGGATTACGTGGTGAGGCATACACCAGCAGCCCAGCCCTTCCTGGACCTAGTACCAGCACTGCCGTAGAACATGGTGAAGTAGCGAGCACCAGAAGGGCAGTTGAAGCTGGTACGGTGGCACGTGCAGTAGTGACCCCGTCGCAGCCACCGCAAAGACGTGCCCGTAGAGCCCCTAGAATTCCTGAGCTGCTGGCAAACCCTGATTGGCAGTCCCCAACTTCAGCCGCACCTGTAGTTCCCCCTTTCACCGCCCAGTCTGGAGTTCGGGTTGAGACAGCTCAGATCGGTTCGGCCCTGGGATTTTTTGAGCTGTTCTTGACTGCGGAGCTCTTAGACTTAGTTGTGGCAGAGACAAACCGGTATGCCACACAATTTATAACCGCTAACCCGGGAAGCTTTTATGCCCAGCCTTTCCGGTGGAAACCAGTCCAAGTTTCCGAAATTAAAACTTTTTTGCGCCTCCTCCTCAACATGGGTCTAACTAAAAAGCATGAATTGCGGTCATATTGGTCCACGAACCCAATTCATCACATGCCCATGTTCTCTGCTGCTATGTCCAGGACACGATTTGAGACCATCCTGCGTTTCCTGCACTTTAGTGATAACAGCACCTCCCGTCCCAGAGGCCACCCTGCTTTTGACCGGCTCCACAAAATTCGGCCCCTCATAGACCATTTCAACCTGAAATTTGCAGATATGTTTACCCCAGAGCAAAACATCTGCGTAGACGAGTCCCTGATACATTTTACCGGGCGCCTTGGCTTCAAACAATACATCCCAAGCAAGCGCGCCCGGTATGGGGTCAAATTGTATAAGATCTGTGAAAGGGCCACAGGCTATACACACAAATTTCGTGTCTATGAGGGAAAAGATCAGACCCTGGAGCCGGTCGGTTGCCCTGACTACCTGGGGAGCAGTGGGAAGATAGTCTGGGACTTGGTGTCACCCTTATTCGGCAAGGGGTACCATCTTTATGTGGACAATTTCTACACAAGTGTGGCCCTCTTTAGGCATTTGTTTCTAGAACGGATTGGCGCCTGTGGTACCGCGCGAACTAGTCGCGCGGGCTTCCCCCAACGGCTCGTTAGCACCCGTCTTGCAAGGGGGCAGAGGGCCGCACTGTGTAACGAAGAACTGCTCGCGGTGAAATGGAGAGACAAGCGTGACGTTTACATGCTCTCCTCCATTCACGCAGACACGACAATACAAATTGAGCGAGCAACCCGTGTCATTGAAAAGCCCCTCTCAGTCGACGACTATAACCTTCACATGGGAGGGGTGGACTTCAATGACCAGATGTTGTCTCCGTATTTAGTTTCCCGCAGAACCAGACGCTGGTATAAGAAGGTGTCTGTATATTTAATTCAATTGGCTCTGTATAATAGTTTTGTTCTCTACAGTAAGGCTGGGAGAACTGGATCCTTCCTCAAATTTCAGGAAGAGATCATCGAGAACCTCCTGTACCCAGGAGGTTCCGTGGCCCCATCCACCAGTGTAGTTAGCCGTCTACACGAGCGACATTTCCCCAATGTCGTTGCTGGTACCTCAACCCACCCGTCACCCCGAAAAAGATGTCGTGTCTGCAGCAGGAGTGGAATAAGGCGTGACACCCGCTATTTCTGTCCTGACTGTCCTGACCACCCTGCCCTATGCTTAGGGGAGTGTTTCTGGAAGTACCACACACAGGTACACCTAGCATAGGGATCATCTCACCAGGACAGGCACACAGGGCTATTAGGGCCCATTCACTCACACAGCTGCTGCAGATGTCTCCTTTCACCTGGGACAAAGTGCATTACGCACTTCGCCACATCTTTGGGCGATTTGCGCTTTGCACATTGACCCATGGGGAAGGAGAGGTTTGTTCTATAAAGGTAAAAAAAAAAAAAAAAAAAAAAAAAACACCAGTAAGCAAACAGGTTAATGTTTAGTTCAAAATTAATAATAAATTTCTTGCGTTGCGGCCTGGTTTTTTCATTTTTTTTTTTCTTTTTTTACCTTCCAGGTGGACCAACCGATCGACTAGCTGCAGCACCGATGTGCATTCTGACAGAAGCATTGCGCTGCTGTCAGATTACACGCAAGTCGGTGTATGCGGCGCTGCAAGACGGGATTTTCTCCTCTGCAGTGACAGATACGTTTGCCGAGGCATACGAGCTGAGGAGGAGGCGGCGTTCCTATGCTTTGGCAAACACTTTGTATGTAAAAAAATATAAATAAATCCCGGCAATGATTTATTCATCCACATCGATTGATGTGAATGGAGAAATCTGGTTTGCCAGGGCATACGAGCTAAGTGGGTATGGATGTTGGGCGGAGCTCCTATGTCCTGGCAGACGCCTTTCCCCTCCTTTTTTTTTTTTTTGGGCAGAGATTTTTTCATCCACATTGATCGATGCGAATGAAGAAATCTGTGCCGTTCATTTTTTTCTTTCAGCCCAGAGGCTGAACGGAAAAAAAACAATCTCATTACCTGTATGCTCAACATAAGGAGAATAGCAGAAACTCCTAATGCTGGCCATACATGTAATGATTGCGGAGACCCTCAAATGCCAGGGCAGTACAAACACCCCACAACTGACCCCATTTTGGAAAGAAGACACCCCAAGGTATTTCGTGAGGGGCATATTGAGTCCATGAAAGATTTAAATTTTTGTCCTGAGTTAGCAGAAAGTGAGACTTTGTGAGAAAAAAAAAAAAAAAAAAATTTCCGCTAACTTATGCCAAAAAAATAAATTTCTATGAACTCGCCATGCCCCTCATTGAATACCTTGGGGTGACTTCTTTCCAAAGTGGGGTCACATGTGGGGTATTTATACTGCCCTGGCTTTTTAGGGGCCCTAAAGCGTGAGAAGAAGTCTGGGATCCAAATGTCTAAAAATGCCCTCCTAAAAGGAATTTGGGCACTTTTGCAGCCTAGATGCGCAAAAGTGTCACACATCTGGTATCGCTGTACTCAGGAGAAGCTGGGGAATGTGTTTTGGGGTGTCATTTTACATATACCCATGCTGGGTGAGATAAATATCTTGGTCAAATGCCAACTTTATATAAATAAAATGTGAAAAGTTGTCTTTTGCCAAGATATTTCTCTCACCCAGCATGGGTATATGTAAAATGACACCCCAAAACACATTCCCTAACTTCTCCTGAGTACGGCGATACCAGATGTGTGACACTTTTTTGCTGCCAAGGTGGGCAAAGGGGCACATATTCCAAAGTGCACCTTTCGGATTTCACCGGTCATTTTTTACACATTTTGATTGCAAAGTACTTCTCACACATATGGGCCCCTAAATTGCCAGGGCAGTATAACTACGCCACAAGTGACCCCATTTTGGAAATAAGACACCCCAAGGTATTCCGTGAGGGGCATGGCGAGTTCCTAGAATTTTTTATTTTTTGTCGCAAGTTAGTGGAATATGAGACATTGTAAGGAAAAAAAAAATATAAAATCATCATTTTCCGCTAACTTGTGACAAAAAATTAAAAATTCTAGGAACTCGCCATGCCCCTCACGGAATACCTTGGGGTGTCTTCTTTCCAAAATGGGGTCACTTGTGGGGTAGTTATACTGCCCTGGCAATTTAGGGGCCCAAATGTGTGAGAAGTACTTTGCAATCAAAATGTGTAAAAAATGGCCTGCGAAATCCGAAAGGTGCACTTTGGAATATGTGCCCCTTTGCCCACCTTGGCTGCAAAAAAGTGTCACACATCTGGTATTGCCGTACTCAGGAGAAGTTGGGGAATGTGTTTTGGGGTGTCATTTTACATATACCCATGCTGGGTGAGAAAAATATCTTGGTCAAATGCCAACTTTGTATAAAAAAATGGGAAAAGTTGTATTTTGCCAAGATATTTCTCTCACCCAGCATGGTTATATGTAAAATGACACCCCAAAACACATTCCCCAGCTTCTCCTGAGTACGGCGATACCAGATGTGTCACACTTTTTTGCAGCCTAGGTGGGCAAAGGGGCACATATTCCAAAGTGCACCTTTCGGATTTCACCGGCCATTTTTTACACATTTTGATTGCAAAGTACTTCTCACACATTTGGGCCCCTAAATTGCCAGGGCAGTATAACTACGCCTCAAGTGACCCCATTTTGGAAAGAAGACACCCCAAGGTATTCCGTGAGGGGCATGGCGAGTTCCTAGAATTTTTTGTCGCAAGTTAGTGGAATATGAGACTTTGTAAGGAAAAAAATAAATAAATAAAAAATCATCATTTTCCGCTAACTTGTGACAAAAAATAAAAAGTTCTATGAACTCACTATGCCCATCAGCGAATACCTTAGGGTGTCTACTTTCCGAAATGGGGTCATTTGTGGGGTTTTTCTACTGTTTGGGCATTGTAGAACCTCAGGAATCATGACAGGTGCTCAGAAAGTCAGAGCTGTTTCAAAAAGCGGAAATTCACATATTTGTACCATAGTGTGTAAACGCTATAACTTTTACCCAAACCATTTTTTTTTGCCCAAACATTTTTTTTTTTATCAAAGACATGTAGAACAATAAATTTGGTAAAAAATTTATATATGGATGTCGTTTTTTTTGCAAAATTTTACAGCTGAAAGTGAAAAATATCATTTTTTTGCAAAAAAATCGTTACATTTTGATTAATAACAAAAAAAGTTAAAATGTCAGCAGCAATAAAATACCACCAAATGAAAGCTCTATTAGTGAGAAGAAAAGGAGGTAAAATTCATTTGGGTGAAAGTAGTGTAGTGCAGAAGTGTAAAAAGTGGCCTGGTCATGAAGGGGGTTTCAGCTAGCGGGGCTGAAGTGGTTAAAGCTATCCATAGAACTTTCATAATTTCATCATTCTTGATATAGTATGTTGATGAGTAGCCCTGAATTTTTGTAGCTTTGTTGATGCTAGTTCCCCCTTAATATCCAGGATCTCGCCACCATCATAATCATTTATGGTCAAAGTAGAGAATAAGACCAGTCATACCAGTCCATTTGGTTTATAGAAAAAAACGGTATTGAGAAAGCTAGTTTTTAGAGCTTCTTAAGAATTTAGGATTTCGAATAGGATTTATAACAAAATCTTACAGAATTCTCCTTAGAACGGGAGCATAATGATAATTATTGTACCTAGAAAATTCTCTCAGAAGCACGCCCCAATTACGTAATTTTATTTGCTAATAATTTAATGTTTTGGTAAAAAAGCCTTCATTTATGTAACAAGCTGACTCTTAATGACATCAGATTGGATGTTCTCACTTTTTGGAAGGCTCCTCATTTCATAACACACTTCAAGTGTTAAGAAAGGTGGTGCAGTAAGTTCTCCTCTCCCAAACTGGAGGCTCACCAAAACTGCAAGAGGTTCAGCATGTTCTCTTATAATTTGGGGTTTATTGTCCCAGAAGAATGGCTTAAATACTAAAAAAATATCAATGAGAAAATTGTTTCCACACAGTTTCTCCAAGAGGGTATGACAGTCTATCACTTTGCTAGGCAGATGGCACAATGGGGAGTTATTACAAATTGTGAAATATCAATTCTTTTATTGCAATAGATTCATATGTGGTTAGCCCCTGCCAGAAGAACTGTGTGGTGTCTAGAGCCCTGCATCATTTTTTCATGTTTCACGTGTTGCCTCCAACATTTTTGTATAATAGCCTGCATGGGAATCAGTTGTTTGTATGCTGTATCCAGTGTTATCTGACCAGGAGTTGCAGAAGTATTCAACTCGATAAATGGTGGGAGCCACAATTGGGGCCCTTGAGTAGATAATAAGGGCCACATGTCACAATCCACAAGAGCTAGATCAAAGGCTAGGCAGTCTATGTATGACTTTTTAACAGATATTCCTCTTGATTTCATCTATAGTAGAAGCCTAATAGAATATTATATTTTTGTGTGGTAAATTCCATCCCAGGTGTCGTAAGGGTTAAACTTTGCTCCTTTCACTTCACTGAGACTTCACTTAAATGGGTTGTCCCACAAAAAATATTCAATGGTTTTCAAACCAGCACCTGGATCTGAATACTTTTGTAATTGCATGCAATTAAAAATTTAGCATAGCCACTGAGTTATTCAATAAAATGTATCTGTATAGCGCCACTTGCTGTTTGTTTTGTTTCTTATTTCTTTGACCTGCTCACTGAGATGGTCGCACATGCTCAGTTTCATCCTTTGACTACCTCCTGAGCTGTGATAGGGGGAGCATGGACACGCCTCCTGAGCTCTGATAGGGAGAGATGAGACACGCCTCCTGAGCTGTGATAGGGAAAGCATGGACATGCCCCCTGAGCTGTGATAGGGAGAGCTGAGACACGCCTCCTGAGCTGTGATAGGGAAAGCTGAGACACGACCCCTGAGCTGCAGCAGAACAGACACTCCCCTTGATCTGTCAGCTTGATATAAACCTAGCAGAGCAATGACTGGAGAGAGCTCTGGATCCATGTGAGGTACAGGGCTGCTTCCGGCTTTGCTATAAAGAGGTTCTCATGTCCTATATGATGTCTGCTTTTCATTTTTTACATTAGTCATGGGATAACCCCTTTAGCCTATTTAGAACCAGGTACAGTACCTTATGGAAGATCTCCAAAAGTCTTGAAGCAAATAATAAAATAAAGGGATCACGTCTTTGAACAAACAGCTTTGAACATTAAGGGAAACGCCAAGTACTTGAGAGAAACTAAAACATTTACACGGCAATTAAGATGTGCTCTAGTGTTAAAGGAATGTCTTGTACCACCAGTCTCCAGGATCCATGGCTTAGTGTAACACTTCTGTTTCACAGCTTTTCCAGACATCCTCGGTGCCACCAGTCCCTTGCCGTCACCCACAAGGATGGCTCATTGGGTCGGCACCATGTTTAGCTCCACTGTGGACTTTTATCACATATGATATATAGTTGATTGTTCTGCTTTTCTTTAAGGCTAGTCTGACACTGGACCTTCTCCATATCTCTGCTGCATCTAGGACACATTTAAAAGTTCATTATATGAGTTCTTCTAGTGTCTCTTGAGGTTTAGTTAAACTATAAATTTGCAGACATTCAACAGTCATGTCCTCTAGATAATGTATTTTATATTTTATTGAATTATATTTTCTTTGCCTTCAGAAGTGCATCCAGAGTTAAATCATAAAATTATGGCTGCATGCAGCCACCACTAGGGGGAGCTAACTGCATGTGGTTTGAAAAAACTACTAATGAACTGAATATACAGAAGCTGTGTAAATCTGTATGCAGTGAGCTTCCCCTTGTGGTGGCTGCAGCCAGGTTGGGAAATAGGGGAAACGCTTTAGTGCCAGACTACTTCTCACCATGGGCCCCCGTAAGCACCAAGTGGTACTGTATATAGACAGCCAGAGATTGGAAACCACTGTGAAATTATATTGCACATGGCAAATTATACTGCCCATTTACTTGAATGGGAGCTGAGCTGTGGTAACCTGGCATAGTCTCTACCTTTTGAGCTGTGTTCAAAGTGCTAATTCTAGAGCCAGCAGCTGCGGGGAACAGCTGATGCCTGGGGGTTCAGGGTGTCAAACTCCCACGGATCTGATATCAATGACCTATCCCACGGACAGGTCATCAATATTAGGAGCCCAGAAAGCCCCTGTAATTCGGACCCCAGAGTCTGACCCCACAATTAATTGAGACCAGATGTTAAAACCAACATATATTTTAGACCCCAGACCACAAAATTCCTTCAGAACCCAGATGTCAGAGCTCACAATTCTTTATATGTCAGACCTCAACATTAATTCAGGCTCCAGATATCAGACCTCAAATCTCTACATTAAAGGGGTCCTCTCACTTCAGCAAATGGTATTTATCATTCAGAGAAAGTTCATACAAGGGACTTACTAATGTATTGTGATTGTCCATATTGCTTCCTTTGCTGGCTGGATTCATATTTACATCACATTATACGCAGATAGTTTCCAGGGGTTACGACCACCACTGCAGCGCGGATATGAGGTGGCCAGGACGGGAGCAGCTGCACATACATGCCTAAGCGAGCTCCAACAGTCCCGGCCACAAGAGAAGCCGGTGCTTTTTCCTATAGTGTGCAAGCACGGCCACTAGTGTTGAGCGAATCGAAGCATCTAAAGTGGAATTCAATTTGAAGTTTAGGAAAAATTTAATTAGCCACAAATCTGAATTTCCTCCCGCTTCGAATCATTTTATTTTCTAAAATGGCGGCTGCAAGTGTTACAAAGTAAAAGTAAGAAATCCTGGAATGAGAGCGACGGAATGAGGCGCAGCCATAATGGAGTGCGGCTTGACTTAGGGGGAAGACCGCAGGATGGGAAAGGGTTAAGGATAATCATGGCTAGGGGTCGGTTTAAGGGAGGAAGAGGAGGGTCGACAGATTCGCGGGCAGTATATAGATGTGGGTATAGGAGGGGCTTAGGCAGTCTTAGGAAAAGCAAGCGCGTTTTAGGATGTCTTCGCTGGAGGAGTTGATGGCTGCGGTTAGGGCTGCGGTGCAGGTGCACGGTGCTGCGCGTCTGCAGGAGTCTGTGCTCGCTGCCCTGAACCCCCCTCCTGTGTCGGATGTAGCTGTGCGGCCTGCCCGGGCTAGGCGGTCGGTCCCTCCGGAGCGCCTGAGCCCCGAGCCTACACCGCGTGTGCGCCGGCGGGTCCGGAGTCCTTCAAGGCACCCTCCGCTGCGGTCTGTGAGGGCTGATGCGGTCCCCAGGCGCAGCGGGAGGAATGCGGCGCGATGCGGTCGGCTGGCGGGGGAAGGACGGTCCGGTCCGGGTTCCGCCTCCCGGTCTCCAAGGGTGAGTGAGAGGAGGAGTGCGGCTGCCTCGCCGCTGGAGGGGCCGCGGGCGGCGCGGGGTCACGACTTACCTGCTGTCGGCGGGGACGGAACGGCTGGGTCTGCGGCTGGCCTGGGCCTTGAGGGTGTCGGCGGGGACGTGTCGCAGGCGCCGCGGTCGGGGTCCTCTGACCGGCGGCTTCATCGCGGAGGGAGCGTGGCTCGGAGTCCTTCTGCTGCTGTGGTGAGGAGTGCGGCGCGACCTCTAGTGGTGGGTCGGCGTCATGGCACCTTGCCCAGGACTGTTGAGGGGACAGCGCCCTCTGGTGGTGGCCGGGGTACTGCAGCTCACAGTTTCCCTGCTGTGGAGCTTGGAAGTCCGGATTTGGCATTGGAGAGGGATCTGCGGCCGGGTGCGGGGGCCTCTGCTGCGACGGGCGTTGAGGATGTCCGGTTCCTGCGCGCTGAGTCCGAGGGGGAGTCGTCGCCGCTGGAGGACGGTGAAGTGGACCCGGGAGACGGATCTGCGGCTGGCGGTCTGTCCGGCTCCTCCGGGGGAGACGCTGAGCCATCCAGGAGTGACGTCCCGTCGGTGGGGCCAGGAGGAACGCTTGCGGCTGCCGGTGGTTCTTTCCGGGGACGGCCAGGTGAGAGATCTTCGTGTCCGGTTCCTGTTGGGGGTGATGTAGTGCATGCTGGGGGGGGTTCTGAGGTGTTGGTGCGGGATGTGTTGTCTGGTATGCTTGCGTTGCTGTCTCGGTTGGGTCCGGGTTCTGCTGGGTCGCCGGCGGCGGTGTGGTCTTCTGCTCCGGAGGTGGCGCTGGTTCCAGGGGCGGCGCGGGGTGTGTCGGGAGCGGGTGACGTGGGCGCAGGGGCTGGTGTGGTGGCCTCGGGTTCCGGAGTGGCGGCTGGGCCTAGGGGCGATGTGGGCGACGGTGTTAGGTTGGCGGATGCTGCGAAAGGCGAGATTTACGTGTGTTTTGAGGGGCCGCTGGGGGCTCATTTGAAGCAGGAGGTCAGGGAGAAGATATGGAGGGATGAATGTGTGGAGATTTTTTCCTTGCTTCCGTTGGAGAAATTTAACTTGGACAGGGGTAAGCCGGATGAGAGTAAGAAGGAGGAGGAGGAAAGGAGGCGGTATCGGTTGATTCCGCGGACTTTTCAGAATTGGCTGCAGGCCTTTGCGATTTTGGCTAGCGTGGTGGGGGAAAAGGCGCCTGAGCACTGCTCGGCTCTTTTTTGCTATATGGATGCGGTGGGGGAAGCTCATCGGACGTATGGGGGTGTGGCGTGGCTGCGGTATGACGAGCAGTTCCGGCAGCGGAAGGCGGTCAGGCCCAGCATTCGTTGGGACCATAAGGATATTGGTCTCTGGATGCGGTTGATGGCGGCGCCCCGGGGGGGGGTCTCAGCCCTTTCGTGGAGCGGCCGGGGGTGCCTCGGCTGCGGAGCCTCCAGGGGGGGCTAGAAAGGGTTGTTGTTGGCAGTTCAACGAGGGACATTGCCGGTTTTTGTCCGACTGCAGGTATAAGCATGAGTGCTCCGGTTGCGGCGGGGCCCATAGCCTGTCTCGGTGCTTCCGGCGGGGGAAGGGTAAGGGATCCGAGATTGTGCAGAAAAGGGGTGACGCCGGTGAGGGTGGGAGAGATGGAGCCGTATTTAAGGACGTACCCAAATAGGGAGGCGGCTCGGTTGTTGTTGGAGGGGTTTACTGTGGGATTTGTTATTCCTTGTGGTTTGGTCGGGGCTCAGGTTGCGCGCCGGAATTTGTCTTCGGCTTTGCGTTTTCCTGCAGTGGTAGGGGAGAAGATTGGGAAGGAGGTTGCGGCCGGTAGGGTTGTTGGCCCCTTTGCGGAGTCTCCTTTGCCGGATTTGTGGGTTTCTCCTTTGGGTTTGGTCCCTAAGAAGGAGCCCAATAAATTCAGGCTCATTCACCACTTGTCTTTTCCGGTGGGTGGGTCGGTGAACGATGGTATAGCGGAGGAGTTGTGCTCGGTGTCATACACGTCTTTTGACGAGGCGGTGCGTTGGGTGCGGCGTTTTGGGCACGGCGCTCTGCTTGCTAAAACTGATATCGAGGCGGCTTTTCGGTTGCTGCCCATTCACCCGGATAGTTTCCATCTGCTTGGTTTTCGGTGGGATGGTTGTTTTTATGTGGATTGTTGTTTGCCCATGGGGTGTTCGATCTCGTGCTCTTTGTTTGAGTCGTTTAGTTGTTTTCTTGAGTGGGTGGTGAAGCAGGAGGCGGGGTGGAGCTCTGTTTTGCACTACCTGGATGATTTCTTGTTTTTGGGCCCGGCCGGGTCCAGGGTATGTGCTGTCTTGCTGCATACTATGGAGCGGGTGGCGGCGCGTTTTGGCGTGCCGTTGGCCGTGGATAAGACGGAAGGCCCGTCCACTGTCATTAAGTTTTTGGGGATTGAGATCGATAGTTTGGCTATGGAATGTCGTCTGCCTGGCGACAAGGTGTTGGATCTGTTGCAGGAGGTGGCGTTTTTGAGGCGGGCTAGGAAGGTTCAGCTCAAGCGGGTTCAGTCGGTTTTGGGTAAGTTGAATTTTGCCTGTCGCATTTTGCCGATGGGGCGGGTTTTTTGCCGTCGTTTGGCTCTGGCGACTGCGGGTGTTACTGTGCCTTTTCATTATTTGCGGTTGCCGGGGACTGTGAAGGATGATCTGGCGGTATGGGAGTCTTTTTTGACGACTTACAATGGCAGGTCTGTGTGGATGGATGCGGGGGTTAGTAATGTGGATTTGGACTTGTTTTCGGATGCGTCTGGTTCGTGTGGTTACGGTGTTTTTTGCAGGGGGCAGTGGAGTGCAGAGGCGTGGCCGGTGGAGTGGGAACGGGCTGGTTTTCTTTCCAATTTGGTGTTGTTGGAGCTTTTTCCGATTGTTCTGGCTACTGAATTGTGGGGGGACTGGCTTAGGAATCTGCGGGTGCGCTTTTACTGCGACAATATGGGTGTTGTTCAGGCGATCAACAGTCAGTCCGCCAACTCGCCGCCGGTGTTGAATCTACTGCGGCATCTGGTGTTACGGGGGTTGCAGTTGAATGCCTGTTTTGTTGCAGTTCATGTTCCGGGTGTTGATAACTCACTTGCTGATTCCCTTTCTCGATTTCAGTGGGAGCGTTTTCGAGGTCTGGCGCCGGGTGCCGAGGTCCGAGGGTTGCCCTGTCCCCAGTGGCTCTGGAGCGTGGCCTTGGGGTTTCAGCGGACTTGATTAGGAGGTCGATTAGTAGCGGTACGTGGTCGGCTTACTCTTATGTGTGGTCGTTGTGGGAGGCTTTGATAGAGCAGGTGGGTGGTTGTAGCTCGTTGGAGGATTTTAGGACGTTGTTGGTGTTCTGGGTGGGCACGTGTTATGCTGATGGTCTGTCCTTTTCGGTGGCGTCGAAGAGGGTGGCGGCGGTGGCGTTTTGGTTGCGGTTGCGGGGCATCGCTGATGTGTCTCGGTGTTTTATGGTGCGGCAGGCGTTGAAGGGTTATCGCCGGGGACGGGTGCGGAAGGGCACCCGTAGGCCGGTGTCCTTGGCGGTGTTGCAGATGCTGTGGACAGCGGCAGGGTCGATTTGTGAGTCGGCGTTCGAGGTGTGTCTGTTTAGGGCGGCGTTTACGTTGGCCTTTTTTGGGGCTTTTCGCATATCGGAATTGGTGGCGGCTAGTCGCAAGGGCGACGGGGGTTTGTTATGGGAAGACGTAGTAGAGGTGGATGGTGTTTTGCGGTGTTATGTTCGCAGGTCTAAGACCGATCAGGAGGGTAAAGGGGTGGTTTTGTGGCTGAGGCCGATGGTGGGGTCCTTGCTTTGTCCTGTGCGGTGTGTAGGGAATTTCTTGGCGGTTAGGCCCGGTGGCTCGGGGACGTTGTTGGTTCATCGGGATGGTTCGCGGTTGTCGCGTTTTCAGTTTGTCGCTGTTTTTCGGAAGTGTTTGGCGGCCGCGGGTTTACCTGCTAAGGAGTATGCCTCTCACTCGTTTAGGATTGGGGCTGCGACCGAGGCGGCCAGGTGGGGCCTGGGGGAGGAGGTTATTCGGCGTATTGGGCGCTGGGAGTCTGATTGTTTTCATTCTTATATTCGGCCTCATCTGTTGTGAGGGGTGTGGGGATGATGTGAGTTGTTTGGTTGGTGGTTGTGGTTAATTGTGTTTGTTTTATTGCAGGTTCGGCGCCTTGTTTGGCTAGGATTTTCGGGCACTCGTATGTTCATTGGGGGGCCTTGCGAGCGGATGTCCGGAGGAATGGACGTCAATTGGGCTTCTCGGCGGATGTGCTGCAGATTAGGTGGATTGGTTTGCGGGGGCTTCTGTGGGGGCGGGTTTTGCCCGAGTTTCATTTGAATGTGCAGTTGGATCGGCCTCCGGATATTTTGGTTTTGCACGTTGGTGGGAATGATTTGGGGGTACGTCGTTCGCGTGACGTCATTCGGGATATTAAGCTGGATGTGTTGCGGCTGTTGGCGGATTTTCCGGATGTTTTGTTGGTATGGTCTGAGGTGGTGGCGAGGAGTAGCTGGCGGTTTGCTAGGTCGGTGGAGCGTATTAATAAGGCTCGGGCAAAACTGAATAAGGAGGTTGGACGGTTTGTGCGCCGGCAAGGTGGGATAGTGGTGCGTCATAGGGAATTGGAGGCGGCGTCGCCTCAGTTCTTGAGAGCGGATGGAGTGCACCTTAATGATGTTGGAATGGACATGTGGGCGTTGGGCATTCAGGAGGGTCTGGAGACGGCCCTGAGGGTGTGGCAGGACGCCCACAGGTGAGGTGTCACCTGTGGTCTTCTGTGGCTGAGTTATATGGGATCCTGGGGAGCAATACAATGGTTAAGAGATGCGGGACATGTTGGAGCCTGCATCTCATGTGGTTTGGCAATGCTGAGGATGGGGCTCCTGTTTGGGCTAAAAGGCCTACAGGAGGAGTTGCGTGGATACTTCAAGGATTTGGTGCTCTTGGGTCGGTGAGTGCGGCCAGGGGTAACCTTGAAGTATATGGTGAGACGGTTGAGGAAGATGACGCTTGTTTGGGTTGCCCTCCAGGATCCTTGTTATGGTGCAGCGGGTCATGACGTTGAAGGTTGTGTTAAAGTGTCTGTTGTTATTATTGTGATTATTATCATTGTATATGAATAATAAAGTTCGGCCGTCATGGTCATTTTCTCCAAAGAAAGAAGGTGTCGGTGTGGTTATTGTAAGGTAAAGGTTTGTAGGAACAGACGGAGGAAGTTCTTCCATCCTATTAAGTCATGTGAAATCACCCATAATGATGTGCAGCCAGCCAATCCGCAGATAGCCAGCACCTGTGATGTCACAGCCCTATAAAACCCTGATCCATGGTCTACGCCATTGTTCTGTGAATTGAGCAGAGTGGCAAGTACAGATGTAGCAGGGTTAACACACAAACTCTTAACTCAAATGCCTTAACTCATCACGTTATCTTGAAACAAAAGCAATTGAGGGTGTTTGCTTAACGCATTTAGTTTAGATAACACGTCTCATAAAGCATGTGTGTTAACTCTACTAAATCTGTACTCATGCTCTATTTTTTTTTACATATTTTATATGTAAATTGGAAAAGGGGGGGGTGACTTAAACTTTGAATATATATATTTTTTTACTGTGACAATTTTTAACCCACTTAGCCCCTTAGAGGGCTGGAACCTGGGATCTATTAAACCCTTGTCCTATTCACCCTAATAGATTTCTATTAGGGTGAATAGCATTTTGGCGTGCTCCTTGCTGAGCTGTGCCTCATGCACAGCGCAGCAGGGAGGTTACCATGGCAGCCATGAGAAACTTTAAAAGCATCCCTCTTGCTCACCTCACAGTTGTAGCGTTTGGTGTTGATCGCAGCATCTGAGGGGTTAAAAAATGATGTTCGGCGGGATGGACAATCCCGATCATTGCGGCCGTGTGTCTTCTGTATGATACAGCTGGCACCCACCGCATATGGAGTGGGGTCACTGCAGCAGCCTGTTCCATACATTACATCAGCCACCGTGACATATGGTTATGCTTGATTTATAGCGATTTGTGACAACAAATCAACTTTCTAGTTTCTAGCTTTATTGCAGGGTGGTCATAACCCCTGAAATGAGCCGTGTATAATGCGGAAAAATGAATCCAGCCAGCAAAGGAAGCAATATGGTCAATCACAGTACATTAGTAAGTGCCTTGTATTAACTTTCTCTACATAATGAATGCCATTTGCTGAAGTGAGACAACCCCTTTAATTCAAACAGACCCTACCCCTAAATTAATTCAGATCCCAAACAAAATTAATGCAGACAACAGAATAGATCTATAAATTAATTCAGATACAAAACTAGAACTCTAAGTTAATTCAGACTCCAGACCAGACACCCAAATGAATTCAGACCCATAGACCAGACCTCCCAAAGTAAATCAGGCCAAAGAGAATTAATCAAAGCCCAGGTCCCACAGGGCCCCACACCCCGGTCCTGGCACAAGCGTGCATTAGGATTTGGTATGCAATATACTGATGCCAGCCCAGGTCAAGATCTTGTACAAATCGTCCTTAACCCCTTAGTGACCAGCCTGTTTTGGGCCTTAGCGACCAAGCGTTTTTCTTCCTTTGCCTTCCAAGAGTTATAACTTTTTTAGTTTTCTATCTATATAGCTGTATGAGGGCTTGTTTTTTTGCAGGAATAGTTGTAGTTTTTAATGGCGCCATTTTAGGGTACACATAACTTTCTGATTAACTGTTATTAACTCTTTCTGGGAGGAAGATGGAAAAACAGCAATACTGACACTGCGTTTTTACGTGATAAATCTTTTCGGTATAAATAACATAAGATCTTTATTCTCTGCCCGCGGCATGTAAAGCGCTAAACAGCCCGGATCGGCAGGATTTAGAGCAGGGCCTCTGCTCTCATGTGAGAGCCGGGTCCCCGCTCCCTGCTGCACGGGGGACCCGTCCAGTGCTTAGACTGGGCCGGCTTGAAAAAGCCTAAGGCCCCTTAGTGACCGCTGTAAAAAGGCATATGGGTGGTCACTAATGGGTTAAAGTTAAACCCCATTTGGGAAATGCTGGTCTAAATTATACCATGTTGTACTAGACCAGTATTTTGCAAGAGAACTGCAGATCTTCTAGCAACCAATGTGCCCTTTACAACATTGACCACCTTCAGAAATCACCAAGAAGCCATCTCAGACTATGCCACAAGATTATTGCATAGGTCCTTCATCCATCAGGGTGGTCTTTACTCTTCATTTTATTTATTTTCCGTAAACAACATTGTTCCTGCAAATCAAGACCAAGGGTTGCTTGTGTTCCGCTGCCGCTTTCTGAGCTCACCCCTGTTTTTATTTTTTGTATATTTAATGTAGGAACGTGTTTATTTTCCTGGAGCCTAGAATGTGCATTACATATGTCTCTCCCAGCACCCACAGGCAAGACATATGTGCATTTTTTTTTTTTTACCCTCAATGCATATTGTAAAACACGTCTTCGTGTAGCTAGCTGGTGCTTCTTGGTGGCAGGTCAGGTCTGTACAGAGGGGGGCAACAGCGTGAGAATTTATGTTTGTAAGGTCAATACCTAATCTACAAAATTTCCAGTGCTTGTGAATACTAACAAAATACAAGTGATTGTCTATGGTCTAAAGCATTTACGATGCCGAGCATCAGGACGTCAGGTGCCACAGTGTCCAGAGCCAAAGAGGAGATAGCGCTGCAAAAGAGGAGCCTGTAGCGAGGAGAGTAATTAAAGTGGTTTGTCAGGATTGCTATGGTTAACAGATATGCACATACAGATGCTTATCTCATGTACATCTTCCCCATGGTGTTTTTTTTTTTTTTTTCAACATGGGCTCCATTGACCAGTTTTCACCATGTAAACCTATCCCTCTGGTTTGTTTCCATCCTGTATATAACACTTCCTGTTGATGTATCCAACCAAACCTCTGATGCATTTCTTCTTTCTCTGCAACATGGTAATTGCACAGAAGCTGTAACAGGTGCCAAGCTTGTGATGTATTGGCCAGGATTGGAGATAACTCCGATCCTAGCCATTTTTAATGCCCAGGAGCAAGGCCATCAACTCCCTGCATTATTGTGCTTTGAAGGGTTAACTTGCACTATGACATATGCAATTTTTTTAGACATGTACTGTTTTATATTGTGGAACTGCATTTTATATATTGTAGTGATGTGTACAATATAAGTGCGGGAAGGCGTGTATATCCCACCCAGATACCTCAGCTGGGTGAGATTAATAAAATCCAGAAAGCTGAAGTGGTTTCAGCAAAGCGTAGTTTCCTGAGACATCTTGTTTTGGGCTGGATTTCATTTGGACTGGTGGATAGGTTTGGTAGTGGGATCTGCCAGTCCACACCCTTTCCAGTACAGGTGTTGTCTTTTACCTGAGGTCATCGCAGGTGAGGCCTGCTGTAATCAAGGAGGGTTAAAACCAACCCTATGTGTGTCAGTCTGAGAGAGAGAGGAAGACTTGGAAGCAGAGGCCTACAGAGGCTCTGGGTGGTCTCAGCCAAGAGGGCTGAGGGGCCACAACGTTGTGTGAAGCCGGATCTCTCCCCTGGACTTTTGTTTGGCGAGCTGACCTGCCAAGTGTTGGAACCTGACACCATGTGTGTGAACTGTGCTTAGAGGTGAGTCAGGGAGAAGAACTGTTTTAGCTAGTGCCTAGACGGCAGGTGTTTATTTTGGTTATGCTTATGTTTGTGCGACAATAAAGCACCAGTTTGGACATTAAATCCTGTTGTCTGCAAACAAGTCTGTGATTGCGACCCCCTGAGAGACCTATCCCTTACAATATTTTTTGCAATATATCCTGTTCATTTGCACAGTTATTGCACTGTATTTGCACTGCACTGTGGAAAGGCTTAATACATAGCCAGCTAATAATGATAGACGTTGGGATTTTCTACCTATGCACTGAGAAGCTAGTAATTTTCCACAGTTACTATAAGAGAATATGCAGCAGAGGTAAGTTTTGGAGGGAAAAAAAACACTGACCTTTTCACTGTCAGGTTAAACTCTGTCAGATGGTTGTTTATGTCTGAAAACTGCTTAGTCATGCCCATTGACTTGCACTAAGGCTCAACATACGTGTATGGCGACTGAAATTGCAACATTGTTTCTGTTAGGCTGTGCTTCTCCTCTTCACCCATCCCACTAGAAGGTTCTAGTTCAATTAGAAGCCATATAAAAGAATAGCAGTGGAAGCCCCTAGTTGTCTGAAGATAGGAACCAGTGTTTAGTAGGAGAGACTCTGCCACACTGCACAAGTGTGCAGAGATGGGGATACTCTGCCACAGACTCTAGGTCACCAGCTTTTTGACCAGGGAGCCAGCCGGATGACTGAGCCACAGACCCTGAGCCTCCAGGCCTTTGGTCTTCAAAGAGCTAGCTCAGGACTTTCCTCATCACAGAACCTTCTTTTACCAGAGGGGAGGCTGGAGAAGCCAGCGTAGTGCATTTCCTGTATTGTACCATCCCCTCCAGAGAGCTGCAACACGTGGTGACACCTCGACATTGTCCGGGGGACATAGCATAGCACTGGGGTCACTCCAAACCCGGCAACAGCACATTTCACCCCTTAGATGTCACGGCCAGTAAGTGGAAGTTTCTCCTATCTGCACACAGGATCTTTGGAGCTCAGCCAGAGTGACCATTGGGTTCTTGGTCACATCTCTTACCAAGGCTCTTCTACCCTGATTATTTAGTTTGAAGGTGTTCCGCTCCAGGAAGAGTCCTAATTTTGCCAAATGTCTCCCATTTGAGAATTATGGAGGCCACTGTGCTCTTGGGAACTTTCAGTGCAGCAGAAATTTTTTGTACCCTTCTTCAGATCTGTGCCTCCACACAATCCTGTGTCTGAGCTCTACAGGCAGTTCCTTCCTCTTTATTGCTTGTTTTTTGCTCTGATATTCATTGTCAGCTGTGATATATTATATGGATAGGGGACTCCAATCAAGGTGTAGAATTATCTCAAAGATGATCAATAGAAATGGGAGGCCCCCAAAGCTAAATTTCAAGTTTATAGCAGAGGGTCTGAATACTTATGTTCAGGTGACATTTTATTTTTTTCTTATTAATAAATTTGCAAATGTTTCCCAAATTTTGTATTCACTTTTTCATTATGGGGCAGAGAGATGGGAAGAAAATTTTAATTATTCATTTTAGTTTAGCACAAGCCCGCAACTTAACAAAATGTGAAAAAAGTGAGAAGGCCTAACGGCTTTCTGAGTGTCCTGTAGATGTACGTACCAGGAGGGCGGAATAAAACTATGCATAACACATTGGACCAAATGACAACCCCAGCTCTGCTATGCTGGACAAATTTAGGTCTGCTTTCCCTTTCCTCTATAGTCTGAAAATTTCCAGAAACCGAGCATTATACTAATTCTTAAACGTTCTTTTTAATGATGGATTTATTTTCCTTCACAATGGGGATTCTGAAGAATCGAGCAGCTGCGTTTCACATTCATGAGGCAGAAACTACGAAGGCTGACCCTATAGCATAACCTACAGCTCATGTCCTATTACTTGTATGGACACCCCTGCCCAGATTAGTACACACTCTCCCCAGGAAGGAAGCTTGGATGGCAGTGGAGTCGGGGCAAGATCCTCCTGGGCTACAGGCTAGGGTGTAGTGGTAGTACAGCAGCTGCATACCTCCCAACCGTCCCGGATTCGGTGGTCGCAGTACGGGGGAGGTAAGTCCCGCTCTCTGGCAGCTGTCCCTGCTTCCATAGGAAGCAGCCACAGCCGCCTGTAATGATGAAGCAGAGAGCCATCAGCTCCCTGCTCCATCATTCCTGTACCCTGCCGGCTCTCCACACCTCTTGTCTGTGTGGGGGGTGGACAGACATCCTCTGCTCCTCCTCCTCCACAGACCAGAGCAGCCGATGTGGATCCTGCTGCTGATGCTGAAGGAAGTGAGTATGTAGTGTTTTTTTTTTTACTTTCTGTGAAGGGGGCACAGTCCTGGGTATATTCTGAAGGGGACAGAATCCTGGGTATATTTCTGAGGGGGCACAGTCCTGGGTATATTCTGAAGGGGACAGAGTCCTGGGTATATTTCTGAGGGGGCACAGTCCTGGGAATATTCTGAAGGGGACAGAGTCCTGGGTATATTTCTGAGGGGGCACAGTCCTGGGAATATTTCTGAGGGGGCACAGCTGGGCATATTTCTGTGAGGGGGCACATAATTGGGCATATTTCTGTGAGGGGGCACACATCTGGGCATTATCTGTGAAGGGAGCACAGTGCTCACATAAATACTGTCTGGTGGCTTAAAGGGGAAATAATTACTATGTGGGGGCATTTAGGGGACTGGGTGGGATTAGGTATTTAATTATGTTTTGGGATGAGTTAGAGGCGTGGCCTAGTGTGCTGCGCGCGCCGCACATAGTGTCCCTCTTCCATCTTTTCAAAAGCTGGGAGATATGCAGCTGAGCTTTCTCTTCTGATACAGAAATCACAGGAGCTGTCAGGACAGGGCTGTAATGTCTGCACAGAAACAGGGATCAATTCTGTCTGTGGAGATCTCTCAGCCTTTCTATCTGCTGGCCGCTAGGCCTGAAATCTATGAGGCAGTAGAGTGGCGCAAGAGGCCATGTTGACGTCACAGTGTAGTGTCCCACTAGGTAAATGTGGGCACTACACAAGGGCCAATTGGGCCACGTGGTCCTCCTACTCCTAAGGGACAGTGGCAGTGTATTTAACAGTCCATTTTAACCTGCTCACGACCGTCGTACGCAGGATTGCGTCTTCTCGGCGGTCGTGCTCTTCTGGGTGGACGCGCCGCTGCGTCCTCTCGCGAGACGCAAGATTTCCGGGGAAGCCGGCCCACGCATGCGCATCGCGGGCCGGCAAAATTCAAAGAAGAAGTTCGTCATCAACCTGCCGGCCACGATCATTGGCTGGCAGGTTGATGATTTTCAAAAAAACCAATCAGAAGCCAGATAACCCATCATATTAGTAAATATGATGGGGTTATATGGCTGCTGTGCTCCTCTGCTCCTTCTTTTGGTCGGTTGGTTCCAGCAGAGGAGCAGAGGAGCACACATCACTGTGAGTACCCACCAACACCACACTTAGCCCCCAGATCACCTCCCAGCACCCAATTAACCCTTTGATCACCCCTTCTTGCCCCTGTCAATCACTAGTGAAAAGGAAGAAAGTGATCAGTGCAAACTGTCACTTTTTTTTTTTCACTGGTATTGACCGTTAGGTTTTAGGTATAGTTTAGGTCCCTTGGTTAGGTAGTTAGCGATCAGTTAGCGCCCAGCCCACCGCACCGCAGTCCGTTATTCGCTGATTAGCGTATCGCTAATCAGCATTTGTACTTTTATAGTATCTGGAAGTGATCAAAACTGATCACGGTCAGATCTATAATTGTACTAGTGTCACTTTAGTTCGCCCTCCACCCAAAACGCAGTGTTTGCCCGATCAGGCCTGATCGGTCGCCCACACGTGCGTTCGCCCACGCCCGCCCCACCGCAGTGACAAAAAAATTATATTTTTTTTATCACTGCACATTCACTTTACACGCACTGCGGCGATGAAAAAAAATCTGTTTTGATATTTTTTATCAACCGCAGCGGCCTCCGGTACTTCGCTAGCCTCCCCTTTGTAAGACAGGCTTGCTTTTTTTTTCTTGGGTAGTCTCAGGGAATACCCCTAAATTTAGTTGCCCAAATGTCTAACAGGGGGTATTCTTCTGAAGAGGCCTACAGGCTTCTGACCCAGTCGGATGAGGAATGGGAACCCGACGAATCTAGCGGGTCAGAATACGAACCTGTAGAAAGCAGTGGCTCTCTGACCCAAAGTTTGGACGAGGAGGCTGAGGTCCCTGATAGCACCAGGCGTACCCGGCCCCGTGTCGCTAGACCGCAGGTTGCGCAGGATGCGCTTCAAGAGCAGCAGAGTGGGGCCTGGTGCTGTCGGATTACGTGGTGAGGCATACACCAGCAGCCCAGCCCTTCCTGGACCTAGTACCAGCACTGCCGTACAACCTGGTGAAGTGGCGAGCACCAGAAGGGCAGTTGAAGCTGGTACGGTGGCACGAGCAGTAGTGACCCCGTCGCAGCCACCGCAAAGACGTGCCCGTAGAGCCCCTAGAATCCCTGAGGTGCTGGCAAACCCTGATTGGCAGTCCCCAACTTCAGCCGCACCTGTAGTTTTCCCTTTCACTGCCCAGTCTGGAGTTCGGGTTGAGACAGCTCAGATCGGTTCGGCCCTGGGATCTTTTGAGCTGTTCTTGACTGCGGAGCTCTTGGACTTAGTCGTGGCCGAAACAAATCGGTATGCCACACAATTTATATCCGCCAACCCGGGAAGCTCTTATGCCCAGTCTTTCCGGTGTAAACCAGTCCAAGTTTCCGAAATTAAAACTTTTCTGGGCCTCCTCCTCAACATGGGTCTAACTAAAAAGCATGAATTGCTGTCATATTGGTCCACGAACCCGATTCATCACATGCCCATGTTCTCTGCTGCTATGTCCAGGACACGATTTGAGACCATCCTGCGTTTCCTGCACTTTAGTGATAACAGCACCTCCCGTCCCAGAGGCCACCCTGCTTTTGACCGGCTCCACAAAATTCGGCCCCTCATAGACCATTTCAACCTGAAATTTGCAGATTTGTATACCCCTGAGCAAAACATCTGCGTAGACGAGTCCCTGATACATTTTACCGGGCGCCTTGGCTTCAAACAATACATCCCAAGCAAGCGCGCCCGGTATGGGGTCAAATTGTATAAGCTCTGTAAAAGGGCCACAGGCTATACCCACAAATTTCGGATCTATGAGGGAAAAGATCAGACCCTGGAGCCGGTCGGTTGCCCTGACTACCTGGGGAGCAGTGGGAAGACAGTTTGGGACTTGGTGTCACCCTTATTCGGCAAGGGGTACCATCTTTATGTGGACAATTTTTACACAAGTGTGGCCCTCTTTAGGCATTTGCTTCTAGAACGGATTGGCGCCTGTGGTACCGCGCGAACTAGTGGCGTGGGCTTCCCCCAACGGCTCGTTACCACCCGTCTTGCAAGGGGGCAGAGGGCCGCACTGTGTAACGAAGAACTGCTCGCGGTGAAATGGAGAGACAAGCGTGACGTTTACATGCTCTCCTCCATTCACGCAGACACGACAATCCAAATTGAGCGAGCAACCCGTGTCATTGAAAAGCCCCTCTCAGTCCACGACTATAACCTTCACATAGGAGGGGTGGACTTCAATGACCAGATGTTGGCTCCGTATTTAATGTCCCGCAGAACCAGACGCTGGTATAAGAAGGTGTCTGTATATTTAATTCAATTGGCTCTGTACAATAGTTTTGTTCTCTACAGTAAGGCTGGGAGAACTGGATCCTTCCTCAAATTTCAGGAAGAGATCATTGCGAACCTCCTGTACCCAGGAGGTTCCGTGGCCCCATCCACCAGTGTAGTTAGCCGTCTACACGAGCGACATTTCCCCAGTGTCGTTCCTGGTACCTCAAACCGACCGCCACCCCCAGGGCTCCAGATGGCGACCAAAACGGTCGCCAATGCGCCTTAAAATTCGCAGATGGCGACAAGACTTTTCAGTCTTGTCGCCATTTGCGACTGTACCGCCGCGATCCTGCGCAGCCTATGTTCTCGTAGCACAGTCAGTGGAGAAGGAAGGAGTCCCTCCCTCTCCACTGTGACGCGGCCGCCACTACCACCAATGGGCAGATAGCAGGGGGGAGGAGGAGGGGAGGAGCTGTCGCCACTGCGCCACCAATGAATGTAAAACATAAATATAGGCAGCAGTATCACAGACCCGGCACCCGGCCTCAATAACAGGGCATGCGATCTGCGGTAATTAACCCCTCAGGTGCCACAGATCGCATGCCCTGTTATTGAGGCCGGGTGCCGGGTCTGTTATACCGTTGCCGACAGGAGTTAAAGAGGGCCTTTCATAGGTACAAAGAATATGAACTTATTAGTAGTAGGCTGCATAGAGCGGCGCCCAGGGTTCTAAGTGCACTTACTATTGGTCCTGGGCGCCGCTCAGTTCACCCGCTGTGGCCCCCGGTAATTTCAACATTCAGAGCAAGGAGGAGGAGACGCCAGTGTCTGTCCTTCCCCCTGACAGCAGCGCTGACCAATCACAGCGCAGAGAGAGGAAGAAAAAAACAACTCCCTCTCTCTGCGCTGTGATTGGTCAGCGCTGCTGTCAGGGGGAAGGACAGACACTGGCGTCTCCTCCTCCTTGCTCTGAATGTTGAAATTACCGGGGGCCACAGCGGGTGAACGGAGCAGCGCCCAGGACTAATAGTAAGTGCACTTAGATCCCTGGGCGCCGCTCTATGCAGCCTGCTACTAATAAGTTAATATTCTTTGGACCCACGAAAGGTCCTCTTTAATTACCGTACATTCATTGGTGATGCAGTGCGCCCTCCCAAAGCCTCACCCCCCCCCCCCCCCATTATCACTGGCCAAAAGTCCCCCCCCCTCCCCCATTGTTATATGGTGGCCACAGGGTCCCATCCCCTCCATTGGTGGCAGATTACACTGCTGGGGCTCAGATCGTTACCATGGCAGCCAGGACGCTACTGGAGCCCTGGCTGCCATGTTCAGCTCCCTGCTGCTGTGTGCACAGAGCACAGGGCAGCAGGGAGATGTGTGAGATCCTATTCACCCTGATAGATCTCTATCAGGGTGAATAGCACAAGGGATGAAAAGATCCAGGTTCTAGTCCTAAGGGAAGAAATGGTTATTAAATAAAAAGTTAAACAAAAAAAACACCAAAATACTAAAAGTTTAAATGGCCCCCTTCCTAGTTTTACATATAAAATTTACAAACAATAAAGAATTAACATATTACATATCGCCACGTCCCAAAAAGTGTGAGCTATTAAAATATAAAAAAATATTTCCGCTCGGTGAAGGCTGTAACAGAAAAAAAATAAACTCTAAACCACGCAATTCGCCATTTTTAAGTCACCTTGTCCCCTAGAAGATGTCCCTGGATGTGAGAGGTATGTGGTGCTGTTTTCTCCTATATGTAGTGCTGGCTCACTACTGTGACCTGCGTCTCATCTTCTCAAAGTCCTTTTTTTTTAATTATATGCATTTTAAATTTGGCGACTAAAAAATGTAATTTGGCTCCTAACTTTTTTAGTTTAGGAGCCAATGGCTCCTGGTAATTATTTTTTTGTCTGGAGCACTGACCCCGAAAAAAATGTCATGTCTGTAGCAGGAGTGGAATAAGGCGTGACACCCGCTATTTCTGTCCTGACTGTCCTGACCACCCTGCCCTATGCTTTGGAGAGTGTTTCCGGAAGTACCACTCACAGGTACACTATTAGCATAGGGATCATCTCACCAGGACAGGCACACAGGGCTATTAGGGCCCATTCACTCATAGCTGCTGCAAATGTCTCCTTTCACCTGGGACAAAGTGCATAACGCACTTCGCCACATCTTTGGGCGATTTGCGCTTTGCACATTGACCCATGGGTAGAGATGAGCGAACTTCTGTTTTAAGTTCGGCGTCTAAAGTTCGGGTTTGGATTAGCGGAGAATCCCGATCTGGAACCGGATATGGATTCCGACTTCCGTTGTGGTCCGTGGTAGCGGAATCAATAATCGGCCATTATTGATTCCGCTACCACGGACCACAACGGAAGTCGGAATCCATAGTTCAAAAAGTTAAAGTTTATATGTTCTGTTGCAAAGTTAATAAAATTATTGCGTTGCGGCCTGGTTTTTTCATTTTTTTTTACCTTCCAGGTGGACCAACCGATCGACTAGCTGCAGCACTGATGTGCATTCTGACAGAAGCATTGCGCTGCTGTCAGATTACACGCAAGTCGGTGTATGCGGCGCTGCAAGACGAGATTTCTACTCTGCAGTAACAGATACGTTTGCCGATGCATACGAGCTGAGGAGGAGGCGGCGTTCCTATGCTTTGGCAAACACTTTGTATATAAAAAAAATATATAAAATCCCGGCAATGATTTATTCATCCACATCGATTGATGTGAATGGAGAAATCTGGTTTGCCAGGGCATACAAGCTAAGTGGGTATGGATGTTGGGCGGAGCTCCTATGTCCTGGCAGACGCCTTTCCCCTCCTTTTTTTTTTTTTGGCAGAGATTTTTTCATCCACATTGATCGATGCGAATGAAGAAATCTGTGCCGTTAATTTTTTTCTTTCAGCCCAGAGGCTTAACGGAAAAAAAAATCTCATTACCCGTATGCTCAATATAAGGAGAATAGCAGAAACTCCTAATGCTGGCCATACATGTAATGATTGCGGAGACCCTCAAATGCCAGGGCAGTACAAACACCCCACAACTGACCCCATTTTGGAAAGAAGACACCCCAAGGTATTCGCTGAGGGGCATATTGAGTCCATGAAAGATTTAAATTTTTGTCCTAAGTTAGAGGAAAGTGAGACTTTGTGAGAAAAAAATAAAAAATCAATTTCCGCTAACTTATGCCAAAAAAATACATTTCTATGAACTCGCCATGCCCCTCATTGAATACCTTGGGGTGTCTTCTTTCCAAAGTGGGGTCACATGTGGGGTATTTATACTGCCCTGGCTTTTTAGGGGCCCGAAAGCGTGAGAAGAAGTCTGGGATCCAAATGTCTAAAAATGCCCTCCTAAAAGGAATTTGGGCACTTTTGCAGCCTAGATGCGCAAAAGTGTCACACATCTGGTATCGCCGTACTCAGGAGAAGCTGGGGAATGTGTTTTGGGGTGTCATTTTACATATACCCATGCTGGGTGAGAAAAATATCTTGGTCAAATGCCAACTTTGTATAAAAAAAATTGAAAAGTTGTCTTTTGCCAAGATATTTCTCTCACCCAGCATGGTTATATGTGAAATGACACCCCAAAACACATTGCCCAACTTCTCCTGAGTACGGCGATACCAGATGTGTGACACTTTTTTGCAGCCAAGGTGGGCAAAGGGGCACATATTCCAAAGTGCACCTTTCGGATTTCGCTGGTCATTTTGTACAGATTTTGATTGCAAAGTACTTCTCACACATTTGGGCCCCTAAATTGCCAGGGCAGTATAACTACGCCACAAGTGACCCCATTTTGGAAAGAAGACACCCAGGGTATTCCGTGAGGGGCACGGCGAGTTCCTAGAATTTTTTATTTTTTGTCGCAAGTTAGTGGAATATGAGACTTTGTAAGAAAAAAAAAAAAACATCATTTTCCGCTAACTTGTGACAAAAAATAAAAAATTCTAGGAACTCGCCATGCCCCTCACGGAATACCTTGGGGTGTCTTCTTTCCAAAATGGGGTCACTTGTGGCGTAGTTATACTGGCCTGGCAATTTAGGGGCCCAAATGTGTGAGAAGTACTTTGCAATCAAAATCTGTACAAAATGACCAGCGAAATCCGAAAGGTGCACTTTGGAATATGTGCCCCTTTGCCCACCTTGGCTGCAAAAAAGTGTCACACATCTGGTATCGCCGTACTCAGGAGAAGTTGGGGAATGTGTTTTGGGGTGTCATTTTACATATACCCATGCTGGGTGAGAAAAATATCTTGGTCAAATGCCAACTTTGTATAAAAAAAAATGGGAAAAGTTGTCTTTTGCCAAGATATTTCTCTCACCCAGCATGGGTATATGTAAAATGACACCCCAAAACACATTCCCCCAAAAAAATAAAGAAAACATAATCATCATTTTCCGCTAACTTGTGACAAAAAATAAAAAGTTCTGGCAAGCGCCCGACTATATAGGGAGGGTGCTTAGGGACTGATGGTCCTCCCTCCCCCATTCCCCTTTGGGTCGTTCTGGGATCTGGCCCCGTCATGTAAGGTTTAAGCAGGTGGTAGATTAGGTCGGCTGTTAAGAGGTTAATTCTCTGGTGTAACATCAGACAGGATGGGGGCGGTTCAGGAATCCTGAAGGTACATATACCCCTCCCCTCGTTCCAGCACTTCCTCTTGAAAGTGGAAGCAAAAAATTGGCCTCCAGCTCCGGTATGCCTGCTTGTTTACGGGACGTCAGAACTGTACACTGTCCGTCATGGAGGTTTGTCTTGTCTTTTATTTGGGGGTTGGGCTGTGTTCTCCTCACAGGTTTCTATCCCCTGTTTTCTTCAACCTGTTTTGTTATTGGCATTGGTTTTGATGGTGTGTGTTCTTTTTGTGTGTTAGTCGGTAGTTCCTTTTTTCCGGCCTATGAGTAGGTTTTAATCGGACCCTGTTCCGCTGGGTGGTGGTCGGAGCCCCGTTTGGAGAACGGGTCTCCTCCGTGGCGGCATTTGAGTACAGCGGAGATATGGTGGGAGCAGATGGCGTGCTTGCCCGCTGGGAGTCCAGCTGTGGGCATACTGCTCTGATGATTACGGTTTAACTTGCCTGCTGGGAGTCCAGCAGTGGGCATACCGCCCTGATGATTACGGTTTAACTTGCCTGCTGGGAGTCCAGCGGTGGGCATACCGCCCTGATGATTACGGTTTAACTTGCCCGCTGGGAGGCCAGCGTTTGGCATACTGCTCTGATAATATGGTTTATTAAGGTTTGCCGCTTTAATAAAGAAGCTGTGGCCGATCACCATCCAGCAATTAAATGATACAGTTGTCTGTGTTGTTTGTTATGGGTCAAGGTTGTGTAAAGGGGCCAGAGGTGATCAAAGGTGTTACCCCTTCCCATGTTTCCCTGAATACCGGCAGTCTATGAACTCACTATGCCCATCAGCTAATACCTTAGGGTGTCTTCTTTCCGAAATGGGGTCATTTGTGGGGTGTTTCTACTGTTTGGGCATTGTAGAACCTCAGGAAACATGACAGGTGCTCAGAAAGTCAGAGCTGTTTCAAAAAGCGGAAATTCACATTTTTGTACCATAGTGTGTAAACGCTATAACTTTTACCCAAACCATTTTTTTTTTTTTGCCCAAACATTTTTTTTTTATCAAAGACATGTAGAACAATAAATTTGGCGAAAAATTTATATATGGAGCGATAAACGGTGAAAGTAGTCTAGTGCCGAAGTGTAAAAAGTGCTCTGGTCATGAAGGGGGTTTCAGCTAGCGGGGTTGAAGTGGTTAATGTATTTCCATATGCTTTTATGTGTATTCTTCCCTGTGATGTGTGTAGCAGGCCTATTAGGGTGTAGTTCAGCCTCCTAGACACTAGAGGGAGCTAGGGAACCCTTAGTATATATATTTAGGCCCAGACAGGGAGGAGTCAGTCTGTGTAGTCAGGAGTCTGTGGAGAGACAGAAGTTAGAAGGCACCAGCCAGAGACAAGCTGAGGGCCTCCTCCTGACATGCAGCTAGACAGCCCAGGCTTATAGTTGCCACCAGGAGGCTAGTGGAAGGAGTCTAGCCTGCCTGAAGTTCTTGAGCCTGAGTTAGCTCAGAAGATTCACCCCAGGAGAAGGGTCTGCCTCCTGGGAGAAACTAAGTTCCCTAACCAGAGCAGAGCTATTATTACAGCCAGACAAGTAAGCTGAAGGGCAGAAGGATTATTAACCTAAAGCAAGGGATATATATCTGAGAAAGATTGCTACCAAGGATAAAAGCCAGCATTAGGGCATACGGGCCTTGGAATACAGACAGCCAGGAGTTCTGAGGAATAGTGCACAGGATTTCTAAGGAAGAGTGCAGCCTGGTCTGTGAGTGTTGTTTTTACCCTCTGAGTATCTTGCAAAGAACATTGTACCTGCCATTGATGTGAAAGTCTGCTTATTACTGCTGCATTACCTGGAACTTGCAAAAGACTATATAAAGTTAACTGTTTCCAGTAAAAGAAAGTTTGGTTCACCACAACACCGTGTTCCTCACTTATTATCACTACCAATCGGTGTGCCACCGTTACAAGCACTGGCGTCACGAATCTTAAAGGGACCTTGCCCTAGGCACATTAAACACCTGCAACATCCAGGGCACCTCATCCACCATCAGGCCTGGTCCCTAAATACAGAGTGTGCCCCGGAGGACCCCTGTGCCAGCCTCTCCATCACTGCTGTACGCCTGCCCAGGGTCTCCCTACAAACTGTGAGTAACCCTCGTTTGCCCATTAACCGTGACCTCACAATCGCAATACCCTGCAGGTCTGCGTACTGCAACAGCAACCTCATGATCCTGATCTTCGTGTGACACCCGGCCCAGGAGCGGGGATGTCATGTGGATCACCTGTCCTGAGGTGTGGCAACACAGGCCACAAATCAAAAGAGGTCTGTGGCCTGCAGCACAGGTGGTGGGCGGCAGAACAGGAGTGAGGTATGTTTTTGTTTTTTTACCTTACGCAATGGCACTAGTAGTACTGGGGCACCAAGGAAGGCACTAGGGTGGAAGGAGCATCATATATACTAACAGGGCCGGCTCCAGGTTCATGTGGGCCCTTGGGCGATAAATCCCAGTGGGCCCCCATGAGGCATTTTTTTACATTAACATGTACCCCTGTGGCTCCCACACGGTATAATGACCCCCAGTGGCCCCTATACAGTATAATGACTACTAGTGGCCCTTCACACAGTATAATGACTACTAGTGGCCCTTCACACAGTATAATGAACCCCCAATTCCCCCCCCCCACTGTATTATGACCACCTGTGGCCCTGCATTCAGAATAATAACCCCCAGTCGCCCCCATTCAGAATAATGACCCCCAGTAGCCCCCACACTGGGGGAATACTGTATGGAGGGGGCTCTGGGGGTCATTATACTAAATGGGGGACACTGGGGGTCATTATACTATGTAAAGGGCCCTCACAGTATAATGACCCCACAGTGACCCTCCATTCAGAATAATGACCCCCAATCGCCCCCACACTGGGGGTTATACTGTATGGAGGGGGCACGAGGGATTATTATATTTAATGGGGGCTCTGGTGGTCATTATGCTAAATGGAGGGTCAATGGGGATCATTATACTAAATGGGGGGCACTGGGAGTCATTATACTGTGTAAGGGGCCCTCACAGTGTGATGAATGACCCCCCAGTGGCCCCCTCACATACCTATCATTGTAGGGGAGGCGGCGGTCCTGTCCATCACTAACCGCAGCTCCCTGCGCTCCTTCAGCAGTGAGCCAGGCCTGGAGCAGAGAAGGAGATGTGCAGTGATATAGGTAGAACTGACTGGGCCCCACAGCAAATTTTAGTACGCCCCCCTCCCCCCCAATGTGTGTTCACATCACGTTTTTCCTATCGGTTTGATGTATACAAATGTGCAGCACTCCACGTTTTTGTATCCTGCAGAGTCAAGTAAAAAATGCATACGTTAACGTGTGTGTTTTTTTACAATGTAACTGTATGGTGAACGGACACCACTGTACGGCATCAGTCTGAGGATTGTATGGTGAACGGACACCACTGTACGGCATCAGTCTGAGGATTGTATGGTGACCGGACGCCACTGTACGGCATCAGTCTGAGGCATCTGGTAACGCATATATTTTTGGTATGCATTAAATGGATGGCACAAATGGGATGTGAACCCAGCTATAGTGTCAGAATAAGCCCCAGTACACAGCGGAGCAGCGTGACGGAGAGGGGAGGCCGCCATGTACTGACAGAGCGCTACCTGGTCCTGGTGGTCAGTGGATGAGGACTGTGCTTCCCAAGGATAATTTTCTACTGGGAAATACAGGGCACAGTATAATACACTGGAATCTATATAATATAATGATATTAGCCCTACCCCCGAATAATAATACAATTAGGGGGTCATTTATTATATAGAAATACGTCTATGTTAGGCTACTTTTACACTAGCGTTCGGGGCTCCGCTTGTGAGTTCCGTTTGAAGACTCTCACAAGCGTCCCCGAACGGATCCGTACAGCCCTAATGCAGTCTGAGTGGACGCGGATCTGCTCAGAATCCATCAGTCTGGCACCGTTTGTCCTCCACTCCGCTCAGCAGGCGGACACCTGAACGCTGCTTGCAGCGTTCGGGTGTCCGCCTGGCCGTGCGGAGGCAAACGGATCCGTCCAGACTTACAATGTAAGTCAATGGGGACGGATCCGTTTGAAGTTGACACAATATGGCTCAATTTTCAAACGGATCCGTCCCCCATTGACTTTCAATGTAAAGTCTTAACGGATCCGTTTGCATTATCATGCAAACGTATCCGTTCTGAACGGATGTAAGCGTTTGCATTATAGGTGCGGATCCGTCTGTGTAGATACCAGACTGATCCGCACCTAAACGCAGGTGTGAAGTAGCCTTAGGCTAATTTCACACTTGCGCTTGATCGGATCCGTTCTGAACGGATCCGATCATATTAATGCAGACGGAGACTCCGTTCAGTACGGATCCGTCTGCATTAATAACTTAGAAAAATTTCTAAGTGCGAAAGCAGCCTGAGCGGATCCGTCCAGACTTTCAATGTAAAGTCAATGGGGGACGGATCCGCTTGAAGATTGAGCCATATGGTGTCATCTTCAAGCGGATCCGTTCCCATTGACTTACATTGTAAGTCTGGACGGATCCGCACGCCTCCGCACGGCCAGGCGGACAGCTGAACGCTGCAAGCAGCGTTCAGCTGTCCGCCTGTCCGTGCGGAGGCGAGCGGAGCGGAGGCTGAACTGCCGCCAGACTGATGCAGTCTGAGCGGATCCGCATCCATTCAGACTGCATCAGGGCTGGACGGAGGCGTTCAGGTCCGCTCGTGAGCCCCTTCAAACGGAGCTCACGAGCGGACAGCAGAACGCTAGTGTGAAAGTAGCCTTAGGCGTATTTCTGACACAGATTGTGGCACAAAGGTCCTTAGCACCGCAATCTGTATCTTTTCCCGCTCATGCCAGGTCTAAAAAAGGATGGCGTGGGCATGGAAGGGGATACAGTTATGGCCATGCAGTTATTGGATACCACCGCCATATAGTGATAACACCGCCATACAATGATAAAACCACAATACAGTGACTGGATAAAAGGGTATAAGAGGGCACAGTACAGGAAATGACTAGGGGCACTGCACAGGGTGTGGTAAGAGGGCACAATGCAGGGTATAAGTGGGCACAGTACGGGGTGGGGGGGCACAGTCACATGACCCTGTAACGTTAGAAGGTCCTTATGGTGAATGCTGTTCAGATGCCACCATAATGAGAGGCAGAGGAGTGAGACAGGGGCCCTGGATGGACGGGAGGGGTGACACAGCAAGTAGGGGGAAGGGCTCTGAGGGGGATTCATACAAGAAGTAGTGGCAGGAGGTCTGTGCAGGGCAGCAATAGGAGATAGGAGGGTGAAACAGGAGCTCTGGATACACGAGGAAGGAAAGGAGACAGCAGGGGCCCCATGAGCATGAGAGAGGACAGGATATGGGGGGGGCAGATGTGGGGGGGGGCAGGTATCATGGAGGCAAACTGCTTAATGAAACAGTAATACAACTAAATAGAATGAAGCAGCAGCAGATCGGAGAGTCCCCCCCTTCTGTCCCACAGACAAGAGACAGTCACAGTGCAGACTCACTCACAGCTCCAGCCCTGCGGTCTCTCTCCTCAGGCAGCATGTGTCCTGTGTGGAGGGGGCGTGTCCTGTGTAGAGGGGGCGTGTCATGTGTAGAGGGGGCATGTCCTGTGTAGAGGGGGCGTGTCTGAGTCTCTGCAGCTCAGGGGGCCCCACCAAAGGGGTACTACGTAACTGAAATGACAGCAGTGAGAGCTCCCATCTGTATTGATGGAAGTGCTCATAGCAGCTCAGTGGGCCCCCCCAGGAGCATTGGGCCCCGGCACTTGCCCGGGGATGCCGGGTTATGACGCCGGCCCTGTATACTAATACTGGTACTGGGGTGGGGGGGCATCATATATACTAATACTGGTACTGGGGTGGGAGGAGCATCATATATACTAATACTGGTACTGTGGTGGGGGGGCATCATATATACTGGCACTGGGGTGGGAGGAAGCATCATATATATGGGCACTGGGGTGGGGGGAGCATCACATATATTTGTGTGGAGGAGAGCATCATATATACTGGCACTGGGGTGGGGGGAGCATCATATATACTGGTTTGGGGAGGACATCATATATACTGGCACTAGGGTGGGGGAAACATCATGGCACTGGCACCGGAGTGGAGGAAGCACTATATATACACTGGCAATGGGATAGAGGGAGCATCATATGTACTAGAACTAGGGTGGGGGAGCATCATATGTACTGCCACTACGGTGAGGGGGAGCATTATATCCTGACACTAGGGTGGGGGGGAGCCCAGAGCATTATATACTGGCCCTAGGGTGGGGGGGGAGCATTATATACTGGCACTGGGGGAGCAATATATAACTATATACTGGCTGTACAGGGGGGAAGCATTATATGTTAATATAGTGGGACCGCGCTGCCCCTCATTCACACAGAGCGTTTTTCCACGAATGCAGGTATTCACTTTATCTGGCCCAAGACAGACACCCTTCAATTGGATCGCAGTGTGCTTCTACGCAGATTGGAACTCAGCATATCTATGCTGGATCGTCGTAGGCTCCTCTGCAAGATGTCATAAACCGCACAATAGTGAGAGTACCTCCGGCACAGTTAAAATATTCTGCTTTATTATACTCACAGAATTAAAATGATTTTTCAGCATATCAATACAGCAATAGTCTCGCCCCTGATGAAGCTATATGTGAAACCCGGGTCGGGCTGTGCGAAAGACTATTGCTGTATTGATATGCTGAAAAATCATTTTAATTCTGTGAGTATAATAAAGCAGAATATTTTAACTGTGCCGGAGGTACTCTCACTATTGTGCGGTTTATGACATCTTGCAGAGGAGCCTACGACGATCCAGCATAGATATGCTGAGTTCCAATCTGCGTAGAAGCACACTGCGATCCAATTGAAGGGTGTCTGTCTTGGGCCAGATAAAGTGAATACCTGCATTCGTGGAAAAACGCTCTGTGTGAATGAGGGGCAGCGCGGTCCCACTATATTAACATTTTAAAATTGTGAAGAACCCACTTCATCCCAGGAGACCAGCAGCGCAAGTACCATTGAAACCTAGTGACTCATTTTGTCTTATTTATTGCATTTTTATTTGTGGGAAGCATTATATACTGGCACTGGGGAATGCTTTATATAGTGGCTGCACAGGGGGGAGCATTATATCCAGGTACTATGAAGATACATCATATATATACTGGCATTATAGGGGCATATATATATATATGCACTATAGCGGAGGGGAAGAGCATTATATACTAGCACTACAGGGGGCATATATATACTGGCTCTACAGAGGGGTGCAGATAAGTATTATATCCTGGAACTATGGGGGAGTTATATAATACAGGGGGCAGTACAGGAGGAGCATTATAAATATTGGGGGCACTGGTGGTATTATTACTACCATGGATACTGTGGGGGCATTATTATTAATGGGAACAATACAGAGGGCATTGCTACTAATTTATGTATTATCACTATTGGGAGCACTATTGCTATGGAGGGAGGCACTAGCTATATGGTAATGACAGTGTAGTGTTTGTGGGCATGGGGGAGCAAAGTGGGCACAGTATTGGGGGTAGCAGCAGGATGGGTCTGTATACATTTGGTGGCTGATTTGCAAAATCTGTAACAGTCACCCGTGTGCCATATAGTAATACTGGTGTCTTCCTTTATAGCAGAGGGGTCTGCACACCCCTGACGAAGGGCGTCTGCGTGTGATAAACCAAATGGAGAAGAAAAGGAAATTGAAGAATTGAAATCTGTGGAGACATCAACTGTAAGGCATTGGATCTGCTCCGACTGCTTCTTTCAAATGTATGTGAAAGTAATATCACTTCCACTTGATTCTGGGGCACAATTTTCCTGCTCCACCTAGGGTGCCGAAATACCTTGTCCCAGACCTGCCTGTAATGATGAAACATTCACCATTTCTCCCCCCTGCCAGCGCTCCACACTGCTGGTCTGGGCAGGAGGGCAGGCTGTGCTCCTACACAGACCAGGAGTGCGATGTGCATCCTGCTGCTGCTGGGGAGTGCAGATCATCGGAGGAACTAGGGAAGTATATACTTTTTTTTTTTCACTTCCTGTGAAGGGGGCACATACCTGGGCATAACTACTGTAAGGGGGCATATATCTGTGCATAACTACTATGGGGAGGCACATATCTGGGCATAACTTTTGGAAGGGGGCCCATATCCTGGCATACCTACTGTGAGGGGGCAAATATCTGTGCATACCTACTGTGAGGGGGCACATATCTGTGCACAACTACTGTGAGGGGGCAAATATCTGTGCATACCTACTGTGAGGGGGCATATATCTGTGCACAACTACTGTGAGGGGGAATATCTCAGGGCATACCTACTATGAGGGGGCACATATCTGTGCATAACTACTATGAGGGGGCACATATCTGTGCATAACTACTATGAGGGGGCACATATCTGTGAATAACTACTGTGAGGGGGCACATATCTGTGCACAACTACTGTGAGGGGGCAAATATCTGTGCATAACTACTGTGAGGGGGCATATATCTGTGCACAACTACTGTGAGGGGGAATATCTCAGGGCATACCTACTATGAGGGGGCACATATCTGTGCATAACTACTATGAAGGGGCACATATCTGTGCATAACTACTATGAGGGGGCACATATCTGTGAATAACTACTGTGAGGGGGCACATATAAGGGCAAAACTACTGTGAGGTGGTACATATCAGGTCAAAACTACTGTGGGGGGGTACATATCAGGTCAAAACTACTGTGGGGGGGGACATATCTGGCATAGCTACTGTGAGGGGGCACATATCTGTGCATAACTACTATGAGGGGGCACATATCTGTGAATAACTACTGTGAGGGGGCACATATAAGGGCAAAACTACTGTGAGGTGGTACATATCAGGTCAAAACTACTGTGGGGGGGACATATCTGGGCATACCTACTGTAATGGGGTTCATATCAGGGCAAAACTACTGTGAGGGGGCACATATTTGGTTATAACCTGTAAAGGGGGCACAATGTTGGCATAACTACTGTGCGGTGGCATAAAGGGGAAATAATTACTATGTGGGGACATTTAGTGGACCGCGTGGGATAATGTGTGTATAGTTATGTTTTGGGCAGAGTTAGAGACGTGGCCTAGTATGAAAAAAAATGTTCTTGCACGTGTTGTGTGCACCGCACACAGTGTCCCATTGCCTTCTTTTCAAAAGTTGGGCGGTATGTATATAAAGCTGCCTAAGGAGGGGTTGGGTGTGTTGTGTATTGGCCTTTGGTTGCTTTTTTGTTATGACATCTCTTGATGAATAAAATAGCTGTAGCTTCCGAGGGATCAATGATATGACAGCCACACACTACGGTTTAATTATATTAATCTCTAAGATAAGGACCAAGAGAGCCTCTGGTTCATGAAAAGCTTCTGATTGGAAAAAATAATGAAGGCCCAAAGTTCAATTACATTATGAGCTGACCAAATATTGCAAAATACTCCAATAAATCTATGTCGTTTTAAGAATAAAGAGGATTTAATCATCGCCTTTCATCTTTCATATGAAGATGCACCCACCTGCGACTTAGTCTAAAATAACACCAGCTCAAGCTATCAAAGGGTCTAATAGATGAAGAGCTTCAGCAAGGATATTACCGCCCTTTGTTGTATCCTTATACCAGCAATTCCATTCTTGTTAGATAATTATGGTTGTATAAAGCACCTGCAGCCAAAAAGGTGACACCAATTTCTGCTTATCTGCCACACCTAACAAAATCTGCTACATCTGTGTCACAGGCAACATCTCAAGTAGCTAAAGAATGAATAGATCTGACAACTAAACACTGATACAGATTACACAACCCCAATTACAAAAAGGTTGTGACTGTAAAATGTAAATAAAGGTACGTATAAACAGAATTCAATGATTTTTAAATCTCATAGACCCATAGTTTATTCACAAAAGATGCTGAAAGTGAGACATTTTACCATTTCAAGGAAAAAAAATAACTCATTTAGCATATAACTACTATAATACTGCCTCATGTGGACAAAAACATAACTACTATAGTACTGCTTCCTTTATACAAGAATATAACTACTATAATACTGCCTCATGTGGACAAAAACATAACTACTATAGTACTGCTTCCTTTATATAAGAATATAACTACTATAATACTGCCTCATGTGGACAAAAACATAACTACTATAGTACTGCTTCCTTTATACAAGAATATAACTACTATAATACTGCTCCTATGTACAAGAATATAACTACTATAATACTGCTCCTATGTACAAGAATATAACTACTATAATACTGCCTCCTATGTACAAGAATATAACTACTATAATACTGCCTCCTATGTACAAGAATATAACTACTATAATACTGCCTCCTATGTACAAGAATATAACTACTATATCACTGCCTCCTATGTACAAGAATATAACTACTATAGTACTGCTTCCTTTATACAAGAATATAACTACTATAATACTACCTCCCATGTAAAAACATATAAATACTATAATACTGCTCCTATGTACAAGAGTATAACTACAATAATACTGCCTCCTATGTACAAGTATATAACTACTATAATACTGCTCCTATGTACAAGATTATAACTACTATAATACTGCCTCCTATGTACAAGTATATAACTACTATAATACTGCCACCTGTGTAAAAAAATATAACTATTATCATACTGTCTCCTATGTACAAGTATATAACTGCTATAATACTGCTCCTATGTACAAGAATATAACTACTATAATACTGCTCCTATGTACAAGAATATAACTACTATATAACTGCCTCCTATGTACAAGAATATAACTACTATAATACTGCTCCTATGTACAAGAATATAACTAGTATAATATTGCCCCCTATGTACAAGAATATAACTACTATAATACTGCCTCCTATGTACAAGAATATAACTGCTATAATACTGCCTCTATGTACAATGATATAACTACTATAATACTGCCTCCTATGTACAAGACTATAACTACTATAATACTGCTCCTATATACAAGAATATAACTACTATAATAATGCTCCTATGTACAAGAATATAACTACTATATCACTGCCTCCTATGTACAAGAATATAACTACTATAATACTGCCTCCTATATACAAGAATATAACTACTATAATACTGCCTCCTATGTACAAGAATATAACTACTATAATACTGCTCCTATATACAAGAATATAACTACTATAATACTGCTCCTATGTACAAGAATATAACTACTATAATACTGCTCCTATTTGCAAGAATATAACTACTATAATACTGCTTCCTATGTACAAGAATATAACTACTATAATACTGCTCCTATATACAAGAATATAACTACTATAATACTGCCTCCTATGTACAAGAATATAACTACTATAATACTGCTCCTATGTACAAGAATATAACTACTATATCACTGCCTCCTATGTACAAGAATATAACTACTATAATACTACCAAATCATATGAATGGGTGCGGTGTAATACCACATGTCCCCTGCAGGCTGTCTGCAGCTTTCCCAGCCGGCCCACTACTCAGACAAGGTGTTGTCCTCCAGTTGTCCAGAAATAAGGGAATTTTATAAAACGATATATTTTCAGTTTCCTGCGTGACTTTCCATTATAGTTAGATACATGGCCACGAGTAAGAAAAGGTGTTATGCTTTCTCTCATATAAAAAATAAATAATCTTATCTTTTGATCTCCCAGCTTTCCTTAGTCCCTGAATGTCAAGTGCTCTTTTTTATGAGAGATGTCTCACAGCAAAACTAGGCAAACGTCCCTCCGTTCTCAGAAGCCTAGGAACGCTGGTTGACTATTCCCTTGTGGGATGCACCATTGTTGTCACTCATGCACCTAATATTATATTGGAGAAATGCCCTTTTACTCACTTCCCTATATGTGTGAAACTGAAGCAAGCAGAGTAGTATGGGGGTCATTACAGATGGACAGCGCAGTTCACATTCAGAAGCTGAAAGGGTTGTCTGCAATTCTACAGTGGCAGCGACACAGTGACCCCTACAGGTGACACGGGCACCACGCAACACAGGCAGGACACATTCAGCACAAGTTATAGTATCAAGTGATTGTTTTCAAATAAATATTATAAATAAATAATATACACACACAAATCACTGCAAAACAATGCACCAAAATGATACGCAACTGACAATACTAGCTAATTTCTCAAGCTGATGTTAAAAGCTGAGAACTTTGCCAATATCTTCCAGTCAGGAACATATCGGAGCCCCTCATGCACCACGTCACGGAGTCTCAGCGCGCATGGGGTACTACCACCAAACTGCCCGTGGTGTGTGAACCAACTCACAGCCAGGCTCTCACATGCCTCCATAGTGGTATCACCAATGCACTGCGAGGTATGGGTAAAGCTGTGAGCCGCACCCACAGCAGACCATGTGTCACAGAAGCTACCAGGCGCAAAAAAACGTTACCAACACAATAAAGTGGCACATTCCATACACATAAAGACAAAAACTCACTGAAAAAAGTGTCCTAAACGGATGGAAATGCTCCAAACCCAGACACTGTAGCGCGTCTATAAATAAGCAACGTATGTGTGTACACTGCAACATTGTATTACACTGTATAATGTTTCTGGTCATGCGCGTGGGATTAGTGGCATGATTGTGCCACGGGCCAGGTGACGGTAGCATGTGTGTGTCCAGGTTGTGTGACATGTCTGCGGTGTTATTGCAGTACAGAGCGGGTGCAGTGCAAATGTCATCAGCAGAATGCGTTGCGATATGTCTGCAGTGCAGTGCTCCAACCACGCTACCATGACTAAGGCCGTGAACAAGGTCTATGTCTAGACCGAAACGTTGGCTCGTGGCTATACATTTTCCCGGATGGATTAAAAATAAAATAAATAAGTAATTTGCACATCTGGTATACAGTACGTGCACACATACCTCACAAAATTAGAATTTTTAATGTTGCAATATCTAATCCCACAAATGAAAATGTATACAAGCCACACACAGGGGTGTACACAGATCTCAAAGGGCCTGATAGTCAAACTTAGTATTGGCCCCGTCCGTCATTAATTCATGTCAATGGGAAAAAATGCCGGATCCAGCAAGTGTTCTGGAATTTTGGCAGGAGATAAAACCGTAGCATGCTGCGGTATTATCTACGTCCTGAAAAGTCAAAAAGACTGAACTGAAGACATCCTGAACGGATTGCTCTCCATTCAGAAGAATGCATGGGGATAAAACTGATCAGTTCTTTTCCGGTATTGAGCCCCTAGGACGGAACTCAGTGAAAGTACCCTAAGTCAAAACCAGGAGAGAAACCTCCCGAGAAAAAGTATATTGGAAACATTTGTTCCTCTTCTCTGCTTTTGGCTTACAAATACTGACACAAAATAGATACCAAACAGTGACCATGTGAAAGTAGCAGGTGGCTCAGTGGTTAGCACTAATGCCTGCAGCGCTGGGGTCCTAGGTTCGAAACCAACCAAGGGTGCATCTGTATGGAGTTTGTATGCTCTCGTTGGGTTTTCTACGGTTTCATCCCACACACACTGATAGGGAACTTAGATTGTGAGCCCCATTGGGGGCAGCTTGATGCTAATGTCTATAAAAGTGCTGAAGAATATATCAGAGCTATATAAGTACTGCAGCGCTAAATAATAGATAGATTTTTTACATTGTCGTTCTTATTCATTTGTTTTTATTTGTACTATTATACATAGAAACATAGAATGTGTTGGCAGATAAGAACCATTTGGCCCATCTAGTCTGCCCAATATACTGAATACTATGGATAGCCCCTGGCCCTATCTTATATGAAGGATGGCCTAATGCCTATCCCATGCATGCTTAAACTCCTTCACTGTATTTGCTGCTTCCACTTCTGCAGGAAGGCTATTCCATGCACCCACTACTCTCTCAGTAAAGTAATACTTCCTGATATTACTTTTAAACCTTTGCCCCTCTAATTTAAAACTATGTCCTCTTGTAGCAGTTTTTCTTCTTTTAAATATTCTCTCCTCTTTTACCTTGTTGATTCCCTTTATGTATTTAGCCGTTTCTATCATATCCCCTCGGTCTCGTCTTTCTTCCAAGCTATACATGTTAAGGTCCTTAAATTTTTCCTGGTAAGTTTTATCCTGCAATCCATGTACTAGTTTAGTAGCTCTTCTCTGAACTCTCTCCAAAGTATCAATATCCTTCTGGAGATATGGTCTCCAGTACTGCGCACAATACTCCAAATGAGGTCTCACTAGTGCTCTGTAGAGCGGCAGGAGCACCTCCCTCTTTCTACTGGTAATGCCTCTCCCTATACACCCAAGCATTCTGCTAGCATTTCCTGCTGCTCTGTGACATTGTCTGCCTACCTTTAAGTCTTCTGAAATAATGATCCCTAAATCCTTTTCCTCAGATACTGAGGTTAGGACTGTATCACTGATTTTATATTCTGCTCTTGGGTTTTTACGTCCCAGGTGCATTATCTTGCACTTATCAACATTAAATTTTAGTTGCCAGATTTTTGACCATTCCTCTAGTTTTCCTAAGTCCTTTTCCATTTGGTGTATCCCTCCAGGAACATCAAACCTGTTACAAATCTTTGTGTCATCAGCAAAAAGACACACCTTACCATCGAGGCCTTCTGCAATTTCGCTGATAAAGATATTAAATAATATGGGGCCCAGAACAGATCCCTGAGGTACCCCACTGGTAACAAGACCATGGTCTGAATATACTCCATTGACTACAACCCTCTGTTGCCTGTCCCTCAGCCACTGCCTAATCCATTCAACAATATGGGAGTCCAAGCACAAAGACTGCAATTTATTGATAAGCCTTCTATGTGGGACAGTGTCATGGTCTTACCTTCTTACTGTTCTCCTTCGTTTGACATGTGCTGGCGGCCATCTTGGTTTCTGGGTTTCTTGTAGCCTCCCACCCTGCGGCTTCTCCTTCCCACTGGGAGGAGCTGGATGCCTAGCTCATATATATAGGAGGTCTGTGGCTTCAGTTCCTTGCTTGGTCCTCCTGTGTTCACATGCTTCTAAGACTGCTGCTGCTTCTGGTTCCTGATCCTGGCCTCGTCTGACTACCCCGTTGGTTCCTGATCCTGGCTTCGTCTGACTACCCCGTTGGTTCCTGATCCTGGCTTCGTCTGACTACCCTGCTGGTTCCTGATCCAGGCTTCGTCTGACTACCCTTCTAGTTCCTGACCCCTGTCTACGCAAGACCCTGCTTCGGTTTAGCCATCCGTTTGGACTTTTGCTTACAGCTTGATTTGCAATAAAGTCTTCTTATTTCCACTTATCTCTTGTTGTACGTCTGGTTCATGGTTCCATGACATTAGGACCAAGCCATGAATTTTGACGGTACAGGGCCATCCTCGCTACCTACGCTGGTTGCCAGACTTGATCAGCAGGATCACCTGTTGGGTCGGTTCGCTGTGGCGTTGCAAACCCTGCTTGAACGCACGGCTCATTTCGCTTCCGTTGCCGATGGGTCGGTTGTCGCTCCTGGGCCCGCTCCTACTGCCGCTCCGGTTGTTGCGCAAGAGTCTACCCCGACACCGGTTGCTGCGCCTGCGGTGTCTCGGGGTATGACCGGTTCTGCCCCCCTTCCACAGCGCTTTGGGGGAGAGCCAACTCAGTGCCGAGGTTTCCTTAACCAGGTGGGCATTTATTTCGAGTTGCTGCCACATGTCTTTCCTACTGAGAGATCAAAGGTGGGCTTCTTGATCTCGCTGCTCTCGGACAAGGCCTTGGCCTGGGCCAGCCCTTTATGGGAGAACAACAATCCGGTGGTTGCCGAGTTTTCCGGTTTTGTTGCTTCTCTTCGGAAGGTATTCGATGTGCCGGCTCGTGCTGCCTCTGCTGCGAAGCTCCTTATGTCCATCAGACAGGGTTCACGATCCGTAGCTGAATACGCCATTGAGTTTCGTACCCTGGCAGCAGAGGTGGGCTGGAATAATGAGGCTCTGGTTGCTGCTTTCTCTCATGGTCTCTCGGATGCCTTGAAGGATGAGGTTGCAGCTAAGGACCTACCAGTGGAGCTCGAGTCTCTTATTTCTTTCCTGATTTTGATTGACACCAGACTCAGGGAGAGGCCTTCCTTTAAGGAGAGCCTGCGGAGGTCTTCTAACAGATTGGTGCCTACGTTTGCTGTCCCACCCGTGCCTCCCTCTCCTCCCACGCCTCCTGGGGATGACTTGTCTGGGGGTGAACCCATGCAGCTGGGGTTTGCTCGCCTGTCCGAGGGGGAGAGGGTAATCCGGAGACGCGAGGGCCGATGCATGTACTGTGGTCTCGGTGGGCATTTTCGGTTGGCATGTCCGAACCGTCCGGGAAACGCTCGCACCTGAGATCCTGTCGGGGGCAGATCTTGGGTGGAGTCTCCTCGTCCCCGGTTTCCCGTGTTGACAAACCACTGATCACTGTTGTCCTCTCCTGGGTCGGGGGCTCGGTGACGACCCAGGCGTTGCTGGACTCTGGTGCTGGTGGTTTGTTCATTGATAGTGTGTTCGCTGCCGCCAATTCCATTCCTCTGCAGCCTCGAGGTTCCCCACTGGCTCTTGAGGCGATAGACGGCAGACCCCTTCTGCCGCCACACGTGACTCATGAGACCCTTCCAGTGGGGATAGCCATTGGTGCCGTTCACAGAGAGTCGGTCTGTCTCCAGGTGATTTCGTCTCCACACTACCCGGTGGTCTTGGGGTACCCCTGGCTCCAGAAGCATAATCCGACTTTCGATTGGAGATCGGCCGAGATCCTCTCGTGGTCACCGCAGTGTGGGGCTAGTTGCATCCATGGGCCTGTCAAGTTGCTGTGTACTTCCTCGGACTCTCTGTTGCCTCCTGAATACGAAGAGTACCGGGATGTATTCGATAAGGTGCGCGCGGTTGCCCTACCTCCGCACCGCCCATACGATTGTGCCATAGAGTTACAATCTGGTGCCGTTCCTCCTCGTGCCAAAGTCTATCCACTGTCGGTAGCGGAGAATGAGGCCATGGAGGAGTACGTGAGGGAGGCGCTTTCACGCGGACACATTCGCAAATCCTCGTCCCCGGCAGGGGCTGGATTTTTCTTTGTGAAAAAGAAGGGCGGTGAGTTGAGGCCTTGCATCGATTACAGGGGTCTCAATCGCATCACGATCAAGAACGCTTACCCGATACCCTTGATTTCCGAGCTGTTCGATCGCCTCAAAGGGGCCACGGTCTTTACCAAACTCGACCTGAGGGCGGCATATAACCTGGTAAGGATCAAGGCGGGCGATGAGTGGAAGACCGCGTTTAACACCAGGACCGGTCATTATGAATCCTTGGTTATGCCCTTTGGGTTGTGCAATGCGCCCGCAGTCTTCCAGGAATTCATCAACGATGTTTTCCGTGACCTGTTGCAGCAGTGTGTGGTGGGCTATTTGGATGACATCTTGGTATATTCTGAATCCATGGAGGCCCACATTATGGATGTCAGACGAGTGTTGCAACGGTTACGAGAGAACAGGCTGTTCGGTAAGCTTGAGAAATGCGAATTTCACCGATCCCAGGTAACCTTCTTAGGTTACATCATTTCCGCTGAGGGGTTCTCCATGGATCCTGAGAAGGTTTCGGCTGTCTTACAGTGGCCCCAGCCCAGTGGTCTCCGTGCCCTGCAGCGCTTTTTGGGCTTCGCCAATTATTATCGGAAGTTCATCAGGAACTTTTCTATGCTAGCCAAGCCTCTCACGGATCTGACCAGGAAGGGCAGTAATTTCCAGGTCTGGCCGCTCGAGGCCATCCGAGCTTTTGAGGCTCTAAAGTCCGCCTTTGTGTCGGCTCCGATTCTGTCGCATCCCAACCCTGGGTTGCCCTTTGTCCTCGAGGTGGACGCGTCTGAGACGGGAGTAGGCGCCCTTCTGTCTCAGCGTAGAACACCAGAGGGTCCTCTGCTTCCCTGTGGGTTTTACTCCCGGAAACTGTCTTCCGCGGAGTGCAACTATCAGATTGGTGACAGGGAGTTATTGGCCATCGTGCAGGCCCTTAAAGAATGGAGGCACTTGCTCGAGGGTTCGGTGGTTCCGGTTCTCATCCTGACGGACCACAAGAATCTGACCTACCTTTCTGAGGCCAAGAGATTGACACCACGTCAGGCCAGATGGGCTCTGTTCTTGTCACGTTTTAATTACGTGGTCTCCTACCTACCCGGTTCCAAGAACATCAGAGCGGATGCCTTATCACGGCAGTACTCCGAGCTGTCCGGGGAGGAGTCGATTCCGACTTCGGTCATACCTCCGAATCAGATCCTGGCCGCCATTCGCACCAGCCTGACCTCTCCCCTGGGTGAGCAGATTTTGGCGGCTCAATCTGGTGCTCCCTCTGGGAGACCCAACGGCAGGTGTTTTGTGCCTGAGGAGTTGCGCACTCGGTTGTTGCGAACCTACCATAACTCCAAGGCCGCAGGGCATCCTGGTAAGAATCAGCTGTCCTGGGCTGTTTCACGTCTGTTCTGGTGGCCTTCTCTACGTTCCGACATCGCCGCATATGTAGCGGCATGCTCCGTTTGTGCCCAGAGTAAGTCCCCTCGGCACCTTCCGTTGGGCCTTTTGCAACCCATAGCCACCGGGGAGCGCCCATGGTCACACCCGAGGCCATACGGTCATTCTCATGATTGTGGATCGGTTTTCCAAAATGTGCCACTGTGTTCCTCTCAAGAAGTTACCCTCTGCACAAGAGTTGGCCACGATTTTCGCCAGGGAGGTCTTCCGGTTGCACGGTTTGCCCAAGGAGATTGTGTCGGATCGGGGGAGTCAGTTTGTGTCCAGGTTCTGGCGCGCCTTTTGCTCCCAGTTGGGGATTCATCTCTCTTTCTCCTCGGCCTACCACCCTCAGTCCAATGGGGCCGCAGAACGATCCAATCAGGCCTTGGAGCAATTCCTTCGTTGCTATGTCTCCGATCACCAAGACAATTGGGTTGACCTCCTGCCTTGGGCTGAGTTTGCCAGGAACACGGCGGTGAACTCTTCCTCTGGGACGTCTCCCTTCATGGCCAATTATGGGTTCCAACCTGCCGTGTTACCGGAGGTATTCTCTCCCCAGGATATTCCGGCTGTGGAGGATCACCTTTCCGTCCTACGTGCTTCTTGGGTACAGATCCAGAGGTCCCTTGAGGTCTCTGCGCAGCGCCAGAGACTCCAGGCTGATCGCAGACGAGCGCCCGCTCCTTCCTACCAGGTCGGAGACCGTGTATGGTTGTCCACCCGCAACCTCAACCTTCGAGTGCCCACTCCCAAGCTGGCGCCTCGCTTTGTTGGTCCCTTCCGAGTGCTTCGCAGGGTAAACCCGGTAGCCTATGCCCTTGCGCTTCCTCCTGGCATGCGGATCTCCAACGTGTTTCATGTCTCCCTGTTGAAGCCATTGGTGTGTAATCGTTTCACTTCCTCGGTTCCTCGGCCCCGTCCGGTCCAAGTGGGCAATCGTGAGGAATATGAGGTGAGCAATATCCTGGACTCACGCCTGGTCCGCGGTCGGTTGCAGTTTTTGGTCCATTGGCGTGGTTATGGTCCAGAGGAGCGTTCCTGGGTTCCCTCCGCAGATGTCCATGCTCCTGCTTTGCTCCGAGCCTTCCACGCACGCTTCCCTCAGAAACCGTTCCTTACTCCGCGGAGGAGGGGCCCTTGAGGGGGAGGTACTGTCATGGTCTTACCTTCTTACTGTTCTTCTTCGTTTGACATGTGCTGGCGGCCATCTTGGTTTCTGGGTTTCTTGTAGCCTCCCACCCTGCGGCTTCTCCTTCCCACTGGGAGGAGCTGGATGCCTAGCTCATATATATAGGAGGTCTGTGGCTTCAGTTCCTTGCTTGGTCCTCCTGTGTTCACATGCTTCTAAGACTGCTGCTGCTTCTGGTTCCTGATCCTGGCCTCGTCTGACTACCCCGTTGGTTCCTGATCCTGGCTTCGTCTGACTACCCCGTTTGGTTCCTGATCCTGGCTTCGTCTGACTACCCTGCTGGTTCCTGATCCAGGCTTCGTCTGACTACCCTTCTAGTTCCTGACCCCTGTCTACGCAAGACCCTGCTTCGGTTTAGCCATCCGTTTGGACTTTTGCTTACAGCTTGATTTGCAATAAAGCCTTCTTATTTCCACTTATCTCTTGTTGTACGTCTGGTTCATGGTTCCATGACAGACAGTATCAAAATCTTTACTAAAGTCTAGATAAGCGATGTCTACTGCACCTCCGCCATCTATTATTTTAGTCACCCAATCAAAAAGATCAATAATATTAGTTTGACATGATCTCCCTGAAGTAAACCCATGCTGTTTTTCATCTTTCAATCCATGGGATTTTAGATGTTCCACAATCCTCTCCTTAAGTATGGTTTCCATTAATTTCCCCACTATTGATGTCAGGCTTACTGGCCTATAGTTGCCCGATTCCTCCCTACTACCTTTCTTGTGAATGGGCACAACATTTGCTAATTTCCAATCTTCTGGGACGACTCCTGTTGCCAGTGATTGGTTAAATAAATCTGTTAATGGTTTTGCTAGTTCGCCGCTGAGCTCTTTTAATAGCTTTGGGTGTATCCCATCAGGCCCCTGTGACTTATTTGTATTAATTTTAGACAGCTGACTTAGAACCTCTTCCTCTGTAAAGACACATGCATCAAAAGAATCATTAGTCTTCTTTCCTAACTGAGGTCCTTTTCCTTCATTTTCCTTTGTAAAAACTGAACAGAGGTATTCATTGAGGCAGTCAGCTAGTTCTTTATCTTCTTCCATATACCTCCCTTCTTTTGTTTTTAATTTAGTAATTCCTTGTTTTAGTTTCCTTTTTTCATTGATGTATCTGAAGAATGTCTTATCGCCTTTTTTCCCTGACTGAGCTAATTTCTCTTCTGCCTGTGCTTTAGAAGCTCTTCTAACTTGTTTGGTCTCTCTCTGTCTAATCTTATAAATTTGCCTGTCATCCTATTTTATTTATTTTTTTATAATTCCTAAATGCTATCTTTTTGTTTTTTATGATTTTGGCCACTTCTGCTGAGTACCACAGTGGTCTCTTCCTTTTTTTGCTTTTACTGACAAGCCTAATGCAATTTTCTGTTGCCTTCAATAGTGTCACTTTTAAGTAGTCCCATTTCTCCTGTTAGAACTTTGTTTTTGTTAGCACTTATATGAATCACTGTTTATATTGAGGATGATTCCTTTTCGATCATGTTATGAGATTATAAAATCATGGTTTTTCCTTAATTATGCATTATGTATCAATTTGTATACCTTTGTATTTTGTCACTGCTAGAGAAAAGTCCCAGTAAGAGGACTGAAACGCCACTTTGGTGAATAAAAAACACAATTTTTGAGTTACATTTTTAGGAGTGCCGTGGAATGTTTCTTTTTTATTATCATAGATAGCTAGGCAGGCCGATAGGCAGCACGGTGGCTCAGTGGTTAGCACTGGTGCTTTGTGGCTCTGACCAAGGAGAACATCTCCATGGAGTTTGTGTCCTTGGTTCTTGGTCCCTGTGTTTATGTGGGTTTCCTCCCACACTTCAAAGACATACTCATGGGACCTTAGATTGTGAGCCCCATTAGGGAAAGCGTGATGCTAATGTCTGTAAAGCACTGAGGAATAGAGTAGCGCTATATAAGTGAGTAAAATAAATAAATTAAAAAAAGCAAAAGAATGAATGGAGATTTGAAGAAAAAGGGACTTTGTGGGCATGCTGAGCGTTGTGGAGAACCTAAGGTTGGAGACCACATTAGATTGCTGTAATATACACTCTAAACAGTAAAAAAAACAATTCAGAGAAATATTTATAAAAAAAAAGTATTAAAATTTTGACAGCCAAGAACATGTTCAAAGCAAAAAGTCTCATGTACTCAAAATCTGGATTCTATCCACAGTCCAGATCCTAATTATTGCCAGACTTGTGCAAAGGTCTTTGGATCGGCTTGTTCTTGCACATTAATATTAAACACACCAAAAACGTGCCACTACAACTTTTTAAGTTGCTCTACTCTAGTGGTGCATTGGCAAAACTATTGTGAGATCTTTGAACTTCTTATGTTTACTGTCACTTCCTCTTACCATTAATCACAAAATAAAACTTTCCAGCTCTATTCAAAAAGATTTTCTAATAAAAGACAACCTCTTTCCCTATGTCCATTAAAGGGGTTGTCTCACTTTAGCAAGTGGCAATTATCATGGAGAGAAAAGTTAATACAAGGCACTTACTAATGTATTTTTATTATTCATATTGCTTCCTTTGCTGAGTGGTTTCTATCACGTTATACACTGCTTAAGACCACTCTGTAATTCATCAGTGGTGGTCGTGCTTGCACACTATAGGAAAAAGCGCCAGCTTCTCTGGTGGCCAGGACCGTGGAAGCGCACATAGGCTAGTGCTTTTTCCTACAGTGTGCAAGCATGACCACCACTGATGGATTCTGGGGTTATCATAACCATGGAAACGAACAGTGTATAATGTGATAGAAAAATGTATCCAGCCAGCAAAGGAAGCAATATGGACAATCATAATACATTAGTAAGTGCCTTGTATTAGCTTCCTCTACATAATAAATGCTATTTTCTGAAGTGAGACAACCCCTTTAATGGTGTTCAGCCACTCACTGACAAAAAAAAAAGAATACCACACCAGATAGAAATGTTGGATTGCTGTAGAACTCGTCCTGCAGCTGTGTCCCAGGCAGATATGTAAATGATTACAGTTGCGGTCTGATTAGACACTGGGTCTTGCCACAAGAGGGCATAAAAAGTGCTTCTCACGATGCCCTATAAAAAAAATAAAAAAACTCTCAGATGCTACTTTTGGGTTGTGTACTTCTTGGTGAAAGATCGTTGGCTGCTAGACATGTCTTCCAGATGGAGAGAGAATAAATGCAAATGAGCCTCTAATAGAAAAAGGGGCATTACCGTTACACCTAGAGGCTCTGCTCTCTCTGCAACTGCAACAAATATATATACAAAATAACAACTACAGCTGGCACTGAGGACTCTTGTCTCCTGCCCCCTTTTCTGATGACAGAGTGTCCTGCTGCTAGAACCCTCAGTGATCAGTTGCAATCTTTGAAGGCAATCAGCAGCAACTGCTACATTTCCCTACAGCGCCACCACAGGGGAAATTAAGCATTACACAATTTCAGGGCATGCTTTTCACTCTCATTAATTGATTACAGTCCTGAACAAGGGCCCCTTCACTATTACAAACCCCCTTAAAGAAAAGTTATACTCCACATTGTATAAATGTTAAAGGTTACCTTCTCTTATCTTCTTCCCAGCGCCTAGTGTAATTGTACATTTTGCCTGCTTTATTATACCAGTTAACTGCCGATCCCTTAGGACTCTTCTAAAAAAAAAAAGTCCTACTGGGGGGGTCATTATCTATAAATCTTTCAAGAACATCAATAGAGCACAGAGGTTGGTATAGGCTTCACATAAATATAGAAGGATGGTTAGGATGAAAAATGGAGACGTAACAGCCAACCTGGTGTCCAGGCTGATTAAGGGAGATCCTTCTAACGGCCACAACTGCAAACATATGTTGGAAATAATAAGATATTCATTCTTCCCTCTAACCTTATGGCCACTTCAGCAGCAGCAAGAGTATCAGTTACCAACCAAAAGTATAGTAAGCCACTTCCTCCAGTTCTGTGAGCGTGTGTGTCCCAGGACCAGCTCACATGTCTACTGCTCTACGGTTTTAGGCCAGATTTGTAAGTAAAACATTTGTGCAATTGGAAATGAAACTTTTTTTAAATTTTGCTTTAAAAAATGTCTATATTCTTGGAGGATGGGAGATTTAGGTTCTAGGGTTCCTGGGCTGAGACGCGACACGTGCAATTCGTTCCCAGGTTCAAGCCTGATGTTGCTGAGAGTCCTGTATGGCGTTAAGTATGAACGGCAAGGTAAGGAGGGAGGTCAGAATATAATAGGGGAAATAATATAGCCTTAGTTGTCAATCATTGGAGGTGTTGTACTTTGTGATGGGTATGAAATTAGAGGCAAAATTCATGCCATATTACATTTAAAGGGGTTTTCTAGGATTACTGTATTTTTGTAAAATATATGATTATGTAGTTGCTTACCTACATCATGTAAATCACTCTGGTTTGTAGACGCTCCCCTATCACTGCCCCACGCATGGACATCACATCACAGGATATAAGAGAGAGCTGCATGGACATTGTCATGTGACCACAGCCCAGAACAGAAGATAGTGTTACAGAGGCAGCCTGAGGCCTCTGCTGCTTTACTCCCCGGTTTCGAGTTTCTGTATCCTGGCGGCGCAGATCCACCTCCTTGCTTTGTCCCTCCATGCAAGCTGTGGCTGATGGTTAGGGGCTGACCCATAAAATGTATTAAGAGGCTTGCACCAGTCTTAGTATACCTGCCCTACTGTGTGTGGATGATGAAAACAAAGGGGTTCATTTATTAAGCTGAAATACGCCTACATTAGGCATGTTTCAGGCGCAGATACCTTCACTTGATCCACCAAAGTTATGAATAGGCCGGAGCCTCTTCCTAACATCAGCGGAGCCACTGACAGCTTAGAACTTTTTTAAGACCTGCAACTTTTATGCCACAAAAATCACAGTGAGGGGAATGATAAATTCCCTCAATGTCTATGGGGGATGATGAAGACAGTGTGAGAAAAATTATCATTCCCCCCCCCCATGCCAGTTTTCTGCCATAATGGGGATGATGAAGACAATGTCTACGGGGAAGATGAAGACAAAGTCTAGGGGGATGATGAAGACAAAGTCTAGGGGGATGATGAAGACAAAGTCTAGGGGGATGATGAAGACAAAGTCTAGGGGGATGATGAACACAAAGTCGAGGGGGATGATGAAGACAAAGTCTAGGGGGATGATGAAGACAAAGTCTAGGGGGATGATGAAGACAAAGTCTAGGGGGATGATGAAGACAAAGTCTAGGGGGATGATGAAGACAAAGTCTAGGGGGATGATGAAGACAAAGTCTAGGGGGATGATGAAGACAAAGTCTACGGGGATGATGAAGACAAAGTCTACGGGGATGATGAAGACAGTCTACGGGGATGATGAAGACAAAGTCTACGGGGATGATTAAGACAATAACTACGGGGATGATGAAGACAATAACTACGGGGATGATGAAGACAAAGTCTACGGGGACGATGAAGACAATGACTACGGGGATGATGGAGACAATGCCTATGGGGGTGATGGAGGCAATGTCTATGGGAATGATGAAGACAACATTTATGGGGATGATGGAGACTATGAAGATGATAAAGACCAAGTATGTGCGGATAATGAAAACAATGTCTATAGGGATGATGAAGACTAAGTCTATGGGGATGATTGTCATGGATGGTGTTGCAGAAAACAAGAAGTAACAAATAAAGATCCGACTGACTTGATCCCAAACTAAAGAACAAAAGGGTGAGCCCTATTAAAGCCCTATAGCTCTCCCTGACTGCTCAGCCCATGCAAAGATCTCTGTGATAGAAAGTTGCATGTCCACGTACCTAGACTGAGTGACACCTGAAAACCCTATAATAGTGAGGGGACACGACCACCGGCTCCCTGCACTTAATACGGAGGGAGTCAGGGTCACCTAGAATCAAGCCAACAGGAAAACACAAATAAAGGGAAAGACTTATCTGAGAAACCAGCAGTAGCAAACCTCAAGCAGTGAGCACAATCCAGGAAGTAGTATAAACCGCAAAGTGAGGCAGTATGGGAGGGGATATAAAGGGAGGCAATCATTGCTAATAGATGACAGCTGGAAGAGGGAGAAGAGATGTCAAAGCGAAAGCAAAACAAAAGAACATCATGCAGTAGGTACTGAAGAACGTCTGTCAAAACTTCTCAGAGACCTGGCGGAGACAATGGGGGGTTATTTCCCATCAGAAATATGCTTCTAGTAATAGTATTTATGGTGCCAATTTTGACTTTTCCCCACCCATGCCAGGTCTAAAATGTGGGCATGGCATGGGCGAGGAAGGGGAGTGGCAGGCAGGCCCGTCTCATTCATCATTTTCTATGCCTGTTTTAGGCGTATAAAATGGTCTAAAAGTAAGCTAGCAAGGATGCCTGCTGACATTTAGACCAGCGCTGGATAAGCCGAAGTTATGTGGAGGCCGGCACCTCTTGGTGGATCTACAGCCAGAGTTATTAAGATCAGCATCTAAAATGCCGGTCTTGATAAATGACCTCCAGTATCTATGGGGATGATGAAGGAAATGTTTATAAAGATGATGAAGACAATGTTTGTGGGGATGATAGGTGGGGGGGGGGGTGGTCACAGCAGTAGCACCCACAGCTTTTTATACATTAAGTACCTCTCCTGTAAATGAGTAATAAATGTTTTTCATGGGATAATCTTTTAATATGGATACTACACAAGCCTACATCAGACAATACATTGAATTCCAAGTAAGACCAAGAGGAGGAGGGGGAGGAGATAGCAACGACTATGCATTTCTATGAAGTCTGGGTGATACTGGGACTAAATAAAAGTTATTGCATTGCTGTACCTGAAATAGCTTACCATTGGCCAAATAACCTATCAAAAAGGGCAAGAAAAAGTTACCTCTATCTGCATGCATGTCCTTAGCCCACTTCATCCTTGTGATATCATATAATTACAGTAGATATATTGGACGTTTCTTTTTTTTAACTTTCATGAGTTTACTTCAACATGGGAAAACAACTCCTTACGTGGCAGGAATGAACGTTTCCCAGAAACTAGGTGGTTGCTTCAAAACCTTTTTATTGATCAGTTCACAATTCCACAAACAGTTAAAACTGGACAATGCAGCCTGCTTGGCTGAGCAGCGGCATCCAAGAATTATGTTACCAAGCACAAAGCCAAGCATAGGATGGAGTGGTGTACAGCACGTTGCCACTGTACTCTGGAGCAGTGGAAATGTCTTCTGTGGAGTGATGAATCACACTTCTCCATCTGTTGGTCTGATGGACGAGTTTGGTAATTGCCAGGACAACATTACCTGCTTGACTGCATTGTGCCAGCTGTAAAGTTCGGTGCCGGAGGGATAATGCTATGGGGTCTCTTTCAAGTGTCAGCCACAGCCCCTTAGTTTCAGTGAAGGGAAATCTTGAAGCTTCAGCATACAAGGCATTTTGGACAATTGCACGTTTCAAACTTTGTGGGGACAGTTTGGGGAAGACCCTTTTCTGTCCCAGCATGACTGTGATCACTACAGAAAGCAAGCTCCATGGTTGGGGGAGTCTGGTGTGGAAGAACTTGACTAGCCGCACAGATCCCTGACCTCAACCCCATCCAACACCTTTGGGATGAACTAGAATGGAAATTGATAGCCTGCTCTAGGGATGAGCGAATCGTCTTGGGATGAAACACCTGAAGTCGATTCGCATAAAACTTAGTTAGAATACTGTACAGAGCAAGCGCTCCATATAGTATTAGAATGTATTGGCTCAGATGAGCCCAAGTTATTACTTTGCGAAGTCTTGTGAGACTTCGGGTAATAACTTCAAAAATAAATTTTTATTGTTAAAAACCTTTTACCGAACTCTGATTCGGTTCCAAGTGGTTCCTTGGAACCGAACGCGAGTTCGGTAAAAGTTTTTTTACAGTGCAAATGAATTTATGAAGTTATTACGCGAAGTCTCACGAGATTTCGCAAAGTAATAACTTCGGCTCATTTGAGCCAATACAATACTATACGGAGTGCTCACTACGTACAGTATTCTAGCAAAGTTTTACGCAAATCGACTTCGGATGTTTCATCCGAAGTCGATTCGCTCATCCCTAGCCTGGTCCTCTCCTCCAACATCAATGCCTGGCCTCACAAATGCTCTTCTGGATAATTGGGTAAAAATTCCCACAGGTACACCCCAAAATGTGCCTTCCCAGAAGACTGGAAGCTATTTTATTTGCAAAAGGGAAGACCAACTCCCTAATGCCCTTGGATTTAGAATGGGATGTCATAAGAGCTCTTTTAGATGTAAAGTGTAGGTGTCCCAATACTCATGTCCATATAGTGTAGGAAAGAAGAGGACAGACAGATAGAATATTACAGAAGACAGGCGTTGCTTATAAAGTTTAAAACATGCTTCCTGCACATGATCCCTGTGTGCTCTATAGGGTTACCCAGTGAAAAATTCTATAACTTTAATGTGACAAATCCTATGACTGCATCTCATCAAAAATCTTCAACCGATATTTCTTTTCAGCCTGCGGAGACAGGGGAGACAGTCAGCAAACTGGAAGCACCAGCTAGCCAAGTCAGTTTGGCCCAACAGATTCTGTAATAATAAATTCTCTCTGGAACTATACGGTTACTTTGTGTCAAGGCCAAATGTCTCTTTTTTTTTAATTCTAGGGCCAACAACAATTTAGCCGAAAGTCTTTGTTTTGACTCCATCATCATTTGACGATTGCTCTTTATTGCATTTTTTCGGTCTACCACATTTACCTCGTTGCTAATGAAGTCTACTGGAGGATAATGCAACGTTCAGGCCAATTGTATCCACAAATGTAATTTAGTATCATTATATTATTATTTATCAGCTGTCTAGAGATGATACGCCCTGCTGATGTTGTATAGTTGCAGAACATAATGTAGTTGATATACATGAATTTTTTTGTTTTTTATTTTTTGTGGTTTTTAAAATGTGCACTGTATGTTGCCAATAACCTCTCCAAGGATGAGTAAGATCGGGTCACCAAGGCAAGGACACTACTCGACAGGAGAATACACAAAAGTGATAGTGCCCCAGAGTGAAGCTCAGACTGGGTCTACACGCCACTGAGCCAAGATGACTATTACTGTCATAGAAGTAAATATCCACCATCATTTCATAACATCTGAGTTTAAACAGCAGCACTGTTAAGTCCTAGAAGGACGGTCTATAAAGTGGTGGTGCCAGGACCTAGCCCAGCAGGCCCCTTGCATATGAGTAATAGGAAGAACATACCGCAGCACTCGATGTCTTCAATGCAATTTCCAAGTTTATTCACCAAAATATGCCATTGAGTCTTTTTCAAGAAAAGGGGCCACTCTGCTTGAAAAAGACTCAATGTAGTCGAAACGTTGCATCTTTTGGTGAATAAACCTGGAAATTGCATTGAAGACATCGAGTTCTGTGGTATCTTCTTCCTATTACCATCATTTCATAATATATCTTTATAGGAGTTGTAGCCAGGTCCAGTTTTAGGTTAACTGCACCCTCAGTGGCATTTCTTCTTCTGCCCCCTATAGACAGACATGAGAAGACAAGCTGATAAGATATTCTAGACTAAGGCCTCATGCACACGACCGTATTTTGTTTCCGTGTCTGTTCTGTTTTTTTTTGCGGATAGGATGTGGACCCATTCATTTCAATAGGTCCGCAAAAAACGCGGACAGCACACCGTGTGCTGTCCGCATCAGTATGTCCGTTCCGTTGCTCCGCAAAAAAAATAGTGCATGTCCTATTTTTTTCTAGTTTGCGGACAAGGATAGGCATTATTACAATGGACCCGCAAAAAAAACGGATTCGCAAAAAAAAACGGATGCCATACTGAACACCATCCGTCTTTTTTACGGATCTGGAATTTGCGGACCGCAAAACACATACGGTCGTGTGCATGTAGCCTAACTTTCAGTTTGCTGCAACACAACTGGACCTTCTGCAGATAAAATGTAGATCTAAGATCACTATAGGGTTCTGTGATCATCTGAGTTTCAGGAAAATCACATTGCTTAGTAATATGGATGCTAATATTACAGCAGTGTAGAAGCAGCCTAAGGTCTATTGCACGCGACCGTATGGCTTTTTCAGTATTTTGCGATCCGGATGACGTCCGTGTGCATTCCGTTTTTTGCAGAACGTACCAGCTGGCCCCTGATAGAACACTATTATCCTTGTCCTTTATGCGAACAATAATAGGACATGTTCTATCTTTGAACGGGCACCGAAATACGGTACCGGAGTGCATACGGGGTACATTCATTTTTTTTTGCGGACCCATTGAAATGAATGGTTCCGTATACGGAAAGCAAGAAACGAAAAAAAAAGGCCTAATGCACATGCTTATGTATTTTGCGGTTCGGAAACCTTGGACCACCACCACGTCTACATGCTTCATGCATAGTCAATATCTTTGTTCAGCAAGATGTTTAGGCCTCGTGCATGTGAGCGCAAACTGCGGATCCTTGAAATACGGATACTGTTTGTGTGCCATACGCATTTTTTTCACCCAGACCCATTTGCAGAACAGAATAGGATATGGGTCTGTAAAAAAAATGTGAATGGCACACAGACAGTATCCGTATTTTTAGGATTCGCGCTTTGTGTTTGCATGCATGAGGCCTAAACCTTTTGCTGAACAAAGATATTGACAATGCATGAAGCATGTAGACATAGAAGAAGGTGCAAACAAATCTGTACATGGAATGAAAATAATAAAGTACCCAAACAGATTATAAAAATTCATATCATCCTTAATAAATTCAAACTCAAAGCCCTAGATTAAAGCGGACCCCAGTCACAACCCCAAAAACTAATCCAAAAACCAAACCAGGTCCCATCTTTACTCGTACTTTAAAGATCAAGATGGAAGCCAAAACTAATCACCAGGCTGACCCCCAAAATAATTGTGGTTTCCTATCCGTCTACATGACATAAAATAATGATATAATGAATATATATCAACCAAATGACAGGTTAAAGCAAAAAATTGCAAAAACAAGGGACTCAACAAGTTTCCGTCTAACTGATGGTTTTCACCAGGAGGTTCACCTTACACTTTCATGGAGTAGACCAAAACGGTGTCAAGTCAAAATAAGATCCTGAGATACAAGATCTCATGTTTCTCGGTGTCACCAAGAAAAGCCATGGGTAATATCATGTTGAGTCTGTCAGACAAGGCAGGGTAGTATCATATGGGAGCAAACTCTGATCACAAAGATATAAGATAAGGATCTCCGAGGATGGATATCACATAGACATAGCAGAGCCATGGGTCATCATAGACTTTTCATGATATTGAGCGTCTTGTGAGAAGGCCTCTTGATCTTTAAGACTGGCTTAAGCCTTTGACTCAACCATCCTGTGTAGCAAAACCAAAATATTCTTTAGAGGCGGATAATTCTTTCCAGAAGTGTTACAGCAGAGCAGATGGTACATGCTGAGGCAGACAATGGGATCAATACTGTAAGTGATACAGATGTAGCAGAGCTGAATGTGTCACAAGAACCTCTTTGGAGCTGCATTGTGGTTAATTCAAAGGGCAAATATTCCCCCCCAAAAAATAAAAAATATAAAAATCTGCTACTTTAATCCCTTAAAGAGGATTTCCAGGATTAGGGCTTATTCACGCGGCACTTGTGCAGCCGTTCCGTGTATTGGGGACCGCAATTTGCGGTCTCCAATGCACGGGCAGCGTCCGTGCGATGGCTGGGACGGATTCAGACCCATTCAATTTGAATGGGTCCATGATCCATCCGCACCGCAAAAAAATAGAACATGTACTATTTTTTTGCGGTGCAGAGGCACGGACAGAAACACGACAGAAGCGCTCCGCATTGCTTCCGTGGGGTTCCGATCCGTGCTTCTGTTCCGCATCCGTGATGCGGAGTGCAAACAACCGTTGCCCGTGTATTGCGAACCCGCCGTATGTGAGCCACAATACGCCCACGGACCCACAACGGGCGGCATTGTGAACCCGCTGTATGCGAGCCGCAATACGGCCATGGACCCACAACGGGCGTGTGAACAAGCCCTTACTATGATGTTTAAAAGACATGCTCAGGTACATCTTCCCCTATGCTTTTTTTTTTTCAGTTTAGACTTTCCTCACCCGTTTTCACCATGTAAATCAATCCCTCTGGTTTGTTTCCATCCTGTATGTAGCACTTCCTGTTGTTATATCCAACCAAACCCATGATGCACTTCTTCTTCCTGTATAACATCTCCAGCACCACCCCTACAACTAGTGTATAGCTCCTCCCACCCAGCTAGTTACATAGACACTCCCCTAACAGCGAGTTTTAAAGTCCAAACATTGCTTTATTAGCAATACAGGTGATCACCCAGTTATAGCGTCACTGGTTGAGGTGAGGTTCCAGCACAAGAAAGCATAAAACAAGATCTGCCGGTCTGGGCTCTAATACACAGGCAGTTCCTCTCTCATCTATAAGTCCAGTTCACACCAGGGAAGTTCAGGCTCCACACAGCCTCACAGTTAGCCTGCTTTAACCATGCAGGTCAGCTCTCCAGGCATGTCTCCCCCAGACTGACAGTCTGGGATCTGCTTTATTCCTCACTAATGATCCCAGCACCCTACACCTGGGATACTTCAGGCTATAGCAAAAATCTGCAGTGGAAAGGTGTGGACTGGGAGGTCTCACTTCCAATCCTACCTCTCAGTCCAAATAAAAGCCAGGCCATGACATCTAAACCAAAACAGCTCCAGCAACTATGTTTGCTGAAGCAAGTGCAGCTTCCTGGATTTCATCTATCTCACCAGCTGAGGAACCTGGGTGAGATAAACACGCCCTCCACCACTTTACCGTACAGCTTACTACAATATTTTAAAAAATGTATATAATCCTTCTGATGACACATTCCCTTTAAGAAAACTGCCTATTTTGGCCTTCAGGACACGCCATTTTTTTCTGCCCTTAAAGGGGTATTCCCGTGACAGACAATGGGAGTATATCGCTAGGATATGCCCCCATTGTCTGATAGGTGTGGGTCCTGCAGAACGGAACGGGGAGAGCAGTAGCCACCACCAAGCGTTCTCCCCATACAAGTCAATGGGAGCGCACTGCGCTTGCGAGGCCACCGCTCGCACTTATTTCTATGGGGTCGATGAAAATAGCCGAGCCAATGCTTGGCTATTTTCGGTAGCCCCATAGAAATTAATGGGCCCCTCCGCCACCTTTCCCCACTCCGTTCTAGGACCCACACCTATCAGACAATGGGGGCATATCCTAGCCATATGCCCCTATTGTCTGTGATGGGAAAGCCCCTTTAATTCTGAGAAATGTAACTTTTTTTCTGCTTGTTGAGCTGTATAAGGGCTTGTTTTTTGTGGGCCTCATTTGCTAGTATATATAATATATTGAAAAACATATTAGTGTTTTTTCAGTTTTTTTCTTTTGGTTTAGTTTTAAGTGTCCCATTTTGCTGCATTCTTTATGCGATATTAATAAAGCTCATTATACTGGTAATTACCTAATACCAAATATATACGTTTTTATGCTTTACTGTTTTAATAAAAAAAAAAAATAAAGCTTTAAAAACATAATTTGTTTTCAGCATATTCCAAGAGCCGTAATGTTCATATTTCTCTGTCAATGAAGCCGTGTGAGTTTTACTTTTTATTTTTTTGCAAGGTGGGTTGATCTTTTCATTGGTACCATTTGAGGCTCCTGACTGTTCCACTTTTTAATTGCTTTTTATTCTGTTTTATTTTTGGGGAGGCATGATGAACGGAATGCAGCCATTCTAGCACAGATTTTTTTACAGGTTAAATAATCAAATAATTTTGTGGTTCAGGTTATTTTAAGGCGTGGCAAGGCCAATTACCAGTACTTTTTAAAAAAAAATTCTGAAGCTATTCCAATGAAGAAAAAGTGCATTTTTAAAAAAATATTTTACAAATTTTAAATCTATTTTTAAAACTTTCCACTTTTTATTTTAGTCCCCTCCTGCTAAGCCCCATCCCATAATTTGCAACTTTTTAAAGTCATTATTGTGGCATAAAGACATTAGTATATGCCCCTCACTGTGTCATGCCGCCTCACAAACCAATGCTTCTGTAGGTCGAGAAATGTATGTTCTACATCACGCCACATAAACCTTCCCTAGTACTGAAAACCCTGCAGAATAGATAAAACATTTGCCAAGCTTCTGTGAATGAGATGGAAATATATTCCCTCGGGGCCGTATAGAAACATGTGGTCTGCATTAACAAACATGACCACAGATAGGGAGCATTTACATTTCGTTTTTATGTATCAGCATCTGGTCCTAATAAATCTTCGGTAACAAGCAAGTTGGTATTATATACCCACGTAACATAGCCCAGGAGTGAGCTGTAAGGTGGGGGGGGAGGAGGAACAGATAGAGATCTGTACAGTACTGTATGTAATAAGTGGTGATTAGAGATGAGCGAATTTCCGCTTATGAAATTCATTCACACTTCGTTTGGTAGTAAGAGGTGAATTGCGTTATGGATTCCGTTACCATGGACCATAACACAATTCTATAACAGAATGCATAACGGAAGACCTTTAAAGGCATTCAGTTATTCATTCCGTCATAATAGAAGTCTATGGGCTGCAAAACGGCTCTGTCCCGTTTCCGTTATGCAGGGGAGTCCTCTCCTGCATAACGGAAATGAGACGGATCCATTATGCAGGCCATAGACTTCTATTATGACGGAATGAATAACGGAATGCCTCTAAAGGCCTTCCGTTATGCATTCTGTCATAGAATTGTGTTATGGTCCAGTGGTAACGTAATCCATAACACAATTCACCTTTTACCACCAAACAAAGTGTGAACGAATTTCAAGATATGAAATTCGCTCATCTCTAGTGGTGATGTGTACAGTATAAGTGCTGGGAGGCGTGTAATATCCCACCCAGATACCTGAGCTGGGTGAGATAACTGAAATCCAGAAAGCTGCAGTTATCTAGATGTTGGGCTGGATTTCATGTGGACTGGGGGATAGGTTTGGTAGTGGGATCTGCCAGTCCACACCCTTACACTACATGTATTGTCTTTTGCCGGAGGTGATCGCAGGTGAGGCCTGCTGCTGTAATCACGGAGGGATAAAACAACTCTCTGTGTATGACTTGGAGGGAAAAAGGCTGAGGAAGCCTGAGAAAGAGGGGAGCCTGAGAGGCTCTGTGTGGTCTCAGCCAGGAGGGCTGAGGGGCCATGAGGCTTTGTAACCCTAAGTTCACACCTGAGCGTTTTACAGCGCGTTCCTACGCACTGTAAAACGCTCAACAAGGAGAAACCAATGCTTCCCTATGGGAATGGTTCTCACCTGGGCGTTTTACAGCGCGTACGATCGCGCTGTAAAACGCCCGACGCTCAAACAAGTTCTTGAGCTTTTTTGGGGCATTTTGTCAATGGGCGTTCGCTTGTCTCTGTATGCGCGATTGTAAACGCCGGTACAATCGCGCATACAGAGCGCACCTTTCAGAACGCTCAGGTGTGAACTGACGTTTTGGGGGCCCAGCAAAGCCTATGGAAAGAGGGTTGCAAGGTCAAAGTCGGGAGGACTTATGGACCATCTCCCCCCAAGGGTGCTGGTGTGGTCACAGCCTGGAGGCTGCTGGACCTTATATGGCTGAGGAAGCTGGATCTAATCCCATGTGTGAACGGCGCTCTATAGGTGAGGTACAGACAACATGTGTATTAGGTAGAGCCCAGACGGGCAGGTGTTTATTTTCAATGTTTATGTGTGTGATGGTGCTGAAGTGCCAAAATAAAGCACCTTTTGGACTTGAACCCCGTTGTCAGAGGAGAAGTCTGTGATTGCGACCCCCTGAGAGAGACCGATCCCTTACAAATGCCTTATCCATTTTATTTCCCACTGAGGCACAGCGCCATACATATGTTGTGGCTGGGCCCAGTACTGCAACTCGTGACAGCTTAAGGTCTTTTTCACACAAACTATAAGGATTGGCTCAGGATGCGTTCAGGATGAGTTCAGCGAAACTCGCACCATTTTGCAAGCAAGTTCAGTCAGTTTTGTCTGTGATTGCGTTCAGTTGATCAGTTTTTTTCCACGCAGGTGCAATGCGTTTTGATGCGTTTTTCACATGCGTGATAAAAAACTGAAGGTTTACAAACAACATCTCCTAGCAACTATCAGTAAAAAACGCATTGCATCCGGACTTGCTTCCGGATGCAATGTGGTTTTCACTGAAGCCCCATTCCCTTATATAGGGCCAGGGATGTGTGAAAAACGCAGCATATAGAACATGCTGCATTTTTCACGCAATGCAGAACTAATGCATTGAAATTAATGGGTCAGGATTCAGTGTGGGTGCTATACGTTCACATCACGCATAGCACCCGCTCGGAAAACTCTCTCGTGTGAAAGGGGCCTAAAGGTGCTCTCCAGGCTAAAGATATTTATGACCTATGCTCCGGATTGGTCATCAATGTCAGATCAGTAGGGGTCTGACACCCGGTAACCCCCCCACTGATCAGCTGCTTTAAGATGCCATTTTGCTGGAAACTCATGACCTATCTGGAGGACTCCTTTAATCCTGTCCAGGTGAATAGGATTGGGCTGCAATACCAAGCAAAAGAACTACCAGATGTCAGAAGAAGGACCGGAGGTTGATACCGGGGATAGAACTCGGAACTAGCCAACAAAGCCAAAGGATGAGACAGAAGTGTAATCCAGGAACAAGGGCGAGGTCAAGACCAGGACAAGATCAGGAACAAAGTCAAAGCAAAAAAAGGAACAACAGTCAGACAAGAATGTAGCTCGATCTTTAGTTGAAGGGTAAAGGCTGGAGTCTCCTTTAAATAGCCTACCAGGACTAACGTCATCTGGTTACACCAAGGGAATCAGTCCTTAAGCGATAAAATATTGACAGGCTATCCTAAGCAAAGGAGGCCATCTGTAATACCCCAGACCTTAGGGGTACTACAAATTGTTTATTGTTGTGTATCATGTATTTTACTATTTGCTTCTGGCCATAATTACCAGCAAGGAATGAATGGCTGGTGCTGCTTCCTGCCAAAAAGGGGAGTTTCTGAGTAACCTCAAAGAGGAGAGGAAGCTCACTGCCTAAGCTCCTGTTCCTGATAAAGGATTCTTCAGAGAGAACTACTCCTATTGTTCTCAAGTGAAGCCTTGAGATTCCAGATCAATATATCTGCTGAAAGGTGAGGGAGTACAGCCAAGCCACCCACAGCCAAACAACTACTAGGCCAATTGTCTCCAACCAACCTGCCTCTATATCCTTGCTGATGCCAGAGAAGAATTGCACTTGAAGCCTGCTGCTACTGTATGTATTTCAAGTTCTACGTTGCACTTAGTAAAAAAGACTTTGTTACATTTGCTATAACCCTAGCCTCCTTCTTTAGTTCTATAGTTCCACTGCACAGATCCCCAGGAAGAAACGGCTTGAGGGAGTACACCGTAACACAACACTTCATCAGGGCCACTACCACTCCTATCCTCTACACTGGCTCCCCAGGGTGTCACTGCACATGATATTACAGTCCTGAAAAATCTACATGTAGAGGTAGTGAACCCTCTATGACCATTATCAAATTGGCACTGGCTAATGTAGAGTATGCGCAGTGTACCCACTCCAAGTGGTTAAAGTGTTAATGTAACAGTATTTCATGTATTATATGCCCTTCTGGTCTGTGTTACTGTAGTTAGGTAGGGCTAACACCACTCTTTCCTCTCAGAGGTGTTTGCTTTATTCTAGTCTAAGATGTGGTCAGCAAGGGAGCAGTGCTTCTTCCCCTTTAGATTACAAAAGCAAAAATGACAATTTATGTGCCAGCCTTTGAGAGAAGGAGACACTGAATCTTACAGAACTTATAGTGGTCACAAAGGAGGAAGGTAACGCATCTACATTGAGGCTACAGACATCTCTGCATGTGGTTGGAGTAAACAAGCTTCAGGTTCCCCATCGTGTCAAAAAAGGCAGTATTCCACTGAGAATACTCGGGGTGTGTATATATATTTATATATATATATATATATACAGTACAGACCATAAGTTTGGACACACCTTCTCATTCAAAGAGTTTTCTTTATTTTCATGACTATGAAAATTGTAGATTCACACTGAAGGCATCAAAACTATGAATTAACACATGTGGAATTATATACATAACAAAAAAGTGTGAAACAACTGAAAATATGTAATATTCTAGGTTCTTCGTAGTAGCCACCTTTTGCTTTGATTACTGCTTTGCACACTCTTGGCATTCTCTTGATGAGCTTCAAGAGGTAGTCACCTGAAATGGTCTTCCAACAGTCATGAAGTAGTTCCCAGAGATGCTTAGCACTTGTTGGCCCTTTTGCCTTCACTGTGAGGTCCAGCTCACCCCAAACCATCTCGATTGGGTTCAGGTCCGGTGACTGTGGAGGCCAGGTCATCTGGCGCAGCACCCCATCACTCTCCTTCATGGTCAAATAGCCCTTACACAGCCTGGAGGTGTGTTTGGGGTCATTTTCCTGTTGAAAAATAAATAATGGTCCAACTAAACACAAACCGGATGGAGTAGATGCTGTGGTAGCCATGCTGGTTCAGTATGCCTTCAATTTTGAATAAATCCCCAACAGTGTCACCAGCAAAGCACCCCCACACCATCACACCTCCTCCTCCATGCTTCACGGTGGGAACCAGGCATATAGAGTCCATCCATTCACCTTTTCTGTGTCGCACAAAGACACGGTGGTTGGAGCCAAAGATCTCAAATTTGGACTCATCAGACCAAAGCACAGATTTCCACTGGTCTAATGTCCATTCCTTGTGTTCTTTAGCCCAAACAAGTCTCTTCTGCTTGTTGCTTGTCCTTAGCAGTGGTTTCCTAGCAGATATTCTACCATGAAGGCCTGATTCACACAGTCTCCTCTTAACAGTTGTTCTAGAGATGTGTCTGCTGCTAGAACTCTGTGTGGCATTGACCTGGTCTCTAATCTGAGCTGCTGTTAACCTGCGATTTCTGAGGCTGGTCACTCGGATGAACTTATCCTCCGCAGCAGAGGTGACTCTTGGTCTTCCTTTCCTGGGGCGGTCCGCATGTGAGCCAGTTTCTTTGTAGCGCTTGATGGTTTTTGTGACTGCACTTTCAAAGTTTTCCCAATTTTTCGGACTGACTGACCTCCATTTCTTAAAGTAATGATGGCCACTCGTTTTTCTTTACTTTGCTGCTTTTTTATTGCCATAATACAAATTCTAACAGTCTATTCAGTAGGACTATCAGCTGTGTATCCACCTGACTTCTCCACAACGCAACTGATGGTGCCAACCCCATTTATAAGGCAAGAAATCCCACTTATTTAACCTGACAGGGCACACCTGTGAAGTGAAAACCATTTCAGGTGACTACCTCTTGAAGCTCATCAAGAGAATGCCAAGAGTGTGCAAAGCAGTAATCAAAGCAAAAGGTGACTACTTTGAAGAACCTAGAATATGACATATTTTCAGTTGTTTCACACTTTTTTGTTATGTATATAATTCCACATGTGTTAATTCATAGTTTTGATGCCTTCAGTGTGAATCTACAATTTTCATAGTCATGAAAATAAAGAAAATTCTTTGAATGAGAAGGTGTGTCCAAACTTTTTGTCTGTACTGTATGTGTCTACAGTGCTTGTGTGAACCACCTGCAGAATAGCCTCAGTAAAGTATGGATTTGTTGCACTGAATCCAGTCTCCTCCATGCATGCACCAATATCTGTATTGCTATTGCAACACTTCAGGAATCCCTGCCTTGCACCTCAAAACCTAAGGCCACCGACGGCATCCCACCTAACATGACACAGAAGCCCCAAGATCAGGGTGTGCCCTGAAGGGAAGAAAAATGTGCACTTTTCCTATATTGCACGACCCAGGAAGCATCTGAGTTGTGAGTACAACTACTCCCCTACTCCCTTCCTCAGAGAAGTATGGTCTTTCCTGAAGGGGCCTCTCAGGTTGCAGTGCATGGGATAGTCTACAGTTTGTGCTAACTACCTTACTTGACACCAGGTGAGGTAAGAACTGAATGTCATATTAGGAGTGGTACCAGACTAGAGATGAAGTTACCAACATTTCCAGGAGTCATGATCATATGTCTACAGCCGAGACCTTGAAGAAGCTTGGGTACAGGAAATGGCAATGGAAGGATAGGACAAAAGTCAAGAACATCCAGTGACTGTCCTCAGTGAGTGTCTAGAAGTGTGGGCTTCAGATCTTATACATTCGGGTCAGATAGACATTAATCAAGGACCAATGTCTGATGGGGGCCCTCAGTCTGAAAGGGAAAGTAAGGTTTAGAGCACCTTTCAACTTTTCTTCCAAAACAGGTCCTCTCCCACCCTAGACCCATTCATTTTAATACAGTTTGCTGGGAGTGGAACGGTTCTGGAAAGAAAGCTTCAAGCTTAGACCCTGCCCCTCAATTAGATATGGAGGCATATGCAATCAGTATATCTCAGTGTTTTATATGAAAAAATACCCTGTAATAGTAAATAATCTTTAAATCCAGACACAGACTGAGGATAAGAGTGGCACTGTTTCAAAGGAAATAATTCTGGACAACTCCTTTAAGGAATGCTTAGAATAACTAGAACACAGATCTTAATATGTTGTAGGAGGTTTTGTTGTGGAGTTATTTTTCAGTACCACATTATTTCTGGCCTTGTCAGTATCATATTATTTCCAATTTCCCATCTCTTCACAGCAGGAATCCCGTTCATATCATATGAAGTTGGCTGCAATGAACGAAAACTGATGCCGGGAGGAACATGGATGATGCAGATGTAACAGTGAAGAGCCAGCGCTGAATACTGAACTGGATATTCATAAAACCCAAATACTCTGATGAGCAAATGCCAACCTCCCAACTTATAGGGGTTGTAGAGAATTAATAAAAAACATGCTCAATTTCTTGCAAGAATGGTGCCACACTCATCCACAGGCTACGTTGAAGTGAATGTAACTGGGGTGCTATATCACACACAGCCTGTGTACAGGTGTGGCGCTGTTATTGGTAGAAAGCAGCTATGTTTCTCTAATGCAAAAAATGTAATGACACAAAATAAATTGTAATAGCCACAACAATCAAAATAATGGAAGCCCAGTCTCCATCAAATGACAGAAATTAACACCTCCTGGTGGACCGCACTGACTATAATGGGATCGGGTTTCTATTAGAAAATCCAGCATGCTGCTCTAGCCTGTCCCATATTTTTGACGAAATCTGCAACAGAGGCAGATATAGATGTGGCCGAACTCTAACATGGACTTTTGTGGATGTAATCGATCCCCCCAATCAGTCACTGCATACTTTCACTGGTTGTCACACATGGAGGTCTTTTGTTCCAGAAAATGATCGCTTGTCCATCTAATCTCTGTCTGTGCCTATTTAGGCCATTTAATTGGTGCCACGATCCAGACATTTACCAGCTGAATGAAAATGTGTCTGATCAGGAAATGGCCTGCTCCTGAACTGTAAAAAAAAAACTGAAAAGTTATGAATGTATATCTAGGTGAACCCTTTGCTCCAAAGCCTAGGTCTGGTCCAAGCAATTAACCTCAGAAGTCACAAATGTAATTAGTTGTGTGCCTTCTTAGTGGTATATGACCAGTCCCATGATATAAGGATAAATACTCACAAGACCTCCTTCTCTCCTGTCCTCTTATCACCTCTCCCCACAATCGCCTCCAGGATTACTCCCGTGCATCCCCCACACTCTGGAACTCGCTACCCCAACATATCAGACTCTCACCTACAGTGGAATCCTTCAAAAGAAACCTGAAAACCCACCTCTCCAGACAAGCCTACAACCAGCGACCCTGCTGCCTCTATACCGCCATGACCAACTTCACCCGCACCTACTGTGTCCTTCTCCCATACCATGTAGATTGTAAGCCCTCACGGGCAGGGCCCTCTCTCCTTCTGTACCAGTGTGTAACTCGTCTTGTTCATGCTTAGTGCAATTGTCTGTATTATGTATGTGCACCGCTTATCATATGTACAGCGCTATGGAATGAATGGCGCTTTAATAACAAATAATAATAATAATACTCCTGTTCTGAAAGCTCTGAGTGCAACACTATTGAGCAAGAAAAATGAAGACCAAGGAGCTCTCCACAACAAGTCAGAGACAAAGATGTGGCGAAGAATAGATCAGGGATGGGTTACAAAAGAAAATCGCTAACTCTGAACATGGCACACAGCGCCATTAAATCCATTAAAACAAAGTGGAAAGAATGTAATACAGTTACAAACCTTACAAACAGAAGGCCACCCACCAAAACGCATAGACCGGGCAAGGAGGACATTAATCAGAGATTCAGTAAAGACCCCAACGTTGACACTGAAGGAGCTCCAAAGATCAACAGCAGAGACGTGTCTGTTCTTAGGACCACTATCATCCATACACTCCACAGAAAAGATGGAAGGATCTGTCTATAGGACCACTGTAAGTCATACACTTCACAGAGGAGTCTACACCGGTCTTGATAGGACCTGCACTGCTGGCAAAGGCATGTCATTTATGATGAGGTGCATGCCAGTTCTAGTTTTTGTGTGCAAAATGAAGTCTATGGTAGCTTGGAGCAGCTGTAGATTTCAGTCATTATTTACACCGGTTTCTGGTGTAAATAATGATGAATAAGCCATGGCAGATGGCCCCACATACACCCTGCCCTCATCACACCCCCTTTTCATAAAAAACATGTTCTTAACTGAGGAAGGGGGGTTGTTACCCAGAAATTAAAGTCTTCAATTGTGGAAAGCGCTGGTTCTGGGATTTTTTCCTTCCTTCTCACTAGCACCTTTTCATAAAAAAATCACAATTGCATAGAAAAGTGGCAAATCCAGTGTATTTGCTACTTTTTAACCCAAAAAGGGCATAGGTGGAATAATGAATTTTCCCCTATGTGTGACACAAACCCAACACTTCCCACCACCGCAACAACACTCCCACGGGGAGGCATGGTGGTGGCAGTGGTACTTATTAGTCTGTGCTCCTGCGGTGAGTCTGGCTGTACTATGGCAGCACTGCCGTTGTTGCTCTGTTGGTCAACCTATCAGGGGGCAGGGACACCGGCCAATTAGGCTTGGTGCCGGCATCACATTCTTCCTGAGGATGGCCTATTTAATCAGGCAGCACTGGCCACAGTTGCCTGTGATTGGTATTCCTGCATCGCTAGCTAGTTTTGTGTTTGTTACTCTGGATCTCTGACCTTTTGCCTGTTTCTCTGACTTTGACACTGTATTCTGATTTTGCTTCTGACTTGATATCCTGGTATTTGACTTTGCTAGTTTGTTATCTCACCTTTGGCTGCTAACTTTGTCTCTGCCGTTATCTCCTGGTATCACTTTCCTGTGTATTTGTCTTAGCTTTTGGATTCTGATCCATTCCTCATTTTCACCACTTTCTGTCTGACTACTCTTTCACACTATTAGGTTTAGGCTCCTGCACTTTGTCAAGTCAGGGACTGTCACCAGGTTGTGGGCCATCATTTGGTCCAGATCATGCAAGTAGATAGGGACAGTAGTGTGGGTGTTCAGAGCTGCACTGTTTCACACCGATCATTACACATGGACTGAAATATCTGTCAGGATTGAAGGAAAGAAGGATGCCAGTAAGTCCAGGCCAGTTCTTGAGGAAAACCTGTTTCAGTCTGCCAGAGATTTGAGCCTAGGATGGAAGTTTACTTTTCCAGTAGGGCAATCACCCTAAACATACTGCTAAGTCTACACTGGACGGGTTTATGGGGAAACATGCCTTGGAATGTCCTAGACTAGATCTCATTCCAATGGAGAATGCATTGGAGCAGGTTTACTTTAAAGCATAGGCAAATATCTCAGTGTCTAGATGTGATAAGCTAATTAAGATATGTGCCAAGAGACTTGCATCTGTAACTGCAGCAAAAGGTTGCTCCACAAACTACTGACCTTCTGGGTGTGAATATGTATGTTGTCTTAATTCTTGCAATCCAATGTAGCACACCAGATTGCAGTACTCAAATACTGATCACACTGATTGATCCTCCTATCTATTCACCGATTGGTCTGCTCGTCAATCCTATTGATTTTTGGACTGGCCGAGTCAGACTACTGTGTATACTCTAGGGAATTGGGGGGGGAGGCAGTTTGGTACTTGAAAGTCTTAGTCGTGCTCTTCCAACCAATGTCAAACATTTCCATCCGTGTGACATGTCGCATTGTGTTGCTGGAAGATCCCATCTGCCTCAGGGAAGACAATCAGCATGTATGGGTGTACGTGATCTGCAAGGATGGATTCATACCCAAATCAATGGAGAGTGCCTTCCACATAAATGAGTGACCAAGAGAATGCCACGAAAACCTTCCCCAGACCATAACGCTGCCACGATCAGTTTGTGTTCTTCCAGCATCGGTTGCAGGGTGTTTTTCTCTGATGTTCCTCCCCTGACTGTCACCGCCAGATATCTGAGAAGCTCTGACAGACGTTCTTCAGAACCTCCTGCTTGAGGTTCTTTTGTTTTGCTTTCGTTTTGTCATCTCGTTTCCCTCTCTCAGCTGTCATCTAGTTGCACTGATTGCATCCCTTTAAATCCCCTCCCATACTGCATCACTTTGCGGTTTATACAACTTTCTGGAGTGTGCTCATGCTGGTTGCTGCAACTGATGCTTCTACAGATAAGTCTGTTCCTTTATTTGTGTTTTCCTGTTGGCTTGATCCTAGGTGACCCTGACTCCCTCCGTATTAAGTGTAGGGAGCCAGTGGTCGTGTCCCCTCACTATTATAGGGTGTTCAGGTGTCATCCAGTCGAGGCACGAGGGCATGCAATTATCTATCATAGAGATCTTTGCATGGGCTGAGAAGTCAGGGAGAGTGCTAGGGCTTTTACAGGGCTCACCCTTATGTTCCTTAGTTTGGGATCAAGTCAGTCGGATCTTCATTTGTTGTCTTCTAGTTTTCTGCAACACCATCCGTGACACTGACACGTCAATGTCCATCCATTCGATGAAGCAGAAAATGTGACTGACAGCAAAGACAACCCTTTGCCAATCAGCGAAGTCCTAATTCCAATACTGCAGAGAAAATTTAAGCAATAGCCGATGCAGCTTTGTTAGTACAGGAGCGGTAACCATCTGTCTGCTTCGGTGCAACGTGGGATATGTGTGCAAACGGCCTATCACACACCTTATATACCCACCCAGCCAGCTCACCACACGTGACTTCCATTCATGAGCTACACACTGCCGACATCAAAAGCAGGAAGTAATCGTAATAATGGGACTCGACCGTGTAGATATATATTTTTCTTCTTATTTATTGTAACTACTGATTCCAATTCAGCTCTTCTACATCGGTGCTGAATGCAGAAAAAGTTAAATGAGGTCATGTACCGTGGTCACGAGCGTAGGTCACCTTGTACGGTGTAATTGGTCCATTAAGTATTAGCTGTAGGAAAGCCTTTCCCATCATTCCTGGGAGTAGTAACATTTAGTATTCAGCTTCGTTGCTGTACATTATATGCACTGTATACACAGACGGCAATTAAGAGTACAGTAATTCTACCGCTGACTTCATGTCTGTCGATGACATTTAGGACTGAAAGAAAACATGTTAGGAGTCATTTCAAATGGTTTATAAATTGGGGTAAGATGAGAACCTAAGACGTGAGTCTGATTTACTAATGGTCCTGATGGAGGTTTACATTGATTGTGCTAATTAGTAATGGCTGCTGTGTCAATATGGCGGGTGACATACTCATTACAAGCGCTGACAATTAGTCTCCTCATCCTACCGGTGCCTGTGGAGACGTTGAGCTGAGTAATAAATTCCCAGGCCACGTCAGTAATGGATTGTCTCAGTAAATCAAGGTCTTTGAGCGACAAGGGTTAATGGTATCTGGTACCAGAAAGCAGCACTGTAGTCTGGGGTAGAAAATGGAACTTTACGCCCCAGGCAAAATCTCCTTCTCTATGCCACGTTCTCCATGTGCTTCTATTACCATTATTGACCTTGAGTCAGAATTGGACCTTAAAGGGGGATTCCCATCCATGTTCACCACTGGGACCCTCCTCTATCACGAGAACAAGGCGCCTTCTCACTGCGGCTGTATATGGAGAGATGGCGGCGCATGCGCGGCTATCTCCATCTACTTGAGTTTCGGAAAATGGCTGAGTAAGCATACTCCTGTGGATGTGCCATAAATATTGAGATTGGAATACCCCTTTAAAGGTGTTTCCTAATCTAATTAATACCCTTTCCATTTATCCTGTTAGGGCATATAGATGTCAGGGCTCAAGACCAGGGGCGAATACATCATACAGCATGGCAGCAGAGGGTCAGGTGAAACAGAGAGGTGCCCGCCAGGGAGAGCAGAGGCGCAGCGGGCACTGGCTGCCGATATAAAACTATCTCTGCTCTTCCTATAGCAAAGACTCTGCTTTATCTGCCTAATGCAGCTCTGCTACATCGCCATGCTGAAACCCCCCATCCAGCAATCTAGAAAACACAAGCTTTGTTCGGTTGCAAGCCGTGAAACACATTTGTTTATCCAGTATCCGTGATACTTTCCTGGGTAATTGATGCCCCCCCAATATAATCAGCAGTAAATGGCTTCTTCTGCCGCCCTTACTGGAAACAGCAAAGTATTGAAAAAGTACGTTTTCATTCTTCAAAGTCGCCAAGGAGGAAAAGTTAAATTGAATGCAGGAAATGCAGACAATCATGGAGGCCCGATCCTCGCAGGCAGCGACCACATGGCCTGGAAAGGTTCCAGGTGCTGGATGAAAGAACAAATGGCATATTTCATTCCGCCAGGTCTTTTCTGATGTGTATGAAACCTCCATCCTAATAATGAATCCAGTCCCTGCTGCATCTGAAGAGGTGAATGGAGGCGAGGATGAATGCTTTCAATTGCTTCCTTCTAATGGGATTACACTGGCAATCAATTATAGTTAAGTAAAACAAGCAGGGATATGGCGGTGGAGTAGGAGGCTTTAACACAAGCTCCATGCAAGGAATAATGGTACGTGAACAGGTCGTAGACTGCTGAAGTCCTCAGAAATGTAAAAATGTACACCGGATCAGACGAAAGTGCCGATAATTCTTACTTCCATGAAAAATTTCTATTATAGTATGAAATATTGTATATCTCAATTGCTCCACATCATGTCCAGTGTGAATGATGTGTAGATAGCAGAGTGGAATGGAGATGTCTGTGAGCAGGTTATAGACTAAGGTTATGCGGCTTTCATGAAGAACTGAGCATTCAAGGGACATCTAAAACTAGGACTGTTAGGCCTTCATGCACACGACCGTATGTATTTTGCAGTCCGCATAAAACGGATCCGCAAAAAATACGGATGACGTACTTTATGGAATGGAACAGCTGGCCTCTAATAGAACAGTACTATACTTGTCCGTAATGCGGAAAATAATAGGACATGTTCTATTTTTTTGCGGAACGGAAATAAGGACATACGTAAACGCAATGCACGCAGAGTAAGTTCCATTTTTTTGCGGACCCATTGAAATTAATGGTTCTGTATACGATCCGCCAAAAAAAACAACGGAACGGACAGGGAAAGAAAATACGTTTGTGTGCATGAGCCCTAACGCTGGGTTCAGACCTGAGCGTACTTGAACGCGATTGTACGGGCGTTTGCAATCGCGCATACAGAGACAAGCGAACGCCCATTGTCGCGCGTTCTCGCTGAAGTCTATGTACGGGAACGCGCGACAAGACGCCCCAAAGAAGCTCCTGTACTTCTTGGGGCGTCGGGCGTTTTACAGCGCGATCATACGCGCTGTAAAACGCTCAGGTGAGAACCATTCCCATAGGGAATCATTGGTTCTTGCCTGTTGAGCGTTTTACAGCGCGTAGGAACGCGCTGTAAAACGCTTAGGTCTGAATCCAGCCTTAGTGTAGTCCCCCTGGAGCGGGCACTACCATTCCTACAACTTGCTATTGTCTCTAATGGCTAACCAATAATGTCTTGATTACAGGTCCTTTGATATTGTGCCTTAATAACATTGCTATATAACTTATGTATTGTATTACATGCACTGTGCCTAGTTGTCCAGCAGGCGGCAGAGTATCTGGCAGAGAGAGATCTTTAGATAGAATGGAACTTACCATTCCATTCTGACCCTTTTTGAGCAGAAGTCGGTTAGTCCTGCTTCCTACCAAGGGAGAGGTTTGTAGGAAGCTATAGTTGAGTTGAGAGTTGGAAGGAGACGAAACATGGTGCAGTGAGGGGAGTGCCCTCACTGTGTGTGGGTATATTGTGGGAATATAATATACAGCAGGGGTCTTCCTGGGGAAGCAGCTCATAGAGCACCGCGGCTCCTTGCAATTCATAGACAAGCAGGTCAACAGCCAAAAGCACCCCACTCAAAGGTACCAAAACTGTCAGAAAGTCTAGAAACCAGACAGAAGCCAGAGATTAGAACAGCAGAGAGGGATAAAGCAGAATATTCACGTTCACTTGCCAGTGCACTCTAAAACCTGCCGGAGCCAAAGGAAAGATCAGGTATTGTCTGGTCGCAAGTAAAACTGTTGAACTTTACCAAGTCTGGATTCGACTTATTCCTCCAACTACAGTTCCTTTGAATGCTATGGAGCCTAACCCTGGGAAGCGACAGTATCCAGGTAGGAGCACTGTTACACACAAAGCTATTAAGGCCACATCACCACTCAGCATTCCTAAAACACTGGGACTCGGTTGGCCCTGGGGGGTGGCACATTGCATTAGGAGTAAGTCCACAGAATGGCTGAAATACGAGAGAGGTCTGGCAGATGGATTGAGAGCAGGGCGCATCTGCCGTGAGGCAAGATGAGCATCTCACCTCAGGCAGCGCCCGACCTGCCTTTAAAGGGGCTGTCTGCTTTTTACTATTGATGACCTATCCTCAGGATAGGTCATCAATATCAGATTGGTGGGGGCCTGACATCGGGCACCCCTGCCCATCCGACTGAATGGCATATGCAGTACGCCGCCCTGCAGAGTGAGGCGAATGGTGAGGTCACAGGGGTAGTTACTAACCGAGGGAGGTTATAGTACTCACAGTCTTTTATATACCCTGGCCAGACATACAGCAGTGATGGAGAGGCTGGCACAGGGGTCCTCTGGGGCACTCTCTGTGTATAGGGACCAGGCCTGATGGTAGGTGAGGTGCCCTGGATGTTGCAGGTTTTGTTTAATGTGCCTGTGGCAAGATCCCTTTAAATTCGTGATGCCAGTGCCGGTAACGGTGGCACACCGATTTTTGGTAGTAATAATGGAGGAACACACGTTGCAAATCTTCCTTTTACTGGAACAATTAACTATTTGCAGTCTTTTGATCAAAGTTCCATATGTCAGCAGCAGTCACAAGCAGGCTTTACATCAATGGCAGACATAATGTTCTTGCAAGATACTCAGAGGGTTAAACACTTACAGATCAGGCTGCACTTTTCCTCAGAATCCTGGCTGTCTTTATCCCAAGGCCCTTATGCCCTATTGCTGGCTTTATCCTTGGTTAGGGAAAACTTCCTCAGGTATATATCTCCTTGCTTTCAATATATCCTTCTGCCCTTCAGCTCTCTGGTTCAGCTGGAAACACTTTTGCTCTGCTCTGCACTTGTTATAGGAACTTCAGGTTTCTCAGGAGGTAGCTTCTTCTCCTGGTGGCAAGCTAGAAGCCTGGGCTGTTTAGCTGCATGTCAGGAGGTGTCCTTCAGCTCCTCTCTGGCTAAAGTGCACACTCTCTTCTGTCTCTACACAGACTCCTGACTGACTCTCCCTGAGCTAGGCCTGACTATAAATACTAGGGGTTCCCTAGCTCCCTCTACTGTCTAGGAGGAGGAACTACCCCTAATAGGCCTGAAACACAGATAACAGGGAAAATACACATAAAAACATCGCAATATACATTAAAATTTAATGTAAAATACAATGCCACTGTTCCACAGGAGTTGGAGAACAACGTGGCCCAATTGACCCTTGTGTAGTGCCCACATTTACCTAGTGGGACACTACACATACCCATTTACTTCTATGGGACGGCTCCCGTAATTAGGACACAGCCGTCCCATAGAAGTGAATGACGACACCATACTTGTAATTACAATGTGTGCCGCAGCAGTTGCAGCAGCGAGCAGGTAAAGAGAGCAGGGAAGGCAGCGCTAGTACAAGCTCTGCTTTCTCTTCAAACAGCTGATCAGCGGGGATGCCGGGTGTCGGACCCCCACTGATCTGATTGATGACCTATCGCGAGGATAATAAGAAGACGTCAAGAAGCCTTCTGGATTTTATGTCTGGATAGTCGATTTCCTATGGGTCTAAATATAAAACAGATTTATTACTTTTGTATTAAAATGTCTTTTTACCTATGCTTTCATATGCCCCTGTTCACATTGCTGGTCTTTCAGACACACATTTTATCTGATGCCTCATATGTTTTTTTATTGTAATGATAGAGCTAGATCCTTATGCCCCTGTTTACACTGCTTGTGCTTCAGCCACACTATAATATCTACTTCATTTGATGCCTCATGTGTTGTAATGATGGATTCAGATCCATATGCCCCTGTTCACACTGTTATGCTTCAGCCACACTACAATATCCATTGTATTCCTTTGCTGTAATGACCAATCCAGATAGTTTTTTCACTATGTATAATAAAAAAAAGAGGGGTCTGGTGTATGGGTGTAACCCTTTTTGCTTTTAAATAGTACATGTGAACAAGGACTTAGTCAGAAACGCGTAGGATATGGGTGAACTACTACTGTACCGCTAATTTTATTCAGAAGATGAAATAAAAGTTGAATTATTTTAATAAAGGCTCCGGATTTGGCTTTCTGAAACTGCATTTCTGACCGTTGGTCTGCGGTTGCAGGAACCTTTTGAGCTGCGGGGTGAGCACATTGGATTAGGAGAAGGAACTGTGGTGAGCGTCCTTTTATTATTGTTTTGCATTATCCTGAGAATAGGCCATCAATAGTAAAAAGCAGACAACCCCTTTAAGGGGGTGGTAGTTTGCAGAGGAGCACAACACGCTACAGGTTACTAGGCCTGAAGCCTATGAGGAAGTAGAACGGTGCAAGAGGTCGCAATGACATCATCGTGACCTCTTGTGCCGAGTCTCAGACATTGCGATCACGTGATCACAAATGTCTGCATCCTGATGTCGGGATGTGGCAACTCAGGCCTGTGGCCTGCACTGCAGACGGCGGTGGAGAAAAGGAGTAAGGTGAATATTAGTTTTTTAATAAACATGTCAGCATTACTGGGGGAGCATTACAGCTCTAAGAGGGGCATTATAATACAGGCGGCACTGCAGGAGACAATATAATACAGGCGGCACTACAGGAGACAATACAATACAGGGGGCACCACAGGAGGGAAACAGCACTACAGGGGACCTTATAATACAGGCGGCACCACAGGAGGGAAACAGCACTACAGGGGACCTTATAATACAGATGGCATTAGGGGGGAATTATAATACAACGGCACTACAGAGGGCATTATAATTCAGGCAGCACTATAGGGGGCATTGTAATACAGGGGAGCACTACGGGGGCATTATAATATAGGTTGAAGCACTACGGGGGTGCATTATAATGTAGTGGACACTACAGGGGGAATCATACACACAAGCATTACAGGGGGCGTTATACATACTGGTGCTGCATGGAGTCATTATAACTAGAGGGGGCACTGCAGGAGGCTTTATAAATGGTGCTGCCACAATAGGGGACATTATGACCACTGGGGATACTATAGGCGGCCTTCAGGGCCGGCTCCAGGTCCATGTGGGCCCTTGGGCGATAAATCCCAGTGGGCCCCCATGAGGCATTTTTTTACATTGACATGTACCCCTGTGGCTCCCACACGGTATAATGACCCCCAGTGGCCCCTATACAGTATAATGACTACTAGTGGCCCTTCACACAGTATAATGACTACTAGTGGCCCTTCACACAGTATAATGAACCCCCAATCCCCCACCCCCACTGTATAATGACCACCTGTGGCCCTGCATTCAGAATAATAACCCCCAGTTGCCCCCATTCAGAATAATGACCCCCAGTAGCCCCCACACTTGGGGAATACTGTATGGAGGGGGCTCTGGGGGTCGTTATACTGAATGGAGGGTCATTGGTGATCATTATACTAAATGGGGGATACTGGGGGTCATTATACTATGTAAAGGGCTCTCACAGTATAATGACCCCACAGTGACCCTCCATTCAGAATAATGACCCCCAGTCGCCCCCACACTGGGGGTTATACTGTATGGAGGGGGCACGAGGGGTTATTATATTTAATGGGGGCTCTGGTGGTCATTATGCTAAATGGAGGGTCAATGGGGATCATTATACTAAATGGGGGGCACTGGGAGTCATTATACTGTATAAGGGGCCCTCACAGTGTGATGAATGACCCCCCAGTGGCCCCCTCACATACCTATCATTGCAGGGGAGCTGGTGGTCCTGTCATTCACTGACCGCAGCTCCCTGCGCTCCTTCTCTCCGGCGGCCCGCTGCAGCAGTGAGCCAGGCCTGGAGGAGAGAAGGAGATGTGCAGTGATGTAGCTGGAACTGACTGGGCCCCACAGCAAATTTTAGTACGCCCCCCTCCCCCCCAATGTGTGTTCACATCACGTTTTTCCTATCGGTTTGATGTATACAAATGTGCAGCACTCCACGTTTTTGTATCCTGCAGAGTCAAGTAAAAAATGCATACGTTAACGTATATGTTTTTTCTACCATGGATCTGTATGGTGAACGGACGCCACTGTACGGCATCAGTCTGAGGCATCTGTTAACGCATACATTTTTGGTATGCATTAAATGGATGGCACAAATGGGATGTGAACCCAGCCCTAGTGTCAGAATAAGCACCAGTACACAGCGGAGCAGCGTGGCGGAGAGGGGAGGCCGCCATGTACTGACAGAGCGCTACCTGGTCCTGGTGGTCAGGGATGAGGACTGTGTTTCCCAAGGATCATTTTCTACTGGGAAATACAGGGCACAGTATAATACACTAGAATCTATATAATATAAAGATATTAGCCCTACCCCCGAATAATAATACAATTAGGGGGTCATTTATTATATAGAAATACGTCTATATTAGGCGTATTTATGACACAGATTGTGGCGCAAAGGTCCTTAGCACCGCAATCTGTATCTTTTCCCGCTCATGCCAGGTCTAAAAAAAGTGGTGTGGGCATGGAAGGGGATACAGTTATGGCCATGCAGTTATTGGATACCACCGCCATATAGTGATAACACCGCCATACAATGATAAAACCACCATACAGTGACCGGATAAAAGGGTATAAGAGGGCACAGTACAGGGAATGACTATGGGCACTGCACAGGGTGTGGTAAGAGGGCACAATGCAGGGTATAAAGAGGCACAGTACGGGGGGCACAGTCACATGACCCTGTGACGTTAGAAGGTCCTTATGGTGAATGCTGTTCAGATGCCACCATAATGAGAGGCAGAGGAGTGAGACAGGGGCCCTGGATGGACAGGAGGGGTGGACACAGCAAGTAGGGGGAAGGGGCTCTGAGGGGGATTCATACAAGAAGTAGGGGCAGGAGGTCTGTGCAGGGCAGCAATAGGAGATAGGAGGGTGAAACAGGAGCTCTGGATACATGAGGGAGGAAAGGAGACAGCAGGGGCCCCATGAAGATGAGATAGGACAGGATATGTGGGGGGGGGGCAGGTGTCATGGAGACAAACTGCTTAATGAAACAGTAACACAACTAAATAGAATGAAGCAGCAGCAGATCGAAGAGTCCCCCCCCCTTCTGTCCCACAGACAAGAGACAGTCACAGTGCAGACTTACTCACAGACTGTCTTCACACTTCTCTGCTCCAGCCCTCCGGTCTCTCTCCTCAGGCAGCATGTGTCCTGTGTAGAGGGGGCGTGTCCTGTGTAAAGGGGGCGTGTTCTGAGTCTCTGCAGCTCAGAGGGCCCACCAAAGGGGTACTGCGTAAGTGAAATGACAGCAGTGAGAGCTCCCATCTGTATTGATGAAAGTGCTCATAGCAGCTCAGTGGGCCCCCCCAGGAGCATTGGGCCCCGGCACTTGCCCGGGGATGCCGGGTTATGACGCCGCCCCTGGTGGCCTTATTACTTCTGTGAGACTTGCAGGCAGTGTTTTGCTATGAAACACAAAGCAGGTGCACCATAGGGTAATAACGTAAAATAATGGTAAGTAAAAGACTCCAATTGGAGGCTCACCTTGTACGGTTGTGCAAGCAATAGGCACAACGCTAGTGTAGGCACATCGGAGGGTATTCAAAGCCCCCAGAGGTGGATGGTATGCGGCCAGGGATGGAAGCACTTCTGGGAGGTGATGCCTGGGGTCCCCAAGAAGGCAAACAAATCCAGTGCAGAGAAAAGAATCCTATGGCGCAAGGAACCAGCCGATTATGTTCATAGGAACTTAAAAATGTATTAGCAGATGGTACAAGGCATTTCAGGGTATAAACACCCATTCTTCAGGTACAGACTGCTTATACCGTAGGTTCCTTGCGCCGTGGGATTCTCTTCTCTCCACTGGATTATTACTACTGTGGGCTGTATAGTGGTACCTTATAGAGGGGTCTTGTTACTGCTGGGAGCTTATTTCTACTGGGGATACAGTGGGGCATTATTATTATGAAGGGTACTGTGGGGGCATTATTATTGGGCCCGATATGTAGGACACTACTTGGGGAGCATTATCAGTATTGGGGTAATATTGTTGGCACTATTACTATTGAGAGCAGTCTGCAAGCATTATTACTGTTAGGGGTACTATCTGTATGCCTCTATTATTTTTGCAGTATAGTATTTGGGCAAAATGGGGAGCACAGCGGGCACAGTATTTTGTGGTAACAGCAGGACAACAATGTTGGGGCACCAGGAGGGAGGATGATAGAAAAGTGAGGAATCTAAGATGTCTGTGTGGTAAACTCTGCAGAGACGAGAAAAGGCTGAACGTTATCGAGGCGGTTTGATCTCTGAATGGAGAAGATGAGGAAAGAGGGGGCATCACTGGATATAAGAGGTATGTGGTGCTGTCTTCTCCTGTATGTTTTTTAGCGCTTTATGTAATGTTTTCTAAATATGTCTGTAATAGTAGGTCTGGGAGTTAGGGTTTGGAATTTGAATTTGGAAAGGGGGAGGGGGGGGGAGTTGTCATTTCAGAATTCGCCTCAGGCAGCAGAAAGTCAAGTACAGCCCTGGATGATAGTCATTTGTGGATCTGGTGGATGGAGATAAAAGTGGAACTACAGTTGCAAGAAACAGTATGTGAACCCTTTGGAATTATATGGATTTCTGCACAAATTGGTCATAAAATGTGATCTGATCTTCATCTAAGTCACAATAGACAATCACAGTCTGCTTAACTAATAACACACAAAGAGTTAAATGTTACCATGTTTTTATTGAACACACCATGTAAACATTCACAGTGCAGGTGGAAAAAGTATGTGAACCCTTGGATTTAACCTCTTAAGGCAGGCATCCTCAAACTGCGGCCCTCCAGCTGTTGTAAAACTACAAATCCCACAATGCCCAGCTGTAGGCTGTTTGGGCATGCTGGGAGTTGTAGTTTTGCAACTGGAGGGCCGCAGTTTGAGGATGCCTGTCTTAAGGACACATGACGTACCGGTACGTCATGTATGGTTCTGATCACCCCCCACTTTTTTGGGGTGCAGGATTTTTTTAATTTTTTTTTGTGTACGCTGACTGTGGCCGACACTCTTAGCGTCCGGCCACTGTTAGCGAATCGCACACCCCACCGCTGATCAACTTTGGACGGTTGATCAGCGGTTTTGAAAAAAAGAAATCAAATTTTTTGCCCTTTTTTTAGTTCGTTTTTTTTTTTTTTTCTGTTAGTTTTAGGGTGAGTTCGCGAACACCCGTTCCCCCACACATACGCACACAAAATAAAGATTTACACACACGCAGACACACACTCCCCTATGGCCCGCTGGACGTTCTCGGCCGAGGAGGCATACGCCCAGCTTGACTCCGAGAGTCTCAGTGAGGACGAGGATGACCCCACATTCCTGTTGTCATCCGCGTCCTCCTCATCTAGCGATGATGATGAGCCCCCAAGGCGGCGGAGACACCGCCAGGCGGAGCAAGGGGACCGCTATGTTAGGGACCCTGTGGCCCAGCCTGGTACGAGCAGCTCTGGGGCTCGTACTGGTTTCCCAGCCCACCAGTTAAATCCACCGGAGTACCCTGCCGGTGAACTAGTCTGGTGTAGCCCAGAGCGATACGAGCCCGTGATTCCTGATTTTGTAGGCCAATCAGGAATCCAGATTTCTACATTGGTCCACACTGAATATGACTTTTTTTGTCATTTTTTCAGTGACCCACTGGTAAATCTGATGATGAAGCAGACGAACCTGTACGCCCAACAGTTCGTTGCTCAACACCCGGGCTCCTTTTTGGCCAGGCCCGGTGGCTGGACACCGGTCAGTGCAGCCAAAATGAGGACATTTTGGGGCCTCGTGCTGCATATGGGCCTGGTCAAGAAACCCAGTGTCAGGCTGTGCTGGAGTGGGGACGTCCTGTACCAGACCCCACTTTACAGTACGGCCATGACACGCTCCCGGTTTGAGGCCATCCGGAAATGTCTGCATTATTCAGATAATGCAGCATGTCCCCCCCGAGGTGATCCTGCCCATGACCGTCTGTATAAGATACGGCCGGTCATCGATCACTTTTTTGGGCCAAATTCATGGAGGTCTATGTACCTGGAAAGGAGGTCGCGGTTGATGAGTCTCTCACTGCGTTCAAGGGGAGACTCATTTTCCGCCAGTATGTGCCCTCCAAGCGGGCGAGGTATGGCGTGAAGCTATACAAAATTTGTGACTTCTATGATAGCAATCCGTCCATGCCCTGACGCAGCAAAGCAGCCCCAACCCATGATGCCCCCACCACCATACTTCTCAGTTGGGATGAGGTTTTGATGTTGGTGTGCTGTGCCTCTTTTTCTCCACACATAGTGTTCTGTGTTTCTTCCAAACAACTCAACTTTGGTTTCATCTGTCCACAGAAGATTTTGCCAGTACTGCTGTGGAACACCCAGGAGCTCTTGTGCAAACCGTAAATGTGCAGCAATGTTTTTTTTTTTGGACAGCAGTGGCTTCCTCTGTGGTATCCTCCCATGAAATCCATTCTTGTTTAGTGTTTTACGTATCGTAGATTCGCTAACAGGGATGTCAGCATATGCCAGAGACTTTTGTAAGTCTTTAGCTGACACTCTAGGATTCTTTTTCACCTCATTGAGCAGTCTGCGCTGTGCTCTTGCAGTCATCTCTACAGGACGGCCACTCCTAGGGAGAGTAGCAGCAGTGCTGAACTTTCTCCATTTATAGACAATTTGTCTTACCGTGGACTGATGAACAGCAAGGCTTTAGGAGATACTTTTATAACCCTTTCCAGCTTTATGCAAGTCCACAATTCTTCTGAGAGCTCTTTTGTGCGAGGCATCATTCACATCAGGCAAGGCAATGCTTCTTGTGAAAAGCAAACCCAGAACTGGTGTGTGTTTTTTATAGGGCAAGGCAGCTGTAACCAACACCTCCAATCTCATCTCATTGATTGGACTCCAGTTGGCCAACACCTCACTCCAATTAGCTCTTGGAAATGTCTTTAGTCTAGGGGTTCACATACTTTTTCCACCTGCACTGTGAACGTTTACATGGTGTGTTCAATAAAAACATGGTAACATTTAATTATTTGTGTGTTTCTAGTTTAAGCAGACTGTGATTGTCTATTGTTGTGACTTAGATGAAGATCAGATCACATTTTATGACCAATTTGTGCAAAAATCCATATAATTCCAAAGGGTTCACATACTTTTTCTTGCAACTGTATTTGCCAGAGCTGTATTATGCAAAGTTTTGTAAACTAGTAATAGAGTTGAGAAAGATAAGGAGAGAGAGACAGAGAGAGAGAGAGAGGTCAAGGTGGGATTCTGGGCCAACCAAAATATTCCACCTGGAATTCTGTAAGCACCTTCTCCAGGTCCACCGGAGAACCTCAAACAGTGCCTGTCAAGCAAAGCTGGGAAGATTCCCACTACACCCCACAATCCAGAAGAGGGAGCTATAATTCCAGGCCCATCTACATAGCAGTATTCCAAGCTCATAGAAACATAGAAACATAGAATGTGTCGGCAGATAAGAACCATTTGGCCCATCTAGTCTGCCCAATATACTAAATTCTATGGATAGCCCCTGGCCCTATCTTATATGAAAGATGGCCTTATGCCTATCCCATGCATGCTCCTACCATTCCAAAGCCTTGCTACACCAAGAAGATCCGGGAAAACGACTCACCCAAACCCAGTCTGACCAAGCCACCAACCAGTCCAGCCTGACAAAGGAGGAAATCCAGAAGACGAAACACAAGAGCAAATAGGAGTATATCAGTGTCTGGAGGAACGACATAAGAACATCACAGAAGCTGGCAATCTACAAAAGCCTACAGAGGGAGAATAAACTGTCTCCATATCTAAAGAAACTACCCAACTCTAGAGACTGACAGATCCTGAGCTGCTAAAGACCGAGTGCCCACAGTCTGCTCATCGAATCTGGGCGGCACTGACAGAGGTACAAGCCCAGAGAGAGAAGACTGTGCCCGCAATACAACCAGGAAGCCGTGGAAGATGAGACCTAATTCCTGTTGCGGGGGCCCCAAATACTCAGCAGTGAGGGATACTCCGTTCAGGAGACTGTCTGATCTCTGCCCAGACTTCACCTCCATGAAGGAGAAAGAGAGACTCTCCATACTGCTGGGGAAGAGGAGAACACAGCAGCCATAGCAGCACAATATATTACTGCCTGCCATAGACTGAGAGGAGCCTGATATCCCATGGACTCCTATATCACCACCCTGGATGTGTCCCTATCCCCCAAACCTACCCAATGTTTTCCCACTTACTTTGGCAATGCTAATATGTATTTAGTTCTGGAGAAGCTGGTCATTTTGTGTCACACTTCAGATATCTTTAGGAAAAGTATGGCAGAACATGTCTGTAGATTGATTAGATAGATAGATAGATAGATAGATAGATAGATATGAGAGAGATAGATAGATAGATAGATAGATAGATAGATAGATAGAAGGTAGATAGATATGTAGATAGATATGTAGATAGATATACGATAGGTAGATAGATATGTAGATAGATATACGATAGATAGATAGATAGATAGATAGATAGATAGATAGATAGATAGATAGATACATTTATGTATTATATGGTTTTAATCAATGTCAATTATTTTCCAGGGAATTCCCAGAAAATATTAAAGTCATAAACTCGACAACTGGTTCAAGCTTCTGCTACAAAAAAAATGTGAAAATCAAAGTTTAAAAAAGTTCAGTGAGCCTCATGCACCACCTAGGGGCCGGCAGAAATATTACAACTGATCTATCCCTTCCTTGTCTTTAGTCCTCATCACTCATGGATGGAGATGGAGTCACCTCCAAACACCATAACTCACGATGTCTTTCAGTTTCCCTGTTACGGACTGAGAACAATTAATGATCGCATAAATCCTGGAAGCAAATGGATCCAGGACAGAAGAAGACAACGTACAGTAGAGGAGTGGTTCCTTTATGTCTGCTTCAATTTAGAGGAGAGGAATAACATGGCTGCAGTTGCCAGGGCGACGCCTTAGGCTTAACGTGACGTCTGACAGACACATCCATTATAGTCCACGTGTGACGTATGACAGCGGAGTCCGTAAACGACATATTTCCATGTAATCTCACTTCAGATTCCCGGCCAGCTTTACGATATTTGGGGAGTCGTTGCCAGGCAACGTGGGACGTCTGACACAGATTTGGCTGCCGGCCTTTATATATTGTTTTGTGAACTTCCTTTATGTTCGGCTGCTGAGGTTGGATGAGGACACTTCTCCGTGGTCCAGGACCTGGACCTCCTCTTTGTAACGTAAATAGTTGGTAATTGCGGGCATTAGATCATTCAAGAAAATGAATATTCATGAATGTGAGCCAAAATCGTCCACACAGACATAATACAGGCAGAAATTAGGATTTTTGGGACCATATTACACCGAGTTCACACCTTTGATTAGTTGCCAAAGGTCCCATATTCACAGAGATTGCCCCAAATTTTCTGAGACAATCCCAACAAATTTGGGCGGCACCAGGATGATTGGGTTAATGGCAGTCCTGTCTATACGTGGCCATTTCTAGGAGGCATTTCTGAGGGGAGTCCTTACACTGCCCAAGATTAAGCCTCATTCACACGTCAGTGTTTTGGTCTGTGATCTCCATCAGTGATTGTGAGCCAACACCAGGATTGGAGCCTCCACAGACATAGGCTACATGCACACGACCGTATGTGTTTTGCGGTCCGCAAAAAAAATGGATGACATCCGTATGCCATCCATATTTTTTTGCGTATCCATTGTAAAAATGCCTAAAACGGATAAGAATAGGACATGTTCTATTTTTTTTTTTATGGGGCTACGGAACAGACATAGTGATGCGGACAGCACACGGTGTGCTGTCCGCATTTTTTGCAGACCAATTGAAATGAATGGGTCCGCATCCTATCCTCAAAAAAAACGGAACGGACATGGAAACATACAAAGTTCGTGTTCATGTAGCCTTAAGGTATAAGGGAAAGATCTGCACCTGTTTAGAACCTGGTTTTGGCTCAAAATCACTGATGGAAATCACTGACTGAACACTGACTTGTGAATGAGGCCTTACCAACTGAAATGTTTGTAAATATCCATTCACACATTGTAGAGGAACCTTTCCCTGAATTTCCATTAGTTGTACATACAAACATTCCGAAATCCCTGAAAACTGAATTATCCCTTGTGCTGGCAGATGTCAAATATTGACGTTTTTTGTGTATGATTTTTGAATTTTTTATGCATCTATAGTTATTTCATTACACATAGGAGGCGGAATTATAGTGATTATATTCTTGCACATAAGAGCAGTATTATAGTAGTTATATTCTTGTACATAGGAGCAGTATTATAGTAGTTACATTCTTGTACATAGGAGCAGTATTATAGTAGTTATATTCTTGTAGATAGGAGCAGTATTATAGTAGTTATATTCTTGTACATAGGAGCAGTTGTATAGTAGTTATATTCTAGTACATAGGAGCAGTAATATGGTAGTTATATTCTTGTACATAGGAGCAGTATTATAGTAGTTATATTCTTGTACATAGGGGGCAGTATTATAGTAGTTATATTCTTGTACATAGGAGGCAGTATTATAGTAGTTATATTCTTGTACGTAGGAGGAAGTATTATAGTAGTTATATTCCTGTACATAGGAGCAGTATTATAGAAGTTATATTTTTGTACATAGGAGCAGTATTATAGTAGTTACTGTATATTCTTGTACATAGGAGCAGTATTATAGTAGTTATATTCTTGTACACAGTAGCAGTATTATAGTAGTTATATTCTTGTACATAGTAGCAGTATTATAGTAGTTATATTCTTTAACATAGGAGCGATATTATAGTAGTTATATTCTCTTACATAGGAGCCAGTATTATAGTAGTTATATTTTTGTACATAGGAGCAGTATTATAGAAGTTATATTTTTGTACAAAGGAGCAGTATTATAGTAGTTATATTCATGTACATAGGAGCAGTATTATAGTAGTTATATTCTTGTACATAGGAGCAGTATTATAGTAGTTATATTCTTGTACATAGGAGCAGTATTACAGTAGTAGTATTCTTGTACATAGGAGACAGTATTATAGTAGTTATATTCTTGTACATAGGAGCAGTATTATAGTAGTTACTGTATATTCTTGTACATAGGAGCAGTATTACAGTAGTAGTATTCTTGTACATAGGAGCAGTATTATAGAAGTTATATTTTTGTACATAGGAGCAGTATTATAGTAGTTACTGTATATTCTTGTACATAGGAGCAGTATTATAGTAGTTATATTCTTGTACACAGTAGCAGTATTATAGTAGTTATATTCTTGTACATAGTAGCAGTATTATAGTAGTTATATTCTTTAACATAGGAGCGATATTATAGTAGTTATATTCTCTTACATAGGAGCAGTATTATAGTAGTTATATTCTTGTACATAGTAGGCAGTATTATAGTAGTTAAATTCTTGTACATAGGAGCAGTATTATAGAAGTTATATTTTTGTACAAATGAGCAGTATTATAGTAGTTATATTCATGTACATAGGAGCAGTATTATAGTAGTTATATTCTTGTACATAGGAGCAGTATTATAGTAGTTATATTCTTGTACATAGGAGCAGTATTACAGTAGTAGTATTCTTGTACATAGGAGACAGTATTATAGTAGTTATATTCTTGTACATAGGAGCAGTATTATAGTAGTTATATTCTTGTACATAGGAGCAGTATTATAGTAGTTATATTCTTGCACATAGGAGACAGTATTATAGTAGTTATATTCTTGTACATAGGAGCAGTATTATAGTAGTTATATTCTTGCACATAGGAGACAGTATTATAGTAGTTATATTCTTGTACATAGGAGGCAGTATTATAGTAGTTATATTCTGGTACATGTACATAGTGCAGCATTACAGCAGTTATACTCTCATTCATATGAAGCAGTAGGATGGTAGTTATATTCTTGTCCATAGGCAGAAGTGAAGAAAGCTGTGTTAGTTTGTCATGTCATTGATTGAATGGCCTTGAAATGGCTCAACCACAAGGATGAGCCAGATAGCAGTTGTTATTGTCCTTCTACTCCTCCTGGCAGCTCATACAAAGTACCTATTCATCAGGGGATGATATTGTGCAAGGAAAAATATTTTATCAGGTTCCAAGCCATTGTGAGCGTAATATTTAACATTTATTTTTTAATAAGAAACAAACACGTTATTGGAAATTATAGATATATATTTTCTATGTCAAGGATTATAAAATGAATTTCCAACTTTTAACATAATACTATTTTAAAGCGGAGCTGTCCCCTCTCCTGACATGTCTGTTTTAGTAACTACTTGCATTCTCCATGTAATAACAATTCTGGAGTATCTATTCTTATGAATCTATGCTATGCCATTCCTTCATTATTCTACTAGAAGTAATTAATGAATTGCCAACAGTATGCAATGAAGGTCCATATGGATTTTACCAGTTGGGATGTGTCTCTGCACATTATGACACTATCCAATCAGTGCTGCCAGTGTCAAACCGTGCAGGGACACACACCCAACTGGTAACACCCAGCTGGACCCTAATTTCAGACTGCTGGCAGTTCTCTCAGAATGTCTAGCAGGAATAATAGAGGAATAGCATAGACTTATAAGAATAGATGCTCCAAAACTGCTATTACCTGGGGAATGCAAGTAGTTAATAAAACAGACATGTCAGGAGAGGTACAGGTCCTCTTTAAGTCTAATATTTTGTACTCATTTCTCTTCTAGTGTATTCTTTTTAACTCTCTAAGTTTGGTTCAGTTTTTGAAAGTTTCAGTTTCATATAGAGAGAGGACATAATGTTAGAGACTGCGGACAGTCAGTCAGTGGTGTTCTGTAGTACAGCAGGATGTCACAGGATGAAATGTGTAGATGGGTGACGTCAGCATAGAGATGTTAGTGAAAACTAAATCTATTGATAGTCTCCAAGCAGTGTCCTTATGACCAATAGAGTAAAGCATGGTGAGTAGGAAATGGTTGTCTAGTGTTAAATGCTTCAAAGAGATCCAGAAGAATAAGTAGAGAGTAGTCACTGTTGCATTTGGCACCAGGAGGTCATTTGTCACTTTAGTTAGGGCAGTTTCTGTACAGTGTAAGGGGTCAAGGAGAGAGTTAGCAGAAAGAAAGTTAATGAGATAATAGTAGACCAGGCGTTCCAGAAGTTTAGAGATGAATGGCAGATCCGAGACAGGTCTGTACTTAACTGTTCAGGACGAGTAAGATGCTGTGTCAGTTGGAGAGAGCGTTGGGCACAGAACAAAGCAAGGCAGAAAACTCATAAATACAGTCACTAGTAAGAAGTTGCCTTTATTACAACTTAGCTCATGTACCTTTCTAACAGGCCAGAGAATACAAATGTTTGTGAGAGTGTTCCTTTAAAATAAAAGGGCTTGTCAGTCCTGTCAATTTTTTAAATTTATTAATAAAAAAGGGGGTCAGAATTGTGATCTGATACTTCTTGGGTCGCCGCCAGTCTGTGCTTCCTTTATGTTCCCTCTAGACACAGGAAAGTCAATATAACTTCTTCTTAAAGGACATCTGTCAGCAGATTTGTACTGTCACGTACTGGGGACCAGCCCAGCCCACCGTGTCACGTGACAAGGGTTGCCCAAGCCCTTCAGGCCGATTCACCTCAAGCCCTCACTACGCTGTTACGCCCTGCACCAGGCCGTAACTTGAGCATAAATCGCCATCTTAAGCCTTCAAGCACACCAATGCAATAACGCAAAACTTGGTTGCAAAACTTGGTTGCAAAAAATGATTAACAAGAGACATACATAAATGGCAAACAATTGTAAAATAAAAAGGAGAAAACCTAGAAAGTTCTGATACTTAGCAGTTGCATGATAAAAGTCCTTTCCTCCCAGGAGATTTGGGCAGAGTAATGGTGCACAAACCAATTCAATTGGATCTCCCACTTTGTGACACCAAATATCCCAGGAATTACATTTTTATGTCCCCCCCCCTTGTCACTCTGTTCTCCCCCCTCCCTCCTTTGTCACTCTCATTCTCCCCTCCCTTGTCACTCTCATTATTTCCCCCCTCCCTTGTCACTCTCATTATCCCCCCCCTCCCTTGTCACTCTCATTTTCCCCCCTCCATTGTCACTCTCATTATTCCCCCTGTGACGGTATCATCCGTGTCACCGTCTAGTATTCCCTTCTCCCCTTGAAATAGCACAGCCAAGTAATCCACAGAGCAATAAATCGCTATTATCGCTAGTATCGCCGGTATCGCCAAATAAGTCTATACATTAGCCCAAGCTGAATGCTAGAAATACTTTACTGGAAGGCCTCACATTGAAAAATACAATTGCTTTTATCCCCTGCTCCCATGCAAGGGAGACACCCACAACAACCATACATTAACCCATAACACAAAGGTTACAACCCACATAGACACCATGGTTAACATAATCAGGAGAATACACATTGCCCTTTGTCCTGAGAGACAATCGAATTGCAACTCGGTTGTCTCCAGGACAGAGGACAATCGCCAATACACACAGAGAGACAATGGAACAGACATCACTTACTCAAACATACAATGTCCCACCCTTTACAATACACATAGACATTTACCACATCCCAAAATGGCACGAATTAGACCAGGAATTCAAAAGTTAGTACAAGTCTCTTTGGCCTGGATGTACTTATGGCTTTTCTGCACAAAACCGGTGCATTCAACATGGGACCATAATTGCATGGTAAGAGGCGGGCAAGTAGTCCTTTCCAAGCACTCGTGGCAACCTCAAAAGAGGGGAGTTTGTCACATATCTTCCCTTTGGGGTTAAGACTAAACAGGTATCTGACCTCCTGTCGGTCAGTACCTAGATTAGTCGGGAAGCCCACCCACACAGAAACATTAGCAGAGTTTCCCACCCACGGTAAACAGTTAACAGGGTAGCTCTCCCACCAGGGACTGTACTGGTCTGTAGGTCCCAGGTTGTGGTAAAACAGTTCCGCATCCTCAGTCTCCCTGGTGCAGCTAGGCAAACCGCTGGGGCTACTTGGGGAACAGCGGCCAGCGGTGTTATGCACTGATGCCAGCACTTCTGCTGGGGCGAGGGGGGTGCAAGCCAGTCCTGTAACAAGGGGGTCGGTGGAGCAGAGGCTAGCGGCGCTCTGCCCTGATGCCAGCACTTCTGCTGGGGCGAGGGGGGTGCAAGCCAGTCCTGTAACAAGGGGGTCGGTGGAGCAGAGGCTAGCGGCGCTCTGCCCTGATGCCAGCTCTTCTGCTGGGGTGAGGGTGGTGCAAGCCAGTCCTGTAACAAGGGGGTCGGTGGAGCAGAGGCTATCAGCGCTCTGCCCTGATGCCAGCTCTTCTGCTGGGGTGAGGGTGGTGCAAGCCAGTCCTGTAACAAGGGGTCGGTGGAGCAGAGGGTAGCGGCGCTCTGCCCGGATGCCAGCTCTTCTGCTGGGAAGGGATCATTGGGTATCGCAGGTACATCCCCTGCCCCCAGAACTCGGTTGGGAAGTAGCTGGGAAGGGGAGGGCTCGCTTACCTCCTCCTCCTGGTATCCCTGCGGAGATGGCTGGGGATCTGGACCGACCGTCCAGCATCCCTGTAGGACTGGCACCGAGCCTGCGGTCTCATCTGCGCCCGTGTAGAGGGTTTTGTGTTCCCCTTTTCCCGGTATCTCCGGCTGCTGTTGGAAGGTGAGGCCGGTTGCCTCTCCTCCCCAGGACTCTGGTTGCAGTAAGGCAGAGGGACCCAGCATCACCTCCCCCTGGAACTCTGGTTGCCGCTGGGGAGAGAGACCGGTTGTCTCCTCTCCCTGTGATATGCACTGCCGCTGGAGATCTGGGCAGGCGGCCCAGCATCCCTGTAGGGCCGGTAGAGAGACCGCGGTCCCATCTCCCCCTGCCATCTGTGGGTCCTCCCAGGACAAGTCTATGAGGTTGCTCACCTCTGAGGTTGGTTGGGCAAACTAGGGTATAATTTCCAGGCAATCCTCTGGGCTGAGGGATGGTGGTTGAGCTAGGTTGAACAGTTGACGGTAGCTCTGCTCCAGCTCCCACTCCATGGTGACTAGATGAATCATGTCTGGCCCCAGGTCGTCCACTCGGGGAAGGTCCAGCTCGGTTTCCCTGATGTCGTGGATGTCCCAGAACCGACATTCTGTGGGGCATCCAAAGTCATCGCCCTCATCAAAGGCTTCCCTCAGTAAGCCCGGACCATTATAATCCTCTCCCTCCGACAGATAGTGGTTAGTCATCCATGGGTTGCGCTGGGTGGCATACCACTTTAGTGCCCGGTACGCTTTGTCCAGCCACAACTCCCTCCAACTCAGGGTCTCCAGTTCTGTCACCCACTCAGCCAAGGGTTGCTTTCCTAGGAAGGGTGACCGCAGGGACACGAGTACCTGGAGCCTCTGTTCCTCATTGGGAAGACTCTCTCTGCGCTGCCACTGTACCTCCTCCAAAGCGTCATACCACAGCCCCTTTCGAGTGGCATCTCTGTAGTCCAGTATGCCCTCCTCTGATAAAGGCCCATCCTGTCTGGCCAAGTACTGCTGCAACCTCCAGTTAAACTCATCTTCCATGTTGCTGTGGATAGGAACGCTGCCTGGTAGCTAGCTCTGTCCCTTGAGCTCCTTCAAAGCCAGGGTCGCTGCACGAGTGCCAGCGTTGCCCTCCATGCACCATACACTAGTGCCTTCCTTGAATCCTCTGTGCAGGGAAAAAGACGGGAAAATCCCGCTGCTTGCCACCAGTTGTGACGGCATCATCCGTGTCACCGTCTAGTATTACCTTCTCCCCTTGAAATAGCACAGCCAAGTAATCCACAGAGCAATAAATCGCTATTATCGCTAGTATCGCTGGTATCGCCGGTATCGCCAAATAAGTCTATACATTAGCCCAAGCTGAATGCTAGAAATACTTTACTGGAAGGCCTCACATTGAAAAATACAATTGCTTTTATCCCCTGCTCCCATGCAAGGGAGACACCCACAACAACCATACATTAACCCATAACACAAAGGTTACAACCCACATAGACACCATGGTTAACATAATCAGGAGAATACACATTGCCCTTTGTCCTGAGAGACAATCGAATTACAACTCGGTTGTCTCCAGGACAGAGGACAATCGCCAATACACACAGAGACAATGGAACAGACATCACTTACTCAAACATACAATGTCCCACCCTTTGCAATACACATAGACATTTAACCACTTAAGGACCACAGGTTTATACCCCCCTAGTGACCAGGCCCTTTTTTACAAATCGGCACTCCACAACTTTAGCGGTTTATTGCTCGGTCATGCAACTTACCACCCAAATGAATTTTACCTCCTTTTCTTCTCACTAATAGAGCTTTCATTTGGTGGTATTTTATTGCCGCTGACATTTTTACTTTTTTTGTTATTAATCTAAATTTAACTATTTTTTTGCAAAAAAATGACATTTTTCACTTTCAGCTGTAAAATTTTGCAAAAAAAACGACATCCATATATACATTTTTCGCCAAATTTATTGTTCTACATGTCTTTGATAAAAAAAAAATGTTTGGGCAAAAAAAAAATGGTTTGGGTAAAAGTTATAGCATTTACAAACTATGGTACAAAAATGTGAATTTCCGCTTTTTGAAGCAGCTCTGACTTTCTGAGCACCTGTCATGATTCCTGAGGTTCTACAATGCCCAAACAGTAGAAAACCCCCACAAATGACCCCATTTCGGAAAGTAGACACCCTAAGGTATTCGCTGATGGGCATAGTGAGTTCATAGAACTTTTTATTTTTTGTCACAAGTTAGCGGAAAATGATGATGATTTTATTTTTTTTATTTTTTCTTACAAAGTCTCATATTCCACTAACTTGCGACAAAAAATAAAAAATTCTAAAAACTTGCCATGCCCCTCACGGAATACCTTGGGGTGTCTTCTTTCCAAAATGGGGTCACTTGTGGGGTAGTTATACTGCCCTGGCAATTTAGGGGCCCAAATGTGTGAGAAGAACTTTGCAATCAAAATGTGTAAAAAATGACCGGTGAAATCCGAAAGGTGCACTTTGGAATATGTGCCCCTTTGCCCACCTTGGCAGCAAAAAAGTGTGACACATCTGGTATCGCCGTACTCAGGAGAAGTTGGGGAATGTGTTTTGGGGTGTCATTTTACATATACCCATGCTGGGTGAGAAAAATATCTTGGTCAAATGCCAACTTTGTATAAAAAAATGGGAAAAGTTGTCTTTTGCCAAGATATTTCTCTCACCCAGCATGGGTATATGTAAAATGACACCCCAAAACACATTCCCCAACTTCTCCTGAGTACTGGCGATACCAGATGTGTCACACTTTTTTGCATGCCTAAGGTGGGCAAAGGGGCACATATTCCAAAGTGCACCTTTCAGATTTTACAGGTCATTTTTTACACATTTTGATTGCAAAGTTCTTCTCACACATTTGGGCCCCTAAATTGCCAGGGCAGTATAACTACGCCACAAGTGACCCCATTTTGGAAAGAAGACACCCCAAGGTATTCCGTGAGGGGCATGGCGAGTTCCTAGAATTTTTTATTTTTTGTCACAAGTTAGCGGAAAATGATGATTTTTTTTTTTTTCTCTTTTTTCCTTACAAAGTCTCATATTCCACTAACTTGCGACAAAAAATAAAAAATTCTAGGAACTCGCCATGCCCCTCACGGAATACCTTGGGGTGTCTTCTTTCCAAAATGGGGTCACTTGTGGCGTAGTTATACTGCCCTGGCAATTTAGGGGCCCAAATGTGTGAGAAGTACCTTGCAATCAAAATGTGTAAAAAAATGACCGGTGAAATCCGAAAGGTGCACTTTGGAATATGTGCCCCTTTGCCCACCTTGGCATCAAAAAAGTGTCACACATCTGGTATCGCCGTACTCAGGAGAAGTTGGGGAATGTGTTTTGGGGTGTCATTTTACATATACCCATGCTGGGTGAGAGAAATATCTTGGCAAAAGACAACTTTTCCCATTTTTTTATACAAATTTGGCATTTGACCAAGATATTTTTCTCACCCAGCATGGGTATATGTAAAATGACACCCCAAAACACATTCCCCAACTTCTCCTGAGTACGGCGATACCACATGTGTCACACTTTTTTGCTGCCAAGGTGGGCAAAGGGGCACATATTCCAAAGTGCACCTTTCAGATTTTGCAGGGCATTTTTTACAGATTTTGATTGCAAAGTACTTCTCACACATTTGGGCCCCTAAATTGCCAGGGCAGTATAACTACGCCACAAGTGACCCCATTTTGGAAAGAAGACACCCCAAGGTATTCTGTGAGGGGCATGGCGAGTTCCTAGAATTTTTTATTTTTTGTCGCAAGTTAGTGGAATATGAGACTTTGTAAGGAAAAAAGAAAAAAAAAGAAAAATCATCATTTTCCGCTAACTTGTGACAAAAAATAAAACATTCTAGGAACTCGCCGTGCCCCTCACGGAATACCTTGGGGTGTCTTCTTTCCAAAATGGGGTCACTTGTGGCGTAGTTATACTGCCCTGGCAATTTAGGGGCCCAAATGTGTAAGAAGTACCTTGCAATCAAAATGTGTAAAAAATGGCCGGGGAAATCCGAAAGGTGCACTTTGGAATATGTGCCCCTTTGCCCACCTTGGCTGCAAAAAAGTGTCACACATCTGGTATCGCCGTACTCAGGAGAAGTTGGGGAATGTGTTTTGGGGTGTCATTTTACATATACCCATGCTGGATGAGAGAAATATCTTGGCAAAAGACAACTTTTCCCATTTTTTTATACAAAGTTGGCATTTGACCAAGATATTTCTCACCCAGCATGGGTATATGTAAAATGACACCCCAAAACACATTCCCCAACTTCTCCTGAGTACGGCGATACCACATGTGTGACACTTTTTTGCAGCCTAGATGCGCAAAGGGGCCCAAATTCCTTTTAGGAGGGCATTTTTAGACATTTGGATCCCAGACTTCTTCTCACACTTTCGGGCCCCTAAAAAGCCAGGGCAGTATAAATACCCCACATGTGACCCCACTTTGGAAAGAAGACACCCCAAGGTATTCAATGAGGGGCCTGGCAAGTTCCTAGAATTTTTTTTTTTTTTGCATAAGTTAGCGGATATTGATTTTTTTTTGTTTTTTTCTCACAAAGTCTCACTTTCCGCTAACTTAGGACAAAAATTTCAATCTTTCATGGACTCAATTCGCCCCTCACGGAATACCTTGGGGTGTCTTCTTTCCGAAATGGGGTCACATTTGGGGTATTTATACTGCCCTGGCTTTTTAGGGGCCCTAAAGCGTGAGAAGAAGTCTGGAAAATAAATGTCTAAAAATGTTTACGCATTTGGATTCCGTGAGGGGGTATGGCGAGTTCATGTGAGATTTTATTTTTTGACACAAGTTAGTGGAATATGAGACTTAGTAAGAAAAAACAAAAACAAACAAAAAATTTCCGCTAACTTGTGCCAAAAAAAATGTCTGAATGGAGCCTTACCAGGGGGGGGGGGTGATCAATGACAGGGGGGTGATCAATGACAGGGGGGTGATCACCCATATAGACTCCCTGATCACCCCCCTGTCATTGATCACCCCCCCTGTAAGGCTCCATTCAGACATCCGCATGATTTTTTACGGATCCATGGATACATGGATCGGATCCACAGAACGCATGCGGACGTCTGAATGGAGCCTTACAGGGGGGTTATCAATGACAGGGGGTGATCAGGGTAATCACCCCCCTGTCACTGATCACCCCCCCTGTAAGGCTCCATTCAGACATCCGCATGATTTTTTACGGATCCATGGATACATGTATCGGATCCACAAAACGCATGCGGACGTCTGAATGGAGCCTTACAGGGGGGTTATCAATGACAGGGGGTGATCAGGGTAATCACCCCCCTGTCACTGATCACCCCCCCTGTAAGGCTCCATTCAGACATCCGCATGATTTTTTACGGATCCATGGATACATGTATCGGATCCACAAAACGCATGCGGACGTCTGAATGGAGCCTTACAGGGGGGTTATCAATGACAGGGGGTGATCAGGGTGATCACCCCCCTGTCACTGATCACCCCCCCTGTAAGGCTCCATTCAGACATCCGCATGATTTTTTACGGATCCATGGATCGGATCCACAAAACGCATGCGGACGTCTGAATGGAGCCTTACAGGGGGGTTATCAATGACAGGGGGTGATCAGGGTAATCAGGGTGATCACCCCCCTGTCACTGATCACCCCCCCTGTAAGGCTCCATTCAGACATCCGCATGATTTTTTACGGATCCATGGATACATGTATCGGATCCACAAAACGCATGCGGACGTCTGAATGGAGCCTTACAGGGGGGTTATCAATGACAGGGGGTGATCAGGGTAATCAGGGTGATCACCCCCCTGTCACTGATCACCCCCCCTGTAAGGCTCCATTCAGACATCCGCATGATTTTTTACGGATCCATGGATACATGGATCGGATCCACAAAACGCATGCGGACGTCTGAATGGAGCCTTACAGGGGGGTTATCAATGACAGGGGTGATCAGGGTAATCAGGGTGATCACCCCCCTGTCACTGATCACCCCCCCCTGTAAGGCTCCATTCAGACATCCGCATGATTTTTTACGGATCCATGGATACATGGATCGGATCCACAAAACGCATGCTGACGTCTGAATGGAGGCTTACAGGGGGGTTATCAATGACAGGGGGGTGATCAGGGAGTGTATATGGGTGATCACCCGCCTGTCATTGATCACCCCCTGTAAGGCTCCATTCAGACGTCCGCATGTGTTTTGCGGATCCGATCCATGTATCCGTAAAAATCATGCGGACGTCTGAATGGAGCCTTACAGGGGAGTGATCAATGACAGGGGGGTGATCAATGACAGGGGGTGATCAGGGAGTGTATATGGGTGATCACCCGCCTGTCATTGATCACCCCCCTGTAAGGCTCCATTCAGACGTCCGTATGATTTTTTACGGATCCATGGATACATGGATCGGATCCACAAAACGCATGCGGACGTCTGAATGGAGCCTTACAGGGGGGTTATCAATGACAGGGGGGTGATCAGGGAGTGTATATGGGTGATCACCCGCCTGTCATTGATCACCCCCCTGTAAGGCTCCATTCAGACGTCCGTATGCTTTTTGCGGATCCGATCCATGTATCCGTGGATCCGTAAAAATCATACGGACGTCTGAACGGAGCCTGACAGGGGGGTGATCAATGACAGGGCGGTGATCAATGACAGGGGGGTGATCAGGGAGTTTATATGGGGTGATCATGGGTGATCAGGGGTTTATAAGGGGTTAATAAGTGACGGGGGGGTGTAGTGTAGTGTAGTGTGGTGTTTGGTGCGACTGTACTGACCTACCTGAGTCCTCTGGTGGTCGATCCTAACAAAAGGGACCACCAGAGGACCAGGTAGGAGGTATATTAGACGCTGTTATGAAAACAGCGTCTAATATACCTGTTAGGGGTTAAAAAATTCGGATCTCCAGCCTGCCAGCGAGCGATCGCCGCTGGCAGGCTGGAGATCCACTCTCTTACCTTCCGTTCCTGTGAGCGCGCGCGCCTGTGTGCGCGCGTTCACAGGAAATCTCGGCTCACGCGAGATGACGCCAATCGGCGTTAGCGTAGCCTGGGAGCGCCGCGGAGATGACGCCTTTCGGCGTTAGCGTGGCGCCAAGTGGTTAACACATCCCAAAATGGCACGAATTAGACCAGGAATTCAAAAGTTAGTACAAGTCTCTTTGACCTGGATGTACTTATGGCTTTTCTGCACAAAACCGGTGCATTCAACATGGGACCATAATCGCATGGTAAGAGGCGGGCAAGTAGTCCTTTCCAAGCACTCGTGGCAACCTCAAAAGAGAGGAGTTTGTCACACCCCCCCCCCTTGTCACTCTCATTATCCCCCCTCCGTTGTCACTCTTATTATTCCCCCCTCCGTTGTCACTCTCATTATTCCCCCCCTCCCTTGTCACTCTCATTATTCCCCCCCCTCCCTTGTCACTCTCATTATTTCCCCCCTCCCTTGTCACTCTCATTATCCCCCCTCCCTTGTCACTCTCATTATCCCCCCCTCCCTTGTCACTCTCATTATTCCCCCCCTCCCTTGTCACTCTCATTATCCCCCTCCCTTGTCACTCTCATTATCCCCCCTCCCTTGTCACTCTCATTATTCCCCCCCTCCCTTGTCACTTTCATTATTCCCCCCTCCCTTGTCACTCTCATTATTCCCCCCCTCCCTTGTCACTCTCATTATTTCCCCCCTCCCTTGTCACTCTCATTATCCCCCCTCCCTTGTCACTCTCATTATCCCCCCCTCCCTTGTCACTCTCATTATTCCCCCCCTCCCTTATCACTCTCATTATCCCCCCTCCCTTGTCACTCTCATTATCCCCCCCTCCCTTGTCACTCTCATTATCCCCCCTCCCTTGTCACTCTCATTATTCCCCCCTCCCTTGTCACTCTCATTATTCCCCCCCTCCCTTGTCACTCTCATTATTCCCCCCCTCTCTTGTCACTCTCATTATTCCCCCCCTCCCTTGTCACTCTCATTATTCCCCCCCTCCCTTGTCACTCTCATTATTTCCCCCCTCCCTTGTCACTCATTATTCCACCCCCCCCCCCTTTGTCACTCTCATTATTCCACCCCCCCCCCCCCCCCGTCACTCCATCACTCTCATTCTACCCCCACCTCTAGTGTAGCATGGTCGAGCTCTGTTCGGTCCGCGGTACAGGAGCATTTGTTTCCTGTACCCTGCCGGACTGACAGTAAGTGCACACCAAGTGAACACTTCCTGTCAGTCTGGCCGGGTACAGGAAACAAAAGCTCCTGTACCGCGGACCGAACAGAGCTCGGCCACGCTACATTAACAACAGCATAGAGCGAACACAGCAGGCAGGATTCTTTAGAGCGACAAGCGCCGGTTCTGCTTGTGGCCCCGGGCCAGCTCGGGGCGCCAAGCAATTGCTTGTTTTGCCTGTCTGTTAGCGATGGGCCTGAGTAAGGTATCCAAGTAAAGAGATCAGCGATGATTAAAGTTAAAGTTACTGATTACAGTTTATAAATGTACTCCTGTGAGCGTCCTGTGGATAGCACTGTTTAGGGGAGGGGGATCTGTGGGTGGCACTATTTAGGGGAGGGGGATCTGTGGATGGCACTATTTAGGGAGGGATCTGTGGATGGGGGGATCTGTGGATGGCACTGTTTAGGGGAGGGGGATCTGTGGATGTCACTGTTTAGGGGGGGATCTGTGGATGGCACTGTTTAGGGGGGATCTGTGGATGGCATTATTTAGGGGGGATCTGTGGATGCCACTGTTTAGGGGGGATCTGTGGATGGCACCGTTTATGGGGGTCTGTGGATGGCACCGTTTAGGGGGGATATGTGGATGGCACTGTTTAGGGGGATCTGTGGATGGCACTGTTTAGGGGGATCTGTGGATGGCACTGTTATGGGAGGGGGATCAGTGGATGACACTGTCATGGGGTGGATCTGTGGATGACACATATAGCATTAGATGCTATATAGTGTCATCCATAGATCCCCCATAGCAGTGTCATCCACTGATCCCCCTCCCCATAGCAGTGTCATCCACAGATCCTCCTCCCCATAAAAATGCCATCCACAGATCCCGCTCCTCATAACAGTGCCATCCACAGATCCCAGTCAGTTCCCTGGACTGGAAAAGATCGTCTTGAAGACAGGGAGGGCTGGGCATTCAGGGGTAGTCTTATACGGCGAGTATAGCCAAAAACCTTTATTTTAAATGGAAAAGTTGAGGGTCGTCTTATACGCCCGGTCGTCTTATACGCCGGAAAATATGGTACTTCCTTCTCCTCCTGACTTCCTCCCGACCTCCCCTGCCTTTTGCGTCCGCGCGTTGCTGTTGTGATGTCACACGGAGGTGGAGTCACGGGCCGGCAACGCTAGGGTGAGCCTTATCTCCTCCAAGTGCAGAACGGATCCTGCACACGGTCACCGTGAACAAGTCGTGAGGCCAGGCCCCGGCCACCTATGCACTGATCCCTGAGCCTGCTGTCTTCAAAAACTGTAAGTACTTAAATTACAGTAATTCACGAAAAATCAATTACTTAGTTGCTTTATGGGGTAAGGGGGTTGGGACCCGTTGTGTGGTTAGAGGGGGGAGAATTACGGAGGGGTTAATACTGTACTATCTCTAGCTGCACTCACATTGTTTAAAAAAAAAAAAGTAATTTGTAAAATACATTTGTGTTAGAATTTGTGCTAATTTCGGTGCTGTGGGAGGGGGGACGAGGGGCAGTATTACACAATCTATATATATATTTTTTATACATATACAGATTGTGTAATACTGCCCCTCACCCCCCTCCAACCAACACAGAAATTAGCACATATGTATTAAATAAAATGGCAGCCGGTATCATTATTCTAAAAATTAAAAAAGCGCAACTTCTGACACACATACTTTGTATTTTACAGATTTTTATATATTTTTTATATATCTGCAAAATACTAAATATTTGTGTCAAATTAGGAATGTGCATAGTTTTTTTTTTTTTTTTAAACTTTTAGATTATAGACATTTTATTTTATTTCATACATACATTTGTGATAATTCTTTTATAGAAAGGAAGATGTTAAGCTCTAACAGGAAAGGGCGGAGCCTAAAGAGGAATGGGTGGGGTTTACAGAGGAAGGGGTTTGGCCTTGACAGGAAGGGGTGGGTCAAATTTATATTAGGGGGGTGCCCCAGTTTAGTCTCGCCTAGGGCAGCACAAAACCAAGATACACCACTGCGCTCGGAAGATGAGATCCTTCTTTTAAGAAGATTAAGGCGAATTGATATGCCATGTTTGGTGTCCATGCGATGCCCCCATCATACCAGAGGTGATAAACTGGATTTTGGGGACATCTGCCCCATCATAAACAAGTTATGAAGGCAGTGGCGTACCTCTAATAGAGGCAGACCACGCAGCTGCTATGGGGCCCGTGGTTGAAGGGGGCTCCTTGCTCCCTGATCTTGGGCCCCCCTCCTTAACGAGTCCATCAGTGGCCACTGATGAATGCTCTGTCCTTCTGCTCAGCAGAGAAACTTTGGCTGCGTTCACACTGGCGAGATTTCCGTGCGGGTGCAATGCGGTAGGTGAACGCATTGCACCCGCACTGAATCTGGACCCATTCATTTCTATGGGGCTGTGCACATGAGCTGTGATTTTCACGCATCACTTATGCGTTGCGTGAAAATCGCAGCATGCTCTATATTGTGCGTTTATAACGCAACGCAGACCCCATAGAAGTGAATGGGGCTGAGTGAAAATCGCAAGCATCCGCAAGCAAGTGCGGATGCGGTGCGATTTTCACGCATGGTTGCTAGGTGACAGTCTATTCACTGTATTATTTTCCCTTATAACATGGTTATAAGGGAAAATAATAGCATTCTGAATATAGAATGCTTAGTAGGTGGTCAATTGAGGGTTACATTTTTTTTTTTACAAAATTAACTCACCTTCTCCTCTTGGTCTCGTAGTTCCCGGTCTCTTCTGATGAGCTGTCGGCTAAAGGACCTTTGGTGACGTCAGATCACATGCTCCAATCACATGGTCCATCACCGTGGTGATGGACCATGTGGTTGGAGCATGTGATCTGACGTCACCACAGGTCCTAGCCGTTAGTTCATCATTAAAGAAGTAAAGAAGAGACCGGGAACTGCGCGATCAAGAGGAGAAGGTGAGTTAATTTTTTTATTTTTTTTTTAACCCTCAATTGACCACCTACTAAGCATTCTGTATTCAGAATGCTATTATTTTCCCTTATAGCCATGTTATAAGGGAAAATAATACAATCTAGACTACAACTAACCCAAACCTGAACTTCTGTGAAGAAGTTCGGGTCTGGGTACCACAGTCGGTTTTTTATCACGCGAGTGCAAAACACATTGCACCCGCGCGATAAAAACTGAACATCGGAACGCAATCGCAGTCAAAACTGACTGCAATTGCGTACCTAATCGTGCGGGTTTGCCACAATACACCGGGACGCATCCGGACCTAATCCGGACACGCCCGTGTGAACCCAGCCTTTAGCTGCAGTAGGATGTGCAGACATGTCACTGGTCTGCCTTAATTTGGCTTATCTGGCTTATTTTAAGAGGTGAACATTGACTTATAGGATAGCTGCCTTACATCTGGTGACATTAGAGGCGGAGCTTGTTAAGAGCTCATTTGCATCCCTTTCTTCCCAGAATTCCAGAGGAGCATGCATGGCCTATAAGTCTCCGCACACTGATTAAGGTGCTCTCTCCCTAAGGAGAGTTAGTTCCCCTCTTACTTGTCCACCTGCACGCACAACCTGTGACCTGCCCTGACCTAGCGTGACCTCCAGCTCCGTCACCTGCAGTGTGTCACGGCCCTGACTACTGCGGTCTGCACGCTGAAGGAGAAGCACAGGAGAGTGATCTCTGTGTAAGGCCTCATGCACACGACCGTGCCTTTTTTTGCAGTCCGCAAACCGCGCATCTGCAAAAAACAGAAGCCGCCTGCGTGCCTTCTGCAATTTGCGGAATGGAACAGGCGGCCCATTGTAGAAGTGCCTATTCTTGTCCGCAAAACGGACAAGAATAGGGCATGCTATATTTTTTTGCGGGGCTACGGAACGGTGCAACGGATGTGGACAGCACACGCATCTTTTGCAGCCCCATTGAAGTGAATGAGTCCGCACCCGAGCCGCATAAAATGCGGCTCGGATGCAGACCACAAAAATGGTCGTGTGCACGAGGCTTTATACAGTAAGTCATCTGTCAAGACTGATAACAAAAGTGCCTGGGGGCTGGAGTGTGCCATGGGGGTTTGGTGCTAAGATGGAGAATCCAGACCAGTGCACACTTTATTGACAAGAGGGAGGGGGCACAGACACATTATATAAAAATCAGCAACAACAGAAGTAACAGTTCTGGGGCAGGGAAGGGTATGGCAGACTTTACAATATGCAGCAGAAGGCGCAGTCTTTAGGCCTGTTTCATATTTGCGTTAAAACAGATCCGGCCAGGAACAGCCTGTCAGATCCATGAATACTGGGCGCTACCGAGGTTCAGTCCTGGCCAATTCATTATAATGGGGACCAGTGGAGATCTGGCCACAACCTGGCAAATATGCCAAGACGCGGCCGGACGAAAAACTGCTTCGCGCAGCGTTATTTGTCTGGGCGCCCCTTGGCATATCTGTTTTAACACAGATGTTAAACAAGCCTTAGGCAGGAATAGCAGACTGTATAATACATAGCGGAAGGCATAGTCTCTGGGCAGGTATGGCACACTATATACTACAGACAGTACATGGGAGGTACGGTACACTATATAATAAGCAGAAGAACGCACAGCTCATAGGTAGGGAAGAGCGAACTCGAACTGTATAGTTCGGGTTCGTACCGAATTTTGGGGTGTCCGTGACACGGACCCGAACCCGGACATTTTCGTAAAAGTCCGGGTTCGGGTTCGGTGTTCGTCGCTTTCTTGGCGCTTTTGTGACGCTTTCTTGGCGCTTTTTGAAAGGCTGCAAAGCAGCCAATCAACAAGCGTCATACTACTTGCCCCAAGAGGCCATCACAGCCATGCCTACTATTGGCATGGCTGTGATTGGCCAGAGCACCATGTGACCCAGCCTCTATTTAAGCTGGAGTCACATAGCGCCGCCCGTCACTCTGCTCTGATTAGCGTAGGGAGAGGTTGCGGCTGCGACAGTAGGGCGAGATTAGGCAGATTAACTCCTCCAAAGGACTTGATTATTGATCGATCTGCAGCTGTGGATCATTGAGCTGCTGATCCTCAATTGCTCACTGTTTTTAGGCTGCCCAGACCGTTTGTCAGTCACATTTTTCTGGGGTGATCGGCGGCCATTTTGTGTCTTGTGGTGCGCCAGCACAAGCTGCGACCAAGTGCATTTAACCCTCAATGGTGTGGTTGTTTTTTGGCTAAAGCCTACATCAGGGTGAAGCTGTCACACCAAGTGCATTTAACCAGCAATAGTCTGTTCATTTTTTGGCCATATACTACATCAGGGGCAAGCTGCGCCCGTCACCAAGTGCATTTAACCCTCAATGGTGTGGTTGTTTTTTGGCTAAAGCCTACATCAGGGTGAAGCTGTCACACCAAGTGCATTTAACCAGCAATAGTCTGTTCATTTTTTGGCCATATACTACATCAGGGGCAAGCTGCGCCCGTCACCAAGTGCATTTAACCCTCAGTAGTGTGGTTGGTCAAGCTGTGACACCAAGTGCATTTAACCAGCAATAGTCTGTTCATTTTTTGGCCATATACTACATCAGGGGCAAGCTGCGCCCGTCACCAAGTGCATTTAACCAGCAATAGTCTGTTCATTTTTTGGCCATATACTACATCAGGGGCAAGCTGCGCCCGTCACCAAGTGCATTTAACCAGCAATAGTGTATTTATTTTTTGGCCATATCCCAGTCTAATTCTGTCACTAAATCCATACCGGTCACCCAGCGCCTAAATACTAGGCCTCAAATTTATATCCCGCTAAATCTCTCGTTACCGCTGTCCTGTTGTGGCTGGGAAAGTTATTTAGTGTCCGTCAAAGCACATTTTTTGTTCTGGGTTGAAATACAATTCCCAATTTAGCAATTTCATAATTTAGTGGTTTCTGCTATATCAGAGCTATTTGAAATCTATCCCTAAAAGGGTATATAATATTCAAGGTGCACATAGGGTCATTCAGAATAACTTCACACACACGCTACTGTGCATTTCCAAGTCTAATTCTGTTAGTAAATCCATACCGGTCACCCAGCGCCTAAATACTAGGCCTCAAATTTATATCCCGCTGAATTTGAATACAATACATTGGGCCAAATAATATTTTTGTTGTTGTGGTGAACCATAACAATGAGGAAAACATCTAGTAAGGGACGCGGACGTGGACATGGTCGTGGTGGTGTTAGTGGACCCTCTGGTGCTGGGAGAGGACGTGGCCGTTCTGCCACATCCACACGTCCTAGTGTACCAACTACCTCAGGTCCCAGTAGCCGCCAGAATTTACAGCGATATATGGTGGGGCCCAATGCCGTTCTAAGGATGGTAAGGCCTGAGCAGGTACAGGCATTAGTCAATTGGGTGGCCGACAGTGGATCCAGCACGTTCACATTATCTCCCACCCAGTCTTCTGCAGAAAGCGCACAGATGGCGCCTGAAAACCAACCCCATCAGTCTGTCACATCACCCCCATGCATACCAGGGAAACTGTCTCAGCCTCAAGTTATGCAGCAGTCTCTTATGCTGTTTGAAGACTCCGCTGGCAGGGTTTCCCAAGGGCATCCACCTAGCCCTTCCCCAGCGGTGAAAGACATAGAATGCACTGACGCACAACCACTTATGTTTCCTGATGATGAGGACATGGGAATACCACCTCAGCATGTCTCTGATGATGACGAAACACAGGTGCCAACTGCTGCGTCTTTCTGCAGTGTGCAGACTGAACAGGAGGTCAGGGATCAAGACTGGGTGGAAGACGATGCAGGGGACGATGAGGTCCTAGACCCCACATGGAATGAAGGTCGTGCCACTGACTTTCACAGTTCGGAGGAAGAGGCAGTGGTGAGACCGAGCCAACAGCGTAGCAAAAGAGGGAGCAGTGGGCAAAAGCAGAACACCCGCCGCCAAGAGACTCCGCCTGCTACTGACCGCCGCCATCTGGGACCGAGCACCCCAAAGGCAGCTTCAAGGAGTTCCCTGGCATGGCACTTCTTCAAACAATGTGCTGACGACAAGACCCGAGTGGTTTGCACGCTGTGCCATCAGAGCCTGAAGCGAGGCATTAACGTTCTGAACCTGAGCACAACCTGCATGACCAGGCACCTGCATGCAAAGCATGAACTGCAGTGGAGTAAACACCTTAAAACCAAGGAAGTCACTCAGGCTCCCCCTGCTACCTCTTCTGCTGCTGCCGCCTCGGCCTCTTCTGCTGCTGCCACCTCGGCCTCTTCTGCTGCTGCCGCCTCGGCCTCTTCCTCCGCCTCTGGAGGAACGTTGGCACCTGCCGCCCAGCAAACAGGGGATGTACCACCAACACCACCACCACCACCTCCGTCACCAAGCGTCTCAACCATGTCACACGGCAGCGTTCAGCTCTCCATCTCACAAACATTTGATAGAAAGCGTAAATTCCCACCTAGCCACCCTCGATCCCTGGCCCTGAATGCCAGCATTTCTAAACTACTGGCCTATGAAATGCTGTCATTTAGGCTGGTGGACACAGACAGCTTCAAACAGCTCATGTCGCTTGCTGTCCCACAGTATGTTGTTCCCAGCCGGCACTACTTCTCCAAGAGAGCCGTGCCTTCCCTGCACAACCAAGTATCCGATAAAATCAAGTGTGCACTGCGCAACGCCATCTGTGGCAAGGTCCACCTAACCACAGATACGTGGACCAGTAAGCACGGCCAGGGACGCTATATCTCCCTAACTGCACACTGGGTAAATGTAGTGGCAGCTGGGCCCCAGGCGGAGAGCTGTTTGGCGCACGTCCTTCCGCCGCCAAGGATCGCAGGGCAACATTCTTTGCCTCCTGTTGCCACCTCCTCCTTCTCGGCTTCCTCCTCCTCTTCTTCCACCTGCTCATCCAGTCAGCCACACACCTTCACCACCAACTTCAGCACAGCCCGGGGTAAACGTCAGCAGGCCATTCTGAAACTCATATGTTTGGGGGACAGGCCCCACACCGCACAGGAGTTGTGGCGGGGTATAGAACAACAGACCGACGAGTGGTTGCTGCCGGTGAGCCTCAAGCCCGGCCTGGTGGTGTGTGATAATGGGCGAAATCTCGTTGCAGCTCTGGGACTAGCCAATTTGACGCACATCCCTTGCTTGGCGCATGTGCTGAATTTGGTGGTGCAGAAGTTCATTCACAACTACCCCGACATGTCAGAGCTGCTGCATAAAGTGCGGGCCGTCTGTTCGCGCTTCCGGCGTTCACATCCTGCTGCTGCTCGCCTGTCTGCGCTACAGCGTAACTTCGGCCTTCCCGCTCACCGCCTCATATGCGACGTGCCCACCAGGTGGAACTCCACCTTGCACATGCTGGACAGACTGTGCGAGCAGCAGCAGGCCATAGTGGAGTTTCAGCTGCAGCACGCACGGGTCAGTCGCACTACAGAACAGCACCACTTCACCACCAATGACTGGGCCTCCATGCGAGACCTGTGTGCCCTGTTGCGCTGTTTCGAGTACTCCACCAACATGGCCAGTGGCGATGACACCGTTATCAGCGTTACAATACCACTTCTATGTCTCCTTGAGAAAACACTTAGGGCGATGATGGAAGAGGAGGTGGCCCAGGAGGAGGAGGAGGAGGAGGAAGAGGGGTCATTTTTAGCACTTTCAGGCCAGTCTCTTCGAAGTGACTCAGAGGGAGGTTTTTGGCAACAGCAGAGGCCAGGTACAAATGTGGCCAGCCAGGGCCCACTACTGGAGGACGAGGAGGACGAGGATGAGGAGGAGGTGGAGGAGGATGAGGATGAAGCATGGTCACAGCGGGGTGGCACCCAACGCAGCTCGGGTCCATCACTGGTGCGTGGCTGGGGGGAAAGGCAGGACGATGACGATACGCCTCCCACAGAGGACAGCTTGTCCTTACCCCTGGGCAGCCTGGCACACATGAGCGACTACATGCTGCAGTGCCTGCGCAACGACAGCAGAGTTGCCCACATTTTAACCTGTGCGGACTACTGGGTTGCCACCCTGCTGGATCCACGCTACAAAGACAATGTGCCCACCTTACTTCCTGCACTGGAGCGTGATAGGAAGATGCGCGAGTACAAGCGCACGTTGGTAGACGCGCTACTGAGAGCATTCCCAAATGTCACAGGGGAACAAGTGGAAGCCCAAGGCCAAGGCAGAGGAGGAGCAAGAGGTCGCCAAGGCAGCTGTGTCACGGCCAGCTCCTCTGAGGGCAGGGTTAGCATGGCAGAGATGTGGAAAACTTTTGTCAACACGCCACAGCTAACTGCACCACCACCTGATACGCAACGTGTTAGCAGGAGGCAACATTTCACTAACATGGTGGAACAGTACGTGTGCACACCCCTCCACGTACTGACTGATGGTTCGGCCCCATTCAACTTCTGGGTCTCTAAATTGTCCACGTGGCCAGAGCTAGCCTTTTATGCCTTGGAGGTGCTGGCCTGCCCGGCGGCCAGCGTTTTGTCTGAACGTGTATTCAGCACGGCAGGGGGCGTCATTACAGACAAACGCAGCCGCCTGTCTACAGCCAATGTGGACAAGCTGACGTTCATAAAAATGAACCAGGCATGGATCCCACAGGATCTGTCCGTCCCTTGTCCAGATTAGACATTAACTACCTCCCCTTAACCATATATTATTGGACTCCAGGGCACTTCCTCATTCAATCCTATTTTTATTTTCATTTTACCATTATATTGCGAGGCTACCCAAAGTTGAATGAACCTCTCCTCTGTCTGGGTGCCGGGGCCTAAATATATGCCAATGGACTGTTCCAATGTTGGGTGACGTGAAGCCTGATTCTCTGCTATGACATGCAGACTGATTCTCTGCTGACATGAAGCCAGATCCTCTGTTACGGGACCTCTCTCCTCTGCCTGGGTGCTGGGCCTAAATTTATGAAAATGGACTCTTACAGTGGTGGGTGACGTGAAGCCTGATTCTCTGCTATGATATGAAGACTGATTCTCTGCTGACATGAAGCCAGATTGTCTGTTACGGGACCTCTCTCCTCTGCCTGGGTGCTGGGCCTAAATATATGCCAATGGACTGTTGCAGTGGTGGCTGACGTGAAGCCTCATTCTCTGCTATGACATGCAGACTGATTCTCTGCTGACATGAAGCCAGATTGTCTGTTACGGGACCTCTCTCCTCTGCCTGGGTGCTGGGCCTAAACTTATGAAAATGGACTCTTACAGTGGTGGGTGACGTGAAGCCTCATTCTCTGCTATGACATGCAGACTAATTCTCTGCTGACATGAAGCCAGATTGTCTGTTACGGGACCTCTCTCCTCTGCCTGTGTGCTGGGCCTAAATATATGCCAATGGACTGTTGCAGTGGTGGCTGACGTGAAGCCTCATTCTCTGCTATGACATGCAGACTAATTCTCTGCTGACATGAAGCCAGATCCTCTGTTACGGGACCTCTCTCCTCTGCCTGGGTGCTGGGCCTAAATTTATGAAAATGGACTCTTACAGTGGTGGGTGACGTGAAGCCTGATTCTCTGCTATGACATGCAGACTGATTCTCTGCTGACATGAAGCCAGATTGTCTGTTACGGGACCTCTCTCCTCTGCCTGGGTGCTGGGCCTAAATATATGCCAATGGACTGTTGCAGTGGTGGCTGACGTGAAGCCTCATTCTCTGCTATGACATGCAGACTAATTCTCTGCTGACATGAAGCCAGATTGTCTGTTACGGGACCTCTCTCCTCTGCCTGTGTGCTGAGCCTAAATATATGCCAATGGACTGTTGCAGTGGTGGCTGACGTGAAGCCTCATTCTCTGCTATGACATGCAGACTGATTCTCTGCTGACATGAAGACAGATTCTCTGTTACGGGACCTCTCTCCTCTGCCTGGGTGCTGGGCCTAAATTTATGAAAATGGACTCTTACAGTGGTGGGTGACGTGAAGCCTGATTCTCTGCTATGACATGAAGACTGATTCTCTGCTGACATGAAGCCAGATTGTCTGTTACGGGACCTCTCTCCTCTGCCTGGGTGCTGGGCCTAAATATATGACAATGGACTGTTGCAGTGGTGGCTGACGTGAAGCCTCATTCTCTGCTATGACATGCAGACTAATTCTCTGCTGACATGAAGACAGATTCTCTGTTACGGGACCTCTCTCCTCTGCCTGGGTTCCGGGGCCTAAATATCTGAGAATGGACTGTTCCAGTGGTGGGTGACGGGAAGCCAGATTCTCTGCTATGGGACCTCTCTCCAATTGATTTTGGTTAATTTTTATTTATTTAATTTTTATTTTAATTCATTTCCCTATCCACATTTGTTTGCAGGGGATTTACCTACATGTTGCTGCCTTTTGCAGCCCTCTAGCCCTTTCCTGGGCTGTTTTACAGCCTTTTTAGTGCCGAAAAGTTCGGGTCCCCATTGACTTCAATGGGGTTCGGGTTCGGGACGAAGTTCGGATCGGGTTCGGATCCCGAACCCGAACATTTTCGGGAAGTTCGGCCGAACTTCTCGAACCCGAACATCCAGGTGTTCGCTCAACTCTACTCATAGGAGGGGCCAGGGCACAAGTAGTGGGAGGTACCAGAGATGGGTATGGGCATGGGGGCCCAGTGATTTCTATGTATGCCCCTGTATGAAGGATTACAAATGACTGTGCATTCTCTGGTTAGGAAAGCCCCTGATGACAAAAGGTGCCAGAGAGTCTGCAGTCTCCTGTCCCAGGTGTGACCAGCAGACGGGCCCCTCCTCATTAGCATCTCTGTGCTAGCTGCCTCCTGGGGACAATTTGGCTGTTTCCCAGGCAGACAGCTCGGCTCTCTCTTTATGCAGCCTTAAACCAATTCATAAATTGCTGCTGGCCTTGTAATACAAATACATAAATACACAATGTATATATATATATATATATATATATGTGAATCACACCGGAATATGTTACACTACGACATATAACCATAAAACATATAATATCACAGCAAACATTAGAATAACTAGGGATAATGCGGTCCTTATTCCCGAAAAGTACCTATGACACTGGCTGACCTGTTACATGTGCGCTTGGCAGCTGAAGGCATCTGTGTTGGTCCCATGTTCATATGTGCCCGCATTGCTGAGAAATAGAAAGTTTTATTATATGCAAATAAGCCTCTAGGAGCAACGGGGGCGTTGTCGTTACACCTAGAAGCTCTGCTGTCTCTGCAACTGTAGCGCCGTCTCTACTTTGATTGACAGGGCCGGGCAGTGGAAATTATCAAGCCTGGCCCTGTCAATCAAAATGGATAGGGGGCAATAGTTGCAGAGAGAGAAGAGCCTCTAGGTGTAATGGAAACGCCCCCGTTGCTCCTAGAGGCTCATTTGCATATATTAAAACAAGCATTTTTCTCAGCAATGCGGGCACATGTGATTATGGGACTAACACAGATTCCTTCAGCTGGCAAGTGCATTTGCAACAGGTCAGCCACTTTCTTTTGCATATCTGCTGACATTAGCTCTTTAAGCACATTCAGAATCTTTAAGAAAAATATAAAGTTGAATGTGAATATCATATAATTTCAGTGCCAAAGCCCCTGCTGAGAGCCGTACACAGACTTCATAGGGCCTTAGAGCTAAACTTTGTATAGCCCCATCAGTGAGATTTTTCATGTTTTTGGTCACTGATTTTTACAATCTTTATAGGGAATCTTTCATACTACACACGGTGTGTGAATTACACTAGTATCCCCCCTCACTGCAGACTGGGTATTAACAGAGTGCATACCCTGCTGACAAAGTGCATTCGGAAAGTCTTCAGACCCTTTCACTTTTTTTTTTTACATTTTATGTTGTGGCCTTGTACTAAAATAAAAAAAAATAAAAAAAGGTAAAATGTTTCCCCATCATTGAAAACACTAAAAATAGAATATTATAAATCTTTGTTTATTTATTGAAAAAGAAAAACTAATAACTAGCAAAAGGGGTGTAAATACCATAGTGGCAGACCATGGCAGACTGCTATGGGGCCCGGGGCAAGAGGGGGCCCAGTCTTAGTTAGGATCATCTCCTCTTCTACTGGAGGTGAAAACTTGGTCAGGACTCTACCCTCTAAAGCAGGGATTAGCAACCTTCAGGACTCCAGCTGCTGTGAAACTACAACTCACAGCATGCAAACATGCTCGGTTGTTATTCTAATGAAGCATTCTGGAAGTTGTAGTTCCTGAAGAGCTGGAGTGCCGGAGGATGCTGATCCCCACTCTAAACAAACAACTTTAAGCAAATGAGGCAATGGAAGAATGGCCCAAGGGTCAGTGAAAGGTGTTTAGGCGGAAACCCTTCTGTCCTGTGTGGGCGGCCTGGTCTAAAGAATCCTTTTCTATGTTTGTGTACAAACCTTCTTTCCTCCAGACGCAGAGGATGTCCCCTCGTCACAGTCACAGTCCTGGGGATAAATAGATGATGGGAGTGATCTCTGTACTGATCCCTGATATATTTATACATATTAATTAGATCTCCCCTCAGTCGTCTTTTTTCTAAAGTGAATAACCCTAATTTTGATAATCTTTTAGGGTAATATATTCCACCCATTCCAGTTATTACTTTAGTTGCCCTCCTCTGGACCCTCTCCAGCTCTGCTATGTCTGCCTTGTTCACAGGAGCCCAGAACTGTACACAGTACTCCATGTGTGGTCTGACCAGTGATTTGTAAAGTGGTAGGACTATGTTCTCATCACGGGCATCTATGCCCCTTTTGATGCAACCCATTATCTTATTGGCCTTGGCAGCAGCTGCCTGTCACTGGTTTCTACAGCTTAGTTTGCAGGTCACCAAAATTCCTAGGTCCTTATCCATGTCAGTGTTACCCAGTGTTTTACCATTTAGTATGTACGGGTGACTTGCATTATTCCTTCCCATGTGCATAACCTTACATTTGTCAGTGTTAAACCTCATCTGTCACTTATCTGCCCAAGCCTCCAATCTATCCAGATCCATCTGTAGCTGTATACTGTCCTCTATAGTATATATACAGTATACTGTCCTCTGTAGTATATATACAGTATACTGTCCTCTATAGTATATATACAGTATACTGTCCTCTATAGTATATATACAGTATACTGTCCTCTGTAGTATATATACAGTATACTGTCCTCTTCAGTGTTAATTACTTTACACAGTTTAGTGTCATCTGAAAAAATTGATATTTTACTGTGCAAGCCTTCTACAAGATCATTAATAAATATATTAATGAGAATAGGGCCCAATACTGACCCCTGATGTACCCCACTAGTGACAGTGACCCAATCTGAGTGTGTACCATTAATAACCCTAACCCTCTGTTTTCTATCACTGAGCCAGTTACTTACCCACATACAGATGTTTTCTCCCAGTCCGAGCATTCTCATTTTATATACTAACCTTTTATGTGGTACAGTGTCAAATGCTTTGGAGAAGTCCAGATACACGACATCCATTGATTCACCGCTGTCAAGTCTAGAACTTACCTCCTCATAGAAACTGATTAAATTAGTTTGACATGACCGATCCCTCATGAAGCCATGCTGATATGGCGTTATTTGCTTATTTTCATTGAGGTACTCCACAGAGGAACAAAAGTGTTTGAGTGCAAGTTCCTAGGAGGACAGAAAAAAAACAGCTGTACCCAAAAAATAAAATAAAATAGAGGTCCAACTCCCCTGCAGCCTGAGAATCATCCATGAATGTCAGAGTGAGTGCAGTTGAGGAAAATTAACCTTAATAAGGACTGTTTGGGATCACAATCTGCCTTACAGAGCACCATACTCCTCTATATTAAACTGTCACGGCGACTCTTAAAGGAGCCACGCACCAATTCTGCTGCCGTTGCCCATAGCAACTCAAAGCAAAAAGTGTGTAAAACTGTATTTAACCTGCATTCTATTGAAAGACTGTCACTGCCATGTCTGAACAAGAGATAGCGAGCAGCCTGACCTTAACAGGTCCCCTGCAGTAGCCGCAGCTGGTCCTAGTGCAGCACCAAGCATCATGCCCTTAACAATGCCTTATTTTCTAGGAGCACCCTGGTTCCCACGATATGCTGGGGAAGCTCATACTTTAAGGGAATTTAAAGAAAATGTTTTAGCTGTATTCAGTTTACACTCTATGTCAGCAGAACAGCAAATGGAAATCATCACTGCACAATTGGAAGGGGCCGCCCTCAAAGAAGTGAAATCCTGGCCAAGCTCGGAGAAAAGAACAGTGGAGCAGATATTTGAGCGACTCTACACCACTTTTGAACCCAGGACTGTGTCAGAGGTCAAGATGAGATTCTTCAGCAAGAGACAGCAGCCCGGTGAGTCAGTCAGAGACTTTGCATTATCCTTACAGGAAGCCCCGAGAACTGTTATACAGGTAGACCCTCATGAAGCAGACGATCAAGATAAAAGTCATGTGCCCGGAGATGGACTTTCACATAATAAAGCCCCCCGTGATGTTCTACAACCATTATGCTTCATGCCCAGGGAATGGACTCATGCCCTGTGAGCCTCCTGAGAAGCTTCCTTTTTGTTTACATTATGGACTATCCTGGTCTTTACTGTTCGCTCTGCCAGGTCAGCGCCCCCAGATCCCCAGTTACCAGAGAAACTACGGTCCTTGTCCCTCATTTTATACTGTGATGCTCCTGATACAGTCCTGATCAAAAGTTTAAGACCACTTGAAAAATGGCAAAAAATCATATTTTACATTGTTCGATCTTAAGGTTCCAAGTAGAGCTTCAACATGCAACAAGAAGAAAGGAGAGTGAGACAAACATTTTTGAGCATTCTATTAATTGAAAATAACGATTAAACTGAAACAGGCTGTTTTTCAGCTGATCAAAATTTTAGGACCACATGCCTTTAAAAGGCCAAATCTGTGCAAAGATGTGGATTCATCAGGTAGTCACACGTTGTGATGGCAAAGGCAAAAAAAACTCTCCCTTTTTGAACGTGGTCGGGTTGTTGAACTGCATAAGCAGGGTCTCTCACAACGCGCCATCGCTGCTGAGGTGGGACGCAGTAAGACAGTCATTTGCAATTTCTTAAATGATCCTGAGGGTTATGGAACAAAAAAGTCAAGTGGAAGACCCCAAAAAATTTCATCAGCACTGAGCCGGAGGATCAAATTGGCTGTCCGTCAAGACACTGGACGATCCTCGACCAAAATTAAGGCCCTTACTGGTGCTGACTGCAGCCCCATAACCATGAGACGGCATCTGAGACTGAAGGGCTTCAAAAACAAAAAACGTCTTCAAAGACCTCGTCTCCTTGAACGCCACATAACTGCTCGTTCGGACTTTGCAAGAGAGCACCAAACATGGGACATTCAAAGGTAGAAGAAAGTTTTATTCTCTGATGAAAAAAAATGTAACCTTGATGGTTCTGATGGTTTCCAACGTTGCTGGCATGACAAGCAGATCCCACCTAAGATGTTTTCTACGCGCCACATTGGAGGGGGCGCCATAATGGTCTGGGGTGCTTTTTCCTTCAGTGGAACAATGGAGCTTCAGGAAGTGCAGGGGCGTCAAACGGCCGCTGGCTATGTCCAGATGTTGCAGAGAGCATTCCTCATGACTGAGGGCCCTTGTCTGTGTGGTAACGACTGGGTTTTTCAACAGGACAACGCTACAGTACACAATGCCCGCAGGACAAGGGACTTCTTCCAGGAGAATAACATCATTCTTTTGGCCCATCCTGCGTGTTCCCCTGATCTAAATCCAATTGAGAACCTTTGGGGATGGATGGCAAGGGAAGTTTACAAAAATGGACAACAGTTCCAGACAGTAGATGGCCTTCGTGCGTCCGTCTTCACCACTTGGAGAAATGTTCCCATTCACCTCATGGAAACGCTTTCATCAAGCATGCCGAAACAAATTTTTGAAGTGATAAACTATAACGGCGGAGCTACTCATTACTCAGTTCATGTTTGAAAGTTGTATTTCTGTTTTGGGGGGTTTCGTTTTTTTTTTGGAGGTGTGGTCCTAAACTTTTGATCAGCTGAAAAACAGCCTATTTCAGTTTATTCGTTGTTTTCATTAAATTGAATGCTCAAAAAATGTTTGTCTCACTCCCATTTCTTCTTGTTGCATGTTGAAGCTCTACTTGGAACTGTGTTAAGATCCAGCCATGCTAAATATGATTTTTTGCCATTTTTTAAGTGGTCTTAAACTTTTGATCAGGACTGTACTGTATATATGCCTAACCCAATTCTCTTATAGCCAAAGAAGAGAAACAACAAGAATGGGGTAATGGTACTGTGTATATTCATGCATGCTCTTTTTATATTTTTGAGGTGATGCATTATCGTGGCAAGAGTGGGCCGAGGACGACTTACATTAAAGCAGGGAGGGATGCAGTGTCCTGAAACACACTGCTTAATACTGTGATTGTGTCTCATGTAAATTGTGCTTATATATGAGTTCCAATAAAGTTGCATAGGGAGGGGGAGGTTCTAACAAGCCTCCCAGGGCTGAGTCCGCCCTGCACACAGTACAGAGGAGAAGTGAGTGTGTTTGTGATGTCTGAGGACAAAGCTGCACCTCAGCAGCCATTTTGGAGAGTTATCTAAACTCCATAGTTAGGCCCCTTTCAGGCGGGCGAGATTTCCGCACGGGTGCAATGCGTCAGGTGAACGCATTGCACCCGCACTGAATCGGATCCATCCATTTCTATGGGGCTGTGCACATGAGCTGTGATTTTCACGCAGCATGCTCCTCTTTGTGCGTTTTCCACACAACGCAGGCCCCATAGAAGGGAATAGGGCTGTGTGAAAATCGCAAGCATCCGCAAGCAAGTGCGGATGCAGTGAGATTTTCACGCATGGTTGCTAGGAGACGATCGGGATGGGGACCCGATCTTTATTATTTTAAATAACAGCATTCTTAATGCAGAATGCATAGTACAATAGGGCTGGAGGGGTTAAAAAATAATAATAATTTAACTCACCTTAATCCACTTGCTCACGCAGCCCGGCTTCTCTTCTGTCTTCATCTTTGCTGTGCACAGGAAAAGGACCTGTGACGACGTCACTGCGGTCATCACATGGTACATCACATGATCCATCACCATGGTGATGGATCATGTGATGGACCATGTGATGAGTGCAGTGACGTCATCAAAGGTCCTATTCCTCAAAGAAGAATACAGAAGAGAAGCCGGGCTGTGCGAGCAAGTGGATTAAGGTGAGTTAAATTATTATTTATTTATTTTTTAACCCCTCCAGCCCTAATTTACTATGCATTCTGTATTAAGAATGCTATTATTTTCCCTTATAACCATGTTATAAGTGAAAATACTAAAATATACACAACACCTAACCCAAACCTGAACTTCTGTGAGGAAGTCCGGGTTAGGGTTTGGGTACTAAACATGCCGATTTTTCTCACGCGCGTGCAAAACGCATTAAAATGTTTTGCACTCGCGCAGAAAATTTTCCCGCAACACACCTGCATCTTATCCGGGCTAAAAACATGACGCCCGTGTGAAAAAGGCCTTAGTTCCATGCACCAGCCCATAGAAGGGAAATATTACAGAAGAACCAGACAACTCAGAGAGGGAGTGAGAATATTGGCAAAAGAAGGTAACTGTCGTTTATCAGGCTCTAGTCTCCTTTGCATTAGGTGGAGAGATTCTAAGCTACAAGCTGCCCACCATAACCAAGGACAAAAAGGCCATCTGTCAGAATATAGTATTCCTAGAGAGGATACAGAAGTATATGATTATACTGGACAGCAGAGATAGTCCATCCCTCCAGCCTGGAGAAATAAGGAAGAAAGACTGATTGTCATAGAAAACTGCCATCTGAATCACTGTAAAAGCTGCCTTGCTGTAAATAACTTTTGCATACATTGATGACCTTTGGATCAGCTTCAGTAAAGTATTGGGAGTTTGTTAAGAAACTTGGTCTCCTTATTCCACTTCATCTTCTAATTGCACCTAACGGTGCTAGTGTCACGAACACAGGGGCCAAGCCACCGAAGCACCTTAAACACCTATACCATCAAGGGCACTTCAACCATCTGGCTGGTGTTCCCTGCAATAGAGAGTGCCCCGGAGGATTTAGTGCTGTCTTCCTCATCACTGCACACCGATCCAGGAAGCTGCAGAACCGTGAGTATGACTACTACCCCCATCAGTCCACCGTGCACTCACATACTGCCCCTGCGGTCCGGTCCGCTGCAAGTATAGAGTCCTTAAAGATCAGAAATAAGGATCTGGCTATGACATTACTTAGTTCTCTTAGGATACGGGGGTGTATGCCATCTTGTCCCCACCTGTGGAGGAGATTATAGCCTCCAGTCTTCTTGGGGATAATGCCACAATGATTGCTCCCTGGATTTAGGGATTTTCTGCCATTCCTCTCTGCAGATTTTCTCAAAGTCTCTCCAGAGATTTTCAATTGTGTCAGGGCTCTGGCTGGGCCACTCAAGGACATTCACAGAGTTGTCCCTAAGCTTTTCCTCTGTGCTTAGGGTCATTGTCTTGTTGGAGGGTAAACCTTCAGCCCAGTCTGAAATCTAGAGCACTCTGGAACAGGTTTTCATTCAGCTGTCCCTCAACCCTGACCAGTCTCCCTGTCCCAGTCGCTGAAAAACACCCCCACAGCATGATGCTGACACCACCATGCTTCACTGTAGGGATGGTATTGGGCAGGTGATGGGCAGTGCCTCAGTTCCTCCAGACATTATGCTTAGAATTGAGGCCAGAAAGTTTAATCTTGGTTTCATTAGACCAGAAAATTATTTTTTCTCTCAGCCTGAGAGTCCTTGAGGTGCTTTTTTTTGCAAACTTGCATGTGTCTTTTACTGTGGGGAGGCTTCTATCTGGCCATAAAGGCCAGACTGGTGGAATACTACAGTGATGGTTGACCGTCAGGACCTTTTCCCATCTGTACACAGGATCAGTGGAGCTCAACCAGAGTAACCATAGGATTCTTGATCACTTCTCTTACCAAGGCCCTTCTCTGATTACTTAGTTTGGTGGGACAGCCACCTCTAGGAAGAGTCCTGGTTATTTCAAACTTCTACCAATTATGGAGGCCACTGTGCTCCTGGGAACTTTCAATGCAGCAAACATTTTTGTACCCTTCTCCAGATTTGTATCTCTACATAATCCTGTCTCTGAGCTTTAGAGGCTACTTTCACATTAGCGTATTTTTCGGATCCGTCATGGATCTGCAAAAACGCTTCCGTTACAATAATACAACTGCATGCATCTGTCATGAATGGATCTGGTTGTATTATGTCTTCTTTAGCCATGACGGATCAGTCTTAAACACCATTGAAAGTCAATGGGGGGGTGAATCCATTTTCTATTGTGCCAGATTGTGTCAGAGAAAACTGATCCGTCCCCATTGACTTACATTGTGTGTCAGGACGGATCCGTCTTGCTCCGCAATACATCGCGGACAGAAAAACGCTGCATGCAGTATTTTAGTGTCCACCTCCAGAGCGGAATGGTGACTGAATGGAGTCAAACTGATGCATTCTGAGCGGATCTTTTTCCATTCAGAATGTATTAGGGCAAAACTGATCCGTTTTGGAACTGATCTCACAAACGGAAATCCAAAACTCTGGTGTGAAAGTAACCATAGGCAGTTCTTTACTCCTCTTGGCTTGGTTTTGGTTCTGATATGCATTGTCTGCTGTGAGACTGTATATAGACAAGGCTGTGTATTTCCATATCATGTCACAATAAACTGTATTTACCATAGGGAGGCCCCCAAAACAAAAATGCCATAGCGAAAGGTCTGAATACTTCTGTCCATTGAAAATTTTTGTTTTTGCTTTTTAATAAGTTTTCAAACATTTCTAAAATTCTGTTTTCATTTTTTATTAAGGGGAATTATTTTTATTTTAGCACAAGTCCGCAACATAACAAAATGTAAAAAAAGCTAAAGGTTCTGAAGATTTTCCAAATGCTCTGTAAATCTCCTGTTCAAACACATATCTAAGAAGAAATGTGGATATTTTTTATTTTTTATCCAAAGTCTGTGTCTGAAAAATTGGAACAAGTGCTCTATTAATATGGCATTCGTTCTGAACTCTGTATATCTCAATGTATGTATACTAGACAATAGAGACAAATACTTTAATAAATCTCCCCATAGCTTTAAATCCTGTCATTCCCTTTAAATGATAAAACTGTCTGCTGACAACAGCCATCCCTAAAGGGAGAATGAAGAGAAAAACGGTCCAGCTTCACTGAAAATACTTGAGGCTTTATTAAATCCCATGCAGATAAAAACCAACATACAGCAATGCAAGAAATCGACCGGTTTCGGATCACTATAGGTGCGGATCCTTAGTCTCATCATGACTAAGGATCCGCACCTATAGTGATCCGAAACCGGTCGATTTCTTGCATTGTTGTATGTTGGTTTTTATCTGCACGGGATTTAATAAAGCCTCAAGTAATTTAAATGAAGCTGGACCGTTTTTCTCTTCATTCTGGGACTTGTTGTGCGCCAAGGTTCAGGGCGAGGTCCGGGCTCCTGGCTTCCTGTGGATGAGCGCGACATTCTCCAGTGTTGATCCCTAAAGGGAGCTCCATAAATGAACTCTTAGACCCCTTTCACACGGGCGAGATTCATAGGCGTGCGCAGCCTATTGCATTAGGGTGTGCACCCTAAAGCATTAACACACGCCACGCGCGTGTGTAAAAAAAAAATATATATACATACATACATATACTGTACATGCCCACATACCTAAGCTGAAACACACTGGACCAAACCCTCAGCAGTAGGGAAAAGGGAAAAAGACTACCAGTTCCTTCAACCACCAAAGGAGCTAGCATCACTCTAGGGGCCTAGTAAAAACAGACACAAAAGGAAAAAGGACTTTTCTTTAGATGAGCTGGTGCAGACAATCCACCAAAACTTCCAGCACTATAACCCGCAAAGGCTATAGGGAGCGGGAGGAATAAATAGCCTCACCAATTACCAAACGAATTACACCTGATGGGAGGTGGGATTCTGTTCAAACCCACAACAGTCAGATCGAGTCACATGTAGCAACTCTGACAGATCGTCTCAGAACACCCACAGGGCAGGGCGTGACATATGGGCATCTGTGGATGACGCATTGTTATGGGCATCAGTGGATGACACTATTATGGGGGCATCTGTGGATAATGCACTGTTATGGGCATCTGTGGATGACACTATTATGGGGCATCTGTGGATGATGCACTGTTATGGGCATCTGTGGAAGACACTATTATGGGGGCATCTGTGGATGACACTATTATGGGGGCATCTGTGGATGACACTACTATGGGGGCATCTGTGGATGACGCACTGTTATGGGCATCTGTGGATGACACTATTATGGGGCATCTGTGGATGACACTATTATGGGGCATCTGTGGATGATGCACTGTTATGGGCATCTGTGGATGATGCACTGTTATGGGCATCTGTGGATGACACTATTATGGGGGCATCTGTGGATGACACTATTATGGGGGCATCTGTGGATGATGCACTGTTATGGGCATCTGTGGAAGAAACTATTATGGGGGCATCTGTGGATGACACTATTATGGGGGCATCTGTGGATGACACTATTATGGGGGCATCTGTGGATGACGCACTGTTATGGGCATCTGTGGATGACACACTGTTATGGGCATCTGTGGATGACGCACTGCTATGGGGGCATCTGTGGATGACACTATTATGGGGGCATCTATGGATGACGCACTGTTCTGGGGGCATCTGTGGATGACGCACTGTTGGGGGCATCTGTGGATGACGCACTGTTGGGGGCATCTGTGGATGACGCACTGTTATGGGCATCTGTGGATGACGCACTGTTATGGGCATCTGTGGATGACGCACTGTTATGGGGGCATCTGTGGATGACGCACGGTTATGGGCATCAGTGGATGACACACGGTTATGGGCATTAGTGGATGACACACGGTTATGGGCATCAGTGGATGACACACGGTTATGGGCATCAGTGGATGACACACGGTTATGGGCATCAGTGGATGACACACGGTTATGGGCATCAGTGGATGACACACGGTTATGGGCATCTGTGGATGATGCATTGTTATTAACAGTGTGTCATCCACAGATCCCCCCATAACAGTGATCCATAGATATCCCCTTAATAGACTGTTAAGGGGATATCTGTGGATGGCACTGTTATGGGGGCATGATCATTTGTGTGGAATCTGAAACAGATGCGGGGGGGATCTGTGGATGACACTTTTATGGGGGGCCGGAGGGGATCTGTGGATGACACACATATAGCAGCGCCAGAATCTTGTGCTATATGTGTCATGATCATCCACAGATATCTACCCCCCCCCCCCCATAACAGTGTCCCTGACAGTGACTGACCCCCAACAGGGGGTGGAGGCCGGCAACTATTGTAAGACGGACCCCGCGTTCCTTGTGTGAGTGAGCTTAAGTTGTAAATAATAAACTTGTGCAAAGTATGTACTAGTATTACTACTATCTAATAATCCTTATTTATCACTTCACTAACTTACTGGGACAGTCAGGACTGTAGACAAGATCAGAATCCATTCACTGGGGCAGTTAGGCACACTGGGCGCGGGCAGGCAGGCAGGCTCCCGCTCTTCAAACATTCAAAATAGGCACTGGCAGCCGGCGGCAGCGTAACGTGACGTCACTCACTCCGTCATGCCGCACGCGCATGCTCCTCCCACTTTATTAATGAAGCAGGCGGAGCAGGCGTGTGACGTCGGAGTGAGTGACGTTACGCCGCCGGCCGCCGGGAGACAGACGAGGAGCACAGCGGAGCAGTGGGGGTGGAGTCTGGATTACACTACAGACCAGCACGCAGTATGTATGTCACTCTCATACATGACATGAAGCTGTGCGGTCGGACACTAGTGCGGGGCGGCTGGCAGGCGGCAGTGCAGGAGGCGGAGCACAGGGGTGTGATTAGGGTGTGCCCAGGCACACCCGGCACACCCCGTGCGCACACCTATGGCGAGATTTCCGCGCAGGTGCGATGCGTGAGGTGAACGCATTGCACCCGCACTGAATCCGGACCCATTCATTTCTATGGGGCTGTGCACATGAGCGGTGATTTTCACACATCACTTGTGCGTTGCGTGAAAATCCCAGCATGCTCCTCTTTGTGCGTTTTTCACGCAACACAGGCCCCATAGAAATGAATGGGACTGAGTGAAAATCGCAAGCATCTGCAAGCAAGTGCTGATGCGGTGTGATTTTCACGCACGGTTTCTAGGAGACGATCGGGATGGGGACCCGATCATTATTATTTTCCCTTATAACATGGTTATAAGGGAAAATAATAGCATTCTTAATACAGAATGCATAGTACAGTAGGGCTGGAGGGGTTAAAAAATAAATATAAATAAATTTAACTCACCTTAATCCACTTGATCGCGCAGCCCGGCTTCTCTTCTGTCTTCTTCTTTGCTGTGTACAGGAAAAGGACCTTTAATGACGCCACTGCGATCATCACATGGTCCGTCACATGATCCATCACCATGGTAATGGATCATGTGACGGACCATGTGATGAGTGTAGTGACGTCATCAAAGGTCCTATTCCTCAAAGAAGAAGACAGAAGAGATGCCGGCTGCGCGAACAAGTAGATTAAGGTGAGTTAAATTATTTTATATATTTTTTTAACCCCTCCAGCCCTATTCTGTATTCAGAATGCAATTTTTTTCCCTTATAACCATGTTATAAGGGGAAATAATACAATCTACACAACCTTGAACCCAAACCTGAACTTCTGTGAAGAAGTTCGGGTCTGAGCACCATATTCAGTTTTTTATCACAGGCGTGCAAAACGCATTGCACCCGCGTGATAAAAACTGAACAACGGAACGCAATTGCAGTCAGTTTTGACTGTGATTGCGTTCCGTTGTTCAGTTTTTATCGCGCGGGTGCAATGCGTTTTGCACGCCTGTGATAAAAAACTGAATGTGGTACTCAGACCCGGGTTTGCCGCAACGCATCTGGACCTTATCCAGACACGCTCGTGTGAAAGAGGCCTATCAGTTACAACTAATCAAAACTGTAAAAATCTCTTTGCACTGAACTCATTCTAGTGATGACTGAAGAGAAATGCCTTAACTATTCACCCACTATTCATTCACCCAGCAAGGAACTATTCATCTCTCCCTCCATCTTACCTTCTCATCTGACTGCTTGCACAAACATGTATGACAACATAAAACACTTCCTTCCCAAACACACACAGACACCTCATGCCCTCTCCTAGTCTCACCTATTAACACTTTCTCTGCTTCTCCTTATTGCTGGTGATATCTCTCCAAATCCAGGCCCCCCTCAGCAAATCCCCACTATCACCTCCACATCCCAGTACAAATCTCTTTCTACAAATTTCTGCAACCCCTTAAACCTAATAACCATTCCTCTGACCCCTGCTCCTTTGGTTCCTCTTGCAGGAGCATTATGGAACGCACGCTCTGTCTGTAACAAACTGTCGTACATTCATGACCTCTTCATCTCTCGAAAACTTTCCTTTCTGGGTCTCACAGAAACAATGCTAACACCCTCTGACACCTCCTCCCCTGCTGAACTCTCATATAGTGCATTTCATTTCACTCACACCCCCCGCCCCGGCTGCAAACATGGTGGAGGAGTTTGTCTTCTCCTATCAGACACCTGCTTCTACAGCCCAACTACACTGCCACCCTCCGTTACAGTCACTTCATTTGAAGAACACTCTGTTTGCATCTACTCTCCCTCCAACCTTCAAGTAGCTGTCATTTACCGCCCCCCAGGCCCAGCCACCATCTTTCTTGACCACTTTAACACCTGACTACTACACTTTCTTTCTGCCGACATCCCCACTATGATCATGGTTGACTTCAACATCCCTATTGATACCTGCCACACATCCGCCTCTAAACTCATATCACTCTCTTCCTCCTTCGGCCTCTCACAGTGGTCTTCTGCTCCCATCCACAGAGATGGTCACACTCTGGATCTCATCTTTACCCACCTCTGCTCCCTATCTAACCTTTCTAATTCGCCTCACCCCCCATCTGACCACAACCTACTCACCTTCTGTTCACTCGTCTCTTCTCCCACTCTCTACCATCTGTTCCCTCCAAGACCCAGATGCTGCCACTATCCTGTATAACGACCAAAAATAGTGAAACCGCAGCACTCTCTTGTCTTATTAATTCCTTTATTCCATCAAATCCATGCGACGTTTCGACCTGGACGGTCTTTTTCAAGCAACTGACAATACATCATTACCAGGCTTAAATATCCTCCTTCTGGGAGGAGCGAACACACATCATCATACATCAAAAACACAGCAAGAACAATCTTAAAACAGCAAGGCATCTTTTCAAGATATGCAAATACATAAATCAGCACTTACTTTGGTACACCTGGTGGAGTACTGGTGAGGGTATATAGGTGGGATATGCATAACATATTCTGGGCGACATGTCAGTGTCCCCTTCATTCCTATGTGATTGTGCAGGCGTGCTGTGGCTGGACGCGCGCCAAAACTCTTTGAGTAGCGGCGTCTACTGGATCCCATTACGCCTGCGCGTCCAGACGGAACTCTCGCCTGCGCAGAGGCGCATTTGATGTGCGCAGCCGCACCGGGTCTCTGACCCACGCAAGCGCACTGATAAGCTGCTGTCCATAGTCCTGTTGCGCAAGCGCTTGTAACGGAGTTCGCGCATGCGTGGTACTGCACTGTCGGCTGGCGCAATATAAGGCATCACAAGTATTCAGTGGGCATGACATATAGCATCGCATAATGGCACAAAGTCTGGAGTATCTGCAGTGGTCTAACTTGTCAATCATATGCAGCTATGTCAGTTTGTAAAGATAGGTGCCAGCAAAATGTATTGGTTATATACTATTACCATCCAGCCCTCTCTGGCAGTCTGACTAGGTAAAGGAGACAGCTCCAATGTAGGAATTATATTTGTGTAACACTACAGTAGGGGGATGTGCAGAGGACATGTACATGGACAGTGGTAGAACCACACAGTAATATGTGGCTACCCCATAGTCCTAAAACATTCAACGCTTAAGGCCACAGTGTGCAGGGGTCCAACCGGTGTAAACGGGAAGAGACCCCTTCACACGAAAGTGCCCAACATTGCGTATGGTAAACGTCAGACCCATCAATTTGTAGGGGGGACGCGGTTTACCATGTACATCCAACCTAGGGGGGATACAGGAGACCCATCCCTGGGTCCCTCATTCCCTCAGGGGGTAACCATTCACACCAGCCCTAAACCCCTCTACTGAAGTGAGAACACGTACTACTCAAAAAATGTGGTGCTAAATGACTATCAAGAGGGATGCATGTTTGCTGATACCTAAATTCAAACTTGGCTATGTGCTAAAGGGAGTTTATTGGAAACTCATTTTAAATCATAGACAACTCCAAACTTTGCGCGACCATGCGTGGAGAGATTGTATCTCCAACAGTGTTTAACTTATTGTCATAATAGTCCCAAGAGACTGTTAGTCCCCAACTTATGTAATTATAGTCAAATTATGTGATCATATTATAGCTACCAACGTCCAACCGGTCGTTTGAAAGGGGGGTTCTGTCACTGTGGCCCTGCCCACCAGACGTCCACTCGGGGTCCAATCTGTTAAAAAAAGACATATATTAGTCTCTGAAGTCAGACCTAACGGTTAGGTACAAAACTTAAATGACATTGTGTAATACTCGATATGAAGAACACAATATTCCTTCTGGATTAGAAAAGAGCGCCAATCCTGAAATCCCTATTTAAACCATACGGTTCGAGCGTTTGAAGTTCGAAAATCCATTTTAATTCTTTCGAAAGTTCGAAAATCCACTTTAAGTCTCTTAAGTTTCTTTTCCCTATCACCTCCCCTTCTCTGTGGAGGTATACCATCAATGATACGGAAGCGTAGTTGCGCAACATTGTGTTTGAATTGTAGAAAATGTTCCGGTACCGGTGATTCAATTTTATGTGGTTCCTCATTCTTTTTCCCAGCGAGCAATTTACGTATCTGGTAACGGTGCTGGTTTAGTCTATTTCTCATTTCCTGTGTTGTTTCACCCACATAGAGTAGCCCACATGGGCACTGCAGAGTGTATATATAACATATTCAGACTTAGGCTACTTTCACACCTGCGTTTAGGTGCGGATCCGTCTGGTATCTGCACAGTCGGATCCGCACCTATAATGCAAACGCTTAGATCCGTTCAGAACGGATCCGTTTGCATTACCATGATAGTGCAAACGGATCCGTTTTGACTTTACATTGAAAGTCAATGGGGGACGGATCCATTTGAAAATTGAGCCATACTGTGTCAACTTCAAACGGATCCGTCCCCATTGACTTACATTGTAAGTCTGGACGGATCCGTTTGCCTCCGCATGGCCAGGCGGACATCCGAACGCTGCAAGCAGTCCGCCTGCTGAGCGGAGCGGAGGACAAACGGCGCCAGACTGATGCATTCTGAGCGGATCCGCATCCACTCAGAATGCATTAGGGCTGGACGGATCCGTTCGGGGCCGCTTGTGAGAGCCTTTAAACGGAACTCACAAGCGGAACCCCGAACGCAAATGTGAAAGTAGCCTAACAGGTGTAGAACCTTCTAATTGGGAACCTTTTTCCAGTTCTTGGATGTGTGAAACTGTCCCCCTTAAGCATACTGTTACAGTTACAACAGCTCAGGCATGGATAGCACCTTTCTTTTTGATCACAGGTCCTTCATAGCTTTTAGTGTCAGCCCTTATTAGTCTATCCCCTAGATTCCGTGATCTCCTATATGACAAGAGTGGTGCTGATTGGAACTCTGCTATATCCGGGAACGTCTCTTTGAGTATGTGCCACCACCCTGTATAACACCACAACAAGTACAGCTCTGGACACTGTTGCCCCCTAACACACAACAAAACCTGAAAAATCAACAGACAACCCTGGCACACCAACCTGACCAAAAAACTCAGACAAGCTTCCAGGGCTGCTGAGCGGCGGTGGAAGAAATCCCATTCTGAAGATCAATTCACTGCATACAAGCAATCCCTCCTCATATTCAAATCCTCACTTGCTGATGCAAAACCGGCCTACTTCTCATCTCTCATATCTTCCCGGGCCCACAGCCCTAAACAACTTTTTAACACTTTTAACTCCCTTCTCCGTCCCCCAGCGCCCCCACCCTCTCCTCTCATCTCAGCTGAGGACTTTGGTGCACACTTAAAACAAAAGATAGTCAATATTAGAGAAAGCTTCAGTACACAGTCCCTACAGACCCTCTACACAACTGCTCGGTCCTCTTCTCCCAAAACCCACTTCTCCACCATTACAGAAGAAAAACTCTCCACTCTACTCTCCAGATCACATCTCACCACCTGTGCACTTGACCCAATCCCATCCCACCTCATCCCTAACCTCACCACAGTGTTTATCCCAGCCTTAACTCATCTCTTTAACCTATCACTAACCTCTGGTGTCTTCCCCTCCGCTTTTAAACATGCTACCATTACACCCATCCTCAAAAAGCCTTCACTTAACCCATCTTCTTTGTCCAGTTATCGCTCCATATCACTTCTTCCATATGCCTCAAAGCTACTTGAACAACATGTCCATTCAGAACTGTCCTCTCACCTCTCCTCCTGCTCCCTCTTTGACCGGCTACAATCTGGCTTCCGACCCCACTACTCGACTGAGACTGCCCTTACCAAAGTCACCAATGACCTACTAACAGCCAAAACCAAAAAACATTACTTTGTCCTCCTTCTCCTTGACCTGTTCTCTGCCTTTGACACTGTCGACCACTCCCTTCTGTTACAAACTCTCTCATCTCTTGGCATCACTGACCTGGCCCTCTCCTAGATCACATCATACCTCACAGATCGGACGTTTAGCGTCTCCCACTCTCACACCACCTCCTCGTCTCATTCCCTCACTGTTGGTGTCCCTCAAGGCTCTGTCCTAGGACCCCTGCTCTTCTGTATTCACACTTTTGGCTTGGGACATCTCATAGAGTCCTATGTCTTTCAGTATTACTCTTATGCTAACGACACACAAATCTACCTCTCTGGTCCAGACATCACCACCTTATTATCCAGAATCCCACAATGTCTATCTGCTATATCATCCTTCGTCATCCTTCTTCTCCTCTTGCTTTCTAAAACTTAACATGGATAAAACAGAATTCATCATCTTTCCCCCATCTTGCTCAACCCCCTCAACAGACTTATCTATCACGATCAATGGCTGCACACTCTCCCCGGTCAACCAAGTCTGCTGCCTTGGAGTGACCTTGGTTTCTGCCCTCTCCTTCTGACCACACATCCAAGCCCTTTCCACCACCTGCCGCCTCCAACTCAAAAACATCTCCCGCATCCGCACTTTCCTTAACTTTGAATCAGCGAAAATGCTTGTACATGCCCTCATCATCTCCCGCCTAGACTACTGCAACATTCTCCTCTGTGGCCTTCCATCTAGCAATCTCGCACCCCTCCAATCTATCCTCAACTTTGCTGTCCGACTCATCCACCTCTCACCCTGTTACTCCTCTGCCTCTCCCCTCTGCCAATCCCTTCACTGGCTCCCCATTGCCCAGCGAATTCAGTTCAAAATACTAACAAATACATACAAGGCCGTCCACAACCTGTTCCCTCCTTACATCTCTGAGCTACTTTCCCGATACATCCCCACACGCAATCTCCGATCCTCACAAGACCTCCTCCTCTCCTCTTATCACGTCTTGCCACAATCGCCTCCATGATTTCTCCTGTGCATCCCCCATACTCTGGAACTTGCTACCCCAGCATATCAGACTCTCACCTACAGTGGAATCCTCCATAAGAAACCTAAAAACCCACCTCTTCAGACAAGCCTACAACCAATGACCCTGCTGCCTCTATACCGCCATGACCAACTTCACCCTCACCTACTGTGTCCTTCTTCTATACCATGTAGATTGTAAGCCCTCACGGGCAGGGCCCTCTCTCCTTCTGTACTTGTTTATGCTTAGTGCAATTGTCTGTATTAGGGCTCTTTCACACTTGCGTTCTTGTCTTCCGGCATAAAGTTCCGTCGTCGGGGCTCTATGCCGGAAGAATCCTGATCAGGATTATCCCCATGCATTCTGAATGGAGAGAAATCCATTCAGGATGCATCAGGGTGTCTTCAGTTCAGGACCGGAACGTTTTTTGGCCGGAGAAAATACCGCAGCATGCTGCGCTTTTTGCTCCGGCCAAAAATCCTGAACACTTGCCGCAAGGCCGGATCCGGAATTAATGCCCATTGAAAGGCATTAATCCGCATCCGGCCTTAAGCTAAACGTCGTTTTGGCGCATTGCCGGATCCGACGTTTAGCTTTATCTGAATGGTTACCATGGCTGCCAGGACGCTAAAGTCCTGTTTGCCATGGTAAAGTGTAGTGGGGAGCGGGGGAGCAGTATACTTACCATCCGTGCGGCTCCCGGGGCGCTTCAGAGTGACGTCAGGGCGCCCCATGCGCATGGATGACGTGATCGCATGGATCACATCATCCATGCGCTTGGGGCGCTCTGACGTCATTCTGAAGCGCCCCGGGAGCCGCACGGATGGTAAGTGTACTGCTCCCCCGCTCCCCACTACTACTATGGCAACCAGGACTTTAATAGCGTCCTGGCTGCCATAGTAACACTGAACGCATTTTGAAGACTGATCAGTCTTCAAATGCTTTCAGTTCACTTGCGGTGTTACGGATCCGGCGGGCACTTCCGGCAAATTGAGTACACGCCGGATCCGGACAACGCAAGTGTGAAAGAGGCCTTATGTATGTATACCCCTTTTCATATGTACAACACTATGGAATGAATGACGCTTTAATAATAAATAATAATAATAATAATAACTATGTTGGTGAGCAGGAGAACTGTTATGAGAAGCAGAGATTCTCCTGTTGTCTCATCTTCTCCTGTCTACTAGTAGTGTTTAGGGTAATTACTATACAACTGCTTCTACCCTTATAGTTTGTTAACCTTTTCCTCAGTCTCTGGGTCCCGGGCCCTAGGTAATCTAGCTGGGGTCAGTGTCTTATTACTGTCAATCATGCGCTCTCTGCCTTTGTACCATCCCCATATCCTGTCTGCTCCACTGCTTGATTAGTTTCTCTTTCATCTGTTTGGCATCTTCATTCAGATGCGCTTGCGCAGTGCATTCTCCTTTACTTTGGGTGCCCAGAGATTGGACCCTAACCTATCTGACATTGGTAGCAAACCCTAGCGATATGCCACCAATGTCTGAGATGAGACAAGCCCTTTAAGTGTACAGTGGGATGCAAAAGTTTGGGCAACCTTGTTAATCGTCATGATTTTCCTGTATAAATCGTTGGTTGTTACGATAAAAAAAATGTCAGTTAAATATATCATATAGGAGACACACACAGTGATATTTGAGAAGCGAAATTAAGTTTATTGGATTTACAGAAAGTGTGCTATAATTGTTTAAACAAAATTAGGCAGTTGCATAAATTTGGGCACCACAAAAAAGAAATAAAATCAATGTTTAGTAGATCCTCCTTTTGCAGAAATTACAGCCTCTAAACGCTTCCTGTAGGTTCCAATGAGAGTCTGGATTCTGGTTGAAGGTATTTTGGACCATTCCTCTTTACAAAACATCTTTAGTTCATTCGGGGTTGATGGCTTCCGAGCATGGACAGCTCTCTTTAAGTCACACCACAGATTTTCAATTATATTCAGGTCTGGGGACTGAGATGGCCATTCCAGAACGTTGTACTTGTTCCTCTGCCTAAATGCCTTAGTGGATTTTGAGCAGTGTTTAGGGTCGTTGTCTTGTTGAAAGATCCAGCCCCGGCACAGCTTTAGCTTTGTCACTGATTCCTGGACATTGGTCTCCAGAATCTGCTGATACTGAGTGGAATCCATGCCTCAACTTTGACAAGATTCCCAGTCCCTGCACTGGCCACACAACCCCACAGCATGATGGAACCACCACCATATTTTACTGTAGGTAGCAGGTGTTTTTCTTGGAATGCTGTGTTCTTTTTCCTCCGTGCATAACGCCGCTTGTTATGGCCAAATAACTCAATTTTAGCTTCATCAGTCCACAGCACCTTATTCCAAAATGAAGCTGGCTTGTCCAAATGTGCTTTAGCCCACCTCAAGCGGCACTTTTTGTGCTGTGGGCGGAGAAAAGGCTTCCTCTGCATCACTCTCGCATACAGCATCTCCTTGTGTAAAGTGCGCCGAATGGTTGAACGATGCACAGTGACTCCATCTGCAGCAAGATGATGTTGTAGGTCTTTGGTGCTGGTCTGTGGGTTGACTCTGACTGTTCTCACCATTCGTCACTTCTGTCTATCCAAGATTTCTCTTGGTCTGCCACTTCGAGCCTTAACTTGAACTGAGCCTGTGGTCTTCCATTTCCTCAATATGTTCCTAACTGTGGAAACAGACAGCGGGAATCTCTGAGACAGCTTTCTGTATCCTTCCCCTAAACCATGATGGTGAACAGTCTTTGTCTACAGGTCATTTGAGAGTTGTTTTGAGACCCCCATGTTGCTACTCTTCAGAGAAAATTAAAAGAGGAGGGAAACTTACTATTGACCCCCTTAAATACTCTTTCTCATAATTGGATTCACCTGTGTGTGTAGGTCAGGGGTCACTGAGCTTACCAAGCCAATTTGAGTTCCAATAATTAGTTCTAAAGGTTTTGGAATCAATAAAATGACAACAACAGCGACCACATGTATGCACCTGCCTAATTTTGTTTAAACAATTATAGCACTTTCTGTAAATCCAATAAACTTCATTTCACTTCTCAAATATCACTGTGTGTGTCTCCTATATGATATATTTAACTGACATTTTTTATCATAACAACCAACGATTTATACAGGAAAATCATGACGATTAACAAGGTTGCCCAAACTTTTGCATCCCACTGTATTTGCTGAGCCAACAAAACTAATCCCACTGTATTTGAAATCTAATTTGCTCTGACCTGTAGAAGGGAAACATAACGTCCAGCAAAGATTAAGAAAGAAGGGAGCACACAGGAAGAAGTCCAGTCCAGATTCAGCAGCTGGATTACTAGATGGCGTACAGCAGGTGGCTTCAGACAGTTATTAGAGGATGTGTCCATCCTCCTCGGGTAGCTGTGCCAAAACTTTCAGCTGGTCAGTTCTATATCACTATCACAGACCTTGCTCCCAAAATGACCGCACTGAAGCTGGAACTGGCGGCTGAAGAACATTGACTGCCAAGCCCTGGTGGAGCACTCATAGATTACATTGCCCTAAATCAATTTAGGAGGTCTGCAGATAAAAGGCTGTGACGTCCGGCACTTACGTATTGTACGGAATGTTACACATTGTGGCAAATGTTATTGTACTGTATCGTTACAGAATGTCCGTGAAGGTCACAGATGTGAGTCATGCCGCCGCAGATGCGAAAATATATGTCTAGTGTAGCTTTAAACCCTACCTGTGCAGTTGCAAGAAAAAGTAAGTGAACTCTTTGAAATTGCCTGATTTCTGCCTTGATTCCTAATAAATGAATCAGTTCATCTATATTTCTAGGATGCATGCACAGCCCTATTCAGGTCACGGCACAGCGTCTCAATAGGGTTAAAGGGGTTGTCCAAGATAATCCTCCCTCTACTTCTTAGAACTATAGTCATACCTTAGATGTAGTTCTATATTACTATATGAGCAAATACGTGTGTGGGTAACTCACTACGACCCGCACTGCTGCTCAACAGTACTTGTACTGACTAGTATATGCCCAGCTCCCCAGTGTTTCCCCTGATGAGTTTTTCTCAATGGAAAGCGATACATGCATGTAGGGAAGAGATGGGATAGGGCTAACTAGGGCCATTTTATTCAGGGAAAGGTTCAAGACACGGTCGCCCTTATCAGGGCGGGTGCTCTGTGGCTAGGCTATCAGGGTCAGTATAGGGCAATATTAGAGATAGTTTATCCCAACCCTGTCTTACATTTAGCATCTTCATCTAGCCCAGGGGCAGCCTCTTTTTGTTTTCCTGGACTATCGATGCATCCTGGAACCCACCGACGGAGTGGTAGGACAAATGGTTTTCATTTATATGTGCTGCTGTGCACCACTATTCCTACTACTATATTTTTTGTTCTTGTATGTTCATTACACTATTTTGATTTATCTTAAGGGCTATCTTTTTAGAAGTTAACAGTATTAAAAGTTACATTTTATTCACAGCAAACCAATACTGGATCACTTTCTTAGTATATCCAAATGCCATGCAAAGTGCTGGGTCCTGTCATCATGGCGCCACCACAACTTAGAACAGGCTGACACACCACCCGTCACGCACATACAGCTCTCCAGCGGCTTGTGCCGGCCCGCCTCTAAAAAAGTTGCATTTGCCTATATTAAAAAAAACTATTCACACAGAGCTATGGACCCAAACCATCCAGCAGGGGAAGCATCAAGCTTAAAGGGAGTTTCTGGTTTACATCAGCATCCTTTAAAATTATTGTTTGTTAATATCGCTGTAATTTTGTAATGTATTTCTTTTCCCTTAATTGCTCTTATCTCCCGTTCTGGGCTGTGGTCACATGATCATGTCCATGGAACTCTTTCTTATTTTTTGTGATGTCCACGTGATAGGGAAGTGTCCATGTAACTAACAGTAAGAAGGGGACCAGGAGAGCAGGGCAGGCCAGACAGGTGCTGGTAGTGGTAAACTCAATTATTAGGGGTACAAATAGGGCGATCTGTCACAAAGACCGGGATCGTCAAAAAGTGTGTTGTCTTCCTGGTGCTTGAGCTCGACATATTGCGGATCGGGATGACAGATTACTGGGAGGGGCTGGCGAAGATCCAGCGGTCATAGTCCATATTGGCACCAATGACAAAGTTAAAGATAGGAGGAGGGTCTTTAAAAATGATTTCAGAGACTTAGGTCGCAAGCTCAGGGCTCAAAAGTAGTGTATTCCGAAATACTACCTGTGCAGTGACCAGGAACGGGTACACTGACGCCACTTTTGCAGTGGGTCAGGATATGGGTAGATAATAGTTAGTAGTTTGTCCATGACGCTAATTGCAGTGTGTGCAGGGTACTATTACAGGGCCCTCCCAAGGTATTATATCGCACGTCTCAGGTTAGGAATGCCAGAGTGGTGTGATTGCCTATAATGTCTCTGAATGGTGGTGATAATGGTGTCAACGGTGTCTCCTACCTGGGTAAGGCTGGACTCCTGGCTCCTGACTTACTTGCAATAAATTGAGTGTAGTGATAGTAGGAGTAATAAAGGGATTTTGCTTTGGTCTTTGGTCCCAGCAGGTTTTGGCAATGGTTGGCAGGAATAAATCTTCTGCACTATAAATCTGGAGCTTGCAGAATAAGATGTCTGCTTAGTAGCTCTGTAACTGTGGCAGGAATTTAGCTTCTGCGCTTCTCTTTATCTTCTGCTTTGTGGGGACTGACTAGCTGAGGAGGAATATGGCTTTTTATAGGTCTCTGAACTTTACTCACAGATAGGCTCTCAGGGAATGCTTTCGTCCTGGAACTCTGGAGGTTGTCTGCTTGCTTCATCCAGCCGAGGCTAAGGGTTCTCAGGCTGGGGAGGTGATCAATGTCTCAGCCAAGACAAGATCCTGGCTTTCTTCCCTATGAAGGGGATCTCCTTACACACACACCCTACACCTAGCAGTGGGTGGGCTACACTGACCCTAACTTCCTTCTCCACCGAAGGTGCAGGATGTGGGAACAGTCCACACCTCCACAGAGGGGAAGCTTAGATAAGATAAACTGTAACAGTTGTGAAGACATGAGTAAAATCATATCAGATGACAAGGTGAAAGCTCTTAGGAGATAGTAGCGGGGTAGAGGCATGTCGTAACACAACTCTGGGGTGTTACATTCCCCCTTACTTTGAGTTAAGCCGCCCTCTGCTTATGCTTAGGAGGGGAGGAACCAGCTCTGGGGTACCTAAATAAGTACAAAGTGCTGCATGTAATACATATAAAGACAAACAAAGACAAACACATAACGGCTACCCTGAGGTTCCTGCCCGCATAAGTAGGGTGTCCTAAGTAACAGTTTCCCTCTCGGTAGAACCAGTGAACCAAAGGTCTGCACAAAGCAATCACTACTGACTGACTTTGAAGTGTTCCGGCCTCTGAACACCAAAGAAATCATGGGGGTGTCTTTACTCTGTAGTCCCACCATTATGTAATGAAATGCCCGCAAATGGAAGGGTGGCTTTATCCTGTATTCCCTTCCCTGCACCAAAGTCAAAATATAAGGCTTATAGCACTATCACTATGGTGACTATGGGTAGCTAAAGTGGCTCTAAGGTTTAAGGCGCCATACCTTAGGCAAAAGCACAGAAGGGGAAGTATGAGCTTCTCCATGCACTTCTGGCAGTCACAGGAGGAGGGTATAATAATCCCATGAAACTCCTGGAAGACAGCTCAGGATGGGAGCAATCCTGAACAAATAACAAACGGGAAGGAGGGGTCAAAAACTCCTCTAACCATTTCCGAAGCAGCGGGGTTACCCGTGTAGTTACTGGACCTGCCGGGACTTACCACTTGATCCTACCCTGGGTACCTAGGATATATAACACCGGGTGTAGGCCATTAGTATTAAGCATCCGCAGAGGTAGTCCGTATAAAGGGGGGAGAGAACAGGAGCTGTAAAGCAAGGCACACAGAAGTAAGGTGCTACTTATCTGGCTAAGTGCAAAGGTTAGTGCAATATCACAATAAGTAAATGAATTCACATTGCGGCATCTAGAAAATAATACACACAATCGGCATATGGTACTTCAACGTTGCTTCACCTGTAAAACTTAAGTGAAAAAACAATGCAATAATATAGCAATAGAAATCACAAAGAGCTCAGGTATCCATTTGAGTCCTTTCTTTGGGTGCAAGCTTGTAATGTTGCATAACCTGTAGACATATTGGAAGGACAATGCAAAAACTTTATACATTTATTAGTGCAATAATACGCTCAAATATGACTTGAGTCCTTTTACTTGAAGTGCTTGATGTGGAAACAGGTAAAAGTGATAAAACTTAGTTCCATGAGGCTCTTAAGTAACCTGAGAAAGGGGATAAAACAATGTAAACTTGGATGTAAAGGGTTAAAGTAGTTGGGGGGAGTCCTGACAAACCATGTCCATCCTGGTGAAGAAGAAACAAGGGCAACACACACGGAACAAGGGCAACACAGCTCTCCACCCTTTAAGTATAGTCCATGTTGTGGCTTCCATAATGTATTTTTATTTTAGCATGAGAAAGGCATTTAGAGAAGGACGTGTAGGTCCTCCTCGCTGCTGGAGCTACTGAAGCTCATCAGGGGGCGCTCTTGCCTTTAATAACTCAGCTTTCAGGCTGTAGTGGTGCGCCACTGCCCTTTTGTGGTGTCCTTTGGTAATGGCTGAGCAGTCAGCCTGGAGAGTGCAGCTGCAACATGCTGCAAGCCGGGATCCGTAGCCGGTGCAGAGGTGAGCAAAACCTCCAGCTGAAGGGGTTCTGGCAGGCAAACTGGGGGTGCCTGTGGTAGCTTCCAGGGCAAAATGTAAGGTTGCTTTCTGGGGTTGAAGGTTAGAATGGAGTTATTTATTTGGCCCACCCGTAGTGTTGGGGGTGCGGCCAGGTCAGGGATGAGGGGCTCTGGCTCAGGCTGCACTTGCTCTTGGCCATATGGGGTCTCTTGAAGACGTCTGACCCTCCCTGCAGAGCCTAAGTTTTCCTGCCAGGTCTCTGGGGTCAAGGCAGGGGATAATGGCTTGGCGAGTAGAGTCACTCCTGCAGCAAAGGGGCCTTGAAAGGACCGCATTGGGATTTACTCTACTTGATCACCCACATACAGACTGTGGCGGGCCTGCGGCAAGTAGGGGCGCTTATCAGAGCGGCGGCCCACAAATATCTCTGCTCCAGAGTAGTTGTCCTGAAGGAAGCCCACTCCTCCCTGTCCGTCTGGTGAGCTTAGGGTCGCCAGGCTGGGGGTAGTCTAGGACTTGTTTGACCCACTCCTCTATGGCGGTCTTATATTCCTATGGGGTCTTGGCGTGACCGGTAATCTCTAGCGGGACTTCGGGGTTAAGGTGGCCTGGCCTGGGGCTGTCTCTTCTGGGCGACGGAGTGGAAGCTCCGGCCGCCTCCGCAGCGCCAGCAAGTGTGCAGAGCCGGGCCTGTTTAGGCCTAGTGGCAGTATCGGGACCCACTGGGCACGGTGCAGGGGCAGCTACGGTTTGGACCGGGCCCTCAGGGAGCGGAACTGCTACTGCCGGATGTCGCAGTCTGGTGGCCGGTTCCGGTGCCTCCTGCTGGTCATCTTGGGCGGTTGCGTCTGTCTTTGGAATGGCGGTCAACTCCTCCGAGGACACAGCTGGTTCATGACACAGCCGGTTCCTGGGCCAGGACGTCAGTCGCTGGCGATGACGCACTTAGTGGTGCAGACACTTCCAGTATCTGGACGGCTTGGCAGTCTTCCGCGGGAGTAGGCTTGAGTGCGGTGGCCATCTTGGGTGCTGGCTCGGCAGCCGCGGAGGGATCCACTGCCTCTGGGATCGTGGCAAACACGGAGGGGCTGCTCCTCTGGACCAATTGGGTAACCCGGATCTCCGGTGGGTGCTTGTCAAAGACCGGTTCCCCGTTGACAGTCATTTCTTCCCACTTGGGTTGTGGGAGCGCCATCTTCTCTGCTTCCTCCGCCACGGTCAGTGCAGGAAATGAGGGTGGAGCCCAGAGGGAGGAGTCTTCACTCCCTTGGCTCACATTGCAGAGTTCTTGGTGGGCAGTCTTTAGTTTTCTCGCTTCTAGTGGGAACGTAGACATCATTTTGGCGCTCTTGAGAGGGCGTTCTTGAGTTTTCCAGCTTCCAAAGGGCATAAAGAAGCGGCGCCATTACACGAATATGGCGATTTAACCCTTGGAGTGCCGTGCGCACTGTGGAGAGCTTTTCTGGCACCGCAATAAAGGCAACAAAAGTCAATTTTCAGGGTTTTGGCACAATTCTTAGGCCTTGTAGCGGTGTTAGGAACACAATGCGATCCTGTTATGGCAGAGATAGGCACACAATCCGATCCTGTTGGCACACAGTTCTATCCTGTTGGCACACAGCTTGATCCTGTTGGCACACAGCTTGATCCTGTTCCAGTGATGCCCAAAAAATGCAATGAGCAGGATACGGGTACACTGACGCCACTTTTTCAGTGGGTCAGGTCCCAGCAGGTTTTGGCAATCATTGGCGGGAATAAATCTTCTGCACTCTAAATCTGGAGCTTGCAGGAAAAGACGTCTGCTTAGTAGCCCTGTAACTGTGGCAGGAATTTAGCTTCTGCACTTCTCTTTATCTTCTGCTTTGTGGGGACTGACTAGCTGAGGAGGAATATGGCTTCTCATAGGTCTCTGGACTTTACTCACAGATAGGCTCTCAGGGAATGCATTCGTCCTGGAACTCTGGAGGTTGTCTGCTTGCTTCATCCAGCCGAGGCTGACGGTTCTCAGGCTGGTGAGGTGATCAATGTCTCAGCCGAGACAAGATCCTGGCTTTCTTCCCTATGAAGGGGATCTCCTTGCGCACACACATCCTACCCCTAGCAGGGGATGGGCTACTCTGACCCTAACTTCCTTCTCTACCCAAGGTGCAGGATGTGGGAACAGTCCACACCTCCACAGAGGGGGAGCTAAGCTGGATTAATCCATTCCAGCTAAGATAAGCTAAACTGTAACTAGCTCCCTACCAATCCATTGCTGCCACCTGCTGATGAACATGGAAAATTACAAGGAAATTTACATTAGCAAAATCATATCAGATGACAAGGTGAAAGCTCTTAAGAGATAGTAGTGGGGTAGAGGCATGTCGTAACACAACTCTGGGGTGTTACACCTGTACCACGAGCCAAACAAGAAATGCAGCGGAAGATTTGGGAGGCTAACAAGTGGCTAACTGGTGCAGGAAGGAGGGGTTTGGGTTCCTGGAAAACTGGGCCGACTTCTCTGTCGGGGTCAGGCTCTATCGTAGGGATGAGCTGCACCTCAATGGGGAAGGGGCAGCTGTGTTGGGGGAGAAGATGGCTAGAAGGTTGGAAGAGTTTTTAGGGACTGGGGGGAGGGCGAATACCTTAAGGGAGGGGAAGACAATGCAGATAGAGACCTGGGGCGAGGTAATGAAACTATGGGAGAAATGAAAGGAGGGACTAGAACAGTTAATAAGGAAGGATGTAGAGTAAAAAATATACAAAAACCTCGTAATTGTATTTATACTAATGCCAGAAACCTGGATATATGTAGAAAACGGGCACTCAAGTCATAGGGAGTTGCATCAAAAAAGTTTATATAAACATATCACCATAACATTAAAATATAACATTTAAAAACAAATCAAATCATTACATAATATTTGAATATTAAATCGATATTGATATTATAATCGACTCGTGAGAATGGATGATCGAACAATATCAAATAAAATACCCCAAAAAATCGATTATTGAGAGCATCGACTGTTTGGGAAAACCACAGGGGATAGGAGTGATAAAAAATGAAAAATTGAAAAAATAATGAAAGAATAATGAAAAAATAAATAGGATAAAAGTCCTCCAGGTGCTGTTCCCAGTAGTAGCGTATGAGACCACTTACCGTATTTTTCGCCGTATAAGACGCACTTTTTCCCCCCCAAAAGTGGGGGGAAAATAGCACTGCGTCTTATACGGCGAATGTAGCTTATTTTGCCCAGTTTTCAATGATACAGCGGGTGTATCAGCTGTGAGGGAGGAGGGGCTGGGGGCGGCATCTGCATTTATAATGACAGCGGGGCCCGTGCAGTGACTGTATTCTACTACACGGGCCCCGCTTACTGTATAATCATATCCCTAATAGTTAATTGTTGTGTGCATGTAAAAGCATAATGAGCGATAATGATGAGCGCTGTGTATTACTTACAATTAGAAGCGCTCGCCGTTCGGAGCAGAGAGGAGGGAGGAGGCAGGCCGGGAGGACGGGCGCTGGCAACGTGAGTCATACGTCACGCGCCTGCGCCGCCCACTTTATGAATGAAGCAGGCGGCGTGGGCGCATGACGTATGACTCACGCTGCCAGCGCCTGTCCTCCAGGCCTGTCTCGTCCCTCCTCTCTGCTCTCTGCTCCGAACGGCGATCGCTTCTAATTGTAAGTAATACACAGCGCTCATTAACGCTCATTATGCTTTTACATGCATACAACAATTAACTATTAGGGATATGATTATACAGTAAGCGGGGCCCGTGTAGTAGAATACAGTCACTGCACGGGCCCCGCTGTCATTATTAAAGCAGATGCGACCCCCACCCCCATTATAAAAGCAGATGCGACCCCCACACTTATGGAGGGGATCTGTGGATGACACATAGCATAGGATGCTATATATGTGTCATCCACAGATCCCCCCCATAACTGTCATACACAGATCCTCATCCTCATAACAGTGCCATCCAGAGAGGATCCCCCATAAGTGTCACCCACAGATCCCCCATAACAGTGCGTCACCCACAGATCCCCCATAACAGTGCGTCATCCACAGATCCCCATAACAGTGCGTCATCCACAGATCCCCATAACAGTGCGTCACTCACAGATCCCCCATAACAGTGCGTCACTCACAGATCCCCCATAACAGTGAGTCACCCACAGATCCCCCATAACAGTGCGTCACCCACAGATCCCCCATAACAGTGCGTCATCCACAGATCCCCATAACAGTCCGTCACTCACAGATCCCCCATAACAGTGCGTCACCCACAGATCCCCATAACAGTCCGTCACTCACAGATCCCCCATAACAGTGCGTCACCCACAGATCCCCCATAACAGTGCGTCACTCACAGATTCCCCATAACAGTGCGTCATCCACAGATCCCCCATAACAGTTCGTCACTCACAGATCCCCCATAACAGTGTGTCATCCACAGATCCTCCATAACAGTGCGTCACCCACAGACCACAATTAGTTCAAAAACCACCAAAAGCACACCTTTTGGTTCAAAATATTTTTTTTCTTATTTTCCTCCCCAAAAACCTAGGTGCGTCTTATGGGCCGGTGCGTCTTATAGGGCGAAAAATATGGTATATTCTCTTTAGTAAGATGTATAACCACTCATAGCTTGATATAGTTACCATATAAATACGGATGCTTTGTATAAACAAGCAAGCGAACATATGGACAGAAAACAAGCAGTCTCTTTACCGTGTCTTCACCACTTCCTAGTGGTTTTTATTCAGCAAGACAGACCACACGCCTAATCAGCGATGATTTATTTTCCCAGTAGTTCGGTGTAGATGCAGGCTTCAGTAGCGTATTGTATTAAATCGAGACTCAAACAAAACTTTCAAGTGGTGATCCCATACTTTCGAAGGATGATCACGCACCTGGTGGCGTCTCACGTGGCGTCCCACTTGGTTTCTGTACGTCACCTGTTTACGAATTACAGCGCAATGTTTCTTTCCACATTATATCATCCGTAATTACTGTAGTCGAATTGCCATACGTGTTTCGAGGTTACACACCTCTTCTTCAGTGGCTGTTGGGCAATGCCAGAAACCTGCCTAATAAAATTGGGGAACTGGAAGTAGTAATGTCTGAGGAGAGGGGTCTGCCTTTATGTAAAGTCCTGTCTAAAGCCCACACTCCAAGAAGATATAAGTGAGGGACATGAACACGTTGAGTCACTGTGGGTAGAAATACCTGGAGGCAAAAACGATAATAAATTACTAATAGAAGTTTATTATAAGCCACTAAATATATCAGACTCCACAGAAAATCTATATATACACAGTATACTATATATATATACAGTATATATATATATATAGATTACAGAGAACAGTATACTGTATGATATATATATATTCAGGGCTGGCGCTACCATAGAGGCAAGGGGGGCAATTGCCCCCGGGCCCCCGACTCCTTAGGGGCCCCCAGCGCCGGCCCGGCCGTAACTACTAATTGAATAATTCTATTGTCAATTTGTGTGCCTGTGTCTAGAGAGACGCCGCGGCGCCGCTGCAGTAATGTAATTAATAAATTAAAACTAACTGGGCTGGTCCGGAGTCAAGTGGAGGCCGCTGACTCACCTGACTGTGCCTGCGCTGCGCTGCCGCTGCTTGTCTCTTTAAAAGATTAGAGACTGGAGCAGCGGCATGCACGGCACAGGCAGGCACGTCTAGCGTCTGGCTGACGTACGTTGCCACAGGCTCCGCCCCCCCCCCCCGCCCTGGATTGAACTTAAGGAGGCATTGAGGCAAGGAGCAAGCAGCAATTAAGCAAGCAAGCGCCATTGGCATTTGGCAGCCAGCCACAGGCCAGAGCCCAGTCTGACTCTGCCAGCAGCGCCAAGGAAGGCCCGCCGCCCACAGACAGAAGGCAGCCAGACCCCAGCCAAGTTCCAAACTTCCACTGACTATCTGGTAGGTTCATAATTCATTAGTTATATTGTTTTGTTGTTAATTAAACTGGATCAGATCAATGATCCATCCATACATTCCCAGTGTTTCCCACTCACTGACTTACTTAGTCCGGCACCATCTCACCCGTCCGGGCCGTCCCAGTGTAATACTAGCCCGCCCTGCGGGCTGCGGCCCTGGTTCTGTTTGTGTTTGGAGTCAGTTGGACTGGAGAAATTGTTGTGCATTTTCATACATATACAATATTATCTAATGACATTATGATCAAAATGTATGCTCATCTCATTGCCTTTAAGAATAAAATCAGCCTGAACCAAAGTTCTATTATGTGGCTGAGGAAGCCAAGATGAGTTCATGGCAAGTTCAATTTAAAAAAAAAACAATTGTGAACATAAACGGACATTGTGTTTAAAAGTTATTGCTAAAGATATGGGACCATCTGTAAGGAGTAAGTCAACTCCCTAAGACATATCTGTCTGGAGGGAACAAGGTTACTTGATAAGGTCTCATATCCTTGAGGCACACCTGCTATATGAAGTTCAATTTATATATTCATAATTATATTATATATATATATCTCTGCATGGTATATTTAGTTTACAACATATGTTAATCAATAATTCATATAATGTATTATCTATGTGTAACAATGTATCGATTCATATATATGTCATACCATGTATTTACCATTTAGAAGGTATTGTAGAAGGTATAGAAACAAGTAAGTTTATGTTAATTGGATTTCTAAGAAGAGTAAATGCCATTTCAAAACAATAGTTATTCATGGATGTAGATAAGTGAAATGTACAAGTTCCGATGCCAAGCATCAAAGCCGCTATATAAAATTTTCATCAAGTCACATGGGATTATCTGCACCTGGTCCTTCAATCTATGGGTATCAGGGGTCCATTTGTACAGGCCATCAGGGCTCTTTACTCCTCTCCAGTTGCATACCTTAAACTCCCGTCTATGAACCCTGCCCCCATCCAAATCCTTAGGGGTACTCGTCAAGGATGTCCTCTATCTCCGGCGCTTTTTGCCCTGGCGATGGAACCTCTGGCCATTGCCATCAGAACTGACCTAAATATCTCAGGAGTCAAAGTTGGCGACACTGAGCATAAGCTAAGCTTGTTTGCAGATGACCTACTCCTTTCACTTACTAATCCCCTCATTTCTCTGCCGAACCTCCTTAAGTTGCTAAAGTCCTTTACAGAAATATCTGGGCTTCGTGTTAACCACCAAAAATCTGAGCTCATGTTATATAACACTCCCCCTGCTTTGCAGTCACTCTTGAAAGCAAGATTTTCAGTTTCATCATTTGCCTAATCACATTCCATACTTTGGTACGGTAGTCCCCACCCACCTCCATATGATGTATAGGCTGAACTACTGCACCCTTATATCAGGGCTATCAGAGAGGACCTTAAGACCTGGAGTTCACTACCCATATCATGGATAGGTCGGATTACATGTTATTAGAATGGTAGTTCTGCCCAGGCTGTTGTACTTATTTCGTACTATACCACTACCAGTCCCGAGTGGGGATCTCCACGACCTGCAGAGAGATGTGCTGAAGTTTATCTGGGGCGGTAAACGTGCCCGCATAGCTCGGACTACCATGTGTCGACATAAAACACAAGGGGGTCTCTCTGTTACTGATTTCATAAAGTACTATAAAGCTGCTAGACTGGCCCAGCTTTTTTTGACACATACTAAGCCAGAGACACACCCCATATGGGTTTCAATAGAACAGTCCCTCCTCTCGCCTTGGTCATGGAGGGCCCTACTATGGACCTCACTATCTCTACCGCTCAGGGTACGCTTTAACTCACCACTGTCCTACCAAGCCCTGTTACTGTGGAGATCTGTCAGGTTTAAGCTGGCCCTAGAATCGAGAATCTCTCCACTTCTTCACCTTATAGGTAATCGGGCCTTCCCTCCAGGAATGAAAGCCTCCGATTTTAGCTGGTGGATTGGCAACAAATATGTGACTCTACACAGATTCTTGGTCAGAGGGAAATTGATTACCCTGAACGATTTTAAAGATAAATCTGCCCTCCCTAGGAGCGAATCGTTCAGGGCTAATCAAATATTCTCATTCTTCCACTCTTTAAGGATCAATAATGTGAATCTAGATTTCACTCCCTTTGAACGTTATGCTAACTTTTCTTTGTGTAGGCAAGGACTATTGTCTAGACTATACGGAATGCTAGATCCCTCGCCGGATGGGGTTCGTCTCCCGTATATGGTAGAGTGGGAGAAGGATACACAGGTAGAATACCCTCTTTCAGATTGGTTCTTCCCTTCCCAAACCATAACCAAAAGTTCTTGGCAAACCACACTGGCAGAGACCTCTGTGAAAATTCTTCATAGAACCCATTTAGTGCCTTACAGGCTACATCACATTTATCCAGAGGTATCACCGCTCTGCTTTAGGGGATGTGCTAAGAACGGGACAGTCTATCATATCTGGTGGACATGCCTTCATGTCCAGCTATTATGGTCCTAAAGTGTATAGATTGCTTTCTTCAGTTCTAGATTGTAATTACCAACCAACCCCCACTTATTGTCTCTTAGGGGATAAGCCACCCTGGTTGACATTTGCCAAGTTCAGACTGTCTCAATATATCTTAATGGCCGCAAGAATCCATATAGCGTTCAAACGAAGTCCAGCATATTAAGCTATCAGGCAGTTTTGGATAGGATTAATAGGATTCTGTTGTATGAGAAGCTTTCAGCTATCCGCATGGACACTTTCGAGGCATTTGAAAAACTTTGGGAACCCTGGGTTTCTTCCTCCTACTCCGCCAATGTACAGCAAAGTCTGTCACTGTAAGGATGGCAATATTGTACGTGAATAATCCGGGCTTGTTGATATGTATGTTCGTACGTTGGACGCTTCTGACTTGCTCCTTATTTACCAGCTATAATAGCTATTGGATCTCCATTTGATGATTGATATTGTGCTTATTGTTTTATTTTTCTATGTTTTATGTGTGTCTACAATGTATATCATATCGCTTTGTCAAGATGCTTTTACTTGATGATATTTTACTTTCTAATAAAGCTTTTGAAACATAACATTTTCATCAAGTCAACCTATATTTCAAAAAGATAGGAGAAGACAGTCAACTCCAACAAGTCCAGTATATAATTAATTAAAAGAGTCAGGGAAAGACCTTCCTCAATGATTTATATAGATAGGTCAACGAGGTCCTAAGAACGTATTATTAGATATTTAATTTTAAATGCTTAAAGTTGTGATGTTCATTTACAATACCGCAGTGCCATCTGGAGGCAGATGGACAATATTATATTATTTCATTATTTGTTCTATACCATATAAGGAGTTGATATGACATCATGGTGTTATTAGCATGCAAGTACACCCACCTTACCTGATTGGGAATCCCTAATCTAAAGGGGATGATTCTTAGATAAGGGGGGGAATAATTACTCGTGTGCGGGGTAGCAAGGGAATTAGAGAGAGAGAAAAATAGATCCATATATCCATCGATTCATTCATTCAATCAAAAAGAAAAACTTTATCAGAAGAAACTTGGATTATTCTTTTTGGATTACTAGGAAAGTTCTTCAGAACTGGTCCCATCTGAACTCTGTCTACCTTTGACCCGGTAACGTATATTTTGTTTACTACTCATGATATTAATAAGATATTTCTCTCGGTATATATCCAAGAGTTCCCATACTGTGGGGATATATAGTCTTAGGTGCCTCCATAATGCTGATTATTCTCTTAGCAAAGATGCATATTGTTAATGGAAGATCTGACATTATTTGAAAAGAGGACTAAACCCTTGGAAAGTTATTTTCCTTAGTCTGATTGCCGAGCTGAATATTTTATCATATTAATATCATATATTTTTGATTGGTCATAGGAAAACAGAGTCAAGGGATAACAGTTATTTTCCTGTAAATCCGTGTTTTATTGTTATAGCTTGATTGATAACAGAAGATCCTAAGTTTCTCTTGGTATATGAGTCCGTTTGTTAAAAGTATGACACTGGTCATCATAAATCATTAAATCATACTGTGCTGATCAGATAGGGGTGCGTCAACACCACCATGTGGTACATTTTGGGTATTATTTTGTAACTTCATCATTTGTTTTGCAGTTGTATTGTTTTATATTCTTGGTTTTTATAATAAACGATTATATATTTTTGCATATACAATTGTTCCTTTGTTTCACTGCTTGCACAAATCAAATTAAGATACTTGATAAAAAGAACTTAGAGGCGTTTTTCTATGTCCACCTGAAGGATAATATAATTTTAATATTTTTTTTTTATCCTCTCTTTTAACCACCTCCGGACCGCCTAACGCAGACACTGGGCGTGCAACCCTCGTTCTCTAGGTGTCGCTAGGTCCTCCAAACCTCAGGCTATTCAAAGCCTTGTGGACCCTCAGTCCTCCTGACTGAGACCACACACAGAGCCTCCGCTTCACAAAACAGTCTCGCTCTCCCTTCTCAGACTGACCTACTCTGAGGTGCTTTATGCCAGCCTGATTACAGCAGGCCTCACCTGCGATCACCTCAGGTAGAAAGGAAAAGCCGTACTGGAAGGGTGTGGACTGGCAACTCCCTCTACCAAGCCTGGCCACCAGTCCAAGTAAAATCCAGCCCAGAAAATGTATACAAAAATGTCTCAGCAAACTATGCTTTGCTGAGACTACTGCCACTCTCTGGATTTTATCTGTCTCACCCATCTGAGGTACCTGAAGTGAGACAACACACCTTCCAGCACTGTTCACATTACCACAATATATATATTTCTATATATATATATATATATATATGTAGTGTCCCACTAGGTAAAAGTGGGCACTACACAAGGGTGAATTGGGCCACGTTGTCCTCCTACTCCTAAGGGACAGTGGCAGTATATTTAACCATCCATTTTAATGTATTTTCTATGTGTATTGTCCCCCTGTGATATGTGCAGCAGGCCTATTAGGGTGTAGTGTAACATCCTAGACACTAGAGGGAGATAGAGAGCCCCTAGTATAAATGTTCAGGCCCAGACAGGGAGGGGAGAGTCTGTAGTTCAGGAGTCTGTGGAGACAAAAGTGAGAAGGCACCAGCCAGAGACAAGCTGAGGGCCTCCTCCTGACATGCAGCTGGACAGCCCAGGCTTCTACTTGCTACCAGGAGGCTAGTGGAAGGATCCTAGCCTGCCTGAGGATAAAGAGCCAGAGTTAGCTCAGAGGAATCACCCCATGAGAAGAGTTTGCCTCCTGGGAGAAACCTGCAGTTCCCACAAGCCGAGCAGAGCCAGTGTACCAGCTAAACAAGTAAGCTAAAGGGCAGAAGGATTATAAGTGTAAAGCAAGGACATATACCTGAGGAAGATTGCTACCAAGGATAGAAGCCAGTATTAGGGCATACGGGCCTTGGGATACAGCCAGACAGAATAACTAAAGAATAGTGCAGCCTGGCCTGGGAGTGTTTTTTTTACCCTCTGAGTATCTTGCAAGGAACATTATTACCTGCCGTTGATATGAAAGCCTGCTTGGGATGTGAACCTGCTATATGGAACTGTGCTTACAACAAACTGTACAAAGTTGAACTGTTGCTAGTAAAGAAAAGTTTGGTTCACCATACCATCGTGTTCCTCACTTATTACAACTATCAAATCGGTGTGCCACCGTTACAGGCACTGGCCTCACAAATCTTAAAGGGATCTCGCCCTAGGCACATTAAACACCTGCAACATCCAGGGCACCTCATCCACCATCAGGCCTGGTCCCTAAATACCCTGTGTCAGCCTCTCCATCACTGCTGTACGCCTGCCCAGGGTCTCCCTACAAACTGTGAGTAACCCTTGTTTGCACATTAACCGTAACCTCACATCGCAATACCCTGCAGGGCGGTGTGCTGCATATACTACAGAGAACAGTATACTGTTGGGGATGAGCAAATTTCATATTTTGAAGTTCATGTTCGGGTTGTGGTATATGCTGAATTGCATTATGGATTCCGTTACCATGGACCATAATGGAATTCCAAGACGGAATGCATAACGGAATACCTTTAAAGGCATTCGGTTATTCATTCTGTCATAATAGAAGTTTATGGCCTGCATAACGGATCCGTCTAAAGGCATTCCGTTATTTATTCCTTCATGGAATTGCATTACGGTCCGTGGTAACAGAATTCATAACGCAATTCAGCATATACCACAACCCGAACACGAACTCGAACTTCAAAATATTAAATTTGTTCATCCCTATATACTGTATATACAGTCGTCGCCAAAAGTTTTGAGAATTACATAAATATTGGAAATTGGAAAAGTTGCTGCTTAAGTTTTTATAATAGCAATTTGCATATACTCCAGAATGTTACGAAGAGTGATCAGATGAATTGCATAGTCCTTCTTTGCCATGAAAATTAACTTAATCCCAAAAAAAACTTTCCACTGCATTTCATTGCCGTCATTAAAGGACCTGCTGAGATCATTTCAGTAATCGTCTTGTTAACTCAGGTGAGAATGTTGATGAGCACAAGGCTGGAGATCATTATGTCAGGCTGATTGGGTTAAAATGGCAGACTTGACCTGTTAAAAGGAGGGTGGTGCTTGAAATCATTGTTCTTCCATTGTTAACCATGGTGACCTGCAAAGAAACACTTGCAGCCATCATTGCGTTGCATAAAAATGGCTTCACAGGCAAGGATATTGTGGCTACTAAGATTGCACCTCAATCAACAATTTATAGGATTATCAAGAACTTCAAGGAAAGAGGTTCAATTCTAGTTAGGCCTCATGCACACGACAGTATTTTTTCACGGTCCGCAAAAACGTCCGTAGGTCCGTGATCTGTGACCGTTTTTTCGTCCGTGGGTCTTCCTTGATTTTTGGAGGATCCACGGACATGAAAAAAAATTCGTCCTGAATTACAATGCAAGTCAATGGGGACGGATCCGTTTGACGTTGACACAATATGGGGCCATTTCAAATGGATCCGTCCCCATTGACTTTAAATGTAAAGTCTGGAGTCCCTTTTATACCATCTGATCGGAGTTTTCTCCAATCCGATGGTATATTTTAACTTGAAGCGTCCCCATCACCATGGGAACGCCTCTATGTTAGAATATACTGTCGGATATGAGATAGATCGTGAAAACTCATTTCCGACAGTATATTCTAACACAGAGGCGTTCCCATGGTGATGGGGACGCTTCTAGTTAGAATATACTACAAACTGTGTACATGACTGCCCCCAGGGGGGGCCGATGGGGGGGGGGCGATGGGGGGCGCACACTGTGCCACCAACGAATTATTACAATAGAGGGAGGAAGGGGGGGGCCGATGGGGGACGCACACTGTGCCACCAACGAATTATTACAATAGAGGGAGGAAGGGGGGGCGGGGGGGCGCACACTGTGCCACCAACTAATTCTTACAATAGAGGGAGGAAGGGGGGGCGCACACTGTGCCACCAACTAATTATTACAATAGAGGGAGGGAGGGGGGGGCGCACTGGCCACCAATGATATTCAAACTGGGGAGGGGGGGGTCTGCCCCCTGCTGCCTGGCAGCCCTGATCTCTTACAGGGGGATATGATAGTACAATTAACCCCTTCAGGTGCCGCACCTGAAGGGGTTAATTGTGCTGATCACGGCCCCCTGTAAGAGATCGGGTGCTGCCAGGCAGCAGGGGGCAGTCTTGTACACAGTTTGTAGTGTATTCTAACTAGAAGCGTCCCCATCACTATGGGAACGCCTCTGTGTTAGAATATACTGTCGGATATGAGTTTTCACGAAGTGAAAACTTAGATCTGAAAAAGCTTTTATGCAGACGGATCTTCGGATCCGTCTGTATGAAAGTAACCTATGGCCACGGATCACGGATGCGAATCTTGTGTGCATCCGTGTTCTTTCACGGACCCATTGACTTGAATGGGTCCGTGAACCGTTGTCCGTCAAAAAAATAGGACAGGTCATATTTTTTTGACGGACAGGATACACGGATCACGGTCTCAGCTGCAAAACGGTGCATTTTCCGATTTTTCCACTGACCCATTGAAAGTCAATGGGTCCGCGAAAAAAAACGGAAAACGGCACAACGGCCACGGATGCACACAACGGTCGTGTGACCGTGTGCATGAGGCCTTAAGAAGGCTTCAGGGCGTCCAAGAAAGTCCAGCAAGTGCCAGGATCGTCTCCTAAAGAGGATTCAGCTGCGGGATCGGAGCGCCACCAGTGCAGAGCTTGCTCAGGAATGGCAGCAGGCAGGTGTGAGCGCATCTGCACGCACAGTGAGGCGAAGACTTTTGGAAGATGGCCTGGTGTCAAGAAGGGCAGCAAAGAAGCCACTTCTCTCCAAAAAAAAACATCAGGGACAGATTGATCTTCTGCAGAAAATATGGTGAATGGACTGCTGAGGACTGGGGCAAAGTCATATTCTCCGATGAAGCCTCTTTCCGATTGTTTGGGGCATCAGGAAAAAGGCTTGTCCGGAGAAGAAAAGGTGAGCGCTACCATCAGTCCTGTGTCATGCCAACAGTAAAGCATCCTGAGACCATTCATGTGTGGGGTTGCTTCTCATCCAAGGAAGTGGGCTCACTCCCAATTTTGACCAAAAACACAGCCATGAATAAAGAATGGTACCAAAACACCCTCCAACAGCAACTTCTTCCAACAATCCAACAACAGTTTGGTGAAGAACAATGCATTTTCCAGCACAATGGAGCACCGTGCCATAAGGCAAAAGTGATAACTAAGTGGCTCGGGGACCAAAACGTTGACATTTTGGGTCCATGGCCTGGAAACTCCCCAGATCTTAATCCCATTGAGAACTTGTGGTCAATCCTCAAGAAGCGGGTGGACAAACAAAAACCCACTAATTCTGACAAACTCCAAGAAGTGATTATGAAAGAATGGGATGCTATCAGTCAGGAATTGGCCCAGAAGTTGATTGAGAGCATGCCCAGTCGAATTGCAGAGGTCCTGAAAAAGAAGGGCCAACACTGCAAATGCTGAATTTTTTGCATAAATGTCATGAAATTGTCAATAAAAGCCTTTGAAACTTATGAAGTGCGTGTAATTATATTTCACTACATCACCGAAACAACTGAAACAGAGATCTAAAAGCAGTTTAGCAGCAAATTTAGTGAAAACTAATATTTGTGTCATTCTCAAAGCTATACTTATATACTATACTTATATATATATATATATATATATATATATATATATAGGTCCTTCTAAAAAAATTAGCATATTGTGATAAAGTTCATTATTTTCTGTAATGTACTGATAAACATTAGACTTTTATATATTTTAGATTCATTACACACAACTGAAGTAGTTCAAGCCTTTTATTGTTTTAATATTGATGATTTTGGCATACAGCTCATGAAAACCCAAAATTCCTATCTAAAAAAATTAGCATATCATGAAAAGGTTCTCTAAACGAGCTATTAACCTAATCATCTGAATCAACTAATTAACGCTAAACACCTGCAAAAGATTCCTGAGGCTTTTAAAAACTCCCAGCCTGGTTCATTACTCCAAACCGCAATCATGGGTAAGACTGCCGACCTGACTGCTGTCCAGAAGGCCATCATTGACACCCTCAAGCAGGAGGGTAAGACACAGAAAGACATTTCTGGACGAATAGGCTGTTCCCAGAGTGCTGTATCAAGGCACCTCAGTGGGAAGTCTGTGGGAAGGAAAAAGTGTGGCAGAAAACGCTGCACAACGAGAAGAGGTGACCGGACCCTGAGGAAGATTGTGGAGAAGGACCGATTCCAGACCTTGGGGGACCTGCAGAAGCAGTGGACTGAGTCTGGAGTAGAAACATCCAGAGCCACCGTGTACAGGCGTGTGCAGGAAATGGGCTACAGGTGCCGCATTCCCCAGGTCAAGCCACTTTTGAACCAGAAACAGCGGCAGAAGCGCCTGACCTGGGCTACAGAGAAGCAGCACTGGACTGTTGCATGTCATTCGGAAATCAAGGTGCCAGAGTCTGGAGGAAGACTGGGGAGAGGGAAATGCCAAAATGCCTGAAGTCCAGTGTCAAGTACCCACAGTCAGTGATGGTCTGGGGTGCCATGTCAGCTGCTGGTGTTGGTCCACTGTGTTTTATCAAGGGCAGGGTCAATGCAGCTAGCTATCAGGAGATTTTGGAGCACTTCATGCTTCCATCTGCTGAAAAGCTTTATGGAGATGAAGATTTCATTTTTCAGCACGACCTGGCACCTGCTCACAGTGCCAAAACCACTGGTAAATGGTTTACTGACCATGGTATTACTGTGCTCAATTGGCCTGCCAACTCTCCTGACCTGAACTCCATAGAGAATCTGTGGGATATTGGGAAGAGAAAGTTGAGAGACGCAAGACCCAACACTCTGGATGAGCTTAAGGCCGCTATGGAAGCATCCTGGGCCTCCATAACACCTCAGCAGTGCCACAGGTGATTGCCTCCATGCCATGCCGCATTGAAGCAGTCATTTCTGCAAAAGGATTCCCGACCAAGTATTGAGTGCAGAACTGAACATAATTATTTGAAGGTTGACTTTTTTTGGATTAAAAACACTTTTCTTTTATTGGTCGGATGAAATATGCTAATTTTTTTAGATAGGAAATTTGGGTTTTCATGAGCTGTATGCCAAAATCATCAATATTAAAACAATAAAAGGCTTGAACTACTTCAGTTGGTGTGTAATGAATCTAAAATATATGAAAGTCTAATGTTTATCAGTACATTACAGAAAATAATGAACTTTATCACAATATGCTAATTTTTTGAGAAGGACCTGTATACATACTACAGAGGACAGTTTATATATACTGTACACACTACAGAGGACACACTACAGAAGACAGTATACTGTATGTACAGTATATACTACAGAGGACAGTATACAGATGGATCTGGATAGATTGGAGGCTTGAAATTTGAGGTACTTGTGTGTGGGGCAGTATTCCTGACCATAAGTGAACCATGTCACAGGATATGTTTGATTAGGATTATTATGCTTTATTTTGAGATGTATTGTATGTGAACTTTTTGTTATACCCATTGTATTTGCAGTGCTGCTGAACGGATTGTATATTTTTAATGCTAGTGCAGGTTTTGCATAGCGGGTATCATTCTTTGTGATTACACCTTCTTATAATAAGTGGTTATTTGACTTGCTCAGCGACACTGCCAATACATTGACATACCTGTGTGCCTACGGTGCTATTTTGTTATCTAATAACTGAACATACTAGCTTAACCACCTCCGGACCGCCTAACGAAGATTCGCGTTCCGGAGGTGGCAGCTCTGCGCAGAGTCACGCATATATGCGTCATCTCGCGAGAGCCGTGATTTCCTGTGAACGCGCACACACAGGCGCGCGCGTTCACAGGAACGGAAGGTAAGCGAGTGGATCTCCAGCCTGCCAGCGGCGATCGTTCGCTGGCAGGCTGGAGATGTGATTTTTTTTAACCCCTAACAGGTATATTAGACGCTGTTTTGATAACAGCGTCTAATATACCTGCTACCTGGTCCTCTGGTGGTCCCTTTTGTTTGGATCGACCACCAGAGGACACAGATAGCTGTGTAAAGTACCACAAAACACCACTACACTACACCCGCCCAGTCACTTATTAACCCCTTATGAACCCCTGATCACCCATGATCACCCCATATAGACTCCCTGATCACCCCCCTGTCATTGATCACCCCCCTGTCATCTATCACCCCCCTGTAAGGCTCCATTCAGACGTCCGTATGATTTTTACGGATCCACGGATACATGGATCGGATCCGCAAAACACATACGGACGTCTGAATGGAGCCTTACAGGGGGGTGATCAATGACAAGGGGGTGATCACGCATATAGACTTCCTGATCACCCCCCTGTCATTGATCACCCCCCTGTCATTGATCACCCCCCTGTAAGGCTCCATTCAGACGTCCGTATGATTTTTACGGATCCACAGACACATGGATCGGATCCGCAAAACACATACGGACGTCTGAATGGAGCCTTACAGGGGGGTGATCAATGACAAGGGGGTGATCACGCATATAGACTTCCTGATCACTTCCCTGTCATTGATCACCCCCCTGTCATTGATCACCCCCCTGTAAGGCTCCATTCAGATGTCCGTATGATTTTTACGGATCCACGGATACATGGATCGGATCCGCAAAACACATACGGACGTCTGAATGGAGCCTTACAGGGGGGTGATCAATGACAAGGGGGTGATCACGCATATAGACTTCCTGATCACTTCCCTGTCATTGATCACCCCCCTGTCATTTATCACCCCCCTGTAAGGCTCCATTCAGACGTCCGTATGATTTTTACGGATCCACGGATACATGGATCGGATCCGCAAAACACATACGGACGTCTGAATGGAGCCTTACAGGTGGGTGATCAATGACAAGGGGGTGATCACCCATATAGACTTCCTGATCATCCCCCTGTCATTGATCACCCCCCTGTCATTGATCACCCCCCTGTAAGGCTCCATTCAGACGTCCGTATGATTTTTACGGATCCACGGATACATGGATCGGATCCGCAAAACACATACGGACGTCTGAATTGTGCCTTACAGGGGGGTGATCAATGACAGGGGGGTGATCACCTCATATAGACTCCGTGATCACCCCCCTGTCATTGATCACCCCCCTGTAAGGCTCCATTCAGACGTCCGTATGCGTTTTGCGGATCCGATCCATGTATCCGTGGATCCGTAAAAATCATACAGACGTCTGAATGGAGCCTTACAGGGGGGTGATCAATGACAGGGGGGTGATCAATGACAGGGGGGTGATCAATGACAGGGGGGTGATCACCCCATATAGACTCCCTGATCACCCCCCTTTCATTGATCACCCCCTGTAAGGCTCCATTCAGACATTTTTTTTGTTAGCGGAAATATTTATTTTATTTTTTTTTTTTTTTCTTACTAAGTCTCATATTCCACTAACTTGTGTAAAAAAAAAAAATCTCACATGAACTCACCATACCCCTCACGGAATCCAAATGCGTAAAAATTTTTAGACATTTATATTCCAGACTTCTTCTCACGCTTTAGGGCCCCTAAAATGCCAGGGCAGTATAAATACCCCACATGTGACCCCATTTCGGAAAGAAGACACCCCAAGGTATTCCGTGAGGGGCATATTGAGTCCATGAAAGATTTAACTTTCTGTCCCAAGTTAGCGGAAAAGGAGACTTTGTGAGAAAAAATGGGGTCACATGTGGGGTATTTATACTGCCCTGGCATTTTAGGGGCCCGAAAGCGTGAGAAGAAGTCTGGGATCCAAATGTCTAAAAATGCCCTCCTAAAAGGAATTTGGGACGCTTTGCGCATCTAGGCTGCAAAAAAGTGTCACACATCTGGTATCGCCGTACTCAGGAGAAGTTGGGGAATGTGTTTTGGGGAGTCATTTTACATATACCCATGCTGGGTGAGATAAATATCTTGGTCAAATGCCTACTTTGTATAAAAAAATGGGAAAAGTTGTCTTTTGCCAAGATATTTCTCTCACCCAGCATGGGTATATGTAAAATGACACCCCAAACTACATTCCCCAACTTCTCCTGAGTACGGCGATACCAGATGTGTCACACTTTTTTGCAGCCTAGGTGGGCAAAGGGGCCCAAATTCCAAAGAGCACCTTTAGGATTTCACAGGGCATTTTTTACACATTTTGATTTCAAACTACTTTGCACACATTAGGGCCCCTAGAATGCCAGGGCAGTATAACTACCCCACAAGTGACCCCATTTTGGAAAGAAGACACCCCAAGGTATTCTGTGAGGGGCATGGCGAGTTCCTAGAATTTTTTATTTTTTGTCAAAAGTTAGTGTAATATGAGACTTTGTAAGAAAAAAAAAATCATCATTTTCCGCTAACTTGTGACAAAAAATAAAAAATTCTAGGAACTCGCCTGAATGGAGCCTTACAGGGGGGTGATCAGGGAGTCTATATGGGGTGATCAGGGGTTAATAAGTGACAGGGGGGGGTGTAGTGTAGTGGTGTTTGGTGCTACTTATTACAGAGCTGCCTGTGTCCTCTGGGGGTCGATCCAAGCAAAAGGGACCACCAGAGGACCAGGTAGCAGGTATATTAGACGCTGTTATCAAAACAGCGTCTAATATACCTGTTAGGGGTTAAAAAAAATCGCATCTCCAGCCTGCCAGCGTACGATCGCCGCTGGCAGGCTGTAGATCCACTCTCTTACCTTCCGATCCTGTGAACGTGCGCGCCTGTGTCCGCGCGTTCAGAGGAAGTCTCGTGTCTCGCGAGATGACGCATATATGCCTGACTCTGCCTGGGACAGCCGCCTCCAGACCGCTATGGAAGCATCCTGGGCCTCCATAACACCTCAGCAGTGCCACAGGCTGATTGCCTCCATGCCACGCCGCATTGAAGCAGTCATTTCTGCAAAAGGATTCCCGACCAAGTATTGAGTGCAGAACTGAACATAATTATTTGAAGGTTGACTTTTTTTGGATTAAAAACACTTTTCTTTTATTGGTCGGATGAAATATGCTAATTTTTTTAGATAGGAAATTTGGGTTTTCATGAGCTGTATGCCAAAATCATCAATATTAAAACAATAAAAGGCTTGAACTACTTCAGTTGTGTGTAATGAATCTAAAATATATGAAAGTCTAATGTTTATCAGTACATTACAGAAAATAATGAACTTTATCACAATATGCTAATTTTTTGAGAAGGACCTGTATACATACTACAGAGGACAGTTTATATATACTGTACACACTACAGAGGACACACTACAGAAGACAGTATACTGTATGTACAGTATATATACTACAGAGGACAGTATACAGATGGATCTGGATAGATTGGAGGCTTGAAATTTGAGGTACTTGTGTGTGGGGCAGTATTCCTGACCATAAGTGAACCATGTCACAGGATATGTTTGATTAGGATTATTATGCTTTATTTTGAGATGTATTGTATGTGAACTTTTTGTTATACCCATTGTATTTGCAGTGCTGCTGAACGGATTGTATATTTTTAATGCTAGTGCAGGTTTTGCATAGCGGGTATCATTCTTTGTGATTACACCTTCTTATAATAAGTGGTTATTTGACTTGCTCAGCGACACTGCCAATACATTGACATACCTGTGTGCCTACGGTGCTATTTTGTTATCTAATAACTGAACATACTAGCTTAACCACCTCCGGACCGCCTAACGAAGATTCGCGTTCCGGAGGTGGCAGCTCTGCGCAGAGTCACGCATATATGCGTCATCTCGCGAGAGCCGTGATTTCCTGTGAACGCGCACACACAGGCGCGCGCGTTCACAGGAACGGAAGGTAAGCGAGTGGATCTCCAGCCTGCCAGCGGCGATCGTTCGCTGGCAGGCTGGAGATGTGATTTTTTTTAACCCCTAACAGGTATATTAGACGCTGTTTTGATAACAGCGTCTAATATACCTCCTACCTGGTCCTCTGGTGGTCCCTTTTGTTTGGATCGACCACCAGAGGACACAGATAGCTGTGTAAAGTACCACAAAACACCACTACACTACACCCCCCCAGTCACTTATTAACCCCTTATGAACCCCTGATCACCCATGATCACCCCATATAGACTCCCTGATCACCCCCCTGTCATTGATCACCCCCCTGTCATCTATCACCCCCCTGTAAGGCTCCATTCAGACGTCCGTATGATTTTTACGGATCCACGGATACATGGATCGGATCCGCAAAACACATACGGACGTCTGAATGGAGCCTTACAGGGGGGTGATCAATGACAAGGGGGTGATCACGCATATAGACTTCCTGATCACCCCCCTGTCATTGATCACCCCCCTGTCATTGATCACCCCCCTGTAAGGCTCCATTCAGACGTCCGTATGATTTTTACGGATCCACAGACACATGGATCGGATCCGCAAAACACATACGGACGTCTGAATGGAGCCTTACAGGGGGGTGATCAATGACAAGGGGGTGATCACGCATATAGACTTCCTGATCACTTCCCTGTCATTGATCACCCCCCTGTCATTGATCACCCCCCTGTAAGGCTCCATTCAGATGTCCGTATGATTTTTACGGATCCACGGATACATGGATCGGATCCGCAAAACACATACGGACGTCTGAATTGTGCCTTACAGGGGGGTGATCAATGACAGGGGGGTGATCACCTCATATAGACTCCGTGATCACCCCCCTGTCATTGATCACCCCCCTGTAAGGCTCCATTCAGACGTCCGTATGCGTTTTGCGGATCCGATCCATGTATCCGTGGATCCGTAAAAATCATACAGACGTCTGAATGGAGCCTTACAGGGGGGTGATCAATGACAGGGGGGTGATCAATGACAGGGGGGTGATCACCCCATATAGACTCCCTGATCACCCCCCTTTCATTGATCACCCCCTGTAAGGCTCCATTCAGACATTTTTTTTGTTAGCGGAAATATTTATTTTATTTTTTTTGTTTTTTCTTACTAAGTCTCATATTCCACTAACTTGTGTAAAAAAAAAAAATCTCACATGAACTCACCATACCCCTCACGGAATCCAAATGCGTAAAAATTTTTAGACATTTATATTCCAGACTTCTTCTCACGCTTTAGGGCCCCTAAAATGCCAGGGCAGTATAAATACCCCACATGTGACCCCATTTCGGAAAGAAGACACCCCAAGGTATTCCGTGAGGGGCATATTGAGTCCATGAAAGATTTAACTTTCTGTCCCAAGTTAGCGGAAAAGGAGACTTTGTGAGAAAAAATGGGGTCACATGTGGGGTATTTATACTGCCCTGGCATTTTAGGGGCCCGAAAGCGTGAGAAGAAGTCTGGGATCCAAATGTCTAAAAATGCCCTCCTAAAAGGAATTTGGGACGCTTTGCGCATCTAGGCTGCAAAAAAGTGTCACACATCTGGTATCGCCGTACTAAGGAGAAGTTGGGGAATGTGTTTTGGGGAGTCATTTTACATATACCCATGCTGGGTGAGATAAATATCTTGGTCAAATGCCTACTTTGTATAAAAAAATGGGAAAAGTTGTCTTTTGCCAAGATATTTCTCTCACCCAGCATGGGTATATGTAAAATGACACCCCAAACTACATTCCCCAACTTCTCCTGAGTACGGCGATACCAGATGTGTCACACTTTTTTGCAGCCTAGGTGGGCAAAGGGGCCCAAATTCCAAAGAGCACCTTTAGGATTTCACAGGGCATTTTTTACACATTTTGATTTCAAACTACTTTGCACACATTAGGGCCCCTAGAATGCCAGGGCAGTATAACTACCCCACAAGTGACCCCATTTTGGAAAGAAGACACCCCAAGGTATTCCGTGAGGGGCATGGCGAGTTCCTAGAATTTTTTATTTTTTGTCAAAAGTTAGTGGAATATGAGACTTTGTAAGAAAAAAAAAATCATCATTTTCCGCTAACTTGTGACAAAAAATAAAAAATTCTAGGAACTCGCCTGAATGGAGCCTTACAGGGGGGTGATCAGGGAGTCTATATGGGGTGATCAGGGGTTAATAAGTGACAGGGGGGGGTGTAGTGTAGTGGTGTTTGGTGCTACTTATTACAGAGCTGCCTGTGTCCTCTGGGGGTCGATCCAAGCAAAAGGGACCACCAGAGGACCAGGTAGCAGGTATATTAGACGCTGTTATCAAAACAGCGTCTAATATACCTGTTAGGGGTTAAAAAAATCGCATCTCCAGCCTGCCAGCGTACGATCGCCGCTGGCAGGCTGTAGATCCACTCTCTTACCTTCCGATCCTGTGAACGTGCGCGCCTGTGTCCGCGCGTTCACAGGAAGTCTCGTGTCTCGCGAGATGACGCATATATGCCTGACTCTGCCTGGGACAGCCGCCTCCAGACCGCGATCCTGCATTAGGGGGTCCGGAGGCGGTTATTGATCTGTTGGTGACTATTGGATATTGTATATCTCATTATTTTGGTAGTGATATGCTTAGTAGCGACATTTATTTCCAAGGTATATTTGGTAGTCACGGATAACTATACTTGGGATAACAGCCTTTGCAATGTTCTCTGTATCATTCTCCATCTTCCCTTTTTTCTTCTAAATAATTATCTATATTTTTAACATTTATTAGTTAATAAATATTGCAGAGGGCAGAGAAGTAGCAGATGAGGTTTAGCACTGATAAATATAAGGTTATGCACATGGGAAGGAATAATGCAAGTCACCCGTACATACTAAATGGTAAAACACTGGGTAACACTGACATGGAAAAGGACCTAGGAATTTTAGTGAACAGCAAACTAAGCTGTAAAAACCAGTGTCAGGCAGCTGCTGCCAAGGCCAATAAGATAATTGGTTGCATCAAAAGGGGCATAGATGCCCGTGATGAGAACATAGTTCTACCATTTTACAAATCACTGGTCAGACCACACATGGAGTACTGTGTACAGTTCTGGGCTCCTGTGAACAAGGCAGACATAGCAGAGCTGGAGAAGGTCCAGAGGAGGGCAACTAAAGTAATAACTGAAATGGGTGGAGTTATTCACTTTAGAAAAAAGACGACTCAGAGGAAATCTAATAACTATATATAAATACTAGCAGAAGGACCCAGCTTTGCACAGGTATATTTCATTTAATGTTTGTGTTAAAAGATATCGACAGTATCCACTATAACAGTGACATCTACAGTACCCCACCCCTTCAACAGTGACCTCCACAGTGGCCTGCCCCCTTAACAGTAACATCCACAGCGCCCTCACCATTAACAGTGACCTCCACAGCGGCCTGCCCCCTTAACAGTAACATCCACAGTGCCCTCTCCTTTAACAGTGATCTCCACAGCGGAGGCCCGTTTATTAGTGACCTCTACAGTACCCCGTCTCGTTAACAGTGATTTCGACAATAACGCGCTCCCTTAACAGTGATTTTTACAGAGCTCTGTACCCTTAAAATGTGACCTCCACAACACCACGCCCTCTTAACAATGACCTCTACAGCCCCCCGGCCCTTAATTAACACTGACCTCCACAGTTCCCTGTCCCCTTAACAGAGACCTCCACCGCGCCCGCCCCTTTAACAGTGACCTTCACAGCATCCCACCCCCTTAACAGTGACCTCCACATCAGCCCGCCCATTTAACAGTGACCACCACAGCGACTGCCCCTTTATTAGTGACCTCCACAATACCCCATTTCTTTAAAGGGTTTCTACCACCAGATTTTGACATATTTAGCTGACTGACACTAGCGATCTGCTAGTGTCTGCCCTACCTTAGGCCCCTTTCACACGGGCGAGTATTCCACGCGGATGCGATGCGTGAGGTGAACGCATTGCACCCGCACTGATTACCGACCCATTCATTTCTATGGGGCTGTGCACATGAGCGGTGATTTTCACGCATCACTTGTGCGTTGAGTGAAAATCGCAGCATGCTCTATATTCTGCGTTTTTCACGTAACGCAGGCCCCATAGAAATGAATGGGGTTACAAATGATGGCGTTATTTATCAAACTGGTGTAAGGTAGAACTGGCTCAGTTGCCAATAGCAACCAGATTCCACTTTTCATTTTCCAAAGGAGATGTCCAAAATGAAAGGTGGTGTACAATGTGAAAAATATAAATGTAAAATAAATAATATAGAAAAGAACACTGTGTGCTGTCCGCATCAGTATGTCCGTTCCGTAGCCCCACAAAAGAGATAGAACATGTCCTATTCTTGTCCGTTTTGCGGATAAGGATAGGCACTGTTACAATGGATCCGCAAAAAAATAAAAACTGATATTTTACAATCTGCATTTTGCGGACTGCAAAATACACAAGGCCGTCTGAATGCACCCTTGGTATCTGGAACGGGATTACAGTGCAGTTTATTATCCACTTGTAATTCACTCCATGGACACTAGAGGGCAATCTTGTCTGAAGAATGTAGGCTTATTTATATACTGTATATCGTGACTTCCTGTAAAATAAAGTAACAATGGTAACGGCCCACGTTCATGTCTGTAAACAATATTTTTGTGACAGTTTTAAGTCTGGCTTTGCTTAGTGTGAACTGGTGCGCCTTAGTAAAATATCTAGCGTGAGTGTAATGTGGTTTTAGGTGTAAAAGTGCACCAGGGGGTTGTCTGCCATCGGTTGCGACCTTTTGCGACTTTTGGAATGTAAAGTAAATGAGCCATAATCCAGGTCTAATCTCACTTTTAGCTCTTAAACATAGAAAAGCTGTGAAAAGTGGCAAGGATCACAAAATTTCGCAAATTTAACAAAATGTCCCAGAAAATCTCGCAGTTGCCATGACGTGTGACTTCATTAGACCACAAAACTGACTTATCCGATTTAATAAATGCCCCCCCCCCCCCTCCTTGGTGTATAAACATCACCTTCTAATGTCAGAGCCTGACGAACAGCTGCTGCAGAACCTCATAATACACCCCTCAGCTGCTGCAGAACCTCATAATACACCCCTCAGCTGCTGCAGAACCTCATAATACACCCCTCAGCTGCTGCAGAACCTCATAATACACAACTAAACTGCTGTAGAACCTTATAGTAAACACCTCAGCTGCTGCAGAACATCATAATGCACACCTCAGCTGCTGCAGGACGTCATGATACACAACTAAACTGCTGTAGAACCTTATAGTAAACACCTCAGCTGCTGCAGAACATCATAATACACACCTCAGCTGCTGCAGAACCTTATAGTAAACACCTCAGCTGCTGCAGAACCTTATAGTAAACACCTCAGCTGCTGCAGAACCTTATAGTAAACACCTCAGCTGCTGCAGAACCTTATAGTAAACACCTCAGCTGCTGTAGAACCTTATAGTAAACACCTCAGCTGCTGTAGAACCTTATAGTAAACACCTCAGCTGCTGCAGAACCTTATAGTAAACACCTCAGCTGCTGCAGAACCTTATAGTAAACACCTCAGCTGCTGTAGAACCTTATAGTAAACACCTCAGCTGCTGCAGAACATCATAATACACACCTCAGGTACTGCAGGACGTCATGATACACAACTAAACTGCTGTAGAACCTTATAGTAAACACCTCAGCTGCTGCAGAACATCATAATACACACCTCAGGTACTGCAGGACGTCATGATACACAACTAAACTGCTGTAGAACCTTATAGTAAACACCTCAGCTGCTGCAGAACATCATAATACTCACCTCAGCTGCTGCAGAACATAATAATACTCACCTCAGCTGCTGCCGAACATAATAATACTCACCTCAGCTGCTGCAGAACATAATAATAGATGCCTCAGGTGCTGCAGGACATCCTAATACATACCTCAGCTGCTGCACAACCTCATAATATACACCTCAGCTGCTGCAAAACATCATAATACACACTTCGGCTGCTGCAGAACCTTATAGTAAACACCTCAGCTACTGCAGAACCTAAAAATATACACCTCAGCTGCTGAAGAACCTAATAATACACACCCCAGCTGCTGCAGAACCTCATAGTAAACACCTCAGCTGCTGCAGAACATCATAATACTCACCTCAGCTGCTGCAGAACATCATAATACATACATCAGCTGCTGCAGAACCTAATAAATACACACCTCAGCTGCTGCAGAACCCTATAGTAAACACCTCAGCTGCTGCAGAACATCATAATACTCACCTCAGCTGCTGCAGGACCTAATAATACACACCTTAGCTGCTGCAGAACCTCATAATACACACCTCAGCTGCTGCAGAACCTCATAATATACACCTCAGCTGCTGCAGAACATCATAATACTCACCTCAGCTGCTGCAGAACATCATAATACTCATCTCAGCTGCTGCAGGACCTAATAATACTCACCTCAGCTGCTGCAGGACCTAATAATACACACCTTAGCTGCTGCAGAACCTCATAATACATACCTCAGCTGCTGCAGAACCTGATAATATACACCTCAGCTGCTGCAGTTTTTACAAAATTCGCTCATCTCTAGTAACCATGTTATTAAATGTATTACTATAATGATCCAGTATGATGTGTCGTACAGATCTAGGCGGTTCTGCAGAGGAAATACATGACCCTTCCAATACCTTGTCATCTATATAGGTGGCTCTATCGGTGAAGAAGAATAAGAGGCTGAGCTCAGGACATCAGCTCGATGGAAGCAGGTTCTGCAAGTGGCTTCACTGTAACTAAAATGGTGAAGTGTAACACTGGTGTATGTCAGAGGCATTACTAAAAGCTCCTGCGCCCTAATACAGGGACCCACACCACTGACATGTATAATACTGGTGCCCTTTTATATGGCAGAGGTGTCTTTGGATCCCTGTAGGCATCAAGACCTGAGTGTGACTGCTAAACTGCTATTTACAAATAGTCTTTTAGACTAATAATTGCCTTATTTTCACATATGCCTCTTATTGTTATTGTTAAAGCGTAACTTTTAATGCATTATGTATAAAATGTCTTTTTAAGACCTAATAAATCTATTTAAAACTATCAGTTGTGCTGCATTCTTTTCTTTCAATGGTTAGATATATGGCACTGTTGCCTTCACAGAGCCCCTATTGTAGCAATGGGCTGTGCAGGCTGAATGCTGCTCGCTGCTATCAGCCTCCTCTATATCTCTGTCCTTTGCTACTATTGTATTAAAGTATCCTTGTTTAGTTCCTAGAATGCTTCACCTCTGTGCTTAAAATCCCTCAAACTCTGCCCCCGACATGTTTCGCCAGTTGCACTGGCGTCCTCAGGGGAATGGGGGATTTAAGCACAGAGGTGAAGCATTCTAGGGACTAAATAAGGACACTTTAACCACTTCCAGACCGGGCCATTTACCCCCTTCCTGACCAGGCCTAATTTAGCAAATCTGACATGTGTCACTTTATGTGGTAATAACTTTGGAACGCCTTTACTTATCCAAGTCATTCAGAGATTGTTTTCTCATGGCACATTGTACTTCATGTTAATCATAAATTTGAGTCAATATGTTTTACCTTTATTTATAAAAAAAATGCAAAAGTTTAAGAAAAATTTAAAAAATTCACTCTTTTATAAATTTGAATCTTTCTGCTTTTAAAACAGAAAGTGATACCTCATAAAATATTTATTACTTAACATTCCCCATATGTCTACTTTATGTTGGCATCATTTTGTAAATGTCATTTTATTTTTTTAGGACGTTAGAAGGCTTAGAATTTTAGAAGCAATTCTTAAAATTTTTAAGAAAATTTCAAAAACCCACTTTTTAAGGACAAGTTCAGGTCTGAAGTCACTTTGTGGGGCTTACATAGTGGATACCCCCATAAATGACCCCATTGTAGAAACTACACCCCTCAAGTTACTCAAAACTGATTTTACAAACTTTGTTAACCCTTTAGGTGTTCCACAAGAATTAAAGGAAAATGGAGATTAAATTTCTAAATTTAACTTTTTGGGCAGATTTTCCATTATAATTCATTTTTTTCTTTAACACATCGAGGGTTAACAGCCAAACAAAACTCTACATTTATTACCCAGATTCTGTGGTTTACAGAAACACCCCACATGTGGTTGTAAACTGATGTAAGGGCGCAGGGCACAGAAGAAAAGGACGCTATATGGTTTTTGGAAGGCAGATTTTGCTGAACTGGATTTTAGATGCCATGTCCCATTTGAAGCTCCCCTGATGCACCCTTACAGTAGAAAATCCCCAAAATTGACCCCATTTTGGAAACTAGGGGATAAGGTGCCAGTTTTGTTGGTACTATTTTGGGGTACATATGATTTTTTTATTGCTCTATATTAAATGGCTGTTTTGGCAGTTTTTATTTTTCATTTTTTTACTACATTCATCTGACAGGGTAGATTATGCGCTATTTTTATAGAGCAGGCTGTTACGGACGCAATGATATCAAATATGTCTACTTTGTTTGTTTGTTTCAGTTTTTCATAATAAAGCATTTTTGAAAAAAAAAATAGTTTTTGTGTCTCTATTTTCTGAACACCATATTTTTTTTAGTTTTCTGTCAATCGTCTTGTGCAGGGGCTATTTTTTTGCAGGAAGAGTTGATGTTTTTATTGGTACAATTTTTGGGTACATATGATTTTTTGATCATTCATTATTACACTTTATGGGGCAAGGTGACCAAATAATTGGTTGTTTTAGCACAGTTTTTATTTATTTTTACAGCATTCACCTGATGGGGTTAAGTCATGTGATAATTTTATAGAGCAGATCGTTTTGGACGTGGCAATACCTAATATGTATACTTTTTCTTATTTATTTAAGTTTTACACAATAATATCATTTTTGAAACCAAAAAAAAATATGTTTTAGTGTCTCCATAGTCTGAAAGCCATAGCTTTCTTTTTTAGTTAGGATCTCATTTTTTGCGGGATGAGGTGACGGTTTGATTGGTACTATTTTGTGGGGCATATGCCTTTTTGATTGCTTGGTGTTGCACTTTATGTGATGTTAGGTGACAAAAAAAATTCTTTTGTGGCACAGTTTTTTAAATTTTTTATTACAGTGTTCTTGTGAGGAGTTAGGTCATAGAGCTGGTTGTTACGGACGCGGTGATACCTAAGGCTACGTCTACACGACGACATGTTTCGCACGGCATTTTGTTGCACTAATGTCGCGCAACAATTTTTATAATGGCAGTCTACGGTGTCGCCATGCAACATGCTGCGACTGAGACGCAACAGTCGCAGAAAATCCAGTCGAGATGGATTTTTCTGCGACTGTTGCGTCGCAGTCGCAGCATGTTGCATGTTGCAGTGCGACACCATAGACTGCCATTATAAAAATTGTCGCGCGACATTAGTGCAACAAAATGTTGCGCTACAAATGTTGCAGTGTAGTTGTGTCTTATTGTCGCGCGACAAATATCGTCGTGTAGACGTAGCCTAATACTGTATGTATACTTTTTTTTATTTATTTAACTTTAACACAATAATAGCATTTTTTAAACAAAAAATTATGTTTTAATGTCTTTAATGTTCTGAGAGCTACAGTTTTTTTGTTTTCTTTTAGCGATTTTCTTATGTAGGGGCCGGGACAGGAATTCCTGATCTGTATACACAGTGCTTGCTGCGATCTAGAAGGCAGGGACACCTGGGAACTGTCCCTGCCCTCCCTTTGGGTTGCCCTGGTGTCACTCACAGCGGGCCCCCCGATCAACAGCTGTACGATTAGCGTGCAGCTGCCATCTCTGAATGAACGTTTTAGAACGTCCATTTAGAGATAAACAACCGCCCATAGGACGTTTATATCCTATGGGCGGTCGGGAAGTGGTTAATATAATAGTAGCAAAGGACAGAGATATAGAGGAGGCTGATAGCAGCGAGCAGCTGTGAAGGCAACAGTGCCATATATCTAATTATTGAAAGAAAAGAATGCAGCACAACTGATAGTTTTAAATAGATTTATTAGGTCTTAAAAATATTTTTTTTTACATAATGCATTCAAAGTTACGTTTTAACAATAACAATAAGAGGCATATGTGAAAATAAGGCAATTATTAGTCCAAAAGACTATTTGTAAATAATGGTATAAAGTGCCTGCACGTATGTCCTGGGTCTAGTTTTGTAGTAGTGACTGCTAAACTGGACTCCCATAGCTACACCCCGGTGATATGTGGTTTATGTATCGGCTCTTAGTCATCTGCTGGATGCCATAGAGAAAGAACAGGTAAAATACACTGGCAATTCACACGCATACTTTTCAAAGAAGATGGCTGCTCAACTACACAGATTTATTTACTTCGAGGGCATTTTTTGATGATTGCATCTTACTAAAATCATTTTTTCAATTGGTCTTTATTAAAAATGTTTAGCCATTTCTGAGATACAAGGGTGAAAAATGCATTCTTTTTGCAAGCTGTCACAGTCTGTTTTGTTTAAATCCCATCATCTGACTGCTCATGTTATGTCATGTCTTATCTCTGATCTTCTGACCAGGAGAGCCTGTTCAAAGAAAACAGAAACTGACTGCTTGCAAACAGATTGATAAAGACCAATTGAAAAAAAGATTTTTAGCCAAAAATGAGTAAAAAGAAAAAATTGCCCCACAAGGTGTCCATAGCCTGAAGCTGAAATAGCTTTTCCAATATACTTTGTGTTTTGTTTACTGCCAAGTTTCAATATCTCTTCTTGCAGTCAATGAAAGAAAATGTTCTTATATGTATTCAGGGGCTGAAACCATGTCGCCCAAACATTTTTCATAGATGAGCAAGTAGTGTGGACTCCAGGCCAGTGGCGTAGGGATCGCCATAGCAGCCATAGCAATGGCTATGGGGCCCTACGCCACTGCGGGCCCGGCCTGCCGCATGAGGATTAAAAAAATATATATATATTAAATTGGCGAGTGGCGGTGCGATAGGGCCACCCCCCTTCATTGGTGGCAGCGGCAGTTCTGATCGGAGTCCCAGCAGTGTAATGCGGGGACTCCGATCCGTTACCATGGCAGCTAGGATGCTACTGAAGTCCTGGCTGCCATGGCCAGTTACTCTGCAGCATACTTACGTGCGCTGTGGTCGTCGGGCTCTCCTCCTTCTTGTAACTCGTCACAGGTCTGTGCGGCACATTGCTATAAGCATAAGCAATGCGCCGCACAGACTGTGAGTTACAAGAAGAAGGAGCGTCGGGCGGCCACAGCGCACGTAAGTATGCTGCAGAGTAACTGACCATGGCAGCCAGGACTTCAGTAGTGTCCTGGCTGCCATGGTAACCTATCGGAGCCCCAGCATTACACTGCTGGGACTTCGATCGAAACTGCAGCTGCCACCAATGATGGGGAGGAGGGGGAGGGCGCACTGCCCACCAATGATTTTAATACAGGGGAGGGGGGGCACACTTCCCACCAATGATTTTAATACAGGGGGGGAGGGTGCATTGCCCACCAATGATTTTATTCTGGGGGGGTACTAGCACTGCCCTGCCCACCAATGATTTTAATACCGGGGAGGGGCACTGGGGGCTGATGGAGAGGCACTGGGGGCTGATGAGAGGGACTGGGGGCTGATGAGAGGGACTGGGGGCTGATGAGAGGCACTGGGGACTGATGGAGAGGCACTGAGGGCTGGTGAGAGGCACTGGGGGCTGATGGAGAGGCACTGGGGCTGATGGAGAGGCACTCAGGGCTTGTGAAAGGCACTGGGGGCTGATGGAGAGGCACTGGGGGCTGATGGAGAGGCACTGGGGCTGATGGAGAGGCACTGAGGGCTTGTGAAAGGCACTGGGGGCTGATGGAGAGGCACTGGGGGCTGATGGAGAGGCACTGGGGCTGATGGAGTGGCACTGGTGACTTGTGAGAGGCACTGGGGGCTGATGGAGAGGCACTGGGGGCTGGTGAGAAGCACTGGGGGCTGGTGAGAAGCACTGGGGGCTGATGGAGAGGCACTGGGGGTTGGTGAGAGAGCACTGGGGGCTGATGGAGAGGCACTGGGGGCTGGTGAGAGGCACTGGGGGCTGGTGAGAGGCACTGGGGGCTGCTATGAGGCTACTGGGGGTTGCTATGAGGCTACTGGGGGTTGCTATGAGGCTACTGGGGGCTGCTATGAGGCATGGGGCTCTTATCTGAGGTCTGATTGCGGGTCATTCATATTGGGGTCTGAGCTGAGGTGTGATCTGAGGTCTTATTGGGGTCTTATTAACACTTATTGGGGCTGTTAGCTGAGGTCTGATTAACATAGCGGGTCTGATTGGTGGTCTGACCTGAGGTGTAATGAAAATTTGTTTCCGGAGCAGCTTGGAGAAAAAAGGCCTCACAGTCTCCCACACTCCTTCGTCTCGGCCAAGCGAGCCAGCACCCCTGAGGCCAAGCCTGCCAGCTCCCCTGAGGTCAAGTCTGCCAGCACCCCTGAGGCCAAGCCTGTCAGCACCCCTGAGGCCAAGCCAGCCAGCACTCCTGAGGCCAAGCCAGCCAGCACCCCTGAGGCCAAGCCAGCCAGCACCCCTGAGGCCAAGCCAGCCAGCACCCCTGAGGCCAAGCCAGCCAGCACCCCTGAGGCCAAGCCAGCCAGCACCCCTGAGGCCAAGCCTGCCAGCACCCCTGGGGCCAAGCCAGCCAGCACCCCTGAGTCTTCAGAACTGTAAGTAAATTATATATAAGGGGAGCTTATAACATGAAAGAGACAAATTATGTCAGAGCGGCTCTTCGCCTACACGTGTATCAGCACTAGATATATACCCCTTACTCTCCCTAATACCCAAACTACAAAAGATACATATCCCTACCTTCTGTCTAATACACATACACACCCCACGATATGTACTTTCACCTTCCTGTGTTACAGACCCCTGTACAATTTAACAATCTTCTTTAAAACACAGACATTTAGATTCATACATTTCCTACACTGGCACAAATGCGTTGCCAGTGACCAACTGTCTGTGCTCAGTCCTACGCGTAACCGTCGCAAGTGCATGAGGAGCTGCGGATGTGGCGGCGAGGTCCGAGAGGTATGTGGGGGTGAGAGATCCGGGAGGGGGGGCCCATAAATTTTTTTTGCTATGGGGCCCAGTCATTTCTAGCTACGCCCCTGCTCCAGGCTGATACATTTTACCTGCACTGATACATTGTAGCGAACCATTAGGAAAGATATGTGAAAATGACAGCAATGTAAAACAAACTATGTAGGAATGTTACAGCACTTTTCATTATACACCATCAAGTGCTGACATAAAACCACCATGCATTGCTCAAATAATACCACCATACAGTGCTCAAAAATTGCCACCGCAGAATTCTAAAAAATACCAGAGCTCAAATACCAACATACAGTGCTGAAATGATGCCGCTATACAAAGCTTAAATAATACCACCATACAGTGAAACATATTACACAAAGTAATCTAATAACAGTGCTAAAAGTCTAAATGATACTGAGCCGACCCTTCTCATGGGCCACATGTCCGCTGCACTGGCTCTATGGTACGCCCGTGTCCAGCCATGAAGTCGGCCATCTGATGCTTAAAGCTGTCAACCTATAATTTCCCTCCAGTCCCTGAGAAATGAAGACTGCGACTTCTTATGAGGTTTCGCTTCTGATGCTGCTTTATGATTGACACAGTGAAACCTCCACACTTGGCAGCAGTCTAAATAGCCCCCATAGTTTCACTTACCACCAAATGGCCCCAAATACAGAAATGTCAAGCATCTGGTATTAATAATAGGATCTCCAAGCCAAATGAGGCATGGATGGGGATTTCTGAGGCATTTGCATCACTAGAAATAGAACGAAAACAAGAAAACCTTTTCGCTCCATGAGGTTCATCTTTCACCGCTGCGCAGTGTTTCCTACGTCAGGTGCCAAGGAGTAATCTTAATGTCTGCGTTTTTTTTTACTGTTATTGACTTTGTACAGAAGCCCGAGGAGCGGTGAGTGTAGTCCTGCTAGGGCTGTTATTACTCACCGCTCCCTGGTCTTCTGCTCCAGGTGCCGCGCCGTGCTGTGCCCTGACAGCGTCCAGCGTGAGGACGTAGTGCGTGAAGGAGAACACACCACACTCTCCATTCATCGCTATGGGAGTTTAGAAAATAGCTGAGCGAGCATGCTTGGCTGCTCTTGGAGGTCCCCTAGAGGTGAATAGAGAGCACACCGCGCTAGCACAGCCACCTCTCCATTCATTGCTATGGGGACTATTGGAAGTAACCAAGCCAGTGCATAGCAGTATAGCAGTTTTTCGTTTTTTTTTTTATTAGATTTTTATTGTCAGTTAAAATGAATAACCAATATTTTATAACATAAAGAATAGCTAGGGGGGCACTCAGATATCCGTTCCTACATGGACCATTAGAACACCATTTAGTTCAGAATATGAGGCGAATATATTATTAAAAATAAAATTAAAATAAAATACCAGGCAGGTACAATATGAATAAATGGGGGTTTAGACAACCAGGATCTGATAGTGTCACAGATACATACACCATAAAACTAAAACATACAACATGGAATGGAATAAAAATGAACTGTGTAAAAAAGCGCAATTCTAGATGCGGTGGACACCAATCATAGAATATGTCAGAAAGGGACCTGTCCGGTCTGGAGTATTAGTCCTTTAGGTTTCATCCAGAAAAAAGAGATAGCGTCTGTTAGTAAAACCTAACTTATTAGTCGTCCAACCAACCAATAGTCCTTCGCATGTACGGATATTAGTAGGTAACACACTTGATTGCGTTGGTAGATTTTAGTTCATAGCAAACAATTAAATCCGATACGGGAGAAAACCAGAATAAGCCATTGCCAACAAGATATCTCTCATGTGCCATGCGATTGTATATGTGCCTTATGACCAAGTTGTATTTACCACTTCTGAAGGCCGACTCTAGCGTTTAGTAGCTGGATTCTGAGTACGTACTGTATGTCCCACGTGGCGTCCCATGTGTGTCTGATGTCAGACGTGGCATCCCACGTGATGTCGGTAATAGAGGATTATTGGATCCTTACGAGCGGGTTCACTTGAATTATAAGAGTTGGCTTTTTGCCGCTTATCAGGTCTTTACAGGAGTAGTAGGATCAATGGTTTTCAAAAAGGCAGATATTAAGATGGTTCGTCCGACTTGTAAATGTCACTGTTGGGGTCACCAAACGCGATTCGGTGCCTCAATCCACTGATGAAGGAGCATTGAGGCTCCGAAACCTATTTTGAACTATATATCATTTTTTTAATAATAAATTTAGCTCATATTCAGAGCTAAATGGTGTTCTAATGGTCCATGTAGGAATGGATATCTGAGTGCCCCCCTACCTATTCTTTACTCAATAGCCTTTTAAACACGACATAGGGTGAGTCGTGGGGTGCGCACCGATCCATTTTTGGGTTGAATTAGTGTTGAGCCGCTATTTTCATACTTTTGTATCCATTTTATAACAGAAATCTGACACGCAGGTCATAAAAAAAACTTCAATCATGGTACATCCTAGTGTCAGTCATTAAATACGTACTCAGCAGACAATATCCCCTCAAGTACACCTCAGATTTGGATAACAATGGTGACCTAAAAAACATGCAGACATGTTAACTGCCATTATTTAGAAGAGTGCGGGCAGAGGCACCTCTATACAATGTCCAGGGGAGCCACCTGTCAGGTAGGGCATTTCGATGTTTAGCAGATTGCGCCACAGTGATTTCATATTGCCGATGCAGATCCACCCTAGTGGTAACATCTCCCAGTGTAGGGGGGGTCAGTGGACTTCCACCTCAAAGCTATGCACATCTTGCGGCAGTGAGGATATGTGCTAGTGTCCATCTAAACTGGTGAGGGATACCAGATGATCCTACATGTAGTAAAGCCAAAGCTGGATCTGAGATTAGTTGGAAGATTTCCCTCCAGAAGAGAAGAACATTAGGGCACGACCACCAGGTATGCAATTGGGTGCCAGCTCGATATACAGTGAGCCAATCTATCTGGGTGAGATACCATCGTAATTGGACCTTCTTAATTTGCTCAATATGGTTAACACACAGAGAGGTACAAGTGGACCATTTAAGGGCCTGCTTCCATTGTTGTAAATCCAGCCCGAAGATCTTGCTCCCGTTTGAGCATAAAGAGGAGTTTTTCCTCCCAATTTAGCTGATTAATGAAGAGATATATTGGGGAAAGGCCTTGGAGAGCTCATTCTGTGGTGTATAAGGCTTTGTATAGAGTCTGGTCTGAGACGGCCAGTTATTTTGGTTAAAAAGTGTCTAATCTGTAAATATTGGTAAAAAAAGGGAGTGAGGGAGGTTAAATAAAGATCTAAGTTATTCATTGGTCAAGAGTGATCCCCCCTCATAAAGTAAATGCAACGTTTTTAATCCTTTATCTTCCCACCCCACCAGAGATCGACCTGGTATATGAGGTTCCAGGCATCTAATGTTCCAGATGTTAAAAGAGTGAGAGACTGTGGCTAAAGGGCATGGGATCTGCCCCGGGGGCGGAGATACATAGCCTCTGCTAGCAATCTAAGAGAGGCTCCCCTAGTTAAAGCAGCCTCAATCTGAGCCCATTTGCGAGTCGAAGATGGTTTAAACCATTCTTCTCATGGCGTCAAGAATGGCCGTTTTGTAATATATGAAGATATTGGTTACACTCATGCCTCCATCTAAAAAAGAGTAGTGTAACACGTTTTGGCTACCCTAGGACAATTATCCCCCCAAATAAATAAATTGCAGCAAAAGGTTCTGCATTTCAGTAAGCAGAGGCTTACCCACTGGAAGGGGTATACATCGGAGTATATACAATATCTTCGGCAAAAATATAATTTTGCATATATGGATACGAGCCACCCAAGAAAGCTCTAGGTGTGAGATCCTGCTAAGTTCAGGTTTAAGGATACTGAGCAAGAGTCGGACGTTATGAGACACCACCGCTGCGACCGGAAAACATAATGTGATGCCTAAATAAGGAATACAGTCTGGCGACCACACAAATAGGTACTTGGTGGACAGGCGTTGGATAGAGGATGAGTCGAATAGTATTGGAAGCACCATAGACTTGGTGGAGTGGAGCTTATAGTAGGACACTTGGGAAAAGTAAGTAAGGACATTCATAAAGGCAGGGAAGGAGGTATCAGGTTTCATGCATGTGACAATAACATCATCTGCGTATAAGCCAATAGTATGACTAGTGTCTCCTACCTGAATCCCCGTAATATTAGAGTGAGATCTTATGGCTTCCGCCAGAGGCTCCATTACCAGAGCAAAGATGACCGGTGATAGAGGGCAGCCCTGTCTTGTCCCATTGCTAATTTGGAATGGAGAAGACAAAGACCCTGAGGCTAGCACCCTGGCCGTAGGGTTGGAATATAAAGCCAGGATAGATTGCAGTATAGAGCCAGTGAATCCATATTTATTAAGAATGGCCTCCAGATGCAGTGCTCCCTGTCAAAGGCTTTTTCAGCATCTAAGGAGAGAAATGCACCAGGGGTCCTAGAATGCTGCATTACCTGCAGTAAATTCACCATCCGTCTCGTGCCATCTCTAGTCTGCCTACTGGCTATAAAGCCTACTTGATCTGCGTTCACCAAATCTGGTACAACTTGTTGAAGGCGAGAGGCTATCAACTTGACGTATAGCTTGAGGTCACAATTTAGTTTTCAGGTTTGGTAGGGGGTTTGCCCGATTTGGGTAAGGTAGTTATTGTCGCGGACAGATGGTTCGGGGCAATAGTACCTGCCACCTGCCAGGCCTGAAAGAGATACAACAAGTATGTAGTTAGTTGAGTAGAGAATACTTTGTAATAGTCACTGCGGAGACCATCAGGTCCAGGGGTTTTATGTGTGTGGGGGGGCAAGTTTTAATAACCTGAATAATTTCTTGTCGAGTGAACGGGGCATTTAAGGTGGATAGTTTCTCCTCAGATAGTGTGGGCAGATTTACAGTAGCTAGAAAAGAAGCAATAGAGTCATTTGTGGGCTGAATCACTTCAGTATTGTTGTATAGTTTAAAGTAGTAAGCAGAAGATGTAATGCCCCGGAGTGGCATTACCACTCCGCACCCCGCTACTGTCTCCTATGGGCTAACACAGTGTCATCTTGTGCATTTATTGCAGGTCCTATACAATATGCATTGCCATTCCTATGTAACTGTTAATGTTTAAGTGTAATGTACCTGGTTCACCGAAAGGTGGCAGCAAGCATGGCAGAGCTACATTTGCAGAGGATGGAACCTTCTTTTCATTCTAATTCTCCCTCTAAGGAGGAGAGGTTCTTAGTTAGTTAGAAGTCAGTTTAGCTTAACCCCTGCTAGGGGAAGGAAGCAGGGCCATGTCCCTGTTGGACGTGCTATGCCTAAGCCAGCTAGGGCACCTTCAGCTCTGCTGGATGTGGATGCCACAGCTTGGATCCTGTGAAGCCAGTAGGAGTTTTCCCTGGACAAATCTAGAGTCAGACTACAGAGAGAAGTTGCAGCAGACAGCTAAAGCAAAGTTTTTCAGTCAGCCTGTCAACACAGCAGAGCCAGAGAGCAACCGATGTAGCAGAGTTGAGTTTGTTTCCCTGTCAGAGTTGATGCTAAAGCCTGCTGGGAACCAAAATAAAGTCTGTAAACCATTTGGAGAGATGTTTATGCAGAGTAAAGCTGTTATTAAACTTTATCACAAGGTTTGGACTCAATTTATTTCTCCCCTTCATCAACAACCCCCCTTTTCATTGCTTCGGAGCCAACGCCTGGGGTCCAGCGTATCCAGGTAGGAGCACTGTGACACGTGCACCAACATTAAGGGACATTTAGGACACGCTACACCACTCTGGCATTCCTACACCTAGGTACCATCCACAGTATCACTATAAGGGGCCCTGTGTCCTTGTTACTTCATTGCAACTGACGTCACGAAACAAACACTTTTTCCTCTTAAAGGGCCCTGGGGGGAGGCGCCCGCTGCACAAAGGCCTCAGTAAAGGTCCTAGGATCTTTAATCTGGTCACCTAAACCCCCTTCTAAATATGCAATCTTAGATTTAGCAGCCATCTGTTTGATTCTGTGGGCCAGCATAGCACTTGCCCTGTCTCCCATAGCATAATCTTTAGCCTTGCATCGTTTCATGTTACGCTCATACTTGTAGAGCAAAAGTGTGCAGAGATGGTTCCTTGCCTGGAGAAGCTTGGAGGAAAGTAGGGGAGTTGGGTGTGTTTTGTTGGTGGCCTCCAAGTCCCTGATGCAATCCATAGTCTCCTTCACCTCTTTTTCCCTCTTGCTCTTAGTTATAGATGCAATTTGGAAGACCTCTAACAAATGGCTTGTGTGCATCCCACAGGGTAGCATCCGATACCTCCATATTATCATTAATTGAAAAATAGCCCTGAAGAGCATCAGAGATCTTGTCAACCACCTCTTGGTATTTCAGCAAGAAGGGGTTGAGGCGCCAGGAGTAGTGTGGGGCGAGAGGACTCCGATCATCCAACAAAAGGGTAACCGGAGCATGGTCCGACCATGTTGTAAGAACAATGGAGGACTGCATGCAGGAGGGTAAGAGAAGGTTATCAGCTAGGAAATAATCAATGCAGAAATAAGATCGGAATCTGGGAGAAAAATAAGAAAAATCTTTCTCATTAGCATGCTGATACCTCCATATGTCATGAAGATCCTCCTCTAACAGTAAAGTGTGTAGGTCATCTCTATGCAGTGCAGCCTCCGAGGAGCAGTCCATTACCTTGGAAACAGGAATAATAAAGTCCCCACACACCAACATTTCCCCCTTGGCCATCGAGCTTGCTTTCTGCAAGACAGAACAAACAAACGCACATGGTGAGCGATTCGGTGCATATAGAGTAACCAATGTAAACAGAAAGCCATTAATGGTACAAACTAAAATAATAAATTCCCTCCTGGGTCTATATGTTCAGAGATAATAGACAAAGCCAGCGAGTTTTTAATTAAAATGATAACTTCGGCTTTCTTGGTCGCAGCAGTAACATGTCGCAAGTATGGAAAGTCCATGTGTGACAATCGCGAGCAATCCACCGAAAGTAAATTGGTTTCCTGAAGGCAAGCAATATCACACGAGACTTAGCCAATTCTCTCCATAACATAGACCTCCTAAACTGACAGTTTAGGCCCCTGACATTGAGAGATATGATTTCCACCACCATTGCGATGCATAGAGTACTCTATTGAAGCATTGTGTACAGAGGGGATTACAGATATTGATCCAGTAAGGGTGAGATAGGACCCACAAATGTACCTAGAACTGTGATGCAATGACATGGTCAAGTTAAAGGAAAAAACTGAAAAAAAAAAAAAATTGCTAGTAAGACCACTAGCAACATGGAAGCCACTGCGAGCATTGGAAGAGCTCAAACTATTGCCCTGGTGAGACATTTTCTGGGATTCGCATCCCTGCTTTTGCCTTGGTTGAACCTGATGGACCTATGTATTTTTTCAACCATATCAACTATGTAACTATGTAACATCATGAGGAACCTGAGAAACCGACTGGAGTCAGGCCACAGTCCAATCTTGTGTGATCTTCTCCGGTGGTCGAATTGACTGTAGAGGGTCCGGATCGTTAGACAGGAGTCACCACTTTCGCAGCAAAGCCTTTTCTTGGGTCGGAGTGAAGCAGGTCCGTGTGGAGCCATCTTTGGTAATCACCAGCTTCATGGGGAATCCCCACTTGTAAGGAATAGCGTTGTTTCTCATTATTTGGGTGACGGAGGCAAACTCCCTCCTCTTAGCCAGGGTGGCTGCAAACAGATCCGGTTCCTTATACAAGTCTGGTAAAGCCGGTTTATGGCGTAGCTGGAGAAGGAAGGCCTCTTTGATTTTAAAGAAGTGGAGCCTGGCCAAAGTGTCTCGCAGCAGAGCGGGGTTAAGTTTCTTGGGCCTTGGCACCCGGTGGATTCTATCTACTAGAAAGTCCATTTCGGAAAAGATCAGGCAGAACAGCTTTAAGGAACCCAGTGAAAAAGTATCTTAATTGAGAGTCCTGAATATTCTCTGGGATCCCCCTTATGTGTACGTTATTCCTTCTAGACCTATCGTCCAGGTCGTATAGCTTGTTTTTCATGCGGGAGACATCTTCTGTCAACTTATAATGCGCATCTATCAGGGCGTTATGTGATGCAGTGTACTCCGCCATCTTAGATTCTATGGGAGTGGTGCTGTCCCCAAGATCTGATATCTCCTGTTTGAGATCGTTAAGCATGGATTTACAGTCCACTAACAGGGAGGCACGAAGGGAGTTTAACATAGATTGCATAGTTTGTCTAGTGAGGGAGCACTTCGGCAACTCACCCACCGGTGTCTTAGGGAATTGCTCTGCGCGGTCTCCGCATGAAGATGGAGAGGAAGAGGCCTGCACACATGGTGACAGGCGTCCCAGGTCTGGAGCAGTAGAAGGCCCTTCGGCAAAAAACTCGGTGAGTTTGGAAGGGGGCCGTGCTTAACCACTTTACCACGAGGCATCGTGATTGGGCCTGTAACCAGCACTGATTCCAGTCAGAATAGTCACCGCTTAAGTTAGGTTCCTCAGACGGAGCTCCCGCTTCAAACAGCCGACGCCATCAACGGTCAGGCCACGCCCCCCAGGTTTGTTTTTTTTGTGTTGTGTTTTTACCATTTTGGGCATAATTGTTTTAAAAATGCAGCTTATTCTAGGCATGCAGCTTTTACTGTTGTTTTTCCCCATGGGCCCATATAAGTTGAAAAATACCAAAATAAAACGCAGTGCTACCATTAAAAAAAATGGTGCAAAAAAGACGTAAAAAGTAAGGACGAGTTCACACTTCAGTTATTTGGTCAGTTATCTCCATCAGTTATTGTGAGCCAAAACCAGTAGTGAAGCCTCCACAGAGATCAGTGAAGAAATAGAAGAAAGATTGGAATCTCTGTATCGGCGCTGTCAGCAGGACAGCAGTACCCGGTCCATCCCTGCTGACAGCGCCAATATTTCTTCACTGATCGCTTCACCCCGATGGCCGCATCCCCGGCACCGTCGGATAATACCAGCGAAGCGAGATATAACTGTTGTGACTCCTCACAACAGCAGAAGGTAAGCGTAACCATTTTGGATGTCACTATCGTAATACCAGACAGCACCACACGTGAGGCGCTGCCTCTTGTCTTTTTTTCCCTCTTTTGCTACTCAGAGATCAGGTATAGTGGAAAAACTGCATCTGTTCTGTATTTTTGACCCGAGTGAAGTGGTTCTTAAATTTTGACTCACTTATTGTTCCTTATTATTCCTGTTACTGCTCATATCCGAGGTCTACAGGGATTAATCATTCTTTCCATTATTATTTTGTACGAGTGAAGGAGCTGGTAAAAGCTTACATGATGCAGAAGTGCAAGGAAGTCGCTTTATACAGAGTTTCTCTTCATCTTCCCAGGCTTTATGACTATGACTTTTCACACGTGGCCATCGAGGGTGATAATGGTGTCATATTTATCTGCTCTATTATTAGTGCCCGCTTTCAAGAATTTTCTATATACAGTATATATCCCACGTGGCCCAGTTTCCCAGGAAATTCGTTTTTTGTTTTCCCACTGAATATCTGTAATGGAGTCATGCTGACTTTCCAGGGAGAGACATCCTTCAAGAAGTGTAAGTGAATGCAAGATTCAAGCAGAATTGCTTTGACGCACTGTGCCGTACCATATCGGTGATCACACGGGCACAGTGATTATGCCCGTTTCATCATCTGCTCTTTAATTACCTTCTGGCAGTCCTGGAGTTGCAGATGTCATTACTGATGGTTAAGGGTGCCCATAAATGCTTGTGCAGTACGCAGCCCTGCAGGGTATTGCGAGGTTTGCTCTGGCTTACTCACAGTTTCTTGAAAGACCCTGGGCAGACGTACAGCAGTGATGGAGAGGCTGGCACAGGAGACCTCTGGGGCACTCTCAGTGTATAGGGACCAGGCCTGATGGTAGATGAGGTGCCCTGGATGTTGCAGGTGTTTAATGTGCCGGGGGAAAGCTCCCTTTAAGATTCGTGACGCCAGTGCCGGTAACGGTGGCACACCGATTTATGATAGGAATAATTGAGGAACACGATGTTGTGGTGAACCAAAACTTCCTTTTACTGGAAACAGTCAACTATTTACAGTCTGGGTTCAGTTCCACATGCAATCAGGTTGTTACAGGCAGGCATTCACAAATGGCAGGCACAATGTTCTTGCAAGATACTCAGAGGGTTAAAACACTTACAGACCAGGCTGCACTTTTCCTCAGAATCCTGTCTGTCTTTATCCCAAGACCCGTATGCCCTAATGCTGGCTTTATCCTTGGTTAGGGGAAACTTCCTCAGGTATTTATATCCTTGCTTTCAGTAAAATCTTTCAGCCCTCAGGTTGGCTGGAAACACCTTGGCTCTGCTTTGCTCTGGTTATGGGAACTTCAGGTTCTCAGGAGGTAGCTTCTACCCCTGGTGGCAAGCTAGAAGCCTGGGCTGTCTAGCTGCATGTCAGGAGGTGGCCCTCAGCTCCTCTCTGGCTAAAGTGCACACTCTCTTCTGTCTCTACACAGACTCCTGACTACACAACCCTTCCCTGCACAGGACCTGACTATTTATATTAGGGGTTCCCTAGCTCCCTCTACTGTCTAGGAGGAGGAACTACACCCTAACAGGCCTGACACCCAAAATACAGGGGAAATATACATAAAAACATAGCAATATACATTAAAATGGACTGTAAAATACAATGCCACTGTTCCTCAGGAGTAGGAGAACAACGTGGCCCAATTGACCCTTGTGTAGTGCCCACATGTATTTGCCCACATGTAAAAAAAGTTTCTCTCCCTTTACATTTCTTTTTACTACAAATTGTATGTCATGTCCAAGCTGCTGATAATGTGATTGTCCATCTGAACTTCTTGAATAGTGAAAGGGGCTTCCAAAAACAGGCAGCTGTTCGACCCAATATCCCCCATTGTAGTCTATAGAGAGGGACACAAAATTCATCCTGCTATCTGGACGAGTACTGGAGTAAGCACCCCTCATTTTCAACAATGGCTAGGGTCCTGTAAGGGGATTGCAATGTGCCGGTCCGCAGGGGAGAACACGTGAGGTTCACGGTGGGCCGAAGGGTACAATAGTTCATCGGGTACTCACGGTTAGCAGATGCCTCCCTGGGCCGGCAGTGCAGTGAAGGGGAGAAGAGCACTGGATTCTCCGGGGCACACTCGGTTACAGGGGACACCGGCCAGGTGGTGATCGAGGTGCCCTTGATGGTGATTAGCTTTTCTAGGTGCTTGTGCGGCTGGGCCCCTGAATTAAGGTAATGTCGTGACCCCAGCACCTTGGTGGTGCAAAATGATGAGAGTGTTTGTAGTATGGAGATAGAAGAATGAGGCAGGTTTGAATCCAACTAAGAACTTTACTGTAACCAGGATCTTGACAGCAATTTTACATCCAGTTATAAAACAGTCTTTTATGAACATGTAGGTTAAATGTGGTAAATCCAGGTAACAGGCTGTATATGTGGCTTTATCTCAGGCTATAGTAGGAGGTTGTGTACTCACTGGTATTTAGTCCTGGATCTGGTCCTGGTTTCCCAGCTTATCAATGGTGAGGCTGCCGGAAGCTAATAAATCCTTCACCTTGAATCCAGAGGTCCTTAAGCCTGGTAAAATGGCTATTGTCCTTTGTGACTTTATCCACTCCTTCTCACTTGAACTGACTTTCACTAACACAGCTAGCAACTGCCCTCTCACTCCTTCAACTCCTACTCCTCCTCTACCACCACTAGGCCTGAACTGAGCTATATATACTGTGGTGCTATCCCCATCTAGTGGTGGAATGTGTGTAGTGCACCTAACAGCCTGGTAACAGGGATTCTACAAAAGAATGAAATACAACATAATACATATGACATAACAACCTCTTGCAGTGCCCACATACACTAGTGGGACGCTGCAGGACCAGAGCCTGCTCCTCTTAGAGAAAATGGGTTATATTTTTGGCCCTGAGTGGTATACATGGCTCTCCACCCTAGGGTGGCGTAAGGAATCAAACCGGTGTTTACTTGACTCACAAAGGGTAACAATCTTACGGTTACAACAGTCAGGCAGTAGGCTTAGTGGTCACAGTCTCTTAATGAGGGCACAGGCTTAGTTACAGCACAGGCGACAACTTGCCTGTAACCAATAACGGTGACAACAGTCAAATATGACGCTATCCCTTTAACACTCCCGCTCTGGTCTCCTCAGAGTCGCAGCAACGTAGATGGCTTTATCTGCTCTTATCACCACAGATACTTTCCTATGTAGTGAAGCATCACACAATCTGCTCCGGCTCTAACAGGCGCTCACCACCACCGCACATACACTTATCTGTCACCATATACTGTATCTGCCTCAAGACGCACAATATTGCATATTGCACACAATATGGCCTACAGTCTGGCTGGTCTCATGTACAGGCCTGTCTTTTTAAGGCTACTTTCACACTTGCAGCAGAAAGGTCTGGCAGGCTGTTCTGGCGGGGGAACAGCCTGCCGGATCAGTGCTAACGCTAGAGCACCGTTCCACCGGAAGTCCGCTACGGACCTATTCCCTATAATTTTGTCCGGCTGCCTCTGGGATTGTTTGCCATGCTGTGCCTGGACCTCCGGCTCTCTCCCATTATAGTGAACGGACTCACGGCGGCACGGTGGGCTAGCGTTAGCATGGATCCAGCAGGCTGTTCCCCCGCCGGAACAGCCTGCTGCCGCAAGTATGAAAGTAGCTTTACATGGCTACTTTCAGGGTGTACAGACTAAACGGCAACTCTTCACCCCCTGACACCAGCTCCAAACCCTTTGCAGTAATCGGTTTGTATCCTTCTTTCCAGTATCAACCACCTCCACTAGTTACATGCAGGAATTTTCACTGGATCAGCAGCAGCCACCAGCTTACTCTTCCATTTCCTGTCTCACACTGCCCATGAGGCATGCATAGCAATCTTATTTATGCTTTCATATATGTGTTTTGACTACAAATGAAGGACCTTCCAGGGGGCGATCTCTCTAACAGCTATTTACAGCACCAAGACCTTAGGTCAGCTCCTCAGTAGGTATTGCAGAATCGTATGTATTATTGAACTGATATTGCTCAATATGATGGCAGCACAACCTAAATGTTACACATCGAATATATTAATACAATACAGTATACAATTTATATACATTGCATCATTGTATAGGACATTGGTCCAAGTGTTGGGAGATGCATAAACACATTATATCAGCGCACACATGTCCAAAACAGTACAACAGCTCAGGCGGTATTGCCATAGCATCAGGGTTATATGAAGGATACGTTTTCATTCTAAGAGGTAGGAGGCCGATTATCAAGTTCTTAAGGGGTTGTCTCACTTCAGCAAGTAACATTTATTACATAGAGGAATTTAATACAAAGCACTTACTAATGTATTGTTATTATCCATATTGCCTCCTTTGCTGGCTGGATTCATTTTTCCATCACAGTATACACTTCTCGTTTCCATGGTTATGACCATATTTCAATCCAGCAGCGGTCGTCATGCTTGCACACTATAGGAAAAAGCACCAGCCTATGTGAGCTCCCACAGTCCCAGCCACCAAATAGACCGGCGCTTTTTCCTATAGTGTGCATGCACGACCACCACTGATGAATTGCAAGGTGGTCGTAAGCATGAAAACAAGCAGTGTATAATGGGATGGAAAAATGAATCCAGCCAGCAAAGGAGGGAATATGGGCAATCACAATACATTAGTAAGTGCCTTGTATTAACTTTCTCTACTTAATAAATGCTATTTACTAAAGTGAGACGACCCCTTTAAAGACCAACCTCTGGTTAACAGGTTATAAAAGTTAAAAAAAGGGGTCGATGCAGGAAAAATCCCTTAAAGGCAGTGTCCTGTGGCAGAGTATCGTGGTCCTAAAGGTGGGTTCACATTTGCACTGGAGACTCATCACAGAATCTATTAAACACCAGGACAAAATAATGCAAAATGCTGCAGTATTTATTAGGCTAACATGCTGGGCCTCCTGACAGAAACATGTTTTATTTAATTTTATAATTACATTATAATCAATGAGGTCCATCGGGCACCATTAGTTTTCATCTTTTTCTGGATCTGGTACTGGTTTTGGTTTGTTTTTCAGTTTTCTGTTCCTAGAATGGAAGAGAAAGAATGGCACTTGTGTGAAAGTAAAGGGATTGTCCAAGGTCCACTGCACTTTGGATCCCACATAACATAGTAACATAGTACATAAGGCCGAAAAAAGACATTTGTCCATCCAGTTCGGCCTGTTATCCTGCAAGTTGATCCAGAGGAAGGCAAAAAAAAAACTGTGAGGTAGAAGCCAATTTTCCTCACTTTAGGGGAATAAAAAATTCCTTCCCGACTCTAATCAGGCAATCAGAATAAATCCCTGGATCAACGACCCCTCTCTAGTAGCTATAGCCTGTAATATTATTACACTCCAGAAATACATCCAGGCCCCTCTTGAATTCCTTTATTGTACTCACCATCAGCACCTCCTCAGGCAGAGAGTTCCATATTCTCACTGCTCTTACCGTAAAGAATCCTCTTCTATGTTTGTGTACAAACCTTCTTTCCTCCAGACGCAGAGGATGTCCCCTCGTCACAGTCCTGGGGATAAATAGATGATGGGATAGATCTCTGTACTGACCCCTGATATATTTATACATAGTAATTAGATCTCCTCTCAGTCGTCTTTTTTCTAAAGTGAATAACCCTAATTTTGATCATATACTGTAGTTGCCCCATTCCAGTTATTACTTTAGTTGCCCTCCTCTGGACCCTCTCCAGCTCTGCTATGTCTGCCTTGTCCACAGGAGCCCAGAACTGTACACAGTACTCCATGTGTGGTCTGACCAGTGATTTGTAAAGTGGTAGGACTATGTTCTCATCACGGGCATCTATGCCCCTTTTGATGCAACCCATTATCTTTTTGGCCTCGGCAGCAGCTGCCTGACACTGGTTTTTGCAGCTTAGTTTGCTGTTTGATAAAATTCCTAGATCCTTTTCCATGTCAGTGTTACAGAGTGTTTTACCATTTAGTATGTACGGGTGACTTGCATTATTCCTTCCCATGTGCATAACTTTACATTTATCAGTGTTAAACCTCATCTGCCACTTATCTGCCCAAGCCTCCAATCTATCCAGATCCATCTGTAGCTGTATACTGTCCTCTGTAGTATATATACAGTATATTGTCTCCTGCAGTATATACACAGTATACTGTCCTCTGTAGTGTAAATTACTTTACACAGTTTAGTGTCATCTGCGAAAATTGATACATTACTATGCAAGCCTTCTACAAGATCATTAATAAATATATTGAAGAGAATAGGGCCCAATACTGACCCCTGAGGTACCCCACTAGTGACAGTGACCCAATCTGAGTGTGTACCGTTAATAACCACCCTCTGTTTTCTATCACTCAGCCAGTTACTTACCCGCATACAGACGTTTTCTCCCAGTCCGAGCTTCTCATTTTATATACTAACCTTTTATGTGGTACAGTGTGAAATGCTTTGGAGAAGTCCAGATATACGACATCCATTGATTCGCCGCTGTCAAGTCTAGAACTTACCTCCCCATAGAAACTGATTAAATTAGTCTGACATGATCGATCCCTCACGAAGCCATGCTGATATGGCGGTATTTGCTTATTTCCGTTAAGATGCTCTAACATAGCATCTCTCAGAAAACCTTCAAACAGTTTACCCACAACAGATGTTAAACTTACCGGCCTATAGTTTCCAGGCTCTGTTTTTGGACCCTTTTTGAATATTGGCACCACATTTGCCATGCGCCAATCCTGTGGGACATTCCCTGTCAGTATAGAGTCTGCAAATATCAGAAATAAGGGTCTGGCTATGACATTACTTAATTCCCTTAGGATACAGGGGTGTATGTCTTCCGGTCCTGCGATTTGTCTATTTTAATCTTTTTAAGTCGCTGTTGCACTTCTTCCTGGGTCAGACAGGACACTTTAAGGCTACATGCACACGTTCAGGATTCATGTGCGGAGAATCCGCACTGAAATCCGCAGGTGTTCACAGGCAAATCCGTGCGGTCAATCCGCATTAATTGATGCGGATTTGGTGCGGATTTGGTGCGGATTTGGTGCGGATTTTCCGCATGCGGATTTCACTAAGTGAATGAAGAAAATCCGGTCAGGAAAAAAATATTAATTGACATGTCGCGGATTTTAAAATCCGCACCGCAGGTCAAAATCCGCGCGGAAAAAATCTGCATCGTGTGCATTGAGAATTTCAAATTCTCATAGAATACAATGTACATGACCTACGGTGCGGATTTTCCGCACGCAAATCCGCACGCAAAATCCGCACGCAATCCTGATCGTGTGCAGGGGGCCTTAATGGGGAATTTATTTTTGCATTCTGCATGTCATCTGACAGTTTATTTTCCTCAGTGAATACATTGGAGAAAAAAATATTTAACAGCTTTGCTTTCTCCTCGTCGCTCTCTGCGGGCCGACACCTTCGGATTTATACTTTTTAACATTTATATAATTGAAGAACATTTTAGGGTTAGTTTTACTCTCTTTGGCAATTAATCTCTCGGTCTCTAGTTTGGCCGCTTTTATTAGTTTTTTACATGTTCTATTTTTTTCCTTATAGTTTTTCAGTGCTTCCTCGCTAACTTCCTGTTTTAGTGTTTTATATGCTTTCTTTTTGTCATTTATTGCTTTCTTTACAGTTCTGTTTATCCACATTGGTTTCTTTTTGTTCCTTAACCTTTTATTCCCATACGGTATGTACCTCTCACAATGAGATTTTAGGATGCTTTTAAAGATATCCCATTTTGTGGCTGTATTTTTATTTGTGAGGACTTTATCCCATTTAGTTAGGCCTATGGCCTCTCTTAGTTGGCTAAATTTAGCTTTTTTGAAGTTTGGTATTTTTGTTCCTCCCTGTAGAAACGCTCTTTTGAATGATAATTGGAAGGTTATTACTTTGTAATCACTATTTCCCAGGTGTCCCCCAACCTGCACATCTGTTGTTCGGTCAGGTCTAGTATGGCCGTCCCTCTAGTCGGGTCCTGAACCAGTTGGGAGAGGTAATTGTCTTTGGTTATTGCCAAGAACCTGTTTCCCTTATGAGATATACAAGTTTCAGTTTCCCAGTCTATATCTGGGTAGTTGAAGTCCCCCATAATAACCACCTCATTATGATTTGCCGCCTCGTCTATCTCGTTTAGTAGTAGATTTTCTGTGGACTCTGGTATATTAGGTGGTTTATAGTAAACTCCTATTAGTAAATTATTATTATTTTTGCCTCCATGTATCTCTACCCACAGTGACTCCACATGTTAATGTCCCTCACTTATATCTTCACGGACTGTCGGTTTTAGACAGGACTTTACATAAAGGCAGACCCCTCCCCTCTCCGGTTTTGACGATCCTTTCTAAACAGGCTGTAACCTTGTACATTAACCGCCCAGTCATAGCTATCATCCAGCCATGTCTCAGTTATTCCCACTATGTCATAGTCATCCTCACACATCACTAATTCCAGTTCACCAGTTTTATTAGTCAGGCTTCTGGCATTAGGATACATACAATTGAGAGGTTTATTAGAGTTGAGCGAACACCTGGATGTTCGGGTTCGAGAAGTTCGGCCGAACTTCCCGGAAATGTTCGGGTTCGGGATCCGAACCCGATCCGAACTTCGTCCCGAACCCGAACCCCATTGAAGTCAATGGGGACCCGAACTTTTCGGCACTAAAACGGCTGTAAAACAGCCCAGGAAAGGGCTAGAGGGCTGCAAAAGGCAGCAACATGTAGGTAAATCCCCTGCAAACAAATGTGGATAGGGAAATGAATTAAAATAAAAATTAAATAAATAAAAATTAACCAAAATCAATTGGAGAGAGGTCCCATAGCAGAGAATCTGGCTTCCCGTCACCCACCACTGGAACAGTCCATTCTCAGATATTTAGGCCCCGGCACCCAGGCAGAGGAGAGAGGTCCCGTAACAGAGAATCTGGCTTCATGTCAGCAGAGAATCAGTCTGCATGTCATAGCAGAGAATGAGGCTTCACGTCAGCCACCACTGCAACAGTTCATTGGCATATATTTAGGCCCAGCACACACACAGGCAGAGGAGAGAGGTCCCGTAACAGACAATCTGGCTTCATGTCAGTAGAGAATCAGTCTGCATATCATAGCAGAGAATCAGGCTTCACGTCAGCCACCACTGCAACAGTCCATTGGCATATATTTAGGCCCAGCACCCAGGCAGAGGAGGGAGGTCCCGTAACAGAGAATCTGTCTTCATGTCAGCAGAGAATCAGTCTGCATGTCATAGCAGAGAATCAGGCTTCACGTCACCCACCACTGCAACAGTCCATTGTCAGATATTTAGGCCCAGCACCCAGGCAGAGGAGAGAGGTCCCGTAACAGAGAATCTGTCTTCATGTCAGCAGAGAATCAGTCTGCATGTCATAGCAGAGAATCAGGCTTCACGTCACCCACCACTGCAACAGTCCATTGTCAGATATTTAGGCCCAGCACCCAGGCAGAGGAGAGAGGTCCCATAACAGACAATCTGGCTTCATGTCAGCAGAGAATCAGTCTGCATGTCATAGCAGAGAATCAGGCTTCACGTCACCCAACATTGGAACAGTCCATTGGCATATATTTAGGCCCCGGCACCCAGACAGAGGAGAGGTTCATTCAACTTTGGGTAGCCTCGCAATATAATGGTAAAATGAAAATAAAAATAGGATTGAATGAGGAAGTGCCCTGGAGTCCAATAATATATGGTTAAGGGGAGGTAGTTAATGTCTAATCTGGACAAGGGACGGACAGATCCTGTGGGATCCATGCCTGGTTAATTTTTATGAACGTCAGCTTGTCCACATTGGCTGTAGACAGGCGGCTGCGTTTGTCTGTAATGACGCCCCCTGCGTGCTGAATACACGTTCAGACAAAACGCTGGCCGCCGGGCAGGCCAGCACCTCCAAGGCATAAAAGGCTAGCTCTGGCCACGTGGACAATTTAGAGACCCAGAAGTTGAATGGGGCCGAACCATCAGTCAGTACGTGGAGGGGTGTGCACATGTACTGTTCCACCATGTTAGTGAAATGTTGCCTCCTGCTAACACGTTGCGTATCAGGTGGTGGTGCAGTTAGCTGTGGCGTGTTGACAAAAGTTTTCCACATCTCTGCCATGCTAACCCTGCCCTCAAAGGAGCTGGCATTGACACAGCTGCCTTGGCGACCTCTTGCTCCTCCTCTGCCTTGGCCTTGGGCTTCCACTTGTTCCCCTGTGACATTTGGGAATGCTCTCAGTAGCGCGTCTACCAACGTGCGCTTGTACTCGCGCATCTTCCTATCACGCTCCAGTGCAGGAAGTAAGGTGGGCACATTGTCTTTGTAGCGTGGATCCAGCAGGGTGGCAACCCAGTAGTCCGCACAGGTTAAAATGTGGGCAACTCTGCTGTCGTTGCGCAGGCACTGCAGCATGTAGTCGCTCATGTGTGCCAGGCTGCCCAGGGGTAAGGACAAGCTGTCCTCTGTGGGAGGCGTATCTTCATCTTCCTGCCTTTCCCCCCAGCCACGCACCAGTGATGGACCCGAGCTGCGTTGGGTGCCACCCCGCTGTGACCATGCTTCATCCTCATCCTCCTCCACCTCCTCCTCATCCTCGTCCTCCTCGTCCTCCAGTAGTGGGCCCTGTCTGGCCACATTTGTACCTGGCCTCTGCTGTTGCCAAAAACCTCCCTCTGAGTCACTTCGAAGAGACTGGCCTGAAAGTGCTAAAAATGACCCCTCTTCCTCCTCCTCCTCCTCCTCCTCCTCCTCCTCCTGGGCCACCTCCTCTTGCATCATCGCCCTAAGTGTTTTCTCAAGGAGACATAGAAGTGGTATTGTAACGCTGATAACGGCGTCATCGCCACTGGCCATGTTGGTGGAGTACTCGAAACAGCGCAACAGGGCACACAGGTCTCGCATGGAGGCCCAGTCATTGGTGGTGAAGTGGTGCTGTTCCGCAGTGCGACTGACCCGTGCGTGCTGCAGCTGAAACTCCACTATGGCCTGCTGCTGCTCGCACAGTCTGTCCAGCATGTGCAAGGTGGAGTTCCACCTGGTGGGCACGTCGCATATGAGGCGGTGAGCGGGAAGGCCGAAGTTACGCTGTAGCGCAGACAGGCGAGCAGCAGCAGGATGTGAACGCCGGAAGCGCAAACAGACGGCCCGCACTTTATGCAGCAGCTCTGACATGTCGGGGTAGTTGTGAATGAATTTCTGCACCACCAAATTCAGCACATGCGCCAAGCAAGGGATGTGCGTCAAATTGGCTAGTCCCAGAGCTGCAACGAGATTTCGCCCATTATCACACACCACCAGGCCGGGCTTGAGGCTCACCGGCAGCAACCACTCGTCGGTCTGTTGTTCTATACCCCGCCACAACTCCTGTGCGGTGTGGGGCCTGTCCCCCAAACATATGAGTTTCAGAATGGCCTGCTGACGTTTACCCCGGGCTGTGCTGAAGTTGGTGGTGAAGGTGTGTGGCTGACTGGATGAGCAGGTGGAAGAAGAGGAGGAGGAAGCCGAGAAGGAGGAGGTGGCAACAGGAGGCAAAGAATGTTGCCCTGCGATCCTTGGCGGTGGAAGGACGTGCGCCAAACAGCTCTCTGCCTGGGGCCCAGCTGCCACTACATTTACCCAGTGTGCAGTTAGGGAGATATAGCGTCCCTGGCCGTGCTTACTGGTCCACGTATCTGTGGTTAGGTGGACCTTGCTACAGATGGCGTTGCGCAGTGCACACTTGATTTTATCGGATACTTGGTTGTGCAGGGAAGGCACGGCTCTCTTGGAGAAGTAGTGGCGGCTGGGAACAACATACTGTGGGACAGCAAGCGACATGAGCTGTTTGAAGCTGTCTGTGTCCACCAGCCTAAATGACAGCATTTCATAGGCCAGTAGTTTAGAAATGCTGGCATTCAGGGCCAGGGATCGAGGGTGGCTAGGTGGGAATTTACGCTTTCTCTCAAATGTTTGTGAGATGGAGAGCTGAACGCTGGCGTGTGACATGGTTGAGACGCTTGGTGACGGAGGTGGTGGTGGTGGTGTTGGTGGTGCATCCCCTGTTTGCTGGGCGGCAGGTGCCAACGTTCCTCCAGAGGCGGAGGAAGAGGCCGAGGCGGCAGCAGCAGAAGAGGCCGAGGCGGCAGCAGCAGAAGAGGTAGCAGGGGGAGCCCGAGTGACTTCCTTGTTTTTAAGGTGTTTACTCCACTGCAGTTCATGCTTTGCATGCAGGTGCCTGGTCATGCAGGTTGTGCTAAGGTTCAGAACGTTAATGCCTCGCTTCAGGCTCTGATGGCACAGCGTGCAAACCACTCGGGTCTTGTCGTCAGCACATTGTTTGAAGAAGTGCCATGCCAGGGAACTCCTTGAAGCTGCCTTTGGGGTGCTCAGTCCCAGATGGCGGCGGTCAGTAGCAGGCGGAGTCTCTTGGCGGCGGGTGTTCTGCTTTTGCCCACTGCTCCCTCTTTTGCTACGCTGTTGGCTCGGTCTCACCACTGCCTCTTCCTCCGAACTGTGAAAGTCAGTGGCACGACCTTCATTCCATGTGGGGTCTAGGACCTCATCGTCCCCTGCATCGTCTTCCACCCAGTCTTGATCCCTGACCTCCTGTTCAGTCTGCACACTGCAGAAAGACGCAGCAGTTGGCACCTGTGTTTCGTCATCATCAGAGACATGCTGAGGTGGTATTCCCATGTCCTCATCATCAGGAAACATAAGTGGTTGTGCGTCAGTGCATTCTATGTCTTCCACCGCTGGGGAAGGGCTAGGTGGATGCCCTTGGGAAACCCTGCCAGCGGAATCTTCAAACAGCATAAGAGACTGCTGCATAACTTGAGGCTGAGACAGTTTCCCTGGTATGCATGGGGGTGATGTGACAGACTGATGGGCTTGGTTTTCAGGCGCCATCTGTGCGCTTTCTGCAGAAGACTGGGTGGGAGATAATGTGAACGTGCTGGATCCACTGTCGGCCACCCAATTGACTAATGCCTGTACCTGCTCAGGCCTTACCATCCTTAGAACGGCATTGGGCCCCACCATATATCGCTGTAAATTCTGGCGGCTACTGGGACCTGAGGTAGTTGGTACACTAGGACGTGTGGCTGTGGCAGAACGGCCACGTCCTCTCCCAGCACCAGAGGGTCCACTAACACCACCACGACCATGTCCGCGTCCTTTACTAGATGTTTTCCTCATTGTTATCGTTCACCACAACAACAAAAATATTATTTGGCCCAATGTATTGTATTCAAATTCAGCTGGATATAAATTTGAGGCCTAGTATTTAGGCGCTGGGTGACCGGTATGGATTTACTAACAGAATTAGACTTGGAAATGCACAGTAGCGGGTGTGTGAAGTTATTCTGAATGACCCTATGTGCACCTTGAATATTATATACCCTTTTAGGGATAGATTTCAAATAGCTCTGATACAGCAGGAACCACTAAATTATGAAATTGCTAAATTGGGAATTGTATTTCAACCCAGAACAAAAAATGTGCTTTGACGGACACTAAATAACTTGCCCAGCCAGAACAGTACAGCAGTAACGACAGATTTAGCAGGATATAAATTTGAGGCCTAGTATTTAGGCGCTGGGTGACCGGTATGGATTTAGTGACAGAATTAGACTGGGATATGGCCAAAAAATAACCACACTATTGCTGGTTAAATGCACTTGGTGACAGGCGCAGCTTGCCCCTGATGTAGTATATGGCCAAAAAATGAACAGACTATTGCTGGTTAAATGCACTTGGTGTGATAGCTTGACCAACCACACTACTGAGGGTTAAATGCACTTTGTGACGGGCGCAGCTTGCCCCTGATGTAGTATATGGCCAAAAAATGAACAGACTATTGCTGGTTAAATGCACTTGGTGACGGGCGCAGCTTGCCCCTGATTTAGTATATGGCCAAAAAATGAACAGACTATTGCTGGTTAAATGCACTTGGTGTGATAGCTTGACCAACCACACTACTGAGGGTTAAATGCACTTTGTGACGGGCGCAGCTTGCCCCTGATGTAGTATATGGCCAAAAAATTAACAGACTATTGCTGGTTAAATGCACTTGGTGACGGGCGCAGCTTGCCCCTGATTTAGTATATGGTCAAAAAATGAACAGACTATTGCTGGTTAAATGCACTTGGTGTGACAGCTTCACCCTGATGTAGGCTTTAGCCAAAAAACAAACGCACCATTGAGGGTTAAATGCACTTGGTGACGGGCGCAGCTTGCCCCTGATGTAGTATATGGCCAAAAAATGAACAGACTATTGCTGGTTAAATGCACTTGGTGATGGGCGCAGCTTGCCCCTGATTTAGTATATGGCCAAAAAATGAACAGACTATTGCTGGTTAAATGCACTTGGTGTGATAGCTTGACCAACCACACTACTGAGGGTTAAATGCACTTGGTGACGGGCGCAGCTTGCCCCTGATGTAGTATATGGCCAAAAAATGAACAGACTATTGCTGGTTAAATGCACTTGGTGACGGGCGCAGCTTGCCCCTGATTTAGTATATGGCCAAAAAATGAACAGACTATTGCTGGTTAAATGCACTTGGTGTGACAGCTTCACCCTGATGTAGGCTTTAGCCAAAAAACAACCACACCATTGAGGGTTAAATGCACTTGGTCGCAGCTTGTGCTGGCGCACCACAAGACACAAAATGGCCGCCGATCACCCCAGAAAAATGTGACTGACAAACGGTCTGGGCAGCCTAAAAACAGTGAGCAATTGAGGATCAGCAGCTCAATGATCCACAGCTGCAGATCGATCAGTTAATCAAGTCCTTTGGAGGAGTTAATCTGCCTAATCTCGCCCTACTGTCGCAGCCGCAACCTCTCCCTACGCTAATCAGAGCAGAGTGACGGGCGGCGCTATGTGACTCCAGCTTAAATAGAGGCTGGGTCACATGGTGCTCTGGCCAATCACAGCCATGCCAATAGTAGGCATGGCTGTGACGGCCTCTTGGGGCAAGTAGTATGACGCTTGTTGATTGGCTGCTTTGCAGCCTTTCAAAAAGCGCCAAGAAAGCGTCACAAAAGCGCCAAGAAAGCGACGAACACCGAACCCGAACCCGGACTTTTACGAAAATGTCCGGGTTCGGGTCCGTATCACGGACACCCCAAAATTCGGTACGAACCCGAACTATACAGTTCGAGTTCGCTCATCCCTAAGGTTTATGTATATTTTTTTACCCTACACCTTTCCTTCTGAACTGTTCTAGTCCCTCCTTCCATTCCTTCCCCAGTTCCATTACCACACCCCAGGTCTCTATCTGCACTATCTTCCCCTCCTATAATGTAATTACCCTCATCACCAGTCCCTAGTTTAAACACTCCTCCAACCTTCTAGCCATCTTCTTCCCCAACACAGCTGCCCCTTCCCCATTGAGGTGCAGCCCGTCCCTACGATAGAGCCTGTAGCCAACAGAGAAGTCGGCCCAGTTCTCCAGGAACCCAAACCCCTCCTTCCTGCACCAGTTCTTGAGCCACTTTTTAATTTCCCTAATCTCCCGCTGCCTTTCTTGTGTGGCTCGTGGTACAGGCAGTATTTCGGAAAATACTACCTTTGAGGTCCTTGCCCTCAGCTTTTGACCTAAATCCCTGAAATCATTTTTAAGGACTCTCCACCTACCTCTAACTTTGTCATTGGTTCCGATATGGACCATGACCGCAGGATCTTCTCCAGCCCCTCCCAGTAATCTGTCACCCTGATCCGTGATGTGTCGAACTCTAGCGCCAGGAAGACAGCACACTGTTCGGCGATCACGGTCTTTGTGACAGATTTCCCTATCTGTTCCCCTAATAATTGAGTCTCCCACTACCAGCACCTGTCTGGCCTGCCCTGCTCTCCTAGTCCCCTGCTTACCGGAGCTGGCATTCCCCTGACTGGCAGAGGAAGTGTCTGGCTGCGGCAGTGTCATCCCTGGACTGACATCCCCCTCATCTGCCAAACGTGCAAACTTGTTAGGGTTTGACAGATCAGGGCTAGCCTCCCTGGCACTCTTCCCTCTACCCCGCTTTCTAACTGTTACCCAGCTAGCTACCTCACTTTCCTCAACCAGCTAGCTACCTCACTTTCCTCAGCCTCCTGTGTCACCCTCCCCCTCATCTACCCCAAAGAGTGCTTGCTCGGTGAGAAGCAAACTCTTTTGCAAATTGTCAACGCCTCTCAGTGTTGCAACTTGCCCATTTAGAGACTCGATTAGCGATTCCAAACGGGTAATTTGCTCACATCTTGAACAAAGATATGCACCCTTGAACTCCTGTTCCAGGACTGCATACATCATGCAAGATGTGCACTGAACTGCGTTGTCAATTGTGCAACACATACTAAATGGGGATTACACCAGCAAAGCAAAAAATACAATATAATCTAGTACTAAGAAACTGGCTAATTACAGTCCCCCACTGAAGTCCCTGAATCTAAAGTCACTTAATCTTAAGTCACACACTTACGCAACCACGCGTCGCGGTCAAACTCGCGTTATATATCTCTTTATATAAATAAATATAGATGCAGCTCACTACACTAGCCTGGTTTGTTTCCCCTCTGGACTCAAAGAGTACATTTCCAGCATGGATGGGGGTCAGGTGCGCAGCTGAAGCCAATGACTAGCCTCAGAGCTGATGAGTCCCCAAAAGGGCATGTGACCACAAAGGCCACAATGCTGCTTGGGGACACGCCACCTCTGCAGCGTCAAATAGGACCCCGTTCATGCCGGAAGCCACTGAGGTGCCAGTGCAGAAGATGGGAGTTGTAGTGGCCCTGATGTGATGTGTCACAGTGTACTCCCCCAGGCCGTGGCTCCTGCTTCTGCTTCCTTTGCTAAGCTAAGAGAACGTCATGTCATCACTTAGCTTAGCGGAGCAGGCAGAAGCTAATCCTGGCATAGTATATGGGTACAGGGTACCAATGTGCTATGCCAGGAGTTAGTAAGGTCCCTTTCACACGAGCGAGTTTTCCACGCGGGTGCAATGCATGACATGAACGCATGGCACCCGCACTGAATCCTGACCCATTCATTTCAATGGGTCTGTGTACAGGAGCGCTGTTTTTCACGCATCAGTTCTGCGTTGCGTGAAAAACGCATTGTATCCTCAAGCAAGTCCGGATGCAATGCGTTTTTCACTGATGGTTGCTAAGAGATGTTGTTTGTAAACATTCAGCTTTTTATCAAAACGCATTGCACCCGCGTGGAAAAAACTGAACAACTAAACGCAATCGCAAACAAAACTGACTGAACTTGCTTGCAAAATAGTGCGAGTTTCACTGAACGCATCCGGCCCCAATCCGCAATGCCCGTGTGAAACCAGCCTAAACCTCCCGGGGGCACGGGCACTCCGTACACCGCTGAGCTGTCAGAAATGTACAGAGAACTGAGTTTTAAGCGCACAGTGAATGTGGCGCTTTACGCCCCTTTCACACTAGCAAGTTTTCCACGTGGGTGCAATGCGTGATGTGAATGCTTAGCACCCGCACTGAATCCTGACCCATCCATTTCAATGGGTCTGCGTCCATGAGCTTTTTTTAACGCATCAGTTCTGCGTTGCGTGAAAAACGCAGCATGTTCTATATTCAGCGTTTTTCATGCAGCCCTGGCCCCATAGAAGTGAATGGGGCTTTAGTTAAAAACATTTCACTGATGGTGGCTAAGAGATGTTGTTTGTAAACCTTCCGTTTTTCAACACGCGCGTGAAAAACGCATCAAAATGCATTGCACTCGCGCAGAAAAAACTGAACGCAATCGCAGACAAAACTGACTGAACTTGTTTGCAAAATGGTGCGAGTTTCACTAAACGCATCCGGAGCCAATATCTGTATTGTTCATGTGAAAGAGGCATTAGGTCCCTTTCACACGAGCGTGATTTCCGCGCGGGTGCAGTGCGTGACGTGAACACACAGCACCCGCACTGAATCCTGACCCATTCATTTCAATGGGTCTGTGTACATGAGCGTTTTTTTTCACGCATCAGTTCTGCAATGCTTTGAAATCGCAGCATGTTCTATATTCTGCGTTTGTAACGCAGGACAGGCCCCATAGAAGTGAATGGGGCTGCGTGAAAAACGCATTGCATCCGCAAGCAAGTGCGGATACAATGCGTTTTTCACTGATGGTTGCTAAGAGACGTTGTTTGTAAACATTCAGTTTTTCATCACGCGCGTGAAAAACGCATCAAAACGCATTGCACCCGCGCAGAAAAAACTGAACAACTAAACGCAATCGCAGACAAAACGGACTTGTTTTAGTGCCAAAATCGCAGCATTTTCACTGAACGCACCCTGAACGCATCCGGATCAAATCCGTCACGCCCGTGTGAAACCAGCCTAAGGCCCCTTTCACACGAGCGTGATGGATTAGGTCCGGATGCGTTCAGTGAAACTCGCACTATTTTGCAAGCAAGTTCAGTCAGTTTTGTCTGTAATTGCGTTCAGTTGTTCAGTTTTTTCCGCGCGGGTGCAATGCGTTTTGATGCGTTTTTTTCCGCGCGTGATAAAAACTGAAGGTTTACAAACAACATCTCCTAGCAACCATCAGTGAAAAACGCATCCCATCCGCACTTGCTTGCGGATGCAATGCGTTTTTCAAGCAGCCCCATTCACTTCTATAGGGCCAGGGCTGCGTGAAAAACGCAGAATATAGAACATGCTGCGATTTTCACGCAACGCAGAACTGATGCGTGAAAAACAACGCTCATGTACACAGACCCATTGAAATGAATGGGTCAGGATTCAGTGCGGGTGCAATGCGTTCACGTCATGCATTGCACCCGCGCGGAAAACTCGCTCGTGTGAAAGGGGCCTTAGGGAGGGAAAAGTCTAATAAAAATACAAAATTAATTAATAAAGTATATTAGAAAAAGTTTTATTAGGGCATTAGGGACATTTTATTAAATTGGATACAAATGTTTAGTTACTCTTTAAGATATTTCAAAATTGTACAAATGCCCTTCATTGATCTATTGAAACAGATTGGTATCATTTGGTTTCAATGAGTTGTAAAAAATTTCATGTGTCTTTTTATTGTCAATTTACATATGATAAGGGGTCCCTTTCAGAGTCAAGTATCCAAATCAGCTCTCAAAACCAAAGGACCTTGCAAACTATTGAACCAGAAAAGGTGTCAACAGGGCAGTGACTGTATAATTCTTTATATCTGAGTGCACTTTCACAAGCAAGTAGTTTGGATAGTAATGGAGATTTATTACCGTTTACTTTTCTTTATTATAATGCAGTCTTGGAACTTCATCATTTATTTTATTTTTATTTGCAGATTCTTATTTTACCCACCTTTCAGAATAAATTGAAAGCATATTAAATGTTACTGATGCTAATCGAAATGATGGCAGCGAACAGAAGGAATGGAAATTACACCAGAATTAAGATTAATACTCGGTAAACATTTACTGCAAATTACATCATGTATACTCTTTGCTTATGTCCTAAAAGAAAAAATGAAAGGATCATGTAAGGAATATAACTACTACAAAACTGCTTCCTTTGTACAAGAATATAACTACTATAATACTGCTCCTATGTACAAGAATATAACTACTATAATACTGCTCCTATGTACAAGAATATAACTACTATAATACCGCTCCTATGTACAAGAATATCACTACTATAATACTGCTCCTATGTACAAGAATATAACTACTATAATACTTCCTCCTATGTACAAGAATATAACTACTATAATACTGCTCCTATGTACAAGAATATAGCTGCTATAATACTGGCCCATATTTACAAGAATATAACTACTATAATACTGCCTCCTATGTACAAGGATATAACTACTATAATACTGCCTCCGATGTACAAGAATATAACTACTATAATACTGCTCCCATGTACAAGAATATAACTACTATATTACTGCCTCCTATGTACAAGAATATAACTACTATAATACTTCCTCCTATGTACAAGAATATAACTACTATAATACTGCTCCTATGTACAAGCATATAACTACTATAATACTGCTCCTATGTACAAGAATATAACTATTATAATACTGCTCCTATGTACAAGAATATAACTACTATAATACTGCCTCCTATGTACAAGAATATAACTACTATAATACTTCCTCCTATGTACAAGAATATAACTACTATAATACTGCTCCTATGTACAAGCATATAACTACTATAATACTGCTCCTATGTACAAGAATATAACTATTATAATACTGCTCCTATGTACAAGAATATAACTACTATAATACTTCCTCCTATGTACAAGAATATAACTACTATAATACTGCTCCTATGTACAAGCATATAACTACTATAATACTGCTCCTATGTACAAGAATATAACTATTATAATACTGCTCCTATGTACAAGAATATAACTACTATAATACTGCCTCCTTTGTAAAAGAATATAACTACTAAAATACTGCCTCCTATGTACAAGAATATAACTACTATAATACTGCCTCCTATGTACAAGAATATAACTACTATAATACTGCTCCTATGTACAAGAATATAACTACTATAATTACCCCCGGAGCTACATTATGTGATCTCCTGGGAACGGGAGCTTTCCCTGTCTCTTACGGAGCCGGAGAAGGCGTTCATCCTGTCCCATTCACACGGCTTCAGTCGTTGTGTGAGGATCCAGGAAAATTCCTTTAAGCTTCTCAGTAGGTGGTATAAGACACCTGAGTTCTTGCATAAACTAAACCCGGAGGTCCCTGAAGTGTGTTGGAGATGTGGCACAGGTACTGGGTCTTTGTCGCATATTTGGTGGCTTTGTCATAAGATTCAACCGTTTTGGAAATCAATTGAGGCATTAGTTAACCAAATATGCAACACTAAGATATCACTAGATGCTAAGCTCGTACTATTATGGTGCCCTAACAGTTCTCTTACTCCCTCTAAACATGATCTTCCAACGATGCTGCTTACAGCGGCTAAATTACTCATCCCCTTTCTGTGGAAGAATGACTCCCCACCGACTCTCCATATGTGGACTGACAAGGTGGACCAGATTTACCGCTTCGAGGAGCTTGCGCATTGGGAGAATAACTCACGTGCTCGCTTCTTAAAATTGTGGTCCCCATGGAAAGCCCATAGAAATTTTATATGATAGAGCAGAAGTTATCTCATTTCCTCGTTTCCCCCCCCCCCTCCTTCCTCCCCCCTCCTGACTGTCCCTTTCCATTATTTTTTTTTTTTCCCTTTTTCCTTGATATTTGTTACTGACTAATAGCGAAGATTGCTTGTAATGACTATACATGACATGTATGCTTGATGACCATGTGAAGATTTATTGTCACCATTGTAATGTCATGTGTGGGCCTTGGCCTTGATCTTTTGCTTTCTTTCAATAAAAATAAATATGGTTAAGAATATAACTACTATAATACGGCTCCTATGTAAAAGAATATAACTACTATAATACTGCTCCTATGTACAAGAATATAACTACTATAATACTGCCTCCCATGTACAAGAATATAACTACTATAATAATGCCTCCTATGTACAAGAATATAACTACTATAATACTGCTCCTATGTTAAAGAATATAACTACTATAATACTGCCTCCTATGTACAAGAATATAACTACATAATACTGCCTCCTATGTGAAAGATATAACTACTATAATACTGCCTCCAATGTACAAGAATATAACTACTATAATACTGCCTCCTAGGTACAAGAATATAACTACTATAATACTGCTCCTATGTACAAGAATATAACTACTATAATACTGCTCCTATGTACAAGAATATAACTACTATAATACTGCCTCCTATGTACAAGAATATAACTACTATAATACTGCTCCTATGTACAAGAATATAACTACTATAATACTGCCTCCTATGTACAAGAATATAACTACTATAATACTGCTCCTATGTACAAGAATATAACTACTATAATACTGCCTCCTATGTACAAGAATATAACTACTATAATACTGCTCCTATGTACAAGAATATAACTACTATAATACTGCTCCTATGTACAAGAATATAACTACTATAATACTGCCTCCTATGTACAAGAATATAACTACTATAATACTGCTCCTATGTACAAGAATATAACTACTATAATACTGCTCCTATGTACAAGAATATAACTACTATAATACTGCTCCTATGTACAAGAATATAACTACTATAATACTGCTCCTATGTACAAGAATATAACTACTATAATACTGCTCCTATGTACAAGAATATAACTACTATAATACTGCTCCTATGTACAAGAATATAACTACTATAATACTGCTCCTATGTACAAGAATATAACTACTATAATACTGCTCCTATGTACAAGAATATAACTACTATAATACTGCTCCTATGTACAAGAATATAACTACTATAATACTGCTCCTATGTACAAGAATATAACTACTATAATACTGCTCCTATGTACAAGAATATAACTACTATAATACTGCCTCCTATGTACAAGAATATAACTACTATAATACTGCTCCTATGTACAAGAATATAACTACTATAATACTGCTCCTATGTACAAGAATATAACTACTATAATACTGCTCCTATGTACAAGAATATAACTACTATAATACTGCCTCCTATGTACAAGAATATAACTACTATAATACTGCTCCTATGTACAAGAATATAACTACTATAATACTGCCTCCTATGTACAAGAATATAACTACTATAATACTGCTCCTATGTACAAGAATATAACTACTATAATACTGCTCCTATGTACAAGAATATAACTACTATAATACTGCCTCCTATGTACAAGAATATAACTACTATAATACTGCCTCCTATGTACAAGAATATAACTACTATAATACTGCTCCTATGTACAAGAATATAACTACTATAATACTGCTCCTATGTACAGAATATAACTACTATAATACTGCTCCTATGTACAAGAATATAACTACTATAATACTGCCTCCTATGTACAAGAATATAACTACTATAATACTGCCTCCTATGTACAAGAATATAACTACTATAATACTGCTCCTATGTACAAGAATATAACTACTATAATACTGCTCCTATGTACAAGAATATAACTACTATAATACTGCCTCCTATGTACAAGAATATAACTACTATAATACTGCCTCCTATGTACAAGAATATAACTACTATAATACTGCTCCTATGTACAAGAATATAACTACTATAATACTGCTCCTATGTACAAGAATATAACTACTATAATACTGCTCCTATGTACAAGAATATAACTACTATAATACTGCTCCTATGTACAAGAATATAACTACTATAATACTGCTCCTATGTACAAGAAATATACTACTATAATACTGCTCCTATGTACAAGAATATAACTACTATAATACTGCTCCTATGTACAAGAATATAACTACTATAATACTGCTCCTATGTACAAGAATATAACTACTATAATACTGCTCCTATGTACAAGAATATAACTACTATAATACTGCTCCTATGTACAAGAATATAACTACTATAATACTGCCTCCTATGTACAAGAATATAACTACTATAATACTGCCTCCTATGTACAAGAATATAACTACTATAATACTGCCTCCTATGTACAAGAATATAACTACTATAATACTGCTCCTATGTACAAGAATATAACTACTATAATACTGCTCCTATGTACAAGAATATAACTACTATAATACTGCCTCCTATGTACAAGAATATAACTACTATAATACTGCCTCCTATGTACAAGAATATAACTACTATAATACTGCTCCTATGTACAAGAATATAACTACTATAATACTGCCTCCTATGTACAAGAATATAACTACTATAATACTGCCTCCTATGTACAAGAATATAACTACTATAATACTGCCTCTATGTACAAGAATATAACTACTATAATACTGCCTCCTATGTACAAGAATATAACTACTATAATACTGCCTCCTATGTACAAGAATATAACTACTATAATACTGCTCCTATGTACAAGAATATAACTACTATGGGGGGCGGAGCTTGACTTCCGGCCAAGCCAGACGCATGTGAGAGAGCTCCTCTCCATGTGAGCCAGCAAACTAGTTAATATTGCTATCTAGCTCTGAAAGAATGGGCAAAGTGGGTCGATATATACCCAGTGGCACGCCTGAACCCCACAGATCGGACCGCGGTCCACAAGAAATGGACAAATTTCTGAATAAGAAGCCTCCAGCCGCGAGTGCTGCCAAGATGGCGCCGCCGGAGCATGAGGCCCGGCTACAGGACGCAGAGGGAGCGGCCGGCGTCTCCTCAGTTGTAGACGCTGGGTCCCGTGATTATTCCTCGGCACCCATCTCGCGCCAATTCATACAGCAAGCCCTGACCTCAGCGTTAGCTCCGGTGATTCAAGATTTGAACGAAATCAAGAGCGACGTGAAGCACATTGGGCACCGTGTGGAGAAGTTGGAGCACACACAAGAGGCCATACTAACTTTTGCCCAGACGCTGGGTGACAACAGCACGGCGCTTGCCTCCTCTTTGGACACTGCGTTTGCTCTGATAGAAGACCAGGAGAACCGCAGTCGGAGGAAAAATATCAGGCTGCGGGGTCTCCCAGAGCTAGTACCGCATGAAGCACTTCCGGAAGCGGCGGCCGCCATATTCTCCAACCTATTGGGTGCCGACAGGGCCGCAGAAGTCTGCGTGGAACGCATTCACAGAGCATTGCGGCCGAAGCCGAAGGACACTGACCCGCCGAGAGACGTAGTCTGTGGTCTCCTGCGGTACACCGACACAGCGGCGATCCTTAAGGCCGCCAGGGAGCAGAAAGAACCGCTCTATGAAGGAGCCAAAGTTCTCCTGTTTCAGGACTTAGCACCGTCGACATTAGCCAAGCGGAGAGTCCTGAGGCCGCTCACGGACCATCTGAGGGCTATCAAGCTTCCCTACAAGTGGCTCTTCCCATTTGGATTGACCTTCTCATCTGAGGGTAAAAGGTGCACAATCCGCACCCCGGCGGACCTACCAGCGGCATGGACTCTGCTGCAGACAACCCCCCTGGACATCCCGTCATGGCTCCCGTCTGCAGATACGGGAGTCCCACTGCCTGAATTGCCATCGGAGCAGAGGTGGATCAAAGCGGCGGCGAAGAGAAGATTTAACAACAGGCCCTGATTAGTATACCTGGTTTACAGCGTTCATCTTGCTGGCTGAGGGCGGCTGCCTGATCCAGAGAACTCGGGCCAACTCGTGTCATAGACACTTTCAACGTTTGGTTATGCAAGTATACTCTGCACGTTATATGCCTGTTTGTTTGCTACCTATAGGGAGGTGCCCGGCCGTTACCCCGAGTTGCGGATCCCAGAATGGGATGCAACTGAATGCTGGGTGGGTAGTGCAGCTCCTGGGTGGTCCGACCCGGCTGGGTGGTCCACGGTACATTCCCATGCAGTGCCATCCCTTGTACCATGGATATGGTGCGCAACTGCACCACAGGTAGCTTTATGTGGACCACGTTTTCCTATTATAGTAGGTGGTAGCGGTTCATATGACTTGTCGCACTACTTATTGCTGAGGGTAAAGTGGTAATGGTCTGTCTGGGCCGCTAAAGAGCCTTAGGGTTAGCTTGACCATTAGATTGATAGCTAGGTTATTAAGCTATTCGTATTATATATGAATATGTTTGCTATGGCGTGGGAGACTAAACGGCTCCCTCCTCCCCACCGTCAGATAACGACCACCAGGGATTTCCTGGCGCAATCCTGGTGCGAGCGCCTTCAATACGGCTGGCTTGGGCCATTCGCGCTTTGCCTACTTCTGACGGGCTGCGCGTTGGGCACAAGTCATCCGATCCATATGTTGGAGATTTACTCCATTATCTGGTTGTTGTTAATGGTTACTGTTTTACCATGTTTCCCTGGTCGCACGCATGTACCCGTACTGCTGGTAACTCTATGGTACCCATCTAGTTTGTACTATGGCATTAATTAAATGTACCTCATTTAATGTTAGGGGGTTCAACACCCCGCAGAAGAGGTCACAGGTAATTCGCATGATGAGGAGATTGCACACAGATGTCTGTTTCCTGCAAGAATTGCACTTTAAGTCGGCGCGTGTTCCCGCCCTTCCCAAAAATTACTTCCAGCACTGGTTTACTAGCGAGTACTGTAGAGCAGCAAGGGGGGTGGGTATTGCTATATCGAGGAGAGTCCCTTTCCAATTAAATTGCACACAAACCGATCCGGACGGGCGGTATGTATTTGTTAAGGGCACAATTGGTACCCAGGTAGTGACCCTTGCCAGTCTATATGCCCCTAACCGTGGCCAGACAAAATGGCTCATTAATACACTGAAGACATTCGCATCCTTTGCAGAAGGTATCAGGTTAATAGGAGGCGATCTTAATATGACTCTTAACCCCTTGATAGACGCGTCTGATGGTACGTCTCAATTGACTCAGGCGGCCTTGGGACGGGTCAACGCATACTTGACCGATGCCAACTTAGTGGACGCATGGAGGTTGCTCCACCCTGCCGAAAAAGACTATACTTTCTTTTCAGCCCCGCATAACACCCATAAGAGGCTGGATTATGTCCTGATCTCGGGTAGCTGTGCTGACAGGGTGGAGAGATCTACCATTGAACCCATAGTGGTCTCCGACCATGCACCAGTGACTGCCTCCCTTCAGTTCCCAACTCTGCCAACGCATGCCAGACAATGGCGGTTAAATGAGACACTTTTGGACAAAAAAGCAGATCTAGACAATCTCAACCAGAAAATGACATGGTTCTTTCAAGAGAACTGTACAGAAGGTATGCCACTCACAACTGTCTGGGAGACGCACAAACAGGTCATGAGGGGTGAGCTCATTGCACTAGGCAGTAAAGTTAAAAAGGACAGACAGGAGTATTTAAATTCTTTACTTAAAAAGATTGCCGCTATTGAGTCAGTGCACAAACGTTCTAGAGCCCTGACGGCCCAAGAGCAGCTGACCATGTTGCGTAAGCAACTGACAGACCACCTGAACGTTGGGTATGCTAAAACATACCAATATTCGCAATTTCGCTTTTACTCCCATGGGGACAAAGGCACGAAACTCATGTCCTCCCTTCTTAAGCAAAAAAAGGAGTCGATGTATATAGCGGGAATTAACACGACTGATGGCACTACCGTGCATAAAACATCAGATATAGCAGACGAATTTCAGAAATTCTACCGTGACCTCTATGGTCTCCCTGATGAGGTACCTGGGTCTACTGCGGATAGGAACACGCTGATAGATAACTTTCTACAGCACCTCTCACCTCCCATCCTTGACAAAGGAGGAAGGCCAAGCGCTACTCTCCCCTGTAACAGAAAAAGAGATCACTAGCATTCTAGGATCTATGCCAATAGGGAAGAGCCCGGGTCCCGACGGCTTCCCAGTGGGATATTTTAAAAATTTGCAAGTACCCTTACTCCTTACATGGCTGCCTGGTGCAATGAGCTCATGAATGGGTCTAGCCTGCCTAAGCAATCCCTCGAGGCCACAGTCACTATACTCCCTAAGCCCGGAAAGGACCCAAAGCTATGTGGCAGTTATAGGCCAATCTCGCTCTTAAATGTAGACGTCAAGGTCTGGGCGAAACTCCTGGCAACTAGGTTAAGTGTTCTCTTACCGAAACTCATTAACCCCGAACAGGCGGGTTTTGTACCTGGTAGGGAAGGCAGTCATAACTCCTGTAGAATTCTATCCACTATACAGCTAGCAGTAAACAAACGCCTCCCTATGGTCCTGCTCGGTATAGATGCGGAGAAGGCCTTTGACCGGGTGAACTGGGCCTATATGACGAGTACCCTGCAAAAATTTGGCTTCCCCCAACAGTTTCAAAGGGCTATCATGTCACTATATGGTGACCCAAGCGCTAGGATTAGAGTCAATGGTACCCTCTCACCTTCCTTCCCTATACGGAATGGGACGAGGCAGGGTTGTCCCTTGTCACCTGCCTTGTACATTCTTGTAATGGAAACCTTGCTTCAGGCTATTAGGGAACACCCCGGTATTAGAGGTCTTAGGTTGGAGAATAGCCCCATTGAATATCTTAACGCAGCTTACGCTGATGACCTTCTACTTATGGTTTCCAACCCGGTCGAGGCCTTCCCGCATCTGTTGTCCTTGTTCGAGCAATATGGGCAGGTGTCCAACTTCAAAGTAAATTATACTAAATCAGAGGCCATGAATGTGTCTACACCTGCCAAGCAGATCCACTTACTCAAATCCAAAACGCCTTTCTTATGGCAAACCTCTCACCTGTCCTACCTGGGTACCAAGATCCCTTGCAAATTAGATAAAATATTCCCATTAAAACTACACTTCGTTACTGAAAGATATTCAGCAACAGTTGCACACATTGCGGATCCCATATGTCTCATGGATGGGCCGGAAGAATTTGCTGAAGGCATTCATTATGCCTAAGTTACTGTACGCCATGCAGATGCTGCCTGTCTTTCTCCCCTCTTCCTTCTTCACACAAATCAGAAGGCTTTTTAGCATATTTCTTTGGGGGGGGGGAGGGGGGCGAGACTGGCACATCGCATGCTGATACTAAGGAAAGCCCAGGGAGGTATGGCTCTGCCTGATGCCCAACTATATTATAAGGCCATACACCTGAAGAGATGGTTACACTTACACGCCCCCTGGTCACACGTTTTGGGTAGAGAGCTTGAAATCTCCCAGCTTGATAGAAAGCAGAGAGCAGGGTTGTGGGGCTTGAACTCCTCTTCGCTGCACTCACATGTTCTACTTAAAGGTACGGTGGCCGTCATCAAACAATTGAATAAGGATGGAAGCTTGCTTCATATCACCGTCACCACTGATGCCAGCTGACCTGGCCCCTTTCATTGCTAGACCCACCGCAGACAATATATCGCCAGTGTGGAGTAAACTACACAAATACACCATCACTGAATTCTTGGACGGGGCTTCTGGCACCCTTCAGGAACAGCACCCCATTCTCCGCGTTCTGTCTTCTAGTAACTTTCTAGATACTATTGAACTTAACTCGGTTGGTAAACCATTGCTGGATAGTAGACAGAGCGCAGCAGATACTACTTGGTTTGAGAAGCTACTGCAGCTGGACTCTCCCCCTAGTAAAGTGATCTCAAAGTTGTACTTAGCACTTAATGTGCAAGCCCCTACAGGGATCCCATACTACTTAAAGACTTGGGCCACTGAATTAGATCTGGATTTCTCTGAAACAGATATGCTGCGCATTCACGCACACTCACACGGCTTTTCGAGATGCGTGAGGGTGCAGGAACACTCATACAAGACGCTGACCCAGTGGTACCAGACACCTAAGCAACTTTTCACCAAGGGCCTCAGTGCTTCTGACCTGTGCTGGAGGTGCAGGGAGGCGACTGGAACGCAATCCCACATATTCTGGGCTTGCCCAAAACTTCGCCCGTATTGAGATGGGGTCTCAGCTACGATAGACAAAGTTATGAACACTCACATCCAGCTGACACCAGAGCTAGTACTTCTCTGGCTCCCCACGCCGGCCTTGTTCCCATCTAAACGGAATCTACCTACGCACTTGATACAGGCAGCGAGGCTACTTATACCACAGAAATGGCTTAGTGAAGATCCGCCATCTCTATCGCACTGGGAGGTGAAGGTGGACCAGTTGTGCAGACTGGAGGAGCTGGCTGGGTGGGAAGCCAGACGGCATGAGAATTATCTGAAAATTTGGACCCCTTGGCTGACATTTAGGAGTCGAGGATAGAGAGACGTGGGTTAGAGATAATGTGTCTGTACAATACTTGTCATCCGCCTCTGAGCTCATTTTAGTCCGCTAGACAGTGGTACCGCCTATTAGAGTATTCCTAAGGCATTGTTCCAATAGCGAACAATTGAGACATGCGAGTCCAGGAGGGCCCCCTACACAGGGCCTACTTGTTCTGTTTCCCCCCCCCACCCCCAGTTGCAAGATTGCGATCTCCCCCCCCCCCTCCTTTTCTCTCCCTGCCACACCTGAATCCTGGTCCTGTTCATAGCCTTTGCATACGTCTGAGTCGAAATGGTCTAGGTTCGCTTAGTCACCAGGAGACAAAATTAAACATGTATTTGCTGTACCCAACCTGTATGCACTTGATTAAAGGATGACCCATATTTGCATATGGCACCCTGATAGGTATGGCACTTTATACGTACGAGACTGTTAGCACAGGACGCTTGTCTGGCACTTCGCATCACGTGTGCCATGATTGTAAACTCGAATGTATTGCCTGATGTAATTAAATGTGTTGCATGTCTATGTATGCTTTATTGTATATGTAATGATTGTGCACTGTGGAGAGGGGTCGGATCCTTTCCTTTGTTGTCATCTTTATTCAATAAAAAGAAATTTGACAAAGAATATAACTACTATAATACTGCCTACTATGTACAAGAATATAACTACTATAATACTGCTCCTATGTACAAGAATATAACTACTATAATACTGCCTACTATGTACAAGAATATAACTACTATAATACTGCTCCTATGTACAAGAATATAACTACTATAATACTGCCTCCTTGCTGAGAGGTTGTGTGTCAGTAGCTCTCCTGAGTCTTTGGATGTCTGGAGAAAGCCCAGGGAGGGGACACCCTGGGAGGGAAAGCTCCCCAAGCAAGCTCCAGGCTTCTAGGCCAAATCTGGGAAACACTACCCAGACAACTCAGTCAGGTAATGCAAATCCAAAAGTTTCTATGGATAGAAAGTATGTCGGCAGTTCCAGTTCCAGTATAAGACCAGAAGAAGCAACAAGTAAGTGCCTGGTGAAACCACCTGCCAGTGTGAATGAAGGATCACCTGTGTTCAAGGAGTGTTGGAGAGTAGAGTTGAGCGAACACCTGGATGTTCGGGTTCGAGAAGTTCGGCCGAACTTCCCGGAAATGTTCGGGTTCGGGATCCGAACCCGATCCGAACTTCGTCCTGAACCCGAACCCCATTGAAGTCAATGGGGACCCGAACTTTTCGGCACTAAAACGGCTGTAAAACAGCCCAGGAAAGGGCTAGAGGGCTGCAAAAGGCAGCAACATGTAGGTAAATCCCCTGCAAACAAATGTGGATAGGGAAATGAATAAAAATAAAAATTTAATAAATAAAAATTAACCAAAATCAATTGGAGAGAGGTCCCATAGCAGAGAATCTGGCTTCCCGTCACCCACCACTGGAACAGTCCATTCTCAGATATTTAGGCCCCGGCACCCAGGCAGAGGAGAGAGGTCCCGTAACAGAGAATCTGGCTTCATGTCAGCAGAGAATCAGTCTTCATATCAAAGCAGAGAATCAGGCTTCATGTCAGCCACCAGTGCAACAGTCCATTGGCATATATTTAGGCCCAGCACACAGGCAGAGGAGAGAGGTCCCGTAACAGACAATCTGGCTTCATGTCAGCAGAGAATTAGTCTGCATGTCATAGCAGAGAATGAGGCTTCACGTCAGCCACCACTGCAACAGTCCATTGGCATATATTTAGGCCCAGCACCCAGGCAGAGGAGAGAGGTCCCGTAACAGACAATCTGGCTTCATGTCAGCAGAGAATTAGGCTGCATGTCATAGCAGAGAATGAGGCTTCACGTCAGCCACCACTGCAACAGTCCATTGGCATATATTTAGGCCCAGCACACACACAGGCAGAGGAGAGAGGTCCCGTAACAGACAATCTGGCTTCACGTCAGCAGAGAATCAGTCTGCATGTCATAGCAGAGAATGAGGCTTCACGTCAGCCACCACTGCAACAGTCCATTGGCATAAATTTAGGCCCAGCACCCAGGCAGAGGAGAGAGGTCCCGTAACAGACAATCTGGCTTCATGTCAGCAGAGAATTAGTCTGCATGTCATAGCAGAGAATCAGGCTTCACGTCAGCCACCACTGCAACAGTCCATTGGCATATATTTAGGCCCAGCACACAGGCAGAGGAGAGAGGTCCCGCAACAAAGGATCTGGCTTCATGTCAGCAGAGAATCAGTCTGCATGTCATAGCAGAAAATCAGGCTTCACGTCACCCAGCACTGTAAGAGTCCATTTTCATAAATTTAGGCCCAGCACCCAGGCAGAGGAGAGAGGTCCCGTAACAGACAATCTGGCTTCATGTCAGCAGAGAATTAGTCTGCATGTCATAGCAGAGAATGAGGCTTCACGTCAGCCACCACTGCAACAGTCCATTGGCATATATTTAGGCCCAGCACACAGGCAGAGGAGAGAGGTCCCGTAACAGAGAATCTGGCTTCATGTCAGCAGAGAATCAGTCTGCATGTCATAGCAGAGAATGAGGCTTCACGTCAGCCACCACTGCAACAGTCCATTGGCATATATTTAGGCCCAGCACACAGGCAGAGGAGAGAGGTCCCGTAACAGAGAATCTGGCTTCATGTCAGCAGAGAATTAGTCTGCATGTCATAGCAGAGAATGAGGCTTCACGTCAGCCACCACTGCAACAGTCCATTGGCATATATTTAGGCCCAGCACACAGGCAGAGGAGAGAGGTCCCGTAACAGAGAATCTGGCTTCATGTCAGCAGAGAATCAGTCTGCATGTCATAGCAGAGAATGAGGCTTCACGTCAGCCACCACTGCAACAGTCCATTGGCATATATTTAGGCCCAGCACACAGGCAGAGGAGAGAGGTCCCGTAACAGAGAATCTGGCTTCATGTCAGCAGGGAATCAGTCTGCATGTCATAGCAGAAAATCAGGTTTCACGTCAGCCACCACTGCAACAGTCCATTGTCAGATATTTAGGCCCAGCACACAGGCAGAGGAGAGAGGTCCCGCAACAGAGGATCTGTCTTCATGTCAGCAGAGAATTAGTCTGCATGTCATAGCAGAGAATCAGGCTTCACGTCACCCAACATTGGAACAGTCCATTGGCATATATTTAGGCCCCGGCACCCAGACAGAGGAGAGGTTCATTCAACTTTGGGTAGCCTCGCAATATAATGGTAAAATGAAAATAAAAATAGGATTGAATGAGGAAGTGCCCTGGAGTCCAATAATATATGGTTAAGGGGAGGTAGTTAATGTCTAATCTGGACAAGGGACGGACAGATCCTGTGGGATCCATGCCTGGTTAATTTTTATGAACGTCAGCTTGTCCACATTGGCTGTAGACAGGCGGCTGCGTTTGTCTGTAATGACGCCCCCTGCCGTGCTGAATACACGTTCAGACAAAACGCTGGCCGCCGGGCAGGCCAGCACCTCCAAGGCATAAAAGGCTAGCTCTGGCCACGTGGACAATTTAGAGACCCAGAAGTTGAATGGGGCCGAACCATCAGTCAGTACGTGGAGGGGTGTGCACACGTACTGTTCCACCATGTTAGTGAAATGTTGCCTCCTGACGTTGCGTATCAGGTGGTGGTGCAGTTAGCTGTGGCGTGTTGACAAAAGTTTTCCACATCTCTGCCATGCTAACCCTGCCCTCAGAGGAGCTGGCCGTGACACAGCTGCCTTGGCGACCTCTTGCTCCTCCTCTGCCTTGGCCTTGGGCTTCCACTTGTTCCCCTGTGACATTTGGGAATGCTCTCAGTAGCGCGTCTACCAACGTGCGCTTGTACTCGCGCATCTTCCTATCACGCTCCAGTGCAGGAAGTAAGGTGGGCACATTGTCTTTGTAGCGTGGATCCAGCAGGGTGGCAACCCAGTAGTCCGCACAGGTTAAAATGTGGGCAACTCTGCTGTCGTTGCGCAGGCACTGCAGCATGTAGTCGCTCATGTGTGCCAGGCTGCCCAGGGGTAAGGACAAGCTGTCCTCTGTGGGAGGCGTATCGTCATCGTCCTGCCTTTCCCCCCAGCCACGCACCAGTGATGGACCCGAGCTGCGTTGGGTGCCACCCCGCTGTGACCATGCTTCATCCTCATCCTCCTCCACCTCCTCCTCATCCTCGTCCTCCTCGTCCTCCAGTAGTGGGCCCTGGCTGGCCACATTTGTACCTGGCCTCTGCTGTTGCAAAAAACCTCCCTCTGAGTCACTTCGAAGAGACTGGCCTGAAAGTGCTAAAAATGACCCCTCTTCCTCCTCCTCCTCCTCCTCCTCCTCCTGGGCCACCTCCTCTTGCATCATCGCCCTAAGTGTTTTCTCAAGGAGACATAGAAGTGGTATTGTAACGCTGATAACGGCGTCATCGCCACTGGCCATGTTGGGGGAGTACTCGAAACAGCGCAACAGGGCACACAGGTCTCGCATGGAGGCCCAGTCATTGGTGGTGAAGTGGTGCTGTTCTGTAGTGCGACTGACCCGTGCGTGCTGCAGCTGAAACTCCACTATGGCCTGCTGCTGCTCGCACAGTCTGTCCAGCATGTGCAAGGTGGAGTTCCACCTGGTGGGCACGTCGCATATGAGGCGGTGAGCGGGAAGGCCGAAGTTACGCTGTAGCGCAGACAGGCGAGCAGCAGCAGGATGTGAACGCCGGAAGCGCGAACAGACGGCCCGCACTTTATGCAGCAGCTCTGACATGTCGGGGTAGTTGTGAATGAACTTCTGCACCACCAAATTCAGCACATGCGCCAAGCAAGGGATGTGCGTCAAATTGGCTAGTCCCAGAGCTGCAATGAGATTTCGCCCATTATCACACACCACCAGGCCGGGCTTGAGGCTCACCGGCAGCAACCACTCGTCGGTCTGTTGTTCTATACCCCGCCACAACTCCTGTGCGGTGTGGGGCCTGTCCCCCAAACATATGAGTTTCAGAATGGCCTGCTGACGTTTACCCCGGGCTGTGCTGAAGTTGGTGGTGAAGGTGTGTGGCTGACTGGATGAGCAGGTGGAAGAAGAGGAGGAGGAAGCCGAGAAGGTGGAGGTGGCAACAGGAGGCAAAGAATGTTGCCCTGCGATCCTTGGCGGCGGAAGGACGTGCGCCAAACAGCTCTCCGCCTGGGGCCCAGCTGCCACTACATTTACCCAGTGTGCAGTTAGGGAGATATAGCGTCCCTGGCCGTGCTTACTGGTCCACGTATCTGTGGTTAGGTGGACCTTGCTACAGATGGCGTTGCGCAGTGCACACTTGATTTTATCGGATACTTGGTTGTGCAGGGAAGGCACGGCTCTCTTGGAGAAGTAGTGGCGGCTGGGAACAACATACTGTGGGACAGCAAGCGACATGAGCTGTTTGAAGCTGTCTGTGTCCACCAGCCTAAATGACAGCATTTCATAGGCCAGTAGTTTAGAAATGCTGGCATTCAGGGCCAGGGATCGAGGGTGGCTAGGTGGGAATTTACGCTTTCTCTCAAATGTTTGTGAGATGGAGAGCTGAACGCTGCCGTGTGACATGGTTGAGACGCTTGGTGACGGAGGTGGTGGTGTTGGTGGTACATCCCCTGTTTGCTGGGCGGCAGGTGCCAACGTTCCTCCAGAGGCGGAGGAAGAGGCCGAGGCGGCAGCAGCAGAAGAGGTAGCGGGGGGAGCCTGAGTGACTTCCTTGGTTTTAAGGTGTTTACTCCACTGCAGTTCATGCTTTGCATGCAGGTGCCTGGTCATGCAGGTTGTGCTCAGGTTCAGAACGTTAATGCCTCGCTTCAGGCTCTGATGGCACAGCGTGCAAACCACTCGGGTCTTGTCGTCAGCACATTGTTTGAAGAAGTGCCATGCCAGGGAACTCCTTGAAGCTGCCTTTGGGGTGCTCGGTCCCAGATGGCGGCGGTCAGTAGCAGGCGGAGTCTCTTGGCGGCGGGTGTTCTGCTTTTGCCCACTGCTCCCTCTTTTGCTACGCTGTTGGCTCGGTCTCACCACTGCCTCTTCCTCCGAACTGTGAAAGTCAGTGGCACGACCTTCATTCCATGTGGGGTCTAGGACCTCATCGTCCCCTGCATCGTCTTCTACCCAGTCTTGATCCCTGACCTCCTGTTCAGTCTGCACACTGCAGAAAGACGCAGCAGTTGGCACCTGTGTTTCGTCATCATCAGAGACATGCTGAGGTGGTATTCCCATGTCCTCATCATCAGGAAACATAAGTGGTTGTGCGTCAGTGCAGTCTATGTCTTCCACCACTGGGGAAGGGCTAGGTGGATGCCCTTGGGAAACCCTGCCAGCGGAGTCTTCAAACAGCATAAGAGACTGCTGCATAACTTGAGGCTGAGACAGTTTCCCTGGTATGCATGGGGGTGATGTGACAGACTGATGGGGTTGGTTTTCAGGCGCCATCTGTGCGCTTTCTGCAGAAGACTGGGTGGGAGATAATGTGAACGTGCTGGATCCACTGTCGGCCACCCAATTGACTAATGCCTGTACCTGCTCAGGCCTTACCATCCTTAGAACGGCATTGGGCCCCACCATATATCGCTGTAAATTCTGGCGGCTACTGGGACCTGAGGTAGTTGGTACACTAGGACGTGTGGATGTGGCAGAACGGCCACGTCCTCTCCCAGCACCAGAGGGTCCACTAACACCACCACGACCATGTCCACGTCCGCGTCCCTTACTAGATGTTTTCCTCATTGTTATGGTTCACCACAACAACAAAAATATTATTTGGCCCAATGTATTGTATTCAAATTCAGCGGGATATAAATTTGAGGCCTAGTATTTAGGCGCTGGGTGACAGGTATGGATTTAGTGACAGAATTAGACTTGGAAATGCACAGTAGCGGGTGTGTGTGAAGTTATTCTGAATGACCCTATGTGCACCTTGAATATTATATACCCTTTTAGGGATAGATTTCAAATAGCTCTGATATAGCAGAAACCACTAAATTATGAAATTGCTAAATTGGGAATTGTATTTCAACCCTGAACAAAAAATGTGCTTTGACGGACACTAAATAACTTGCCCAGCCACAACAGTACAGCGGTAACGACAGATTTAGCGGGATATAAATTTGAGGCCTAGTATTTAGGCGCTGGGTGACCGGTATGGATTTAGTGACAGAATTAGACTGGGATATGGCCAAAAAATAACCACACTATTGCTGGTTAAATGCACTTGGTGACGGGCGCAGCTTGCCCCTGATGTAGTATATGGCCAAAAAATTAACAGACTATTGCTGGTTAAATGCACTTGGTGACGGGCGCAGCTTGCCCCTGATTTAGTATATGGCCAAAAAATGAACAGACTATTGCTGGTTAAATGCACTTGGTGTGATAGCTTGACCAACCACACTACTGAGGGTTAAATGCACTTGGTGACGGGCGCAGCTTGCCCCTGATGTAGTATATGGCCAAAAAATAAACAGACTATTGCTGGTTAAATGCACTTGGTGTGACAGCTTCACCCTGATGTAGGCTTTAGCCAAAAAACAACCACACCATTGAGGGTTAAATGCACTTGGTGACAGGCGCAGCTTGCCCCTGATGTAGTATATGGCCAAAAAATAAACAGACTATTGCTGGTTAAATGCACTTGGTGTGACAGCTTCACCCTGATGTAGGCTTTAGCCAAAAAACAACCACACCATTGAGGGTTAAATGCACTTGGTCGCAGCTTGTGCTGGCGCACCACAAGACACAAAATGGCCACCGATCACCCCAGAAAAATGTGACTGACAAACGGTCTGGGCAGCCTAAAAACAGTGAGCAATTGAGGATCAGCAGCTCAATGACCCACAGCTGCAGATCGATCAATAATCAAGTCCTTTGGAGGAGTTAATCTGCCTAATCTCGCCCTACTGTCGCAGCCGCAACCTCTCCCTACGCTAATCAGAGCAGAGTGACGGGCGGCGCTATGTGACTCCAGCTTAAATAGAGGCTGGGTCACATGGTGCTCTGGCCAATCACAGCCATGCCAATAGTAGGCATGGCTGTGATGGCCTCTTGGGGCAAGTAGTATGACGCTTGTTGATTGGCTGCTTTGCAGCCTTTCAAAAAGCGCCAAGAAAGCGTCACAAAAGCGCCAAGAAAGCGACGAACACCGAACCCGAACCCGGACTTTTACGAAAATGTCCGGGTTCGGGTCCGTGTCACGGACACCCCAAAATTCGGTACGAACCCGAACTATACAGTTCGAGTTCGCTCATCCCTATTGGAGAGTCCAGAAGGAAGAACCATGCAGAGTGTGCAGGAGGTGAGACAATCTCCATGGCCGGCCTCAGGTGGACAATCCACCTCAACCCCAGAAAGGCAGAGGAGGACATCTCTGGAAAAGCAAACCATCCATGAGAATGTGGTGATAGAATCTGAGCTCAGAAGGTCTGGGAGCATGCAAGCTGTGAAGGAAATCAAAGGCAGTAATGGAGGAAGACCTCAAGGTGCTACCAGTGCCGTCTCTGCTACACATCCGGGATCCAGTCGCCCATCAGGAGATTGTGACCCAAGAGCAGCGACAGCAGCCGCAAAACTCCAGGGACCGCAAGGTTCTGCACCAAAAATGCAGAGTCTTGTGCCAGGAAAGAATGGAGAGAATGTACCTTCAGAAACCTGTACTGCAAGCAAACAGCCTGCAAAACTCCCCAGCAGCAATAAAAGTCCTCCAGAGCAATCACCTGAGCACCACCTGGCTGATCAGATCCCAGCACTGGTGAGAAGAATGGAGACACTGAAGAAACATAAACTTTACCTGTAAAAACAGATAAACTGTACATACAAACTGAAGGGTGCAAACCCAGGGAAGCAGGCCATACTGGACAAGAAGCTGGACTCACTGGCCAAGGAACTTGCTAACAATGTGCAGGAGATTGACTCTGTCTTGGAGAAAATTGGACTAGTGGGAGAGACATGGAACTAGCAGAGGTTTTAGAAAGACAAGAACTCTGAGACTACATCAACATCTAGGTCTAAAACCCTGCAGTCCCACTTAAGACCCACGTTTCAGCCAGCAACTCTTCCTTTTAAGGAAAGAGAGTTGTACAAAAAAAAAAAAAAACATCTGAGCAACAACAGCAAAGTCCTGCATCAGCCCCCGGTGAGGTACTACAGATCCCAGCAGTAGGTACTGCACAAAATGAAAACTGTGGACTCTTACCTGATGATAGCAGTGAAGTGGCAGTGCAGGCACCACAAGTCACAGGAGGCATTGCACTGCAGGAGGACTGTGGACTGACACCTACAGGTAACACTGTAGCCGCACCTCAGTTTGTATATGAGCAGGACACTCAGGACTGTGATGTGCAGTGGGTTAATACTGAGGACTGCAATGCTGCTGAGATGTCGGATGTTGCTGATGTCTCTGTGAGTGATAATATCCCAGTTGAGGGGTCATCTATGGCAGCTGGTAACATAGAAAACCCTGGTATTGATGGTGGGGAGGGAGCAGTGCAGTCTCAGGCTGAGGAGTTTTCCCCTTTAGTTACAAAACAGGCAGTAGAGCCCCCATTGTATGGGCGGTCAGCAGCCCACACGTCGCCCCCTGCAGGATACCAGTACTGGTCAGACATCTGGGAATGCTTGAAGTCGGGGTTCTCCATCATTTCCCTCTAACACCAGATACACAGGTCAGGCCTTTAAGAGAAGGACCTCTGTCAGGTTTAGACATAAAGGGGCAAAATAAGATCTACCTGACCGAAGGTGTGTGGTCAGAGACATGTTCTGTACCCAGATTGGCTTCCTGCTAATCAACATCCTGGCAGTAATAAACCTCTTAGACAGACAGGGCTATGATATTAGCTTCAAGCTCATGTCTGATCTGGACCGGTTCTGGGCTCTCTTCACCCAGGTCAGAGATATTGAGGGGTGGAATAAGTTCCGCTTTATTCCCATCACTAAGCCTGACACTGTAAATGTTACTATCTTTTTCTGGAACAAGTCTGTCCCCCTCAAGATATTATTATCTGGCTTAGGAGGCATTGTGACCTCAAGTCAAACCTGACCGAGACCAGGGATGAGGATTGAATCTAGACCGTGGGTGGAGGGTCCTGGTTACATTACACCAACACCAGAACATCACCCATCACCTTCCTAATTCCTTCATTGGCCGGGAGAAAGGTGTTTGTTTCTAGCCCAGGCTATACTTTAAGTGTGGGAAATCGTGTCACGTGGCGAGTGTTTGCACCATGATGAAGTGCAGCCTGTGCAGGGACATCGACCATGTGAGCGCCACCTGCCAGAACATAACCTGTGTAACCTGCGTGGTAAGATCGGTCACCCCCATAGAGACTGTCCTGAAGCGTGGCATAAAATCTGTAGAGTTCTCCCTGATGAGGACTTGGTGGAAGTGGCAGATGTCCCAGATGAAAAGCAGGAAGAGGAAGCGCTATTGTCAGGGTCATTGTACACAGTACCAGAGACCCCACACATGAGTAGTACTGTGCCGGACCACCCACAGGCAGGTAACACTGAGGGGGACATGGAGGTTGTGGAGCAGCCTGTAGAGCATCCAGTGTCTGTCTCTTCCCCTGCCCCAGCACCCAGCACTGGGGAAAATAAAATCCTTAAAAAATGGAAAAAAGATAAGTCCAGCCACAGGCCTGAGGGTGCATGGACCACCGTCCAAAAACCTACTAAAATGAGAGTGGACAGACAGGCTGATGTAACTGTAACAACCAACAGATACAGTGTGCTGTCCGAGTCTGATGGAGAGGCAGAAATAGAGAGAGAGCTTAAGTGTATGATGGCGGAATATGATGACGACCCAGGAGGGGATTCTCCCACAAAAAGGAGACCTCTTCATGCCGAGTCACAGTCTGTATGGGATATGGAAACTGGTAGTCAGCAAGTCAACTCTGACTCTGATTTATGATGATGGGGGTTATATTTCTTCTTCTTCTCCTGATTGCAGACTTCCATCTAAAAGTGGTCACCAGCAATGTGAATAGCATTAGAGCTAGAAGGACCAGACATGCCATCTACGAACACCTGAGATAACTCAAGGCCAATGTGTTTTTCTTGCAGGAGACACGCTTAAACACCTTAGGTCTCATACAAGAGGCAGAGCGAAAATGGCAGTCTGGTCCGTCCTTTTGGTCGATGTCTGTGGAGCCTTATGCCGGGGTTACTATCTTGTTTAATACCCGTTATGTAATTGTACATAGACTAACGGAGGTCTCGATGGGAAGGTGCCTGCTGCTAGAGATTACCATCTGAGGTAGAAGACTCTGACTTATTAACATCTATGGGCAAAAGACAGCGAGCGAAAGGACTCAGTTTTTAATTATGTTAAGCCATACTTATTCACATCTATTCCTGTTATCATGGCTGGAGACTTTAATGCCACCACTACAACCAGTGACAGGCCTAATGGTAGACCCCTTACTAGGGACTGTAAGGTCCTAAATAATATTATTCTGCAGGCCGGCCTGTCTGATGTTTTTGTACAGGGTGGTAGGAGTCCAAAATTCACTTACACCTGTGCAGGATGCAGTAGTAGGATAGATCTGGCTCTGGTGATTCCTACTAAAGCCATTAGTGATAGAAGGGAAAACACAGTCCTTTATTCTGATCATTTGGCCTTGTACTTTTGTTTGGGTGCCACTAAGCATCAAGATCAAGATCAAGAGTCATTTAGATGATAGCTCTGTCCAGGAATACATTCATTCTTTCTTTCAGAACCAACTTGACAGAGTGGATTTATATGATAACATGGCTGACTGGTGGGAGGATGTCAAGGAGGAGATCCGGTCCCTCTTACAGAGACTGTCAATTAAGAAGGGGAAGAGAAAGTATAGCCAGTATCTAAGACTGCGCAAAGAATTGGAGTTACTCTATTCGGTGGGTGGGGATGACCAACAAAAGATTGACCGGATGAAATCTGAGAAAAGGAAGTATCAGTACAGCAGTTACGCCTCCCTGGTAGCTGAAGGGGATTATGGGTCCTTAGAGGCTCCTGATCCCTTTGAGAATTGCCGGGAGCACGTGGCTAAAAAACTGATCGCAGATCTCACTGATTCCCAGGGTGTTTTACAAGAATCTCGGGAGGGTATCCTGGGGGTGGTGAGATCGTACTATACTGGCTTGTTTCAGAGGAAGGTTTTGGATAAGGAAAAAATGACCCAATTCTTGGAGGCAACTCCAGGGCCTGATACTATAGATTTGGACTTTTCTCCTTTAACAGCAGAAATAACGGTGGAGGAGATAAAAGAGGTGATTGATAAATGACATCTGAAGAAGGCACCAGGTCCAGACGGTATTACTGCAGAATTTTATAAGAAGTTCAGAGACCTGTTAGCTCCAATCCTTGTGGATGTGTACAGAAATTGTCTAGAAAATTACCTGATGCCTCCGTCCACGAGGGTGTCCTCGTTAATTCTGCTGTCTAAAGGGAAAGAGCCTAGTGACATCAAGAACTGGAGGCCGAGTGCCCTCTTGAATGTCGACAGGAAGATTCTGGCAAAAATCCTGTTCTCTAGGTTAGTTTGTTTGTCCCGGACACTGTTGGCAGGCTGTCAGTTCGGCACAGTTAAAGGCTGGAACATCTCTGGAGCAGTCATCTCGATTACTGATGGGCATCAGGGGCTATATTCAAATTTGTGATATTTCACTAATATTTTGTAGAATATTCATCATATATTTGCAAATTTCGCAAATTCGAGATTATTTTATTGAATGCGAAAAATCGGCAATGCAGTCAATACAGGCATGGGTCACTTTGGCTACATGTTTCAAGCTGCTAGAGGTTTCATGAGTTTCTCCTGAGACTGGAGAAAATGGTTGGCACGGAAGAACATTACAATAGCTTTATATGCAGATAAAGTCAAGTGCGAGTATCTATGGGCCACTTTATCAAAGTACAGTATTCGGGGACAATTTGTAGATTGGCTGAAAACTTTGTATAGATAGGCAGAAGAGCTTTCCTTTGGTCAATGGTTGACAGGGTGACATGTTCAGGGTTGAAGCAGGGGTGAGACAGGGTTGCCTGTTGAGTCCACTGCTGTATGTGTTTGCCCTAGACCCGTTCCTGAGATCACTGCAGCGGTGTGATTTTCAGGGGGTGCCGGTCCCCCATTGCTTGCCCCTGGATGTTGTTGCCTACGCTGATGATGTGGCGGTGGGGATCTGAACCTTGTGAGGGGGAGATGTTATATGCTGCCATCAGAAGTTACTCTGAGGCCTCAGGGTCTCTGGTCAACCTTGAGAAGAGTCAAGCTTTCTGGACATTGGATATTGACCCTAATTTTGATCTGCCACAGTTTGCGAAGGACTCCGCCCATATTAAAATTCTTGGGGTTAATTTTGGTAGGAAATATAATGCCAAACTAAATTGGGGGGAAAAGTTGGATGCAGGAAATGTAAAGGTTCAGCGATGGAAGAACTGGAGGCTGACCTATAGAGAAAGGGTTACTAGGTTGAAGACTTACTTGGTCCCTGTCTTCTTGTACATATCTGTCGTCTTTCCTTTGCCAGAATCTTTGTCGGCTAGGCTCTTTAGCCTGTTCTTCCGGCTGTTATGGGGAGCAGGTTGACCCCATTAGGGTGGGCTGGATATATTAAATCCAAGGGATTTATTTGACTCCATGTTTCTTAAAGTTAATTTTGTTGACCTGGACTCAAACAACAGTCCCCTGTGGGTGAATAGTATCAGGGATTGGATATTGCCTTTTACAGAATCTTCGATGCGAGGCGGCAATCTCGTGGCTACCTCCCCCAGTATCTGGACTATGGCATAAGATGTCTGAAGAGATGGGGCATAGACAAGTCTTTCATTGAGAGTAAAACCATGAAAGATCTATACTCCAGAGTATGTAGGACTTTCTACTGTTTATAACTAGCACTTACAGACTGTCCAACCACAACCTTACAGGAAAGTCTGAGGTTTCTCAATGGACCAAGGCTGCAAGTTCTGTGATATCACCTGGCTCTCATTGCAGGGAAAACTGTTTGTCAGGGGGAATCTAAAATTTCTCAGTGTGTCAGATCACATGTGTCCCTTAGGTTGTCAGCAGGAGGAGACTATGCTTCATTTTATCTCAGAGTGCTGGGGTGGACGTGCAGCGTCCAACATATCTGGGTAAAAGGGACACTTTAAACATCTGCCTATTTACCGTATTTTTCGCTTTATAAGACGCACTTTTTCCCCCCCAAAACAGGGGGGGAAATGACAGTGCGTCTTATAAAACGATGGTTGACTTTTTTTACAGGGCTGACACTGATATATCGCCGGCCGCTATGCTGCACAGTGTGGCCAGCGATACATCAGTCACAGTGCGGGGAGTGAGGAGGGGCTGGAGGCAAGTCACAGCAGGGCCCGGTGCAGTCACTGTATTACACCGGGCCCCGTGCACAGAAGTCTCTTTGTATGTAAAGTCTTTCATTATTCCTTTATACCATAAATCGCTCTCCTTTTGATAAACTTTACTAGCCTAATCGCCTGCATCAGTACTCACTATGAATACAGCGTGCGGTCCGGCCGGCGTGTGTCACTGACGTCACGCTCCTCCCACTTCATTAATGAAGCAGGAGCAGGATGAAGTCATGCGCCGGAGGGACCGCACGCTACATTCATAGTGAGTACTGATGCAGGCGATTAGGCTAGTTTATCAATAGGAGAGCGATGGATTCAGGAATAATGAAAGATTTTACATACAAAGAGACTTCTGTGCGCGGGGCCCGGTGTAATACAGTGACTGCACCGGGCCCCGCTGTGACTTGCCTCCAGCCCCTCCTCCCTCCCCGCACTGTGACTGATGTATCGCCGGCCGCGCTGTGCAGCATAGCGGCCGGCGATATATCAGTGTCAGCTAGTTTATCAAAAGAAGAGCGATTGATTCTATTTTACATACAAAGAATAAAGTACTGTAATGCTGTGAAACATAGGGCCATGTGTCACCCACACATATAGCATCTTATGCTGGCCCCCCTCATGGCCCTATGTTTCACAGCACACATCCCCCATAACAGTGCATCATCCATAGATCCCCCCATAACAGTGCATCATCCACAGATCCCCCATAACAGTGCGTCATCCACAGAGCCCCATAACAGTGTCATCCCCAGACCATTAGTTCAAAATCCACCAAAAGCACACCTTTTGGTTCAAAATAATTTTTTTCTTATTTTCCTCCTCAAAAACCTAGGTGCGTCTTATAATCAGGTGCGTCTTATAAAGCGAAAAATACGGTAGTTAATGTATTTACAATGTATGGTATTTCCTATTTATCAGGCTGGCATTGTCATTACATCTATTCACCCCTAGGTGGTGCTGTCATTACTTAGACAGAACAGAAAATAAGTAGTTAGTCAGTGTGTGAGAGTCAGAGAGAGAAGAAGGAAGTTAATGGAGGAGAAAAACAGGCTTTATCCACTATGTAGCTGCAATATCTTTCCTCCGGGACCTGATCAATCCTGGAGAGGATAAACTAAGAGTAGTTACAGCAGCTTAGCACTGGACAGTAAGTCTACGTCTAAATATAAAGCAAGCCTAGAGAAGTTTAGAGCTGCGTCTGGCATATGGACTTCACAAACACAAGTGACCAACAGTAACTTTCCAAGTTCCTGGACATGACTGGATGATTAAAGGCCATAATTATCCTATTTCACTAGATATAGTGACCCTGAATACTTCAGGAGAGCATCCTGCAAAAAATGTTGCAGAGAGTTTGCCTGCCACGAGGGAGAAACACCCTTATTGGATAGCTCAAGATAAGTAGAAAACAGTATATTTAGTACCTGAGTGCTATAGAAAGTGGACTTAAAGTAAATCTAATTATTCTTCGCCTGTAAAGCTAAAGTACTAGAGAACTCCCAAACTGAGAATTGCCTAAACCTGATAAAAGAAATACTTCCAAATCTATTTCTGAATCACCACTCATGCCATGCAAATGAACTGTATCTGTACTGACTACCTGAAGACAATTCATTCAGTAAACGTTCAACTGTTTATTACAACTGACTCCTCATACTTTCTACTACTTTCAACATTCGCACCTAACGGTGCTGGCGTCACGAACACAGGGGCCCAGTCGCAAAAGCACCTTACACCCATTACCATCAAGGGCACCTCAACTTCCATCTGGCTGGTGTTCCCTGCAATAGAGAGTGCCCCAGTGGGTTTAGTGCTGTCTTCCCTTCACTGCACGCCGGCCCAGGGAGGCTCTGCTAACGGTGAGTCCAACTACTACGCCCATTCGGCACACCACCGTAACACTCACTGTCCCCTGTGGCCTGGTTGCTGCAGACAAAAAATCTGGCATGACATAGCCGCCAAGCTAAAAATCCCATCATTACAGTCCTTAAAATACCCAGAAATCCTTTATGGGGTCACATCTCATGTGAATAACATCGACCGGGGGACCATGTATCTGATAATCACCATCATCAAGATTACCACTGGCAAACCAGAACCCGAGTGTCCATTCATAGCGAGCCATTCCATCATACCACAGCTATAACCCTCATCATGTGAGAACTCCGGTCATTAAAGGTCAGGAAAAAAGGGGAAAATATTAAACTATGGAGGAACGTCCATCTAGACTGATGGTTCAATTGTATGATGTGACTGTGTTTATTTTCTTGTTTTATTTTACTTTTTTTTATTTATTTTTTATTTTTCTGCTTCAGTTAAAATGTACTTTTAAGTTACAGTTAATATACATTTTACTTTCTTATGAACATGTATGATATATAGTGAATGATCTTTGATTTATTATGATGAAAAAGTATTTCTGTATTTATGTTTGTTTTATACAAATAAAAATTGCCTCCTATGTACAAGAATATAACTACTATAATACTGCCTTCTATGTACAAAAATATAACTTCTATAATACTGCCCCTGTGTACAATAATATAACTACTATAATACTGCTTCCTTTGTATAAGAATATAACTACTGTAATACTGCCCCCTATGTACAAGAATATACATACCTACTATAATACTGCCTCCTATGTACAAGAATACAACTACTATAATACTGTTCCTATGTAAATTAATATAACTACTATAATACTGCTTGTATGTACAAGACTATAACTACTATAATACTTCTCCTATGTACAAGAATATAACTACTATAATACTGCATCCTATGTACAAGAATATAACTACTATAATACTGCTCCTATGTACAAGAATATAAGTACTATAATACTGCTCCTATGTACAAGAATATAACTACTATAATACTGCCCCCATGTACAAGGATATAACTACTATAATACTGCCTCCTATGTACAAGAATTTAACTACTATAATACTGCTCCTATGTACAAGCATATAACTACTATAATACTGCCTCTATGTACAAGACTATAACTACTATAATACTGCTCCTATGTAAAACAATATAACTACTATAATACTGCCTCCTATGTACAACTGCTATGATACTGCTATGTACAAGCATATAACTAGTATAATATTGCTATAGGTAGAGTTACTCTAATTTGAATTAAATTCCAATATGCTTGTAGAGAGATTGTACATATAAATAAGGATTTACAGGTAGAAGAACGACCACTGTAGATGGCATTATGGGGGGCACAGTTGTTTTCAGTTGGGGTAAACCCAACAATTACTACAAGATTACTTCAAAATCAGCAGCTATAACCCTGTCTGTTTGTCTTATAAATGAGCTTTGTCTTGAGTATGAGTTTGGGTCTGCTGCCATCGTGATTGATATGTAAAAAATGTTATTTGGGTGCCTGCAGTCCACTGTCCCTTTGTTTGATGTCACTTCCTGTGGATAATAACAGATATCACTATGGAGATAGTTATGCCAAGAATGTAATTACAGGAGGCTCTAGGACATCAGGGTTTACATTTATAAGAATGGATCTGAAATCCACATTCCATCTACAAAAAACAAAGCCCCAAGTGTTTTGCCATGTTTTATTTAAAGGTAAAACAAATGCAGCGCATTCAGAAAATATTCAGATCATTTCATTTTTTCCAAATTAAAGAAAAAAAAGTCCAGTTTTTCCCCATTATTCTGCACCTAATAAACCATAGTAAGAAAATGAAAACAGAATGTTCAAAATCTTTGCTAATCTATTGAAAGAGAAAAACTAAAATCTTGGGTTGATATACGATAAATATTCACACCCTTTACTTTGGACTTAGTTGAAGCACCTTTGGTAGTGTTTCCAGCCTTTAGTCTTCCTGGGTATGATGGCACAAGATTTACACCCCTGAATTTGGGGATATCCTGCTAGTTTTCTCTGTAGAGCTTCTACAGTCGGTGGACAGCCATTTTCAGGTCTCTCCAGAGATGTTTGATTGGGTTCAAGTCAGGGCTCTGGCTGGACCACTCAAGAACATTCACAGAGTTGTTTCTAAGCTGCTCCTGTGTTGTGTTGAGGTCATTGTCTTGTTGAAAGGTTTGCAGCACCTTACACCCAGTCTGAGGTCCTTAGCACTCTGGATCGGGTTTTCAATAAAATATCTCAGAACTGCTTTTTTTTATCTTTCCTTCAACTCTTACCAGTGTCCCTGTACCAGCCCCTGAAAAACACCACTACAGCATGATGCTGCCACCACCATGCATTACTGTAGTGATGGTATTGGGCAGTGCCTGGTTTCCTCCAGACATGAGGCTAAAAATTTAGACTAAAAAGCTAGTTCTTGTTTTCAGACCAGAGACTCCTCTTGATGCCATAAAGCCCAGATTGGTGGATTGCTACAGTGATTGATGACCTTCTGGAAGTTTCTCCCACTGGCACACAGGATCTTTCAAACTCAGTCAGAGTCACTATTGGGTTCTTGGTCACCTTTCTTACCAAGGCCCTTTCCCCCCAATTACTTAGTTTAGTGGGGTGGCGAGCTCTAGGAAGAGTCCCGGTTGTTAAGGTTGAGCGAACTTTAGGATTTTTGGACCCCGGACCCGAACATTTCAGTAAAAGTTCAGGGTTCGGGTTTGGTGTTCGGCGCTTTCTTGGCGCTTTTTGAAAGGCTGCAGAGCAGCCAATCAACAAGCGGTTTACTGTCTGACCTTAGAAGCCATCACAGCCATGCCTACTAATGGCATGGCTGTGATTGGCCAGTGTAGCATGTGACCCAGCCTCTATATAAGCTGGAGTCACGTAGCGCTGCATGTCACTCTGCTGTCACTAGTGTAGGGAGAGGATGCTGCTGGTGATTTCAGGGAGAGAATAGGAGAGAATCTTTGCTCAAAATCTGAATCTAACTCAGCGATCTACATACATTGTGTTTTGTGGGTGCAGGGCACAATTTTTTTATCCTGCCCTGAGCCCAGTGACCGAAAAAAAAATTACTTTAATAAGTCAGTTAGGTGGGCGGCGGCGGTGGCCATTTTATGCAAGCTCAGTGCACCAGCACTGCATCTGAGCTTTTGGGACATTGAAAATCCAATTTTTTTGGGCAATTTACAACATCTGATGCATATGCAGGCTTAATCAGTGTGCAATTTAAGCTAGAAATACAGCCATCATTTTCTGGGGTTTTAAAAACACACTTTTTTGCAAAAAAACACAATTTTCCTGATCTGCAAGTGTTAAATTCAAGTTTAATATATACAGCTTTCATATTCTGTTACCAAAAAAAACACTTTTTTGGCAATATACAACATTTGGATTAGTCAGTGTGCAATTTAAGCTAGAAATACAGCCATCATTTTCTGGGGTTTTAAAAACACTTTTTTGCCAAAAAAACACAATTTTCAGGCCTTGCAGCATCACCACGTGTGAAATTACAGGCTCATATACTGCTGTCAAATTCAGTTATTAAACAAACGCCCGTTTCGGCAAAAAAATAATTTGTTGGCAGCCTTTGATGCAGATGTCATTGTGAGATACACCCTTTATACATTTGGGTTATATTCAGATATTTGAAATACCGCCATTTGCTGAAAAAATCTTTAATTCAGGCCTACTGTGGGTCACAGTACACTATGTATATACAGGGCTTATATTCTTTATTTAATAAAACACCCTTTTTGGGGCAAAATACACAATATTTCAGGCCTTTCAGCATCTTGACGTTTGAAATTCCTGGGTTATATACTGCTGCCATATTGAGTTATTAAACAAACACCCATTTGGGCAAAAAAAGTTTATTTGGCAGTCTTTGCTGCATATATCATTGTGAAATACACCCTTTATACATTTTGGTTATATTCAGATATTTGAAATACCGCCATTTGGTGCACAAATCTTTAATTCAGGCCTACTGTGGGTCAGGCCGTGTGAGATACTGTCACGACCATGGTTATGGTCGTGACTCCTTGACCCGCATGCAGTTGTCAGTGGTTTGTTCTATGTTGTCAACCACAGGTGAGGGCTCTGGGTTTGTTGCCTCACGTGTGGTTGCCGTTGGCAACATATGGTTGTTGGCAGTGTAGCAGCTGGAGCTGCTGGCTAGGCGGCTCGCTGTCACGGCATGGGGTTGCCTCTGGCAACGTGTGAGTTTTAGTGTTCCCTTTCTATGTTTGGTGTTAGGGAGTTTGTTCTGTGTACACTTCTCCTTTAAGTGACACTTACCTTCTCTGGTGATGAAAGGGTTAACTCCTTTCCTGGTGTGTGTGTGGGGGTGTGGCTGCTTGGGCTATTTAGCTCCTGCTGGAAGCCAGAAGTCTGAGGAGTACTCCTGCCATGTTTATGCTGGAGTCATCCTCCTGGTTCATTTACCATCTGTCCAGTGGGGGCCACCCTTGTGGTCATAAAAAAGTTTATGCATGATGTTAAGTTGATGTTGTTATCCTTTCTATGTTTTTGCAGCTATGGATGTCCTGGTTACCTGTGTGTTTTGTGGTGTGCTGTGTCCTTAGTGTTTGTGTGGACAGCAGTACTGTTGCATGGGTTCTAGTCAGCGAGGCTGTGGCAGGTAGGTTTGGAACTGGTGTAGTTCACCTGCCATATGCATATGTCTGTATATGTTCCCCCTTCCCTGCAGCTTGGCCAGTGAGACTCCTGATCGTCCGTGTCTTGGAGGAACAGGTTGTCTTACCCTGCTCCTAAGTCCAGGGATTTCCTTAGGGCTAGTAGGGACCCTAGGTTCCGGAGTATGAGCCCTCCTACCATCCGGGTTGGCTCATATGGATAGGAGTCAGGGTCAGCATTAGGGACGCAATAGGAGGTGACCTGCTCCCTGATCCTGTGGTCCTGGCCTAGCAGCTACCAACCATCTTCTGGCATCGCACGGCTGAGGGTTTCCCCCATCCTTAGCCGTGACAGATACACTCTTTAAATACAGGGGTTTCATTCAGGTATGTGAAATACAGCCATTTTGGGCAGAGAAATCTTTAATTGAGGCCTACTGTGGGTCAGGCCGTGTGAGATACACCCTTTACATACAGGGGTTTGATTTAAGTATTTTAAAATACAGCTATTTTGGGCAAACAAATGTTTAAATGAGGCCTACTGTGGGTCAGGCCATGTGAGATACACCCTTTACCTACTGGGTTTTGATTCAGGTATTTGAAATCAGCCATTTTGGGCAAATAAATCTTTAATTGAGGCCTACTGTGGGTCAGGCTGTGTGAGATACACCCTTTACATACAGGGGTTTGATTCAGGTATTTGAAATACAGCCATTTTGGGCAAAGAAATCTTTAATTCAGGCCTACTGTGAGTCAGGCTGTGTGAGATACACCCTTTAAATACAGGGGTTTGATTCAGGTATTTAAAATACAGCCATTTTGGGCAAATAAATCTTTAATTGATGCCTAATGTGGGTCAGGCCGTGTGAGATACACCCTTTAAATACAGGGGTTTGATTCAATTATTTGAAATACAGCCATTTTGGGCAAAGAAATCTTTAATTCAGGCCTATTGTGGGTCAGGCCATGTGAGATACACCCTTTACATACAGGGGTTTGATTCAGGTATTTGAAATACACCCATTTTGGTCAAAGAAATTCTTAATTTAGGACTACTGTGGGTCAGGCCGTGTGAGATACACCCTTTAAATACAGGGGTTTGATTCAGGTATTTGAAATACAGCCATTTTGGGCAAAGAAATCTTTAATTGAGGCCTATTGTGGGTTAGGCCGTGTGAAATACACCCTTTAAATACAGGGGTTTGATTCGGGTATTTGAAATACAGCCATTTTGGGCAAAGAAATCTTTAATTCAGGCCTACTGTGGGTTAGGCCGTGTGAAATACACCCTTTAAATACAGGGGTTTGATTCAGGTATTTGAAATACAGCCATTTTGGGCAAACAAATGTTTATTTGAGGCCTACTGTGGGTCAGGCCGTGTGAGATACACCCTTTAAATACAGAGGTTTGATTCAGGTATTTGAAATACAGCCATTCTGTGCGAAAAATCTTTAATTGGGGCCTACTGTGAGTCAGGCCATGTGAGATACACCCTTTACATACAGGGGTTTGATTCAGGTATTTGAAATACAGCCATTTTGAGCAAAGAAATCTTTAATTCAGGCCTACTGTGGGTCAGGCCGTGTGAGATACACCCTTTACATACTGTCGTTCTATTCTACTATTAATTAAACACCCATTTAGGGCAAGATCCTAAATTCTAGAAAGATGAGGAGAGCGTTAAATAAGGGACGTGGACCAGGTCATGGTGCTGCTGGTGGAACGCCTGTTGCAGGGAGAGGACGTGGTCAATCTGTGCCAGCTATACGCACAAGTGAAAACCCTTCCTTAGGTGCGAGTAGGCGACAGAACCTGCAGCAGTATTTGGTCGGGCCTAATGCGGCTCTATGAATGGTGAGGCCTGAACAAGTACAGGCGATAGTAGATTGGGTTGCTGACAGTGGATCCAGTTCCTTCACATTGTCTCCCACCCAGTCTCCTGCTGAAAGACCACAGTTGGCACCTGCAGCCGATGTCCATCAGTCTTTCACCTCACCCCCTTGCAAGTCCGCCATGCATTCTGAGCCCCAAGTCATGCAGCAGCCTCTTCTGCTTTTTGATGACTCTGCTAGCAGGGTTTTCCAGGGCCATCCACCTAGCCCTGCCCCAGAAGTGGAAGAGATTGAGCGCACCGATGCCCAACCACTTATCTTTCCAGATGAGTACAAGGGAGGACCATCACAGCACGTCTCGGATGATGACGAAACACAGGTGCCAACTGCTGGGGCTTTCGAAAGTGTGCAGACCGACAAGGAAGGCAGGGGTGAAGACTGGGTGGAAGATGATGTGGAGGACGATGAGGTCCTTGACCCCACATGAAATCAAGGTCATGCGAGTGACCTATGTAGTTCGGAGGAAGAGGCAGTGGTCGCACAGAGCCACCAGCACAGCAGAAGAGGGAGCAGGGTGCAAAAGCGGAGCGGCTCCAAGGAGTTCCCTGGAGTGGCAGTTCTTTAGACAATGTGCTGACGACAAGACACGAGTAGTTTGCACGCTGTGCAATCAGAGCCTGAAGCGAGGCATAAACGTTCTCAACCTGAGCACAACCTGCATGACCAGGCATCTAAGTGCAAAGCACGAGCTGCAGTGGAGTAGACACCTCAAAAACCAAGAAAGGTCTCTGGCTCCTCCTGCTTCCTCTTCTGCTGCAGTCTCGGCCTCTTCATCCACCTCTGGAGTGACAGTGCCACCTGGCACCCCGCAAACAGAGGATCTGCCAGCAACACCAACACCTGGGTCACCAAGTATCTCCACAATGTCCCAAAGCTCTCTATCTCCCAAACGCTGGAGAGGAAGAGGAAGTATCCCCCTACCCACCCACGATCCCTAGCCCTGAATTCCAGCATTTCTAAATTACTGGCCTTTAAAATGCTGTCATTCCGTCTGTTGGAGAGCCATCCCTTCCCTGCACAACCAAGTAGAGGACACTGCGCAACGTCATCTGTGGCAAGGTGCACCTCACTACGGATACGTGGACCAGTAAGCATGGTCAGGGACGTTATATCTCCATAACAGCACACTGGGTAAATGCAGTGGCGGCTGGGCCTGAGGCGGATAGCAGTTTGGCGCATTTCATACCACCACCTGTTGCTTCCTTCTCCTACTCTGCTTCCTCATCCTCTACCAGCTCCTCATCCGGTCAGCGTAACACCTTCACCACCAACTTCAGCACAGCCAGGGGTAAACGACAGTAGGCAGTTTTAAAACGTATCTGTTTGGGGGACAAACCCCACGCCGTGCAGGAGCTGTGGACGGGCCTTGAACAACAGACCTATGAGTGGTTTGTGCCAGTGAGCCTCAAGCCCGGCCTGGTGGTGTGTGATAATGGGCGAAATCTCGTAGCAGCTCTAGGACTAGCCGGTGTGACGCACATCCCTTGCCTAGCGCATGTGCTGAATTTGGTGGTGCGGAGATTACTTAAAAATTACCCCGATATGTCAGAGCTGCTGCATAAAGTGTGGGCCGTCTGTGCGCGCTTTCGGCGTTCTCATCCTGCTGCTGCTCGCCTGTCAGCACTGCAGCGTAACTTCGGCCTTCCCGCTCACCGCCTCATATGCGACGTGCCCACAAGGTGGAACTCCACCTTGCACATGCTGGCCAGACTGTGCGAGCAGCAGTGGAGTTTCAGCTGCAGCACGCACGGGTGAGTCGCTCGGCGGAACAGCACCACTTCAGCACCAATGACTGGGCCTCCATGCGAAACCTGTGTGCCCTGTTGCGCTGTTTCGAGTACTCCACCAACATGGCCAGTGCCAATAACGTTGTTCGCAGCGTTACTATCCCACTTCTATGTCTCCTTGAAAAAACGCTGTTGGCGATGATGGAAGAGGATGTGGCACAGGAGGAGGAACAGGGATCATTTCGTAATGTTTCCGGCCAGTCATTCACAAGTGGCTCCGAGGGTGGGTTCCTGAAGCCACAAACCCAAGGTACACAATTGTCCAGCCAGGGCACAGTTCTGGAGGATGAGGAAGAGGAGGAAGAACCATGTTCACAGCAGGGTGGCACACATGCAGTGTCCCAGGGGGTCAGTAGTGTATGCTGGGCATTGTAGTGCAGATTGACCACTAACCTGGGATCCACTGTCGTCTTCAATTGGGGCAAACACCGGAACAGGCAGGTAGTTAAAGAGTTCGTGACGCCAGTGTCAATTAAACGGTGACACGCCGTGTAAAGTATGGTGGACAAATGAAGCAAGCACGGGATAGCCAACAAAAACTGGAACTTTACTGAATATCAGCGATAATAATACATGGACACTGGTAGTGCACAGTTCCATAAAAGACGGTTGGTTGTAGAAGAATACAGATGGTTCTTGACATTACAGAAAGGCCGGTCTTAGCGATGAATTATACAGAGTGTTGGTTACAGGAGATGCAGTACAGGCGGCTTGCACACTATTCCTGTCTGGTCCCGCTATATGTGAATTTCTCCAAGGTCTAATGCCCTTTATCTGGCGTACCCTTGAAGCTGTCCTTATCTCGTACCTCCTCTGTTATCTTGAGTACCTCTCGCTTTATCTGATCGGCCTCTGTGGTAATCTGTGTCTTGGCTTGTGGCTCACTTATGCTGCTTCAGCTGAACGGATGGTGACTCAGGAGGGGAACCTTTTCCTTGGATCCGGAACCCGGTTACAGGGCCTTTACTACCCTCTCCTAGCCGGCAGGCTTCAGGCCTGCTATGCTCTCACAGGCCCATAGCCTGGCCTTCTCTCAGACACAGGATCATTTCTGACCTCTGCTTCCCACTGTCTGTCTCCTCAGCCTGCTATTACTTCCTGACTGGGCCTTATATAACCTAGGGTTCTCTAGCTCCCTCTAGTGACTCAGAGCTGGAACTACACCCTAGCCGGCCTGCAATGCACGTTTCACAGTAACAGGAAATACATAGCATGACATTATAGATTTTCTATACCAACTTCCCCTTAAATACAGGGGGAACGACAATACCCAAGTGACCCTTCAGTAGTGACGGGCATCTCGCTCCTGTACACTACATACCCCGCTGCTTTAAGCTGAGTACGACCTCGTACTCCATCAGGGCCCGTCCAACTGGAATCATGACCTGCAATAGAGGAAGACACATGCATGCATACAGATATGTCATTTACACTCTAATCAGACCCAATTGGAAATGGCGAAGTGCGGTGACAAGGGGCGTCGTTCTCTTTCTTCACAGGATAGTGAGTGGAACGGGGGCGCTGACCTGGCACAGCGGATGTTGAAAGAACCAGGACAGTCCATGACAATAAATAAGTCCATAATAAATTAACATCTCAGAGGCTTGCACATAGGAAGTCCATCTCTGGGCACATATACTTGAATAGAAAACCGGTTATTAAATACTGTCAGCAGCACATATATAAAATGACAATACAGGACTCTGACAATACCAGGGCCATGTTATCCTGGCAAGTCCTGCTTACCCTTTAAAATAGTGCTGACATAAAAATGTCTTTTCAACCTGAAATGGGGGTGAAAAGGGGTTAAATTTGTGCAAAACTTCAAGGCACAACCGGGAATTCAGCAGCAAACCGGATGTCCCAAACAAAACAGAGGCAGCTGGAAGCATTGATACACAGTGGCACATCATTCAACTAGGAGGCCACCGGCCGTGGGTAACTGGCAGCGAGCTTCACCAGCTCTGCCAAATGGAGGGACAAACGGCCTTTAAGGAAAGGAACAAGAGGGCAAAAGTACTCACAGCCGGGTATCATGTTCCTCTTCCGACGACGAGTCGACATATGGCAACTGCAGTAGTTGTTCCGGCAAGGACGGCCACATTTGAAACCCGTCTCCCCTGACAATTTTTAGAGGGGGGGGTTTGTCTCTCACGGCCTCCATCTCGGCCTCCGTCCTCGGGAATGGAAACCACTGCTCTCCTCCAGCGCAGCCAAGGTCCGCCACCCAGTACACCCGCTTGCGCAGGGCCTCTAGTTCCGCTTTAGTGCAGGTGGTCGGATCTACCGGAGGTCCAGGGGGTCCGGCCGCTGGGGTAACAATGGCAACTGCGGTTTGGCGCCGGGCCTCAGCCCATTCCTCTGCTCTCCGGCAGCTGTCCTGTCGCTCCTTCTCCTCCTCTCGTCTCACTGGGTGCAGAGACGACTCTGACTCCTCCCACACACTGGGCCGGTCTGTCTCCATCTGAGCCCCGCCTCCCAGGCGTAATTCTTCAAAGTAGTCAGCCGCGTCGTCCCTCCTCAAGGTGGGTGGCGCTCCAGGGCAATCGTCTCCTCCTTCTTCTTGGAAGGTTTCGGCGCCAAGTTTTCGCGCCTCTGCACATCCTGATGGCGCAGTAAAAAGCCTCATGGCGCCGGCGGCCATTTTAGGTTTCCTGATGTTGCAATTCACTGACAGCAAGCAGGATAATGAAAAGTCCAGTAAAACACAGTCCACAAATGCGATTTTCTCTCTGGGGGTAGCGCAACACAGTATAGCGTCTTTGATTCCTCCCAGGCGCAATTGTAATCCACAGATTTCAGAAATAAAGGTTACAGTCTTTGTAATACGGTGGTGGAGTAATTAAAGCACACAGTTCACACTTCTCTGCACTGTAGAAGTATGCGTATCCTGTTCGTGACGCCAAAAAGAGCGATGCAGTGTCCCAGGGGGTCAGTAGTGTATGCTGGGCATTGTAGTGCAGATTGACCACTAACCTGGGATCCACTGTCGTCTTTAATTGGGGCAAACACCGGAACAGGCAGGTAGTTAAAGAGTTCGTGACGCCAGTGTCAATTAAACGGTGACACGCCGTGTAAAGTATGGTGGACAAATGAAGCAAGCACGGGATAGCCAACAAAAACTGGAACTTTACTGAATATCAGCGATAATAATACATGGACACTGGTAGTGCACAGTTCCATAAAAGACGGTTGGTTGTAGAAGAATACAGATGGTTCTTGACATTACAGAAAGGCCGGTCTTAGCGATGAATTATACAGAGTGTTGGTTACAGGAGATGCAGTACAGGCGGCTTGCACACTATTCCTGTCTGGTCCCGCTATATGTGAATTTCTCCAAGGTCTAATGCCCTTTATCTGGCGTACCCTTGAAGCTGTCCTTATCTCGTACCTCCTCTGTTATCTTGAGTACCTCTCGCTTTATCTGATCGGCCTCTGTGGTAATCTGTGTCTTGGCTTGTGGCTCACTTATGCTGCTTCAGCTGAACGGATGGTGACTCAGGAGGGGAACCTTTTCCTTGGATCCGGAACCCGGTTACAGGGCCTTTACTACCCTCTCCTAGCCGGCAGGCTTCAGGCCTGCTATGCTCTCACAGGCCCATAGCCTGGCCTTCTCTCAGACACAGGATCATTTCTGACCTCTGCTTCCCACTGTCTGTCTCCTCAGCCTGCTATTACTTCCTGACTGGGCCTTATATAACCTAGGGTTCTCTAGCTCCCTCTAGTGACTCAGAGCTGGAACTACACCCTAGCCGGCCTGCAATGCACGTTTCACAGTAACAGGAAATACATAGCATGACATTATAGATTTTCTATACCAACTTCCCCTTAAATACAGGGGGAACGACAATACCCAAGTGACCCTTCAGTAGTGACGGGCATCTCGCTCCTGTACACTACACACAGACCAGCTCATGGCCATCCCTGGTGCGTGGATGGGGGGATACAGAGGACACAGACGATACACCTCCCACAGAGGACAGCTTTTCGTTGCCTCTGGGCAGCCTGGCACACATGAGCAATTACATGCTGCAGTGTCTCCGCAACGACCGCAGAGTTGCCCACATTCTAACTTGTGCTGATTACTGGGTGGCCACACTGCTGGATCCCCGTTACAAGGACAACATACCGTCCTTAATTCTCTCACTGGAGCGTGATCGTAAGATGCTTGAGTACAAGCACACACTGGTAGACGCAATGCTGGTGGCATTCCCACCTGACAGCGGGGGCACAGTGGAAGCACAAGGCAAAGGCAGAGGACAAGAAAGAGGTCGCCAACGCAGCTGGGGCACCGCCAGCACCTCAGAAGGCAGGGTTAGCATGGCCGAAATGTGGAAAAGCTTTGTCAGCACGCCACAACAACCAGCACCACCAGCTGATATGGAACGTCTTAGCAGGAGGCAGCATTTCACTAACATGGTGGAGCAGTATGTGTGCACATGCCTACATGTACTGGATGACGGGTCTGCCCCCTTCAACTTCTGGGTCTCCAAATTGGGCACATGGCCTGAGCTTGCCCTTTACACCTTGGAGGTGCTGGCCTGCCCTGCAGCCAGTGTATTATCTGAACGTGTGTTTAGCATGACTGGAGGGGGTTATCACAGACAAGCACAGCCGTCTGTCCACAGCCAATGTGGACAAGCTCAGGTTCATTAAAATGAACCAGGCATGGATCCCTCAAGACTTGTCCGTACCTTGTGCAGAATAGACATGTATACCGGCACTAACCAGCCATTGTTATACTGCAGCGCAATTGCTCATTCTTATAATTTGGATATTTCACACTCTTTTAGAGTGTACCCTAATTTAAAAAAATAAAATTAAAACCAAAAACCTGTGTTGGCTACCTCGTCCTCCTCCACCGCCACTTCCACCTACACCGCTACGTCCACCGCCTCTTCAAACTCCTACTCCATATGGAACTCCATCTCATAAATCAATTTTTATTTATTTATTTGTACGTATTTTATATCATTTTTATATCATTTAACTAATTTGTCAGTTAAATTTTCGGGTTAAATTCACAAATTTTTGGGTGTATATTACCACTGCTATACCTAGTAGACAGGTTAAAAAAAAAATTGGCATTTACATTTTTGGGTCAAATTCACCAATTTTTGGGTGTGATGTACCACTACTATACCTAGTAGGCCAGTTAAAAAAAGATAATAAATTGTAATTTACATTTTCGGGTGAAATTCACAAATTTTTGGGTGTATAGTACCATTGCTATACCTAGTAGACAGGTAAAAAAAAAAAAATTGTCATTTACATTTTCGGCGGAAATTCACCAATTTTTGGGTGTGAAGTACCACTGCTATACTTAGTAGACCGGTAAAAAATAAATAAAAAAATTGGCAGTTATATTTTATGGTGAAATTCAGCAATTTTTAGGTGTGATGTACCACTGCTATACCTAGTTGACAGCTTAATAAATTTCAATAATTTTTATTTAAAATTTTCGAGTGACAATAAACAATTGTTTTCTGTCATAGACAGGTTAATACATTTCTGTAATTTTTCTGTTACATTCTTGGGTTGACATTATACAATTTTAGACGTGAATAAACCCCTGCTCTGCATAGGTGATTCAATTTAAACAAGTTGTACCACATTTGCACTTCAATAATTTGTCCCACATTTCCGCTATACTCTTTTGGCCAACATTTGGGCTTCTGTAATTTGTAATCCAGCTCAGAGCCAAGCTTCCACACAACCGCATAGCAGGACAACTAATGCAATGTGAACAAAGCAAGACTGTTAGCCACACCCATATCAGATCATGTGATGGAGGCTACCAGGTGCAAAAAGTGCTTAAGTGCCAAGTAAAGGCACATACACTGCATATCAAACAAAAACACAAAAATATCGTGGCAAATATGGAGGAACTGTTCAAACCCCGAACACTGTAGCGTGTTTTACATTGGGGGAGCAGTCCCACCGCATGTGGACCGCAGCAGACGACTATCCCCAGCAAAAAATGCATACAATGGAGGATGTCGGTGCGGTCCACATGCACCACTAAGGCATCCCATACACAACAAGGCATTGTGCGGATGAAAATACAATAATATATCACAAAAACATTGCACCAAACGGATATACCACTGACTATACTGGCTAGTCATACAAGTAGATATTAAAAGCTGAGACTTTTGCTGTGTTCGGGGTTTGAACAGTTCCTCCAGATTTGCCACGATATTTTTGTGTTTTTTTGTTTGATATGCAGTGTATGTGCCTTTACTTGGCACTTAAGCACTTTTGCACCTGGTAGCCTCCATCACATGGTCTGATATGGGTGTGGCTTACAGTCTGGCTTTGTTCACATTGCACTAGTTGTCCTGCTAGGCGGTTGTGTGGAAGCTTGGCTGTGAGCTGGATTACATCACCTTCAGACCGTGTTCACACCAAAGGTAGCTTAGTGGTAGGACCCCTTGCCATGCTGAGGACCGTGACGTGGTGCATGTGGGCTCCGATATCTTCCTGACAGGAATATATTGGCAAAAGTCTCAGCTTTTAATATCTACTTGTATGACTAGCCAGTATAGTCAGTGGTATATCTGTTTGGTGCAATGTTTTTGTGATATATGATTGTATTTTCATCCGCACAATGCCTTGTTGTGTATGGGATGCCTTAGTGGTGCATGTGGACCGCACCGACATCCTCCATTGTATGCATTTTTTGCTGGGGATAGTCGTCTGCTGCGGTCCACATGCGGTGGGACTGCTCCCCCAATGTAAAACACGCTACAGTGTTCGGGGTTTGAACAGTTCCTCCATATTTGCCACGATATTTTTGTGCTTCTGTAATTTGTCCCACATTTGCGCCTCAATAGCTTTTCCCACATTTCTGCTCGATTCCCAAAATTTTTGATAAATTTATCTCCCTTAAATTTGGTCTCTTTTTCTCACGCTCCCTCTCCGGCCTGGAACCCTGATTCCCCGCCACCTGTGATCACCATGGTAGGCGCATAAAAGAACATCGAAAGTTTATAGAGCAGATATCAAATTGGATCGTGAACATCATGGGGACGTGCGACATGGTGGGGCAGTAAGTATGCACACGCCTACACGAACTGACTGACAGGGGTCAGCCCCTGCAACTTCTGGGTCTCCAAGGGCACATGGCCTGAGCTTGCCCTTTACGCCTTGGAGGTGCTGGCCTGCCCTGCAGCCAGTGTATTGTCTAAACGTGCGTTTAGCACGACTGGAGGGTTATATTTTCCAATGTTTTGGGGTGTACCCTAATTTAAAAAAATAAAAATACATTTTAAACCAAAAAGCAGTGTAGGCTACCTCCTCCACCGCCACTTCCACCTACACCGCCACATCCACTGCCTCCTCAACCTCCTACTCCATATGGAACTGGTCCTCCTAGATCAAGATTATTACTTTTTATTTTTACGTATTTTATGTTATTTAAAGTCATTTCCCTATCGACATTTGTTTGCAGAGCACTTGCCATGCTCTTAAACACATTTTGAGACATTTGCAGCCCTCTAGCCCTTTCCATTACATTTTTAGGCCTCATGCACACGACCGTTGTTGTGTTCCATTCCGCAAAATGGGGTTCCGTTGTTCCGTGATCCATTTCCGTTTTTGTTTCTGTGGGTCTTCCTTTATTTTTGGAGGACCACCAGACATAAAGGAAAGTAAAAAAAAGTCTAAGTTAGGTTTGCCATGCAAATTATAGGAAAAAAACGGACGCGGACGCACGGACGCGGATGACAATCTTGTGTGCCTCCACGTTTTTTTGTGCTCCCATTGACTTGAATGGGGCCGCAAACCGTGTTCCGCGAAAATAATAGGACAGGTTATATTTTCTTGACGGACTGGAACCACGGACGCGGATGACAAACGGTGCATTAGCCGAGTTTTCAACGGACCCATTGAAAGTCAATGGGTCCGCAGAAAATCACGAAAAACGGAACAACGGACACGGAATAAAACAATGGTCGTGTGCATGAGGCCTTACATCCATTTTAGTGCTCAAAAGTTCAGGTCCCCATTGACTTCAATGGGGTTCGGGTTCGGGTCCCGAACTCAAACTTTTTTGTGAAGTTCGGCCGAACCCGTTGAAACCGAACATCCAGGTGTCCGCTCAACTCTACTGGTTGTTCCAAATTTCCCTTATAAAACAATTATTGAGACCAGAGTGCTCTGCAGATTTTTCATTTTTTTGGACTCCAGAATTTATGTATTGTCAGCGGTGAGACCTTATATAGACTGGGGGATGTCTTTCCAAATCATGTCCGATCAACTGAATTTACGACAGATGGACTCCGATCAAGGTGTAGAACCATCTCAAAGATGATCAAGAGAAATGGGAGGCCCCAAAGCTAAATTTTAATGGCCATAGCAAAGGCTCTGAATACTTATGCCCATGCAAAATTTTAGTTTTCCCTTTTTTAATAAATTTGCAAACATTTCTAAAATTCTGTTTTCACTTACTCATTATGGGGTACTGAGTGCAGAATGATGGAAGAAAACTTAACAAAACAAAGCAAAATGTGGAAGAAGTGAAATAGTCTGAAGACTTTCCAAATACCGTACATTATATGTCCTTACAAGAAGCTTCATTTTATCTTAAAGAAAAATTCCAGTTTTGTGAAGCTTTATATTAAAGGAGCATGCAATAGCTATACTTGGTACAAAGATATCAGTTGTTTGTTCACCAGGATGCTTGATAGGAACTGAGGGAAGATGGGGGCACCTATAGATCGTGCATTGGGATCCAGGGTCTTCAGGTTTTCATTGTGATGAAGAGAAAAAACATGGTCTTCACAAGGAGTAAAAAAGGGTGTTGGTGCTGGTTGACTTAAAGAGGACCTTTCATGTTTTTTTTTATTCTAGATAAATACCTTTACTTGCTGATGCTGCCACTCTGCCTGTTTGTTTTTTAAAATATCGCTCCTACGCCCCGCTGTGTCCCCTGCAGTTTTCCCTCAATATGGCCCTGATTCTGTAGTTTACAGAAACACCCCATATGTGGTTGTAGACCGCTGTAAGGGCACACGGCAGGGCGCAGAAGGAAAGGAACGCCATACGGTTTTTGGAAGGCAGATTTTGCTGGACTGGTTGTTTCACACCATGTCCCATTTGAACCCCCCCTGATGCACCCCTAGAGTAGAAACTCCAAAAAAGTGAACCCATTTTAGAAACTACACCCCTCAAGGTATAAAAAACTGATTTTACAAACTTTGTTAACCCTTTAGGTGCTCCACAAGAATTAATGGAAAATAGAGATGAAAGTTCAGAATTTCACTTTTTTGGCAGATTTTCCATTTTAATAAATTTTTCCAGTTACAAAGCAAGGGTTAACAGCCAAACCAAATTTAATATTTATGGCCCTGATTCTGTAGTTTACAGAAACTCCCTAATTTGTGGTCGTAAACTGCTGTGCGGGCACACGGCAGGGCGCAGAAGGAAAGGAATGCTATACGGTTTTTGGAAGGCAAATTTTGCTGGACTGTTTTTTTTTTTTTTAAACAAATTTTTTCTTTATTTTATTCAAAATAAAATGTCTTACATAGCATCTTCATTGCATGTCACAGATCATTGGATAAAGCAAAATACTGTTTACAATGATAGATATCAGTCATACTGTGAAAACAGCACAGTAGTATAATCAGTAAGATACTTGTCTTGCATAGAAAAAGAAAATCATAAGTAAAAATATAACCTTTAACACCCCCCCTCCCTCCCTAGCCCTCCCACCCCATGCTCAAGGATGTCTGATCCTTCGACCTCCTTTTCTTGCTGTACTGTCATTACAACATAATACACAAAATATGATGTTGAGTTATACCTTCCCTAGTGTCTTATATATAATCTCCCTATGCTCCCATTCAATACCGCCTTTGAATACCACTCCGTATATTTAAAGGATGCCATTAGCTCTCCGACATCCCCCCGTGAGAGGTGTTTTTCAATAAAGGTTTGCCATTTACGAAAGAAACCCCCCGTCTTTTTCTCTTTTTGGTGTTCCGTATCCAATTTGTCGATATACATAAAATGGGACATCTGGGAAATCAGTTCACCAACTTGAGGGACACTTGGTTTCAGCCAGTTGTGCAAGAGGCCTCGGAGAGATGTCAGAAGGGCAACCTCCACTATCAACCTAGGTTTAGAGGTGTCATCGAATATATGGAAAAGGAGTGTCTCAGGATTATAAGACAAAGTTTCCCCCCCACGTTTTCTTAATCCAATCAGTCACCTCTCTCCAGAAAATGTGAACACATGAACACTCCCACACACAATGTAGCAGATCTGCTCGGTCTGTGTCGCATTTCGGGCATTTAGTCAGGTAATCTGACTTAGGACCTTTTCTCACAATATTGAATGCATAGATCGCTGAGTGTATAAGGCAAAAGTGTGATTCTCTCCATTTTTCACAGGGCACTGCCTTACAAACTCTCATCCATCTTGTCAGCACCTCTTCCACTGGCAAGGATTTTTTAAGTTTCCTCTCCCATTTCTTAAAGAGACCAGCAACTACTTTTTTATCGGCAGACTCTCTGATATTGCTATATATGTGGGAAATAGAGTGTCTACTTTCCCCGTGCGTTAGTGAAAATGCTAGGGACTGACTTGTACATTCACTAGAGACATCCAGTAATCTCTGTTTGCAGAAGTACATAAGTTGTTGGTACGCCAAGAACTGGGATTTTTCAAGGCCAAATCTGTCACACAGCTCTGGAAATGTCAGGTATCTTTTCTCAGACACATGAAGAACATCCAAAAGTCTGTGTATTCCTTTGGAATTCCAAGTTTTGAACATTTTATTTTGAGCCCCTAAGGGGAACTCTGGATGGGTCCATAATTCCAGGTATCTAGAAGCCAGGAATGATTTCTTAGCTATCTTACGTACCTCTTTCCATGTTACCATGGTGTCTTTAAATATCAGTGAGTGCCTTAGAGGGGGCGGAAGTATCCGTCTCCTCGTGTGTAACAGATTAGACAATGGCCAATCACCAGCCAGTTGCTGTTCTAGAGAGGTGTTTGAGTAATGGTGAGATCTGTGCATCCAATCTAGGCAGTGTCTGAACAAACAAGCTAGATTATACAATCTTATATTTGGGATGTTCAAGCCCCCTTGGTGTCTAGGCAACATCAACTTAGGTAGGGACACTCTAGACTTCTTTCCCGCCCATATAAAGGATGTAAACATGGATTGTACACCCTTGATATCAGAATGCTTCAAAAGTAACGGCAATGTTTGCATGGGGTACAAGAGTTTAGGGAAACATACCATCTTAATTAGGTGGCTTCTGCCCGTTATAGACAGTGGCAAGTGCTTCCACCTTTCTAAATCGTTTTTTATCTGCTTTAAACAATGGTATGTAGTTTAAAGCGTAAAGTGATTCAGGGGTTCTCCCTATTTTAATACCCAAGTATTTAATATATGTATTAGCTACTACTATCTGGCTACATGACTCTGGTAGCCTAAAATCTGCTGAGGGAGGTCTCAATGTGAGTAATACACACTTGTCCAAGTTTATTTTAAAGCCAGACACCGGTCCAAATGAGGATAACAATTGTAGCACCTTTTCAAGGTCCATCAACGGGTCAGCAAGGAAAATGAGTAAGTCATCCGCAAATAGCGATGTACGCACTTCACACTTCCCTACTTTTATACCTTGAAAGATCTCTCCTTCCTCTAATAGTCTGATCAGGGGCTCCAGGGCAATATTAAACAACAAAGGCGAGAGGGGACATCCCTGACGTGTTCCTCTAGCCAAATCAAAAGTTGATGACAAAAATCCAGGAGTCGAGATTCTAGCCTTAGGGTCGCTATATAACGCCGAAATAAAGGTTCTGAATGGACCAAGAATCTGCATTCTGTCCATCACTTTGCCTAACCAATCCCATCTCACATTATCAAATGCCTTTTCTGCATCAAATGCAACTAATGAAGGCATAGTTGATTTATCAGATTTCCCTCTAACTGCGTCTAGCACTGTGAGGACTTTGCGAATATTGGAAACCGCTGCTCTGTTTCTAATAAATCCCGATTGCGACGGGGATACCAAGTCAGGCATTATAAGCGAAAGTCTGTCAGCCATTATTTTGGCGGCTAGTTTTAGATCGACATTGATAAGTGAGATGGGACGGAACGACGATGGAAGCAAAACATCCCTTCCGGGCTTGGGAATTAATTTGATATATGCTACATTATCAGAGGAAGACAGAGATGAGCCTGTGAGGAAACCGTTGAAAACTTTTGTGAGAGGTTCTACTATTTCTCTTGCCATCATCTTGTAGAATTCTACTGAGTACCCATCAGGACCTGGCGCCTTATGTAATTTCGAGTATTTAATAGCCCTCGTAACTTCTGACTCAGTAATAGGGGAATTTAAAGCCTCTAGCTGGGTCTGCGATGGCGAAGGGAGATTGGTGCACTTCAGAAAAAACTCGGACATTGGGTCAATCGGTCCCGGGTCTTCATATAGCTTGGCATAAAAGTCACGTAACACAGAGATTATTTTCTCCGGTTTTTGATGTATCTCGCCCCTAGGGTCAGCGATAGTCGTTATGTGGTGTTGTCGCTTAGCATTTTTCACTAGTGACGCTAACAATCTACCTGACTTGTTCCCCTCTCTAAAAAACTTGGCCGTGAAGATTGACATGTCAGTTTTTGCTTTTCTTTCATACCACAACTCGTAATTTTCCCTAGCTGTTTTCCATTTCGCTCTATTCTGATCAGAAGGATTGGACATATGTTCAGTGTATGCTGATCGGAGCAATTTACTATACTTTATCAATTCCTGAGCTACTTTCTTTTTGAGTCCCTGTGTATATGCCATGATACGCCCTCTTAACACTGCCTTGGCCGCGTCCCAGTAGATGGACGGCGAATCCTGATAGGAACTATTATCTCCCTTATATTCCCAATACCAACCCCTAAGTAGATCCTGAAAATTCTCATCATGGTATAAAAATGACGGGAATCTCCATAAAATGTCTGAACCTCTAGGCTGCTGTTCTGCTATATTTATAGAGATGGGGGCATGGTCAGATATGATTAGGTCATGGATCTTGGTTCCTGTAATTCTATTAGAAAGATTACCTGAGGTGAGAAGGTAGTCGATTCTCGACCACGAATCGTGAGGACTAGAGTAGAAAGTAAATTCCCTGCTGTCAGGATTTAAAAGCCGCCAGGAGTCAATCAACGCCGTATCCTCCAGAAAGTTAACCAAAGCTCCCTCCATTAAGGACAGCTTTTCCCTAGCTATCTTTGGGGATTTCCTATCTTCCTTCAAGGAGTGTACAGCATTTAGGTCCCCCCCCACTACCTTAGTGGCAGACGCGTCATTGATAATGATTCCCGCCAAATCAGATAAGAAAGGCCTGTTATCTCCATTAGGAGCATAAACATTGTAAATCGTAAGTTCGTCCACTCCCACCGAGATTCTTGCCATGCACCATCTCCCCTCATCATCACACGACCGATCCAAAACAACTGAGGACAGATTTTTGTGTAATAATATTAAGACCCCCGCTTTGCGGTTGACCGCTGCAGAACCCAGCACAGTTCCCACCCATGTCTTCTTCATTCTGTCATAGTCCTCCTCTACCAGATGAGACTCCTGCAAGAGGGCTATATCTGCTCGGAGGTTTTTCAAGTGCCTTAATATCTTATTGCGCTTTTGAGGGGAGCGCAGCCCCTTAACGTTCCAGGAGACTATTCTCATGGAGGTCTCCACCGAACGTTAGCTTGCGTACAGAAGCAGGGAGAGGTAGACATCCATTTTCCAAGAGCAAACAACTGCACCCAAAAACCCCCCTGAAAGCAATAACGAAAAACAACATAACAGGTAATAAACTTAAGAGCTCTAGGCCCTAGATATGACCCAAAAGGCAATTTTTCATTGTTGCGAGCCTTCACTTTTTTCCCCATGTGTAAGCGAGCGACCAAAGCATTAAATTAGCATGAACGCTCCACTCCCCAAACCACCTTGTGACTATACACGTACTTCCATCTTCTGACCCAACCATACCTTAATTCCAGCAAGCTATCAAACCAGGCAGGTCACAACAACAATTACATTGCATAGAATGTTATCAATCACACTGCATCCCAATTTTCTCATGACTCTATGCAGTGAAATACAGTCATATGGCTACAGGCAAGACATCAGATGATTAAATCTTCTTCCTGATATAATAGCCCAATACATTGGCATGGTGCATCCACCCTCCACATCACAGAAACCGGGCCTAAGGGATTAAATGAGTTGCGAACAACCCCTCAAGAGCAAAATCGCCCCCGGCTTCTCTCATATAGAAGGCCGACCCCCCAAACAAATATACCGGTGTTAACGCTTTTCAGTCCACGTTCTATCCTGGACTTGTACAATATAATGCAATGCCGGACCTAGGCGCCAACTCATCTTATCTCACGCTGTTGGCTGGAACCGGCACGGCCTGCATATGAACGTTCCTGCGATCCCTGCAACGGCGGGTCATCTGCTAGTGTCCTAGATCCCTCGCCTCTATCATTGCGTCCCGGCGATCACTGCAGTTCCCGAGGAGGTGACGCATTTCTATCCAGGGATCTGGACGCCTCATCAGGGGAGTGATATAACATGGAGGAGCCATCTGTGCGGTAAATTCGCAATGAAGCCGGATAAATCAAGGCAAACCTGATATTCTTGTTGTGCAATTGGGTACAGATCGGGGAAAAAGCTTTGCGCCTCTTAGAAACTTCCACAGAATAGTCCCCGAACAGCAGGATTTTCGCCCCTCTCAGATTTTTGGTTGCTCTATATTACACTTTTTATGAGGCAAGGTAACAATAAATAGCTGTTTTATTTTTTGTTATTTACAACATTCATCTGACAGGTTAGATCATGTGGTATTTTTATAGAGCAGGTTGTCACGGACGCGACAATACTAAATATGACTACTTTTTTGGGTTGCTTGTTTCAGTTTTATATAACAAAGCATTTTTAAAATAAAAATGATTCTTTAGTGTCTCCATAGTTTTACACAATGATTTCATTTTTGAAACAAAAAAAATCATGTTTTAGTGTCTCTATAGTTTGAGAGCCATAGTTTTTTCAGTTTTTGGGCGATTATCTTGGGTATGATATGATTTTTGCGGGATGAGATGACTATTTTGGGGTGCGTATTACTTTTTGATAGCTTACTATTACACTTTTTGTGATGTAAGGTGACCAAAAATTGCTTTTTTTACACAGTTTTTACTTAATTTAGGTATTCACCTGAGGGGTTAGGTCATGTGATATTTTTATAGAGCAGGTTCTTACGGATGCAGTGATACCTAATATGTATACTTTTTTTTAAATTACTTATGTTTAACAGCTTTTTTAAGACAAAAAAAAATTATGTTTTAGTGTCTCCATATTCTGAGCCATAGTTTTTTTATTTTTTCGGTAGGGGCTCATTTTTTGCAGGATGAGGTGACTGTTAGATTAATACTATTTTGGCGGGCATACACCTTTTTGATCGCTTGCTGTTGTACTTTAAGTGACAAAAAAATGGTTTCTTTAGTACAGTTTTTTTTTTTTGCGGTATTCATCTGAGGGGTTAGGTCATGTGATATGTTTATAGAGCTGGTCGATACGGACGCAGCTATACCTAATATGTCTACTTTTCTTTTTTTCCCTATTTTTTCCCTATTTTTTTTTTTTTACTTTATTTAGGGAAAATTACGTTTGTTTGTTTTTTTACTTGAAACTTTTACTTTTTGGGGGGGAAACTTTATTTTTCCAACTTTTTTTTCACTTTATTTTTTGTCCCACTTAAACTGTTGGGGGTCTGATCCCCTTTACAATGCATTCCAATAAAATGCATTCCAATACTTCTGTATTGGAATGCATTGGCTGTATGAGTAATACAGTGTGTATTACTCATACAGCTTCCTGCCTGTAAGATCCAGAGGGCTGGATCTCACAGGCTCTTCACCGGAAGGCAGCCCCGATGCCCAAGTAAGGGTGAATTGACCTGCAGTTTGCAGCGATCGCCGATACGGGGGGCCACAGGACCCCCTTCGGCATTGTCACAGGGTGCCTGCTGAATGATTTCAGCAGGCACTCTGTTCTGATCACCGCCCGCCGCGCGACGGTGATCCGAAATACACTTAAGGACTCGGACATCAGGGCGTACCTGTACGCCCTGTGTCCCTTAGAGGTTACAAAGGCTGGAGACAGGTGGTTGGGGAGTTTCCAGCTTTAGCCTATCTAAAATGTGTTGGGAAGAGTAGGGCTAAGATCAAGGCTTGAGGCACTGTTGGTCAGATATATAAACAGGTCGTACACAAGACATAGCAGTCTGGCCAATTGCAATTTGGCCAACAATTTCATATTTCGCCATGAACATATAATATGGCTCAGGTCAATTCTGTTAGGTTCGCCAACTTTTATCTAGTGTGTATGGTCAGTTTAAAGTAGTGAGATGGGGTTACAGTGAAAGGGTATATAAAGAGGACTAAATTCTAATTAGCTTTTTGGAAGGAACAAAGATATTGGTGAAGGCATAAGGGTCAGATTCTTTAGGTAAAGGTACCGTAAAGATGGAAGATATACAGGAGCTCTCTACTGAAAGAAAACTTTACTTTCTTTAAGAGGACTTTGAGCAAAATTCAACACAACTGCAAGAACAATTCTCAAACCAACTGAGTGGCGCAGAGCGGAGCAAATGTGGTTGTAGCAGGTTTCTACAGGCAACAAACTATTCAACCACGAGAGCAGTCTATCTCAGGAAAACCTGTGTAGCTACTCTTCCCCTTATTCAGTTAGACCTAGCTCCACTTAGCTGAAGCTGCTCTAACATCGGGTTGTACAGGGTCAGCCTAGCCGTATGCACTGCTGCACTGTCCCATTACCCAAATGGTGAAAAACAAGCCCCTCCCTGCTCTAAACACCATGCCCAACCCATGCAGGTCTTGCACCCACCTTGCAAAAGGGACAGCTGTTTTTTTGTGTCAGGGGGCAGCCCAGGGGCATAGCTATAGGGGGTGCAGAGGTAGTAGTCGCTACCGGGCCCAGGAGCCTGTAGGGGCCCAAAGACCCTTGTGCCACATAAGACACTGGCATTATAGAAAGTGCATACTGGTCAATTTACACCTCTGGCTGGAGGGAAGGGGTTAGGTTAAGAATTTGGCATTAGGGGGTGCCCTTTCAATGTTTGCCTCAGGCAGCAGGAAGGCCATGTGCTCCCCTGCCCCTTGCCAACAAGCACTGAGGGACGGGGGCCCAAGCTAAACTCTTGCACCAGGGCCCATGAGCTTTTAGCTACGCTCCTGGGGCAGCCCTTAACTTTTATGGGGTTTTGTCATGTGGAAAGATATACACTGTGCATATGTTTACCAACAGTGGGTCATGGTAGTCCATCATGACCATTGGTCACATGGCAGGCAGCCTGGTGGGGCTACAGCTGGAGACGGTTTTGAGCAGGAAAAGGGACTGAAAAGGTCCAGCAGGAAAAGAAAGGCAAAGATCATCTGCTGATTGTTCTTATCTCCATACCAATTACATGCCCACCAAGCATCACAATGCAGGGAAAAGCAAAGGTATCTGCCGTGTTAAAACTCTGCATAAATTTGCAAGAAATTTTATAAATAAGAAAGAGAGAAAATGCTCCTTCCCGAGGCATGATGGAAATTATTCAAAAATAATTTGGATTTGTTTTCTTTTTTCCTGTAAAAATACTTTTTATCTCAAAATTACTCCCACGAGATGCTACAAGATGTTACACTTCTATTGTAAGCTTAAACTGATCTTAAAGAAACTTAAAGGGGTTGTCTCACTTCAGCAAATCGCATTGGTTCTCCATATTGCCTCTTTTCCTGGCTTGAAATTTTTTCCATCACATTATACTCTACACGTTTCTGACGTTACGACCACGCTGAAACCCAGCAGCGGTGACCAATCCATGCTTTCACACTGCAAGAAAAAGTGTGCAGACGTATTCAGGTCTGGCCCTGAAGTGTTACCGCAGCACAATCGAAACTGTGTTTGGCGCACGCGCAGTACAGGGTTGAAGCTCGCCAGACGCCTGATAAACCTCAACCCCTGTACTGTGCTGAACACAGTGACGATTGACCTGCCAAGAGACTTCAGGCCCAGGCGTGAATAAGTCTACGCACCTTATCAGTTAAAGAGGTGGGGGTCTGGCATGCAGAGAGTAAGTGGTGCAAAGAGGTGCAACAGCAACGCCTTGTTACAACCAGACACTAATTCACAAAAGCTGTTTTCTCTGCAATAAGGCCATGGAGCAATATGGGAGAAGGAACATTAGATTGTACTGGCAGGGGCTCATCGAACATGTATTTTGCTATTTTATGGGAGCACAGAGCAGGACTGAAAGTATGAAGATAAAAATTACATAACTGAACTTAGCATCACTTAAACTATACACTCCTTACTCTAGTTTTTATGGGATGTTTTAAAGCTGACAGTTTCCCTTTAATACAAAAAATACTTAGATACGAAAATACAAATTCCCAAAGAAACCAAATAAAATGTAACGCTGCAGAGAGAGGAAATTCCAGATGGAAAGAGGCACATAAAATAAATGTTGACTTTATTTCAGAATTATTTGTCATTCCACACTGGTGAGTGGAGATGACTGAGGCTTCTACAAGAGTCATCTTGTGGTTACTACACCAAGGGAGTCAGGCTGTAAAGCTATCAGAACACAAGAAATAGACTCAGAGTCCTAAAAGATGTCCTGTGTCAGTGAAATATTTCCTGGGAATTATCCATCACAAATACACATTTAAAGCCATTTTAAATGCACAGTAAATGTAAGGGTTTCCAGGCAAATCCTCTAAAATTCATATATTAAACAGGACCTGCTGGCTAGGTCAAATCTGTGGTGTAGTATATATTATCTATTGGGCCTCTTAGAATAGAGGATCTGTCGGCTCTCGTGTGTGGTGTAGTATAGAGGATCTGTCGGCTCTCCTGTGTGGTGTAGTATAGAGGATCTGTCAGCTCTCCTGTGTGGTGTAGTATAGAGGATCTGTCAGCTCTCCTGTGTGGTGTAGTATAGAGGATCTGTCGGCTCTCCTGTGTGGTGTAGTATAGAGGATCTGTCAGCTCTCCTGTGTGGTGTAGTATAGAGGATCTGTCAGCTCTCCTGTGTGGTGTAGTATAGAGGATCTGTCAGCTCTCCTGTGTGGTGTAGTATAGAGGATCTGTCGGCTCTCCTGTGTGGTGTAGTATAGAGGATCTGTCAGCTCTCCTGTGTGGTGTAGTATAGAGGATCTGTCAGGCTCTCCTGTGTGGTGTAGTATAGAGGATCTGTCAGCTCTCCTGTGTGGTGTAGTATAGAGGATCTGTCAGCTCTCCTGTGTGGTGTAGTATAGAGGATCTGTCGGCTCTCCTGTGTGGTGTAGTATAGAGGATCTGTCAGCTCTCCTGTGTGGTGTAGTATAGAGGATCTGTCAGCTCTCCTGTGTGGTGTAGTATAGAGGATCTGTCAGCTCTCCTGTGTGGTGTAGTATAGAGGATCTGTCAGCTCTCCTGTGTGGTGTAGTATAGAGGATCTGTCAGCTCTCCTGTGTGGTGTAGTATAGAGGATCTGTCAGCTCTCCTGTGTGGTGTAGTATAGAGGATCTGTCAGCTCTCCTGTGTGGTGTAGTATAGAGGATCTGTCGGCTCTCCTGTGTGGTGTAGTATAGAGGATCTGTCAGCTCTCCTGTGTGGTGTAGTATAGAGGATCTGTCGGCTCTCCTGTGTGGTGTAGTATAGAGGATCTGTCAGCTCTCCTGTGTGGTGTAGTATAGAGGATCTGTCAGGCTCTCCTGTGCGGTGTAGTATAGAGGATCTGTCAGCTCTCCTGTGTGGTGTAGTATAGAGGATCTGTCAGCTCTCCTGTGTGGTGTAGTATAGAGGATCTGTCAGCTCTCCTGTGTGGTGTAGTATAGAGGATCTGTCAGCTCTCCTGTGTGGTGTAGTATAGAGGATCTGTCAGCTCTCCTGTGTGGTGTAGTATAGAGGATCTGTCAGCTCTCCTGTGTGGTGTAGTATAGAGGATCTGTCAGCTCTCCTGTGTGGTGTAGTATAGAGGATCTGTCGGCTCTCCTGTGTGGTGTAGTATAGAGGATCTGTCAGCTCTCCTGTGTGGTGTAGTATAGAGGATCTGTCAGCTCTCCTGTGTGTGTAGTATAGAGGATCTGTCGGCTCTCCTGTGTGGTGTAGTATAGAGGATCTGTCAGCTCTCCTGTGTGGTGTAGTATAGAGGATCTGTCGGCTCTCCTGTGTGGTGTAGTATAGAGGATCTGTCGGCTCTCCTGTGCTGGTGTAGTATAGAGGATCTGTCAGCTCTCCTGTGCGGTGTAGTATAGAGGATCTGTCAGCTCTCCTGTGTGGTGTAGTATAGAGGATCTGTCAGCTCTCCTGTGTGGTGTAGTATAGAGGATCTGTCAGCTCTCCTGTGTGGTGTAGTATAGAGGATCTGTCGGCTCTCCTGTGTGGTGTAGTATAGAGGATCTGTCAGCTCTCCTGTGCGGTGTAGTATAGAGGATCTGTCAGCTCTCCTGTGGTGTAGTAGGTCGTCAGCTCTCCTGTGTGGTGTAGTATAGAGGATCTGTCAGCTCTCCTGTGTGGTGTAGTATAGAGGATCTGTCAGCTCTCCTGTGTGGTGTAGTATAGAGGATCTGTCAGCTCTCCTGTGTGGTGTAGTATAGAGGATCTGTCAGCTCTCCTGTGTGGTGTAGTATAGAGGATCTGTCAGCTCTCCTGTGTGGTGTAGTATAGAGGATCTGTCAGCTCTCCTGTGTGGTGTAGTATAGAGGATCTGTCAGCTCTCCTGTGTGGTGTAGTATAGAGGATCTGTCGGCTCTCCTGTGTGGTGTAGTATAGAGGATCTGTCAGCTCTCCTGTGTGGTGTAGTATAGAGGATCTGTCAGCTCTCCTGTGTGGTGTAGTATAGAGGATCTGTCAGCTCTCCTGTGTGGTGTAGTATAGAGGATCTGTCGGCTCTCCTGTGTGGTGTAGTATAGAGGATCTGTCGGCTCTCCTGTGTGGTGTAGTATAGAGGATCTGTCAGCTCTCCTGTGTGGTGTAGTATAGAGGATCTGTCAGCTCTCCTGTGTGGTGTAGTATAGAGGATCTGTCTGGCTCTCCTGTGTGGTGTAGTATAGAGGATCTGTCAGCTCTCCTGTGTGGTGTAGTATAGAGGATCTGTCATCTCTCCAGTGTGATGTAGTATAGAGGATCTGTCAGCTCTCCTGTGTGGTGTAGTATAGAGGATCTGTCAGCTCTTCTGTGTGGTGTAGTATAGAGGATGTCAGCTCTCCTGTGTGGTGTAGTATAGAGGATCTGTCAGCTCTCCTGTGTGGTGTAGTATAGAGGATCTGCTGGCTCTCCTGTGTGGTGTATTATAGAGGATCTGTTAGCTCTCCTGTGAGGTGTAGTATAGAGGATCTGTCATCTCTCCTGTGAGGTTTAGTACGGAGGATCTGTCAGCTCTCCTGTGTGGTGTAGTATAGAGGATCTGTCAGCTCTCCTGTGCGGTGTAGTATAGAGGATCTGTCAGCTCTCCTGTGTGGTGTAGTATAGAGGATCTGTCAGCTCTCCTGTGTGGTGCAGTATAGAGGATCTGTCAGCTCTCCTGTGTGGTGTAGAATAGAGGATCTGTCGGCTCTCCTGTGCGGTGTAGTATAGAGGATCTGTCAGCTCTCCTGTGTGGTGTAGTATAGAGGATCTGTCGGCTCTCCTGTGTGGTGTAGTATAGAGGATCTGTCGGCTCTCCTGTGTGGTGTAGTATAGAGGATCTGTCAGCTCTCCTGTGTGGTGTAGTATAGAGGATCTGTCAGCTCTCCTGTGTGGTGTAGTATAGAGGATCTGTCGGCTCTCCTGTGTGGTGTAGTATAGAGGATCTGTCAGCTCTCCTGTGTGGTGTAGTATAGAGGATCTGTCAGCTCTCCTGTGTGGTGTAGTATAGAGGATCTGTCAGCTCTCCTGTGTGGTGTAGTATAGAGGATCTGTCAGCTCTCCTGTGTGGTGTAGTATAGAGGATCTGTCGGCTTTCCTGTGTGGTAGTTCATGTGATATACTGGTCATGATAAATACTCTTATTCACCTATAAAATAAACATTCTACAGTATATTTTCCTTAATTATTCCTCCATGATTTTATGAAAACATTGCCCAGTGGTTGTTACTATTTCCTTTATCAAAAGGATAGGCCTGTACACAATTGGATACTGGGTTCATTGATTGGAAGGGGCCAAACTTTGTAGAACACTCAGCATTCACAAGGGGAATGGCACCACTTAGTTGTCACTGGTTTCAGACATTTCCAGGAGGAATAATGCAGTGGTCATTGTGTGCATTGCATTTTAGCTTTGCATTATGTACAGGCCACATACAGAATCTTTAGACTGTGAATGGCCCTTAAAAATGGGATGTGCTTTTACACTTCTGCTGTTTAACAGAGATGGCTGGTGGTCAGTGTTTTATTCATTTCGTACATAGGGGTCAGTAATAAATTCAGTAGACTGATCCCTGGTGGTCCAGAGGTCTTGTAATATCCAGAAGTCCATTGGGGTCTTGTTGACATTTTTTCTAAATAAGTTATGCACCTCCAAATGCAATGGCTACCCCATACCAAGTTCTGGAAACAAGAAATGTAACCCCCTTCTCACCAGGGTTTAAAAGAGTTCCGTTTAGGGGGTACTTTCTCTCCTTTGGGAGAACGCCTAATCGGCGTGAGGAGACTTATAGGACATACATGCTCCTCTGGATTTCTGGGGAAAGGGATGCAAATGAGCTCTTAGCAAGTTCTGCCTCTGATGCCACCAGATGTAACGGCAGCTATCCTATAAGTCAATGTTTGACCCTTTAAACATGCCTTAGAGACATGTCCCAGATAATAAATAAGCCAGCATCTCATCTGCAGACAGCTGTTTCGGGGTGATTGCCCCTCACAAACACACTCCCCGAACTGCCAGCCTAAGATAAATCTAGCATAAAAATGGAGCAATGAATGTGGAGATCTCTGGATCCATGTGAGGTGCAGGGCTGGTTCTAGCTTTGTTAGAAAGAGATTGTCATGTGCTATATGGCCCCTTTCACACAAGCAAGTTTTTCCGCGCGGGTGCAATGCGTGACGTGAACACACAGCACCCGCACCGAATCCTGACCCGTTCATTTCAATGGGTCTGTGTACAGGAGCGGTTTTTTTCACGCATCAGTTCTGCGTTGCGTTAAAATCGCAGCATGTTCTATATTCGGCCTTTTTCACGCAGCCCTGGCTCCATAGAAGTGAATGGGGCTTTAGTGAAAAAACGCATTGCATCCGCAAGCAAGTGCGGATGCGATGCGTTTTTCACTGATGGTTGGTAAGAGATGTTGTTTGTAAACCTTCATGTTTTGTTATCCCGCACGTGAAAAACGCATCAAAACGCATTGCACCCGCGCGGAAAAAACGGAACAACTGAACGCAATGGCCGACAAAACTGACTGAACTTGCTTGCAAAATGGTGCGAGTTTCACTGAACGCATCCGGACCTAATCCGTCACGCTCATGTGAAAGAGGCCTATGATGTATGATTTTCATTTTTTTTTTGCCATCAATCATTGGTTAACCCCTTAAACTCCATGGGCAGCGCACTTCTCTGGGGTCATCAATCTACTAATATCAATATATTACACAGAAGTTCAAGGAGTAAATAAATGAATGACCCATCAACCAGCTTTATTCACCGCGTCTAGCAAACATCTGGCCAAGTGGCACAAATCAAAGTGCAGCGGTTAGTCATTACGACCCGCCGCTCGCTGACATGAAGAGGGTTTTGACCTTTTTCAAGTATTGATGAAGGGTTGTAAATGTTTCATTCACAGCAAAAGAACAAGGAAATAGACACAAGTTCCCTCATTACTAAACATCACAGGAGACTTAATGATAGTCTACTATGTCCAGAGACCTAACGAGTAGCCACCCGGCCCCGAAGCTATATTTTCTCGGCTTCTGTCCTGCCCTCCGCTGTGATTATACACACATACTGTACACAGAAACTCATATATACAGTATGTGTACATTATATCCACATACATAACACACATACGGATTAGTGATGAGCGGCATAGGCAATATTCGTTTTGCGATATGTTACACATTTGTCACATAATATTCGCAATAAATTAGCGAATTCTAGAATTCGTGATCTCCGGTCATTATTTTCGCAATTGCACAAATCGGCACTAATGATGCGCATATTTTTTGCGCAATACATTTTATCAGGTCTGAGTAGATATTACTGATTGGTGCACTAAGTATTGTTGTGACATCACAGCACTATGTCTGTAGCATGTATGTATGGACAGCAGAGAAACACTAATCCCTATCACACCACCTAACACCCTGCACTGGAACCTATCAGCTACACTATATCAGCATATAACCTACACTGACTATCTCCCACTAACTATCTGTATTAGGCCTCCTGCACACGAACGCGTGCGCCCCGTGGCCGTGCTGCGGCCCGCAAAATGCAGGCCACAATGCACGAACACCGACCGTGGGGCAGCCGCAGCGCTTTATTGGGTCCGCGATCCGGCCGTTCTGCAAAAAGATAGGACATGTTCTATCTTTTTGCGGAACGGAAGTACGGGACGAAACCCCACGAAAGCACTCCGTAGTGCTTCCGTAGGGTTCCGTTCCGTGCTTCCGTTCCGCACCATTCATATCTCTGGATTTGCGGACCCATTAAAGTGAATGGGTCCGTGTCCGTGATGTGGAATGCACACGTAACGGCGTCCGTATATTACGTTTGCGTGCAGGATGCCTTACATATATGAGCTAACTAATGTAATTGGATAAGGAATAGGATGCAGATGAAAGCACAGAGCACAGCAATGTCACTGCTCTCTCTCTCAGAACTGCAGAAATGGCTGCTGGGGAGGTTCTTATATAGTAAGGGGTAGGCAGCTTTCCTATTGGTTGCTAGGGATGTTGCTAAGCTCAGACAAAGACATTGCAGCCTTCTCATTGGCCGACAAGCAAGAAGGGAGGTTACTGATGAAAAAAAAATCTAGAATATTCGCTATTACGAATATATAGCACTATATTCTACATCTTTGGGAATTCTCGAAGTGACGATATTCGCGATCAACACTAACCCTAAGTTCACACCTGAGCGTTTTACAGCGCGTTCAAACGCGCTGTAAAACGCTCAACACATGAAAACCAATGCTTCCCTATGGGAATGGTTCTCACCTGGGCGTTTTACAGCGCGTACGATCGCGCTGTAAAACGCCCGACGCATAATCAAGTACTTGAGCTTCTTTGGGGCGTTTTGACGCACGTTTGTGGCCATAGGACACTGCAGTCAATCACACAAACGCGCGTCAAACGCGCGTTTACTATTACAAAAAACGCACGACAAAAACGCGCGTAAAACGCGCGTTTGAGAAACGCTCAGGTGTGAAAGCAGGGTAATACAGATACGAGGGTGTAGCTATAGGTGGGGGCAGGGGTAGCAGTCATACCTGGACCCTGCTGTATGAGGGGGCCCAACAGTGGTGTAAAACTAGAAATGTATGGGCCCCACAGCAAATTTTTGAACAGGCCCATATATATATATATATATCTCATCATAGTATAATGCTGTTGAGGGGGCTCTGACAATAAAATCTTTTAGTTCTCATCCAGGCTGCGTTTGGGCCCCAAAGCAGCTGCTCCCCCTATAGCTACGTCCCTGGGGCCAAATAACCCACATAGGGGGACCTATATTAAAAAATTACATGTAGAAGATATGCAGGCATAGATACTGCATATACAGGATATATATACATACAGTAAAATGGATGGATGGACTGTAAGTCCTCGCGGGCAGGGCCCTCTCTCCTTCTGTACCCGTCTGTAACTCGTTCTGTTCATGATTAGTGCAATTGTCTGTATTATGTATGTGCACCGCTTATCATATGTACAGCGCTATGGAATGAATGGCACTTTAATAATAATTAATAATAATAATAATAAATAGATATATAATAATAATAATAATAATAATGAATAGATATATATATTAGATCGATATGAGATAATAATAATAGATAGATAGATATAGATGTGATAGATAGATAGATATAGATGTGATAGATAGATAGATAGATAGATAGATAGATAGATAGATAGATAGATAGATTGATATCCGAAGTGTAATGAAAGCAGCACATCAGTCCAAAAATGACTCACTTGTTGTGCCAGCGGCTACGGACGTGATCCAGCAAACAATGATAGAAATGGTTGCAGTTCTCACCTCTGACTTTAATCCACGAAGCACGGAAAAAAGGTCAGAACTGGGCCCAATAGAATATCCAACAGAAAGAGAGAATCCAGCTTCTTGTGGAGTAAAAAATAGTTCTTTATTGGCTCATCATATAAAATCCACCAAAATCACAGGAAAAAGGTGTAGTAACATGTTTCGGGCTACAGAATCCAGCCCTTCATCAAGACATAACACACATAATAAAACCATTCCTTTTTATGTAGCACAAGGTCCGACCCCCTCTAATCAGCAAAGTGTCCGTCCTGACTCGCAGTGTGGGTCGGTGGGGACGGATCCGTTTGACGTTGACACAATGTGGTGCAATTGCGGGCGGATCCGTCCCCTGTTGACTTTTAGTGTGGGGTCGGGACAGATCCGTCTGACTAACAATTGGACTTAAACTTTTTTACATAGAATGCGGACGGATCCGCTCTGGGAACGGATGCCATTGTTTGCATTTATAGGTGCAGGATCCGTCTGTGCAGATGGCAGACGGATCCGCACCTAACGCCGGTGTGAAAGTGGCATAAGATATGTTCATTATGTGTATGTATGCATCACCTGTGATACTGGATCTCCTCCCCTGGACCGCTCAATGGTTCCCAATCCAGGCTCCAGGTGCGGACACTTTGCTGATTAGAAGGGTTGGACCTTGTGCTACATAAAAAGGAATGGTTTTATTATGTGTGTTATGTCTTGATGAAGGGCTGGATTCTGTAGCCCGAAACAAGTTTCTACACCTTTTTCCTGTGATTTTGGTGGATTTTATATGATGAGCCAATAAAGAACTATTTTTTACTCCACAAGAAGCTGAATATAAATAAGATAAAGCAATTCCACATCGCTCCCAGAGATGTAGCCCAAATGTAGAGTTCTTTAATCACCAAAGCGACATTTCAGTTCTCTTAGGGCTCATGCACACGAACGTATTTTCTTTCTGTGTCGTTCCATATTTTTAGCAGATCCGTTTTTTGCGTACCACAAAATACATACTGTTGTGTGAACAAGCCCTTACTGGGGCTCACTGCTTGAGAAAAGTCCCAGTAAGGCCTCATGCACACGACCGTTGTTTTGGTCCGCATCCGAGCCGCCGTTTTTGCGGCTCGGATGCGGACCCATTCACTTCAATGGGGCCGCAAAAGATGCCGACGGCACTCCAAGTGCTGTCCACATCCATTGCACCGTTCTGTGGCCCCGCAAAAAAAAAATAGCATGTTCTTTTCTTGTCCGTTTTGCAGACAAGAATAGACATGTCTACAATGGCCCGCCCGTTCCGTTCCGCAAATTGCAGAAGGCACACGGGCGGCTTCCGTTTTTTGCGGATCCGCGGTTTGCGGACCGCAAAAAAACTGCACGGTCGTGTGCATGTAGCCAAAGAGGACTGAAACGTTGCTTCGGTGATTAAAGAACACTACTTTTGAACTACATCTGTAGGAGTGCTGCGAAATTGCTTTATCTTAGGCCTCTTGCACACGGCCGTATGTCTTTTTCAGTATTTTGCGGTGTGCAAAAAACGGATCTGCAAAAAATACGGATGACGTCCGCGTGCATTCTGTTTTTTGTGGAACAGAATGGCCCCTGATAGAACACTCCTATCCTTGTCCGTTATGCGGACAATAATAGGAAATATGGAAATACGGAAACGGAAGGCATACGAAGTACCTTCCGTTTTTTTTTTTTGTTTTTTTTGCGGATCCATTGAAAGGAATAGTTCCGTATATGGAACGCAAAAAACGGAACGGAAACGGGGAAAAAATGTGTGCAAGGGGCCTTAGATAGATAGATATTGTTAGATTAGATAGATCAATAGATAAAGTTTTAGATAGGTGGATAGACACATACATAGATAGGTGGATAGATAGATAGATAGATAGATAGATAGATAGATAGATAGATAGATAGATAGATAGATAGATAGATAGATAGATCTGACAGATAGATAGCAGGCTCACAGTTCACCATAGGTCACTGTAATAGTGTGTACCTCTTGTTGCTTATACTGTTTGTGTATAACTTCCCTGGATACATTGTATCAAGTAACAAGAAAAAATATTTACAAACAAAAGTTTAGCAGTAATTAGCAGAGCTGCAGTACTCAGAGGGTGCGCTAGGTGTCGCTGCTCCCCGCTCTCGGCCGCCTCTCTTTCCAAGCTGTGTTTTTTCAATGGATACAGTGTTGCATCAGGACGCGCGTCCCCCCATTAACCCTGCGCTGCCCGGGCTGTCCGCCTTGTGCAAGGCTTGGCACCCACCTCTCCTGCCCACTGCACCGAGCAGATGATTCGGTGCATTATTTGTTCTGCTTTGTTTGCTCAGCTCTCCTCGGGTTTCCCAGCTCTTTTGCTCCACCCCACTGGGGATCAGGAGACAGAAAGCCATTAGTTGGCACTAAAACTATTTCCCAGTGTGTGAACTCGGAGTAAAGTCCTGGAGGTGGACAATGCACCCAGCATGGCTGTAGCGGCGGCAGCAGCGGGCACCAGGGTGCAGAGGAGCGGCTGGCTGGAAGTCCTGGTCAGGGAGCGGCTGGCACAAAGTTGGGGTGAACTTATATGAGGAGTCCCTGGTGCTCAGCAGTGAGGACATCAGCTCCAATGGCATCACCAATGGTTCCTACAGAAGTCCCCAAGACCAGGAGCCTGGCAGCCCCAAGGGGGTCAGGACTGCACTCACAGAACTGCCAGAACAAGTGCCAGAGGCCATTGCCAACAAGAAGAGGGCAGTCAAGGTGGTGAAGCAGGAGTTGGGGGGGCTGGGCATCAGTATCAAGGGGGGCAAGGAGAACAAGATGCCCATCCTCATCAGTAAGATCTTTAAGGGGCTGGCAGCGGACCAGACACAGTCCCTTTATGTTGGAGATGCCATCTTATCTGTCAATGAGGTGGACTTGAGGGATGCCACACATGATGAGGCTGTGCAGGCTCTGAAGAAGGCTGGCAGGGAGGTGATTCTGGAGGGTGAGTGTTGCATGCTGGAGGTGGGCACTGACAGGTGGTATGGGCACTGTAAACTTACCCTGACAACTTTGCATTCAAAGATGTTCTGCAGCAGCTGATCTTTTTTTTTCTCTAACATATGTGCAGCTAGGTCATGTGTGTAGATAAGTCACCATTACTGGCCGCGCAGGTTGCGTTCATGCTGGATTCTATGTGTTCTGCTTTCTAAGATGTTCTGCAGCAGCTGCTTCAGAGCACTGACCGTTTTGCTAGCCTATGTGCAACTAGGTCATGCGTGTAGATAAGTCACCATTACTGGCTGCATAGACTATAGCCATGCTGGATTCTGTCAATTCTGCTCTCGAAGAAGTTCTGCAGCAGCTGCTTCAGAGCACTGACCGTTTTGCTAGCCTATGTGCAGCTAGGTGATATGCCGTATGTCTGTCTATGTCACCATTCCTGGCCGCCTAGGCCACGTTCATGCTGAATTCTGTTGGTTCTCCTTTCAAAGATGTTCTGCAGCAGCTGTTTTACAGATATGATTCATCAGATTGAATGTTAAGACCTGGAACATGTGCTTACACGATGGCAGCCTGTGATTGCTTTACCCATGCTGTTAGTAATAGACGCTTCCTGCCTTCAAAGATGTTCCGCAGCAGCTGCGTCTCAGAGCTGATAGATGTTACTGGCTTCATGACGAGAGCATGCACTTTTCTGAGTTTACATAAGGACACTTAATTACATTAATTTCTGCAAACGATGGCAGTGTAACCATACTGGACGGTAATTGACACTTCCATTCAAAGATGTTCCGCAGCAGCTGCTTCACAGGAATGATAGATCTCGGTTTTCGTAGTTGCACAAGCTTACGTGATGACAAGTTGTGTACACTGACGATAACAGAGCTGGATGGTAATGGACACTTATTCCATTCTAAGATGTTCTGCAGCAGCAGCTGCTACATGCAGTAGGTCTTGGATGACTTACATTGTTACTTCGTAGAAACTACTTTAGATTTCAAAACTGAGAGTTGTATGCCGCTTCCCTACTCAGAGATGTTCTGCAGCAGCTGCGGCACATTTATCGGGCATTGGTTGAACTTGTATCGCTCCATGTTGTATACTGTATAACAATAGGGAATATGGATTCTGACAGTTTGCTGTATGGTCAGCTGTCTAGGGATCATGCTTTCAAAGATGTTCTGCAGCAGCTGCTACTTTGTATTGGATGAGGGGCGTGCAAGCAGTTTACCTGCTCTTATGTCAAAGTGTAAAAATTCAGCTGTGACTGCACTTAATAAAGTATCCTCCACCTTTATGTCCAGGAAGCTGAGCTTGGAGGAGCTGTTTGCTGGGGTCCTCACAGCTCGGTTATCTGTCCCTTTGCTGACAGGGAGTTGAAGTGCCGCTGTCCTCTCCTCATTAAGATGCCCCTCAGGTACGCATGGGGCGCAGAGTGTGCAGTGGATTGTCGGCCTGATGCAGAGTCCAGGGATGTTCTCAGCCCTTTAGTCAGTATCGCCTTATTCTGGGGCAGTGGGCTCCCCTCCTATCACAAATTAAATGGAAGCGGGACCTCCACCCGTGTCAAGAACAGACTTGGCCCAGCCAAAACATTTTCAATCCTCCACTAGTAAAATCTGTTGCTTAGGCCTCGTGTACACGACCGTTGTGCGTTTTGCGGAACGGCACGGACAGACATTGATATAACTGCCTATTCTTGTCCGCAAAACGGACAAGAATAGGACAGATTATATTTTTTTTTTGCGGGGCCACGGAACGGAGCAAAGGATGCGGACAGCACACGGAGTGCTGTCCGCATCTTTTGCGGCCCCATTGAAGTGAATGGATCCGCATCCGAGCTGCAAAAACTGCGGCTCGGATGCGGACCCAAACAACGGTCGTGTGCATGAGGCCTATATGTGGTGCATGTGACCATTTCTAGGATGTTTTGGGGTGTTCCCGAGCTAAACACCGATTTGGAATATAAATGTTGAGAAGTGCGTAGAGTTTTTAAAGTTACGGCAGTGGGTGTGGAACCACTGTGTTTTCACCCTTTAACCCCTATAAAGGGATCTGGACTTCGGTGCAGGGGAACCACTAGTCAGAAACACAGGTGCAGGGCATCGAGGGGTCAGGCAAAATCATAGTCAGGGACAGGCCAGGGTCAGGGCAGGCAGAGTACATGCAATACAGGAACTGGTCCAAGGTCAAGACAGGCAGCAAAGGGTCAATACGGACCATAGTAAATGGACAGAAAGCTTGTCCACTAGCAGACATCCTAGCAGAATACTAATACAATAGGAATCTATTGCTCAGGCACCCTCCCACTTAATGTACCCCAGGGTTGCCAGCCACTGGCAGGTGAAGATTAGGGTACACGCTGGTCCTTTAAGAGCCGGTGGAAGCTCGCGCCCGCAGACTTCGTGGAGGGACAGAGCAGACCCAGTGTCCAGATTCCCCGGGAAGCAGATAGTGGTAAGGCAGGTCCGGGCCGGCAGGCAGAGTAAAAGCAGGAGCACCTATTTCAGTTTGTCAGTGTCATATGGCTAATATTCTAACCACTTTTAGGGGATTGCCAACCAAGCAGTGCCCCAGGACCCCATCTCTTAGGAGGCTTAAGGATGAGAACCTCAAAAAGAAACTATTATTATTTAGCGGCATATAGCGGCATTATTTGGGAACTGAATTGTAGTATTATGTGGGAATTATATATGGCGGTATCATGTGAACTTTTTAAAGTGGTGTCATTGGGATATGGCATATGGGCACTGTATGATGGTAGTCTGTGGGCTGTATATGGCAGTATTATCTTAGCACTGTATGGCGGTGTGCTGAAATTACGAGGAAAGCAGGAGGCCTTCTTTGCTTGTTGCCTAGGTTCCCGTATGTTAGAGAATTGCTATTTAGGCTGCTTTTTGATTTATTCAGAAGAATGGGATCAGAGGCCGTCTATTCCGTGTAGAAAATATGACCATGACCTTCTCAGAAAATGTCTCTTTCTTTGACTGTTCTTATTTTAGTCTTGGCATTTTTAGATGAATGTTTTCCATGGATTGAGCAGAGTTGATGTAGTGTGGGGCAGGCCGCAGCTTGTTGATTCCCAGCCGTTGTAGCATTCTTGTAGCATGTTCTGCCAGCCAGATTACTCACATGTAGTAGGAGGCAAAGTAACTCTGGGGCTTCGCTTGAACACTGTGTTGCTTACCCGCACATTGTGATCCCCCCGATCCCCGTTCACCTTGTTGCAGGATAGTTTCTACACTGTAGCAGTCGGTGGCTGTTCTCTCCTTGACATCTACTTTCCCACACTGACAGAATGTTCCAGGCTCAAGCTCTTGTGGTGACTAATCTCTCGGTGAACATTTTAAAAAGAATGTATCATGAGAATATTACATATTTAAATCACTGTTTTATTATAAATATTTTTTTTTAATACTTGTTTTTTTCCCCATATGTTTACGTGCCTTCCCATATAAAACAGACGCAGTTTTCATACTGGCCACTTGAGCACTCACAGTAGGTTGTCACTGCTTCCTGCAGCTCATTTCTCTGCTTTGCCGTACAGACTGGGACAGAGTCAGCAGAGGATGAGGAATTTAACCAAACGTCTGTTGTACTGATCAAGGCCTAGATAAAAGACAGCATAGTAACACCGTACACATGCACACGGGTTAGGCTCCCCCATCACGTTTTGGTTTCTTGGGGAGAGGCTGCACTCCATTATGTAATATTATGTGCCATTATGTATTAATTGATCACATTTCTCCCTTCACTGCCATAAAGCACCCACACTCTGCTGCTCTGTCTAGGCAAATACAGTAAGGGAGTATGCCTTCAATATGGCCGTCCCCAGAGGAGATAAAATAAATAGCTACAATATTAAAATAAATTATTAACCTATTATTTCTCATCTACAAAGCAACATCTATAGTAAAATCAATACAGGAGACATTTGTATGATGCAACTAACCCTTCCATGTCATCATGAGTATGTTGTGTGTGGAGTTTCTCAATAGCTGACTCTTGTAGTTTCACAACCAAGGAGCTGAAATCTGGCCAAACATGACACCATAGCTGATGTCTTATAACGTACAACCAGACATTGCTGGCACAGTGACCATACGGTGGTAGATATCCCTGATTCACAGGTGCTCTGCAGGCCTCATAAGTGAGTGCAGTACAGTAAAAATCCAAAGACTTACATGTTCTTTCATTGGATTTATTCCCTTTTTCTGTCTTTTCCATCTGGCCCTGACCACCATGACAACTTCTTCCATCCATGACTTGTGTTGCAGAGTTTGCAACAGAGAAATTTTTGTCTCCTCACTTTCTCCCTACTTTTTCTCAACCCACATCCTCCCATCTTGCTGATACCCCCTAGAAAGTGACACTGGCTCTGGTGTACCCCCAGAAAGTAATAGCGTTCCCTTTTGTCCCATAGACTGTAATAATTTGCCTTTCAAGGTAATAGTTCCTTGAGTGCCCTCTAAAAAAGTAATAATGTCCCCAGGGTACCCCCCTAAAAAGAAATAATGCCCCATGACTGCCTCCCTTAAAAGAGATAATACCCTGACTGCCCCCTTGAAAAGTGATAATGGCCCCTTAAAGGCGCTTTCCAGGCTCCTTATATCGACGACCTATCCTCAGGATAGTTCATTAATATCCGTGTGGGTCTGTGAGGGTCTGACGCTGCTAATCAGCTGTTCCCTGCAGCCTCTTGCTCTCGAACTAGCCCTTTAAATGGAACAGGAAGCACAGCTCCATTCTAAGTGTAGTGGCCGTGCTGGGTTACTGCATCTCAGCTCCTTTTACTTCACTGGTAGCTGAGATGCAGTACCCCAGTATGGCCACTACACTTTGAACGGAGCTGTGCTTCCTGTTCCATTTAAAGAGCTAGTTCCACCGCCACAAGATGCAGCGAACAGCTGATCAGTAGGAGCACAGGAGCACGGGGGTGTCAGATCCTCCCCGTTCAGATATGACGTATTATGAAGATATCAATGTCAGGATCCTGGAAAACCCCTTTAATAAAAAATAATGCCCCATGTGGCCACTTCAAAAAGTGATGCTGCTCCCTAGTTGCCACCCACTACTATAAGTGCCACCTTTGTGTCTCAGGAAAAAAATATAAAACATACAGTACTCACCCTGATCCCCCAGTCAGTGCATCGAGACATCTTCCTGCTGCATAGTTAGGGTCCTGGTGGCACAATGCAGTGAGATCATTGCACTGCCGAGGCGCTGACGTCTTCTGTGTGGTCTTGACGTTCTGTAAGCTGGAAGCCTAAAGTGGCTTCCAGCCTACAAGATGAAAAGTGGCAGGGCGGGGAACCTAGTGTTGTAAGTTGCAGTCACCGGAGTCTTCCCTTGGTGGGTCTATCCATGCAAGTGGGCCACTGCTAGCTACGCCTCAACCAAACACTTTTGGAAACTTTCTCTTTTATCATTCTTATCACTATTTGTCCCAGCAGCCTTTCATTCAATTCTTTATTTACCAAATATAAAGATCTGCAAAGTAAGAAATCTTGGCAGCAGATATTGTGGTATTTGCCACTAATGGCGTACCTTCAAAGGAGGCTGACCACACCAGTGCTATGGGGTCCAGCGCGGAACCCCTTTCTGTCCCCCATGTACTGTAAAAACACAGCATTTTCATGGAGACACCACTGGGGGAAACTCAGTGTATGATTTCAGTGACTGTATAAATTCCTATGCATTGAGCTCCTCCTAGTGGTGGCTGCAGGCAGACAGCTTTGTAATAGATGGGAAGCAGGAGATTTATCAATATATTTTTGCTGATTGGTGGTACCACTTTAGTGACATAGTAATTGGATAAAGTGGGTGAGGCCAGGCGTGACTTTCTGATTACAATTTTTTTAATTAAAATTTTCCGTCTAATAAGAGAAAAACATAAATTCATCCGACATCTGGGGCATTGCGCATTTATTCTGCGTTGCTTGGGAGTGATTGACACATGTACTCAGAAGCTGGGTTGGGCAGGGGGAGCCCATACTAGGTTTTGCTATGGGGCCCTATATGATCTTTGTACGCCCCTGCCACTATGTAGGACTCCACCAGAATACTATCCTGTCTAATTCGATCGATGTGATTCTGGGTGTTGCTTGACACCAGACATGAGTCTTCATATTGGAGGTGATGCCAGACTAGGACTGATACCAGATCTGGTGTGAGATGCAAACACATGTGTGAGTGTTAGTCATGTTGGTGAGAAGAAATTGCTTGAATAACAATTCCTTTGTGTAATGTGAGCATTAGGCCTCTTGCACACGAACGTTGTGCGCCCGTGGCCGTATTGTGGCGCGCATACGGCGGGTCCGCAATACAGGGGCACCGGCCCGTGTGCACTCCGCTTCACGGATGCAAACCCATTTGCAATCACGGAGATGCAGAACGGAATCACAGATCGGAAGTGCTTCCGTGGTGTTTCTGTCCGTGCCTCCGTTCTTTTTGTTTTGCGGTGCGGATGGATCACGGACCAATTCAAGTCGATCCGTCCCAGCTGCTGCACGGATGTTGCCCTTGCATTGGGGACCACAAATTGTGGCCCTGAGTTTGTGTGCAAGATGCCTAAAGAGCATACTGTGGGCAGATTTTTCCCTCTGTAAAGCAGCTGCAAGTACTGGCCCGACTGGGTCTAATGGTCGCCATACACATTGGAAGAATGTTGTAAAAACCCAAACATTTTGATAGGACCAGCTGTCCACCTACTGTGTAGGGGGGCGTCCCAGCTCTCCTCCAGTGGAAGTGTACTGGATTTCAACATGCCCGATCCTTTTGCTCTTAGGGTCTCGGCCACATTTCCGTTTTTCATTTTCTGCGGACAGCACACATTCCGTTTGTTCACATCATCAGTATTTTTTACTGACCAGTAATAAAATCACGGAGACCTGCACAACTGCGGTCCGTGATGTGGACCAAACGCGCCCATAGAAGTCTGTGAGTCCGTGAAGATCACGGACACAACACGGAGGACATCCATGTTGTATCCGTTTTTCACTGAAGACTGATAAGAGATGCTCTGGAAATGAATTTTAAGCTGAGCAGCGTCCGTGGATTACAGATGACACTCGGAGGGAATAAACTGACACATGGACCAAACACGGATCCTTCACGGATATCATCATGGATGAAACATGAACACTTTTTCCGCCGACTTGAAAAAAATGGCATGAAAATTTGTACGAGGGCTTATACACATGACCGTATCTATTTTGCGGTCCGCGAAACATGGATCCACAAAAAATATGGATGATATCCGTGTGACGTCTGTGTTACATTTTTTTTTGCGGATCCATTGTAACAATACCTGCCGTTGTCTGCAAAATGGACAATAATAGGAAATTTTTCGGCAGAACGGACTTGCAGACATACGAATACGGAATGCACACGTCATTTCTATTTTTAGTATGTTCGTGTGCATGAGCTCTAAGGGAGGTACAGACACCTCTGGCAGTGGTTTACTCCCAAGTCCGCACTGAGAACACATGCATGCTCGGCTGAGCTGAGTGTGCATGTGTACAGGAGGTTGGATTCGTGGCCAGGAAAATCATTCAGGACTACTCGGTGAATATACATTCTGCGTCCTATCCCTTTAAGTTATAAACAATCACGTTCTGAGTTTTTATTGCTAAACCCCCATCTTAAAGAGGCTGAACGGGAAGAGAAGAACTTGGCTTCTTTTCGTCAGTGGCAGCACCACGCCCGTCCATGGCTAGTGTCTCCACTGAAGTGGATAGAGCCGAGCTGCAGTCCCCACACAACCTGTAGGCCGGTGTGGCGCTATTTTTGAATTAAAGTAGTCATGTTTTTCTAACCATGTACAACCCCTTTAAGCATGTTCGCAATGGCTTGGAAGAAACCGTGATCTTCTGCTGAACCTTCGTTATTGTCCCTCTTGCAATCATTTCGGCTACTTTGCAAAAAATACCGCAGGGTCTTAAATTCACTGTGATATGAAGACCTTTTCCTCTGCCCAGAAGTCACTGAGGAATTTCATCAATTCCCAGACAATTTCCTTTTCTGCCGAGCACGAGATTCTTACGTGAACATCGGGACAATTATCACCTGTGCGGGGGAGGGGGGGGGCCATTCTCCTTTCGTAGAACTTTATGATTTTCTGCTCAATTATTTATGAACTTTAATAGGTTTTCTGCATCTGCATTAAAGTCGTAAAAATTACTAAAAGCATTGCTTTACTTCTTGCTGATTTCTGTGCTATTTTATTTCTCTAATCATTAATATGTACGGTGTAATAGACCCTTAAAGGAGTTTTACCACCAAAAATATTCTACCGTTTTCAAACCAGCCCCTGGATCTGAATACTTTTGTAATTGCATGTGATTAAAAATTTAGCATAGCCAGTGAGCTATTCAATGAAATCTATCTGTATAGCGCCACCTGCTGTTTACTCTTTTTCTAATTTCTCTGTCCATCTCAGAAATGGACGCACACGCTCAGTTCCATCCTTCAACTGCCACCAGCCTCAGCAGAAAGGACACGCCCCTTGATAACGCCCCTTGTTTTTTTTACAATAGAAATCAATTTATGAAGTTATTACCCGAAGTCTCGCAAAGCAATAACTTCAGCTCATTGGAGCCAATACATTCTAGTTCAGTACAGAGCTTCTGCTCCGTACAGTATCGGAACGAGGTTTTATGCAAATCGACTTTAGATGTTTCATCCGAAGTCGATTCGCTCATCCCTAGATACTTTGTCACGAGATGTCTATCCCATATATGCCTCTATGTGGCCACCCAGTGGTTGTCTTGTGAATGCAGTCTGTCGAGGCCTTTAATGTCATGTTGTGATATTGAATTTGGCTACATTCCGTGTCCGTTCAGGTTTTTTTGCGGATAGGATGCGGACCCATTCATTTCAATGTGTTGTCCGCATCAGTATGTCCGTTCCGTAGCCCCGCAAAAAAAAATAGAACATGTCCTATTCTTGTCCGTTTTAGGCATTGTTACAATGGATCCGCAAAAAAAAAGGGTTGGCATAGGGATTATCAGGTTTTTTTTTTTGCGGATCCGCAATTTGCAGACCACAAAACACATACGGTCGTGTGCATGTAGCCTTAGTTTCATGAGACATTGCAGTCCTTAAAGGGCATCTGTCAGCAGTTTTGTCCCTATGACACTGGCTGACCTGTTACATGTGCACTTGGCAGCTGAAGGCATCTGTGTTGGTCCCATGTTCATATGTGTCTGCATTGCTGAGAAAAATTATGTTGTAATATATGCAAATGAGCCTCCAGGAGCAACGGGGGTGTTGCTGTTACACTTAAAGACTTTGCTCTCTCTGCAACTGCTGCGCACCTCTGCACTTTCATTGACAGGACCAGGCCTGATGACGTTTACGCTGCCTGGCCGTGTCAATCAAAGTGCAGAGGGCGCGGCAGTTACAGAGAGAGCAGAGCCTCTAGGTGTAACGGTAACGCCCTCGTTGCTCCTGGAGGCTCATTTGCATATATTCAAATTTTATATTTCTCAGCAATGCGGATATATATGCACATGGGACTAACACAGATGTCTTCAGCTGCCAAGTGCACATGTAACAGGTCAGCCACTGTCATAGGGACAAAACTGCTGACAGATGCCTTTTAATAAAAGTATTCATTAGAATATTATAAGTGTCACATTTTTCCAGATGTAACAGACCTGAGCTAATGTAGTATAGTAGAGCTGAATTTGTCTGTTGGCTGACCCCTCTGTCCGATGTGTTACATACTGTGGGTCCGCAGGTAAACTTACTCCAGCCCTGCTACCTCCGGCTATTATTGCAGGGTTCGTTCATTCATTTGCATCAGGACGCCGTGTCAGGCTACTTTCACACTAGCGCTAATATTTTCCGGTATTGAGATCCGTCATAGGAAAAAAACGTAACTGAACAGAACGGAGGGCTCCAAAATGCATTCCGCTCCGTTCTCATACCGGAGAGCAGAATGCTGCGGTTTGCTTTCCGTCCTGGGATGCGGAGCAAGACACTGCATAAATTGCTGTTTTATGCATGAGATCATCGCTAATTAGAGTCCGTTTTCAGCGCAGCGAGGACAGTGTGCGCCGCGCAGATCCGAAGCCGGTGGCGTGTCTGTGCCTGCACAATGCAGTTTAATCTGCGGCGCTGGTCAGTAATGAAAGGAATGGTATGCCGAGCATCTGCTTGTGCCTCCGCATTGTGAAGCGGCACATTGTATGCAGTCACACTGTCTTTTTATATCATGTCATCGCCTGCCAGGCAGTCCGCGCTCTGTACCTCATGGATTCTGCATTGTGCTGCCAGTGTGGGGGTTCAGCGGAGCATCATGGCGTCAGCGGGGAGCCCCCCGTCAGGATAACAGCTCTGCTCTGCATCATGGATTTGCACTGTTCAGTTAGTGTGATGGATTCAGGATCTGGTTATGGTTGGACGCCGGATTATGTACCGGGAACCCCATCAGTCGGATACAGGAGCGCAGCTATAGGGGGTGCAGAGGAAGCAGTTGCACCTGGGTCCTCATGTACGGAGGGACCCTCTGCAGCATAAGCAGACACAATGGCACATGGTAGGTAGGGGCCCTCGTACATGTTTTGCAATAGGCCCTGGTGCTACAACTTACGTCAGTGAAGGATTTCATGGCCACTAAATGAATACCATTGCTGGATAGGGGACTTAAAGAAGCGTTCCCTTCGGGGACATTGATGGCATATCACTAGGACTTGACATCCATGTCAGATCAGTGCAGGTCCGGAAGCGAAAGACGTACAGCTCTCATGGGCGGCTTTCTTTCCAGTCACAGCTATGGGACTTCTGAAAAATAGCCAAGGGAAGTCTCATAGATGTGAATGGAGAACACACTGCGCAAGTGGGGCCACCTCTCCACTCACCGCCACCGACTGCCGGAAGTAGCCAAGCCAAAGCTTGGTTGTTCTCTGGACTCCCATAGTGGTGAACAGAGGGCGACTGTGTATGCACAGAGACTCTTTCTTCACTTCAGGGCCACCTGGATATATTAGCGGGCCCCTGATGTGGGACTTGCCTCTATCTGACATTGATGGCATATCCTTATCCTAGAGACATGCCATTCATGTCTGAGATGGGACAACCCCTTTAAACACATGCAAACGTTGCTTTGTAGCCTCTGATTGACTCATCATTGCAGGAACAACTTTGATTATGCAAGTGCCCTGAGGGCGGCCCCAAGCTGGGCAGGTGCTCCTACTCTTTTGAGTAAACAGCCCATCACCCCTAACACCCCCCTTCCCACATGGCCTTGACTGACAGGTTCACTGTTCTGCATCGTCCCTGTGCTTGGCAGTGAAGCTTTGTGCGCTTGCTCTGCGCATGCACTAGCACATGCTCTGAATTGTATACTAGTCACTGGCACATGCTCAGAATTGTATACTAGTCACTAGCACATGCTCTGAATTGTATACTAGTCACTGGCACATGCTCAGAATTGTATACTAGTCACTGGCACATGCTCTGAATTGTATACTAGTCACTAGCGCATGCTCTGAATTGTATACTAGTCACTGGCACATGCTCTGAATTGTATACTAGTCACTGGCACATGCTCTGAATTGTATACTAGTCACTGGCACATGCTCTGAATTGTATACTAGTCACTGGCACATGCTCTGAATTGTATACCAGTCACTGGCACATGCTCTGAATTGTATACTAGTCACTAGCACATGCTCTGAATTGTATACTAGTCACTGGCACATGCTCTGAATTGTATACCAGTCACTAGCACATGCTCTGAATTGTATACCAGTCACTAGCACATGCTCTGAATTGTATACTAGTCACTGCCACATGCTCTGAATTGTATACTAGTCACTGGCACATGCTCTGAATTGTATACCAGTCACTGGCACATGCTCTGAATTGTATACTAGTCACTAGCACATGCTCTGAATTGTATACTAGTCACTGGCACATGCTCTGAATTGTATACTAGTCACTGGCACATGCTCAGAATTGTATACTAGTCACTAGCACATGCTCTGAATTGTATACTAGTCACTGGCACATGCTCAGAATTGTATACTAGTCACTAGCACATGCTCTGAATTGTATACTAGTCACTGGCACATGCTCAGAATTGTATACTAGTCACTGGCACATGCTCTGAATTGTATACTAGTCACTGGCACATGCTCTGAATTGTATACCAGTGACTAGCACATGCTCTGAATTGTATACTAGTGACTAGCACATGCTCTGAATTGTATACTAGTCACTGGCACATGCTCTGAATTGTATACTAGTCACTAACACATGCTCTGAATTGTATACTAGTCACTAGCACATGCTCTGAATTGTATACTAGTCACTGGCACATGCTCTGAATTGTATACTAGTCACTGGCACATGCTCTGAATTGTATACTAGTCACTGGCACATGCTCTGAATTGTATACCAGTCACTGGCACATGCTCTGAATTGTATACTAGTCACTGGCACATGCTCTGAATTGTATACTAGTCACTGGCACATGCTCTGAATTGTATACTAGTCACTGGCACATGCTCTGAATTGTATACTAGTCACTGGCACATGCTCTGAATTGTATACTAGTGACTAGCACATGCTCTGAATTGTATACTAGTCACTGGCACATGCTCTGAATTGTATACTAGTGACTAGCACATGCTCTGAATTGTATACTAGTCACTAGCACATGCTCTGAATTGTATACTAGTCACTGGCACATGCTCTGAATTGTATACTAGTGACTAGCACATGCTCTGAATTGTATACTAGTGACTGGCACATGCTCTGAATTGTATACTAGTGACTAGCACATGCTCTGAATTGTATACTAGTCACTGGCACATGCTCTGAATTGTATACTAGTCACTAGCACATGCTCAGAATTGTATACTAGTCACTGGAACATGCTCTGAATTGTATACTAGTGACTAGCACATGCTCTGAATTGTATACTAGTCACTAGCACATGCTCTTAATTGTTTACTAGTCACTGGCACATGCTCAGAATTGTATACTAGTCACTGGCACATGCTCAGAATTGTATACTAGTCAATAGCACATGCTCTGAATTGTATACTAGTCACTGGCACATGCTCTGAATTGTATACTAGTCACTAGCACATGCTCTGAATTGTATACTAGTCACTGGCACATGCTCTGAAAGGTATACTAGTCACTGGCACATGCTCTGAATTGTATACTAGTCACTGGCACATGCTCTGAATTGTATACCAGTCACTGGCACATGCTCTGAATTGTATACCAGTCACTGGCACATGCTCTGAATTGTATACTAGTCACTGGCACATGCTCTGAATTGTATACTAGTCACTGGCACATGCTCTGAATTGTATACCAGTCACTGGCACATGCTCTGAATTGTATACTAGTCACTAGCACATGCTCTGAATTGTATACTAGTCACTGGCACATGCTCTGAATTGTATACTAGTCAGTAGCACATGCTCCGAATTGTATACTAGTCACTAGCACATGCTCTGAATTGTATACTAGTCACTGGCACATGCTCAGAATTGTATACTAGTCACTAGCACATGCTCTGAATTGTATACTAGTCACTGGCACATGCTCAGAATTGTATACTAGTCACTGGCACATGCTCTGAATTGTATACTAGTCACTGGCACATGCTCAGAATTGTATACTAGTCACTAGCACATGCTCTGAATTGTATACTAGTCACTGGCACATGCTCAGAATTGTATACTAGTCACTGGCACATGCTCTGAATTGTATACTAGTCACTGGCACATGCTCTGAATTGTATACCAGTGACTAGCACATGCTCTGAATTGTATACTAGTGACTAGCACATGCTCTGAATTGTATACTAGTCACTGGCACATGCTCTGAATTGTATACTAGTCACTAACACATGCTCTGAATTGTATACTAGTCACTAGCACATGCTCTGAATTGTATACTAGTCACTGGCACATGCTCTGAATTGTATACTAGTCACTGGCACATGCTCTGAATTGTATACTAGTCACTGGCACATGCTCTGAATTGTATACTAGTCACTGGCACATGCTCTGAATTGTATACCAGTGACTAGCACATGCTCTGAATTGTATACTAGTCACTGGCACATGCTCTGAATTGTATACTAGTGACTAGCACATGCTCTGAATTGTATACTAGTCACTAGCACATGCTCTGAATTGTATACTAGTCACTGGCACATGCTCTGAATTGTATACTAGTGACTAGCACATGCTCTGAATTGTATACTAGTGACTGGCACATGCTCTGAATTGTATACTAGTGACTAGCACATGCTCTGAATTGTATACCAGTCACTAGCACATGCTCTGAATTGTATACTAGTCACTGGCACATGCTCTGAATTGTATACCAGTCACTAGCACATGCTCAGAATTGTATACTAGTCACTGGCACATGCTCTGAATTGTATACTAGTGACTAGCACATGCTCTGAATTGTATACTAGTCACTAGCACATGCTCTTAATTGTTTACTAGTCACTGGCACATGCTCAGAATTGTATACTAGTCACTGGCACATGCTCAGAATTGTATACTAGTCACTGGCACATGCTCTGAATTGTATACTAGTCACTGGCACATGCTCTGAATTGTATACTAGTGACTGGCACATGCTCAGAATTGTATACTAGTCACTGGCACATGCTCTGAATTGTATGCTAGTCAATAGCACATGCTCTGAATTGTATACTAGTCACTGGCACATGCTCTGAATTGTATACTAGTCACTAGCACATGCTCTGAATTGTATACTAGTCACTAGCACATGCTCTGAATTGTATACTAGTCACTGGCACATGCTCTGAATTGTATACCAGTCACTAGCACATGCTCAGAATTGTATACTAGTCACTGGCACATGCTCTGAATTGTATACTAGTCACTGGCACATGCTCTGAATTGTATACTAGTCACTGGCACATGCTCTGAATTGTATACTAGTCACTGGCACATGCTCTGAATTGTATACCAGTGACTAGCACATGCTCTGAATTGTATACTAGTCACTGGCACATGCTCTGAATTGTATACTAGTGACTAGCACATGCTCTGAATTGTATACTAGTCACTAGCACATGCTCTGAATTGTATACTAGTCACTGGCACATGCTCTGAATTGTATACTAGTGACTAGCACATGCTCTGAATTGTATACTAGTGACTGGCACATGCTCTGAATTGTATACTAGTGACTAGCACATGCTCTGAATTGTATACCAGTCACTAGCACATGCTCTGAATTGTATACTAGTCACTGGCACATGCTCTGAATTGTATACCAGTCACTAGCACATGCTCAGAATTGTATACTAGTCACTGGCACATGCTCTGAATTGTATACTAGTGACTAGCACATGCTCTGAATTGTATACTAGTCACTAGCACATGCTCTTAATTGTTTACTAGTCACTGGCACATGCTCAGAATTGTATACTAGTCACTGGCACATGCTCAGAATTGTATACTAGTCACTGGCACATGCTCTGAATTGTATACTAGTGACTGGCACATGCTCTGAATTGTATACTAGTGACTGGCACATGCTCAGAATTGTATACTAGTCACTGGCACATGCTCTGAATTGTATGCTAGTCAATAGCACATGCTCTGAATTGTATACTAGTCACTGGCACATGCTCTGAATTGTATACTAGTCACTAGCACATGCTCTGAATTGTATACTAGTCACTAGCACATGCTCTGAATTGTATACTAGTCACTAGCACATGCTCTGAATTGTATACTAGTCACTGGCACATGCTCTGAATTGTATACCAGTCACTAGCACATGCTCAGAATTGTATACTAGTCACTGGCACATGCTCTGAATTCTATACTAGTGACTAGCACAAGCTCAGAATTGTATACTAGTGACTAGCACATGCTCTGAATTGTATAATAGCAGAACTGTATTACGGTATACAGTCATGTGAAAAAATTAGGACACCCTTTGAAAGCATGTGGTTTTTTGTAACATTTTTAATAAAAGGTTATTTCATCTCCGTTTCAACAATACAGAGAGATTAAAGTAATCCGACTAAACAAAGAAAACTGAAGAAAAGTCTTTTCAAGATCTTCTGTAAATGTCATTCTACAAAAATGCCTATTCTAACTGAGGAAAAAGATAGGACACCCTCACATGTATTCCCTCTTAAATTGGCTCAGATCTCACACAGGTATATCACACCAGGTGCACATAATTAGTAGATCGTTACTCTGCATGTTGAATGAGGCTTGCCCTATTTAAACCTCAGACATTTAGTTTGGTGTGCTCCTGACTGTTGAAGTGAGAGTGAGCACCATGGTGAGAGCAAAAGAGCTGTCAGAGGACTTCAGAAAAAAGATTGTAGCAGCCTATGAGTCTGGGAAGGGATTTAAAAAGATCTCAAAAGATTTTGAAATCAGCCATTCCACTGTCCGGAAGATAGTCTACAAGTGGAGGGCTTTCAAAACAACTGCCAACATGCCCAGGACTGGTCGCCCCAGCAAGTTCACCCCAAGAGCAGACCGCAAGATGCTAAAAGAGGTCTCCAAAAACCCTAAAGTGTCATCTCAAGAACTACAGCAGGCTCTGGCTACTGTTGATGTAGAAGTACATGCCTCTACAATCAGAAAGAGACTGTACAAGTTTAACTTGCATGGGAGGTGTGCAAGGAGGAAACCTTTGCTTTCCAAGAGAAACATCGAGGCCAGACTGACATTTGCCAGAGATAAAGTTGACAAAGACCAGGACTTCTGGAATAATGTTCTTTGGACAGATGAGTCCAAAATTGAATTATTTGGACACAACAGCAGAGGACATGTTTGGCGTAAACCAAACACAGCATTCCAAGAAAAGAACCTCATACCAACTGTGAAGCATGGAGGTGGAAGTGTCATGGTTTGGGGCTGCTTTGCTGCAGCAGGACCTGGTCAGCTCACCATCATAGAATCCACGATGAATTCTACTGTGTATCAGAAGGTGCTTGAAGAACATGTGAGACCATCAGTTAGAAAATTAAAGCTGAAGCGGAACTGGACCATGCAACATGACAATGACCCAAAACATACTAGTAAATCAACCAAAGATTGGCTGAAAAAGAAGAAATGGAGAGTCCTGGAATGGCCAAGTCAAAGTCCAGATTTGAATCCCATTGAGATGCTGTGGGGTGACTTGAAAAGGGCTGTACGTGCAAGAAACCCCTCAAACATCTCACAGCTGAAAAAGTTCTGCATTGAGGAGTGGGGTAAAATTTCCTCAGACCGATGTCGAAGACTGGTAGATGGCTACAAGAACCGTCTCACTGCAGTTATTTCAGCCAAAGGAGGTAACACTCGCTATTAGGGGCAAGGGTGTCCTATCTTTTTCCTCAGTTAGAATAGGCATTTTTGTAGAATGACATTTACAGAAGATCTTGAAAAGACTTTTCTTCAGTTTTCTTTGTTTAGTCGGATTACTTTAATCTCTCTGTATTGTTGAAACGGAGATGAAATAACCTTTTATTAAAAATGTTACAAAAAACCACATGCTTTCAAAGGGTGTCCTAATTTTTTCACATGACTGTATACTGACTTAGGGCACATGCACACGTGTCCATGTCCATTTTTTTTGCGGCCCGTATGCAGAACCTTTCAATGCAATGGGACTGCAAAAATAATAATAAAATAAATGACTCAGAGTGCATTCCGTGTCCTTATGTCCACATGGCCGCTCCACCAAAACATAGAACATGTCCTATTATTGTCTGCATAATAGACAGGGATAGGACTGTTCTATTAGAGGCTGGTGCTTCCGTTCTGCAAAATTCTGAATGCATACTGCCGTTATCCAAGTTTTGCGGACCACAAAAACGGCAAAGGGCCATGTGCATTATATAGTGGTCGGTAGAGCATGTTCTCTGCATTTTGTATTATATGCTCTCTGTATTGTATACTGATCTATAGAACCTGCTCTACATTGTATACTAGTACATGCTGTGTATTGTATACTGACTATTAGATTATGTGTGCGCTGTATAGCAGTCGGTAGAGCGTGTTCTCTACATTGTGTATTATGTGCTCTCTGTATTGTATAACAAGTAAAATGTTTTTTTAGTTTTTTATGTGTATTTGTCGTTGCATGAAATGAAATGTATACTTGGTATGACTGAAATGACAATAAGGCTACTTTCACACTAGCGTTTGTGAGATCCGTTCAGGGCTCTCAGAAGCGGTCCAAAACGGATCAGTTTTGCCCTAATGCATTTGGAATGAATAAGGATCCGCTCAGAATGCATCAGTTTGCCTCCAGTCTCCATTCCGCTCTGGAGGCGGACACCAAAATGTTGCCTGCAGCGTTTTTCTATCCATCCTGGGATGCGGAACCAAACGGATCCGTCCTGACGCACAATGTAAGTCAATGGGGACGGATCCGTTTTCTCTAACACAATCCCCCATTGACTTTCAATAGCGTTCAAGACGGATCCGTCATGGCTATAGAAGACATAATACAACCGTATTGGTTCATGACGGATTCATGCGGTTGTGTTATTGTAACAGAAGCATTTTTGCAGATCCATGACGGATCCGCAAAAAATCTGTACCTTGTCGATGTCTGCTGGTGTTTGCATGCAGGGTATAACCAGAATATCAGGTGCATATTTTGGTGGCTTAGCTAATGTATGACTATTTTTTAGGATGTAACTACTGTAACACACTCTGTTGCATTGCGGTACTGTACCTTTAGTCTGGTTCTGCAGTTATATCATGCCGTGTTTGTCGTCCACAGAGATACATGGTTCTGCATAGGGGCTGTATACCCAAACTGTAGGAGATTTTTAATCTAGATTATTTTTAAAATGTTTTCAATTTTGCAGAGGAGGGCAATGTTTAATGGTCTAGAAACCAATGACTACATCTAATTGGTTGATAAGGGTTTGGCGGATTACGTGCATTTTTTCCATTCGTATTTTCATGCAGAAAAACCGCAGCGTAGTACTGTACCAGCAAAGTGTACGCGATTAGACAAATCTCATGTACACTTTGCTTTCTTTCTTAAGTGCAGAAATTGACCTGTTGTGCAGATTTTAAAATCTGCAGCTGAAGTTTTTTAAAAATCTGTATAGAGGTTTTCCCCATGGACTTCAATGGGGTTGTTAACATTCGCATCAAAAACTACATAAAAACACCCCAAAAAACACACCTAAGACATTGATAAATGGTGCAGATTTTTCTGCGTTTTGGTGTGGATTTCATGCAGATTTTCTGCATACACCCTAAGGCTACCTGGACACGGTGCAGCTTACGTGCAAAAAACGCAGTGTAACCCGGTACCAGCAAAGTGCATGAGATTTGACAAATCTCATGTCCACTTTGCTTTTTTCTTCTGTGTAGACATTAACCTGCCGCGTGGATTTTAAAATCTGCAGCATGTCAATTGTTTGTGTGATTCCGCACCTTATGAAGAGTGGATTTTCCCATAGACTTCCATGAGGTTGTTAAACAAATAATCTGCCCTAAAATCTGCATAAAAAACACAAAAAATGACACTAAAACCACAATAAATAGTGCGGATTTATATGCATTTTTTGTGCAGTTTTGGTGCAGATTTCCTGCGGATTTTTTACACACAAATCTTCACCGTATCTGCAGATTGCGAGCTATATGTAGTTTATGTTACTTTTTTAATGTTTTTTTTTGTCTTCTTTATTGTGTTGTGAAATTTTATATTGTGACTATGGCATTGCTAGTAGCTGGCACCAGGGGGCACGGCACAGGTGTTTTGTCCGCTGCCTCTTTTGACACCAGTTGTATCAGTGTTTGCCTCTTCGCCCATGTCCTGCGTTGCCCAATGTTGCCACAGTTATCAAGTGTCTATCAACACCCAAAATTATGGAAGACATTTTTTTTTTTGTGTGTGTGACAAAATTGACATATTTGACGTTAAAAACCCGTATCAAGTGGTCTACTCAGGGGTGCACCACCAATGAGGCCAGGTGAGGCGATCGCCTCAGGCAGCACCAGGTAGGGGCAAGAGAGGGTTAGCCGAACGGCCATGGGCTGAAGGGAAGGGGTTAGGTTAAAAAAATCGGCATTTCAGTTTTCGCCTCAGGCAGCAGAAAGGCTAGGTGCACCCCTGGGTCTAGTGCTATCAGATTATGTAGTATTGAAGACAGCGGTCCCCAAACAAATCTCACCCCATGTCCCATACAGGAACATTTACAAAGTGGACCCCTTTATGCCCATCCTCTTTTTCAGCCAGGGTTGCTGAGATTTGTAATCTTAATGTAATCCTGCAGTTTACAGGAGCGAAGAGGATTGCCCTTGATCTGCGCACCCAATAAAGATAACACCACTGGATATCAACGCCTGTTACAGGTGAACGAACGGACGGTGGTATCGCCCATGTGAGCTTCTTTCATGGACCTGCTCCTGGGTTCACCTTACGTTCACACGCACCTGTCCATCACCCATTTTTGCCCGTAGCACGTTCTCAGCTGGAATTCCTCTTTCGAAGTCAGATTCCTCCCCGGGCTCTCTGCATTCTTCTTACATAACATAAAGACCTGTTCACATCACATTTCAGCCATACGTCTGACACATGCCTATCAGTGAGCAGATAGGTCCCCGCCTGGGACACGTTTGGTCATTATTTGTTGGCCTCCATTGATTTCTGCTGATGGATGGGAGGACTTCAGGGTGTCAGATCCAAATAGATTTGCAGCCTGAGGAGCCGGTGCAGAGGATGGGAGTGGTAGTGGCCCTGATAAGATGTTTAGTCACGGTGTTCTCCTTCAGGAGGTCGCTCGCTGGGGTTTCAGTGCAGTGACAAGGTGATGTGAAGGTATCAGGCAGACGTAGAAGAACATCAGACGTTTTTCTTTACTGAGTGCAAAGGATGAGTTAGGCTAGTTTCACACTAGCGTTCAGGAAATCTCTGGATCTGGCAAGGCCATATTTTGCCTGAATACAGCGCAACGGTTTTATTCCGGCCGATTCTCTGCATATTTGGCGGGTTGCGTCCGGACCTCCGCCAGACTCCATTATAGTTCAGGCAGTGTTCTGCCGGATCTCTGAATGCTAGTGTGAAACCAGCCGTACAGTACATCCAGTTGTAGGTGCAATGTCTCAATCCTCAGCTGATGAGGTATTGAGCGAATTGAGTTCGGCTTGCTCTGTCTGAACCCAATTCGTTTGAAAACTTTGTTTACAATATCTCGTCCGTAGTGCGCTAAAATGTATGGGCTCCGCTGAAGCTTGGAATATCTTGCTGCAAATAACGCGAGACTCGCTTCATCTCACATCTATGACGTTACACTTCGGTTATGCACGCTCACAGTAGCACCGCGGCCATCTCACAGTTTACGCGAGTGACGACACGTTCATCAGTCATATGGCCTAGACGCAGCTCAGCCCCATTAAAGGGGTTGTGTCACTTCAGCACATGGCATTTATCACGTAGAGAAAGTTAATACAAGGAACTTACTAATGTATTGTAATTGTCCATATTGCCTCCTCTGCTGGCTGGATTCATTTTTCCATCACATTATACACTGCTCATATCCAGGGGTTACGTCCGCACTGCAATCCGGCTGAGGTGGTCGTGCTTGCACACTATAGGAAAAAGCACTAGCCGATGTGCGGTGCCACAGTCCCGGCCACCAGAGAGGCCAGAGCTTTTTCCTATAGTGTGCAAGCACGACCACCACTGCTGGATTGCAGGGTGGACGTAACCCATGGATATGAGCAGTGTATAATATGTAACACCCCAGAGTGGTGTTACAACTCCTGCACCCTGCTACTGTCTTTAATGGGCTAACACAACGTCATCTTATGTATTGTTGTCCAGGTCCTATACACTGTGTATTCCTAATCTGTTTGCAACTGTTATGTTCATGTAATATGCCTGGTTCACCAGCAGGTGGAAGCAAACACGGCAGAGCTGTACTTGGATAGAATGGAACTTTCCATTACATTCTAAACCCCCTTTGGAGAGAAGTGGACTTGCCCTTCTTCCTGAAGGAAGGGTAGAGAGCAGTTAGAGTTAGTCTAATCTACCCCCAGCAAGGGGAAGGGTGTGCAGGGGCACGTCTCTGCTGGACATGCCCATGCCAGCCAAAGAACCCTAAGCTCTGCTTGCCATGGAGGCAGAAATTTGAAGCCTCAGAAGCCAAGAGCATAGTCCTCTGGCAGAACCAAAGTCTGACTAAGGAGAAAGGTGCAGCATAAATAAGAAATCAAAGTTACTAAGCTATCTTGTCAGCACAGCAGAAAGAAAGAGATAAAGCAGAGTTGAGTTTGCCTGCCAGTTCATGCTAAAGCCTGCTAGAACCAAGACAAAGCCTGAAAACTGTTTGGAAAAATGTTTATTCAAGTAAAGCTGCCATTGAACTTCATCTCAAGGTCTGGACTTAAGTTGTTCTTTCAAATCCCTCAATTATTTCCCCTATTTAATGCCTGGGGTCCAGCGGTATCCAGGTAGGAGCACTGTGAAACACTTAAAGAGACATTTAGGCCACACTACACCACTCGGCATTCCTACTAAATCTGGGACGCGATATAGAGGGGCTTTGGGGGGAGGCGCCCATTGCAAATGTGATGGAAAAATACAGTACAGACCAAAAGTTTGGACACGCCTTCTCATTCAAAGAGTTTTCTTTATTTTCATGACTATGAAGGCATCAAAACTATGAATTAACACATGTGGAATTATATACATAATAAACAAGTGTGAAACAACTGAAAATATGTCATATTCTAGGTTCTTCAAAGTAGCCACCTTTTGCTTTGATTACTGCTTTGCACACTCTTGGCATTCTCTTGATGAGCTTCAAGAGGTAGTCACCTGAAATGGTCTTCCAACAGTCTTGAAGCAGTTCCCAGAGATGCTTAGCACTTGTTGGCCCTTTTGCCTTTACTCTGCGGTCCGGCTCACCCCAAACCATCTCGATTGGGTTCAGGTCCGGTGACTGTGGAGGCCAGGTCATCTGGCGCAGCAGCCCATCACTCTCCTTCATGGTCAAATAGCCCTTACTTTCAAAGTTTTCCCAATTTTTCGGCTGACTGACTAACCTTCATTTCTTAAAGTAATGATGGCCACTCGTTTTTCATTACTTAACTGCTTTTTTCTTGCCATAATACAAATTCTAACAGTCTATATTCAGTAGGACTATCAGCTGTGTATCCACCAGACTTCTCCTCAATGCAACTGATGGTCCCAACCCCATTTATAAGGCAAGAAATCCCACTTATTAAACCTGACAGGGCACACCTGTGAAGTGAAAACCATTTCAGGTGACTACCTCTTGAAGCTCATCAAGAGAATGCCAAGAGTGTGCAAAGCAGTAATCAAAGCAAAAGGTGGCTACTTTGAAGAACCTAGAATATGACATATTTTCAGTTGTTTCACACTTTTTTGTTATGTATATAATTCCACACATGTGTTAATTCATAGTTTTGATGCCTTCAGTGTGAATCTACAATTTTCATAGTCATGAAAATAAAGAAAACTCTTTGAATGAGAAGGTGTGTCCAAACTTTTGGTCTGTACTGTAAATGCAGCCTGCAAAGGAGGCAATATGGACAATCACAATACATTAGTAAGTGGCTTGTATTAACTTTCTCTACGTGATAAATGCTATTTGCTGAAGTGAGACAACCCCTTAAAAGTGTATGGGGCTGAGCTGCAATACAAAGCACAGCCAATGTACAATGTACAAAACTGTACTAGGTGAGTTGAGAGAAGGTTGCAGCGCTCACAGGTGCATCGGTGCCTTCTCAAAAACTAGATCGGTGGAGGTCCCGGGTGTCGAACCCCCACCGATCAGGTACTGATGACCTATCCAGAGGATAGCTCATCAGTATATAAGTCTCAGAAAACCCCTTTAAGGCGCTGTGTTCTGCAGTCCACAAGCTGCAGAACTGAACGGGCGGCCCATGATAGAAATGCCTATTCTTGTCCGCAAAATGGACAAGAATAGGACATGTTTTTTTTTTTTTTTTTTTTTTTTTTTTGCAGGGCCACAGAACGGAGCAACGGATGGGAACAGCACACAGAGTTGAGGCTTGGATGCGGACCCAAACAACGGTCATGTGCATGAGCCCTAATAGCACTGATTTCCTTGTGGGCCAACGGAGCATATTTGGCTCTCTCAGGCTCCAGGGCCCAGTTACACCGTCTGCCCCTCTACAGCTTCATCCCCTAGCCTCCCATCTTCACTTCAGCCCTGCTCAAACTGATTTTTGGTGGCTATCTGGGTGGTGGGTGGAGGAGATTCCACCAAGCACAAATCTCCACAGCTTATAAAACCTGCCTAGACTGGAACACCTCCCCATGATGTCACACCAAAAAGTCCTCAGTGAAGGACGATAATGTGGTAGGACTGGAGACTGACGTGTACACGGACTTAAGCAAATCTGTGTGTAATTATGCTTCTTCAACATGTTATAATTATAATAATTGCTTAGTCAAGGACTCCCATTGTATGAGAACCTGTCAAATTTCTATTCCAAATACCGAAGAACTCTCTCAGAGGGTTGAGATCACTTAAAGGGGTTATCCAAAGTCTAAACATGCCCTCCAATGCCCGGGCCCATCATATAGATAATACTTACCTGCTCCCCAGCACCCACGTCGCTCCTGATCCTTGCATGGCTGCTGCTGCATCTCCCCTAGCGTTACCCACGATGCTAGAGAGGCTCTCGGCCTGCTATTGGCTGCTCTCACCCGGAGATGCAGTGGCGGCTGTGCGTGAATCAGGAGCGGCATGTTTTAGACTTTGGATATTCCCTTTAAGTGATCTCAACCCTCTGAGAGAGTTCTTCGGTATTCGGAATAGCAATTTGACAGGTTCTCATACAATGGGAGTCCTTGACTAACCAAATATTATTATTATTATATGACCATCCTACTACCTGTAGCCACATATTCCACCTTTATATAAACTGCTAAAATGGAAATAAAAAAACATTTAAAAGAAAAAAAAAGCATAAAAATATTAATTACATGGAACGGGCACACTTTCCTTTAATTCTGAATACAATTATATATTGCGTCCGGTATAACCTGTAAGTGATATGGATCAGCGCATCAGCCTGTAAATCTGTCTCCGGCGGTAAACCATTAACAGAGGCTTTGATTCCCAGTTTGATCTCAAGAGCGCTTGTCTTGTGTCTCTATGCCAGGACAGTTGTCGTTGACCCAGAATAATGAGACATCCCGGGTACTTTTGGCCAGGATGTTAATTATTTGAGAATCACAGATATCGTTGCGAAAGGTTGTACAAGGCATCAGGTGTGTTCACCATCCCGGCAGAGACCCCCCCCCCCCCCCCCCCCGAACAAACCGCCTATTGTTCCCTGAGATCAGCTCTAGGACACATACCGATCATTCCGCACTGCAGGAGGCTATCATATACCCCAAGGACCTGTAACTGCCACTGCCCTGAAACTACTACTCCCAGTATACTCCTGTACAGAATTAAAGCTTACAGTCTTATGAAAGGGGTTGTCCTATCTCGATCGTTATGGCATATTCACAGGATAAGCCATAAAACTCTGATAGGTGCGGGGCCCACCTGTGAAGGGGGCCCATTTCATGGCTGCTGTAATTAGAGAGGAGACCATGTATAGGTGGGTCTCTCCATTCGCTGAAAATAGCCGTGCACAGCGCTCAGTTATTTTTTGAAGCGAATGGAGAGAGGCACCACCTCAGTCTTGAGACGAGGCCGCATTCTCAAGCGTTAAGACATTTATGGCATATCCTAGGCCTCCTCAGCCTCCTCTACGCCATTGACGTCGCATTCATCGGTCACGTGGCCTAGGCGCAGCTGGGTCCCATTCAAGGGGGCTGAGTTGTAATACCAAATACAGCCACTATACAACGGACGGCACTGTGCTTAGCAAGCTACCAGGAGGTATCGGCGTGCCGCAGGGGTGTCGGGACTGATGACCAATGCCGAGGATAGGTCATCAGTAGTGTTGAGCGATGCGCGCTTCAGATCATAGATCCGAAATCTCTTCGTTCAAAATTTCGGTTGAAAGCTGTACGGAGACCAGCATTCAATGTATGAGCTTCACCGAGGTGAAATTCGTTATGTCCGAAGTCTCGCAAGACTTCGTTGGAGAACCTTAGACTTCGATTATTCCACTTGAAAACCATTTTGAAACTAGGAACCCGAAGTTGGCCTCGATACCCAGGTAGAAGCCGGTACTAAAGCCGACTTCGGATCTCATTTTTAAGACGGGTCTCTGTACAGCATTCAAATTAAGTTGTGAATGAAGCGACTTCAGATTTATGACCCGAAGCGCGCTTCGCTCAACACTAGTCATCAGTATAAAACAATCTGAAAACCCATTTAATCGATTCGCAACAGAAAACGGGCTTAATCTGGCCATACTCATCAGATGAATAAATGTCTGCTGAAACTGCCTATTTCATAAGGGCCCACCCGCCATCTGATGGGGCCTGCTTGCTCTCCTCCAGTGGCAGATGTTTGCCTGACGGCATGAATGCCCGGCCAAGCCGAGTGTGCATGTCTATGGGGTGGTCAGGAAGAATAGTTGGCAGCAGAAGGAGCTGTCTAATATGTATGGTCTGAACCGAGGTCAAACAGCGGATCCTAACCGCTCCAGACAGACCCTTTTTAGTCACAATGGAGTCTGTTGGGTTTCCGCCATGATGGTGACTTCAGATGCCAAGAAAACTGCTTGCCTTGCACAGGTCAGTCCGGGCCGTACAAGCTTTTGTGGAGGAAGCAAATTGGAGCAATTTTTGCTAACAGAAACTCATCGGCAAAATGACACATTTTATAAATTTGACCGAATGTTGAAATTGTCGATTCAGAGCGTCATGGAAGGCCTGACTGTCTCCGCACGTGTTGGCGGACAGGTATGATAAGAATGTAGAAATGGAGTCGTTCACCCGCAGGCAAGACAGAATCTGTCCTGTGTGATCTGAACGAACCATTACACGGACAGACGGAGCTGCTCAGGAGCTGCTCCAGACTTTCTGGTCTATCAAATGCCAAGGACATTCTGTTTTGTACCCGCTTTTTGTGCTATTTGCATTCATTCTGTTTTGTACCCGCTTTTTGTGCTATTTGCATTGCTATGCCATATATACCTACACGTGAGTCAAATGTTTAAAAGTAATATCAGGAAGTATTACTTTACTGAGAGAGTAGTGGATGCATGGAATAGCCTTCCTGCAGAAGTGGTAGCTGCAAATACAGTGAAGGAGTTTAAGGCATGCATGGGATAGGCATAAGGCCATCTTCATATAAGATAGGGCCAGGGGCTATCCATAGTATTCAGTATATTGGGGCAGACTAGATGGGCCAAATGGTTCTTATCTGCCGACACATTCTATGTTTCTATGTCATCAGTTAGAAATAGTCAGATAACCCCTTAAATTACTAGAAAAATGAGATATATGGTAAGTTTACAGCTGGATTTATGGTCCTTACGAGAGGTCCCTGGCTGTACATCATTAAAAAAAGTTGCAAAAACAACATTGATGTAAAATATAGTTACAGGGCAGACACATGGCATTGAGCTGATCACTGCGGCGGCTCTTAAAGTCTATCTTCACATGACGCTTGTGCTGTGTATCTAGCATGTACGACGTATAAGCTCCCAACATGCACGCTACACGTGTCTATAGGATTACATAGTCCTGACGGAGGTCAAAAGAGCGGAATGCAGTCATAGATTACATAGATTACGCTGTTCCATTCAATGGCAGGCAATAAAAAAAGATTGATTTGTTTTTTGTTTAGTTTTTTTACAATGGGACAGTACGGAATCCATCAGTGGCATTGGTTTAACGTATATGTCTGTAGCTTCGCCCCAGCGTATACATCAAATGGAGGTCTAAAGGGGTTGTCGGCGATGAGACAAGTAACATTCTCTATTCTCAGGATAGCCCATAAATGTAACATTGCCAGGGGCCCCGCCGCCCCACCATCGGGACCCTCAAAAAACTCCAGATATGGGGGCCCCAAGATTTTTGTTCCTCGTCGCTGCATGACTGTGGCTAAAGAGGCTTTAGAATAGAGTGGTGGTCAAGCGCCATTCAAAGACAGTAGGGCAGACGGGAGGCTGTTGATGGAAATTGGTTGTCCAGGATTTTACTGTTGGTCGCCCATCCTCAGGATAGACCATCTATATATCGGAATGACAGGGGTCCGACAGCCTGCACCCATGCCGATCAGCTATTTATGGATAGTTTCACACTAGCGGCAGGGAAGTCCGGTAGGCTGTTCCGGCGGGTGAACAGCCTGTCGGATCCGTCCTGCCACTAGTTCACGTGTGCCCCCGGACTGCCGCTCCGGCCCCATTGACTATAATGGGGGCGGGGGGTGGAGTTCCGGCGGCAGCACGGCAGCGCACGGCGAGAGGCAGCCGGACTAAAAGTACTGCAATGTGAAAGTACCCTAAGGCTAGTTTCACACCTCTGTTGTGAAATCCGTCAGACTGAATCGCCCGACACAAACCGCAGCATGCAGCAAACCGTGTCCGGCCAATCCTCTGCGTTCTCTGCTGGAAGAGCTCGACAGAATTTACACCGCAGGTATGAAACTAGCCCAGGAGTAGATCTGGCATCGAAACGACACAGCTTGGACAATGGACGGAGCAATACAGTTTTAGAGCCGAAACAACTGACTGACGGGGGTGAGGGGTGTCAGACTTCCATCAATTAGATACTGTTGGCCTATCCTGTAGACAGACCATCAATATTAAAGGGCATCTGTCAGCAGTTTTGTACCAATGACACTGGTTGACCTGTTACATGTGCACTTGGCAGCTGAAGACATCTGTGTTGGTCCCATGTTCATAGGTGTCGGCATTGCTGAGAAATAATGTTTTATTATATGCAAATGAGGACTCTAGGAGCAATGGGGGCGTTGTCGTTACACCCAGAGGCTCTGCTCTCTGCAACTGCTGCAGTCCTCGGCACTTTGATGGACATGGCTAGAGGAGATGGCAGTTGCAGAGAGCAGGGTCTCTAGAGGCTTATTTGCGAATTAAAACATAATTTTTCTCCAGCAATGCCGGTGTTCCGTTACATTTCCCTACCTCGTGAGATTTCCCTACCCTCATCACTTTCGGTCGCAGCCGGACATGACGTGAGGAGGTGGGCCGCGCCGCGCAGGCGCACAACGACGGGGTAGGGAAATTTCACAGCAGAGTGCGCATGCGCCAGGAGCCTCGCTGGCGGTTAGGATAGGGAAAAATTACGGGCCAGTGTGCAGGTGCGGTGATCAGATGTATGTTCTCAGCTGGACACAGGCCGACACTGCGCATGCGCCGGAGCCTCACCAGCGGTTAGGGAAGGGAAAAATTATGGGCCAGTGCTTTTTCCCTAACCTAACCGCTGGTTAGTGTCGGCCGGTGATCAGCTGAGAACATCCATCCGATCACCGCTCCTGCGCACTGGCCCGTAATTTTTCCCTACCCTAACCGCTGGCGAGGCTCCCGGCGCATACGCACTCTGCTGTGAAATTTCCCTACCCCGTCGTTGTGCGCCTGCACGGTGCGGCACACCTCCTCACGTCATGTCCGTTGCGACCGTAAGTGACGAGGGTAGGGAAATCTCACGAGGTAGGGAAATGTAACGTTACACCGGCACATATAAACATGAGACCAACAGAAATGTCTTCAGCTGCCATGCAACAGGTCAGCCAGTTTCATAGGTGCAAATCTGCTGACAGATGCCCTTCAAAATTATGGAATGTCCCTTTTAGTGATTAGACTTCATTCATTGTAACCAATTTACTTAGGAAATTCTGCAGAATGTTCTTTGAAATGCAAGTGAAAACAAGCTGTTGGACAAGTCGTATATTGATTTCTCCGGGAATCAGCATTGACATTATGAGCTACCAAGTCAGGAGCAAGACACTCCTAAGAAGTGCTTGACATGAACCCGTGAGCGCGAGAGAACAACCCTCGGAGGAAAGGTAAATATTGGAACAGAGAACTTGTGACTTCAGTATGTTTTCCTGTTCCTTTTAGGATCCTGTAACCCCCGGCACATTTCACCTCTGCAAACTTTCTCTCCCCACAAGTCCGTGAGTGGCTCCATAGGGAAATGTGTACTCGTAAGGCCCCTTTCACACGAGCGAGATTTCCATTTGGGTGCAATGCGTGAGGTGAACGCATTGCACCCGCACTGAATTCGAACCCATTCATTTCTATGGGGCTGTGCACACGAGCGGTGATTTTCACGCATCACTTGTGCGTTGCGTGAAAATCGCAGCATGCTCTATATTGTGCGTTTTTCCCATAGAAGTGAATGGGGCCGCGTGAAATTCGCATAGCATCCGCAAGCAAGTGCGGATGCGGTGCGATTTTCACGCACTGTTGCTAGGAGACGATCGGGATGGGGACCCGATCATTATTATTTTCCCTTATAACATGGTTATAAGGTAAATAATAGCATTCTGAAGACAGAAGGCATAGTACAATAAGTCCTAAGGGGTTAAAAAAAATAATAATAATTTAACTCACCTTAATCCACTTGATCGCGCAGCCGGCATCTCTTCTGTCTTCTTCTTTGCTGTGCACAGGAAAAGGACCTGTGGCGACATCACTGAGATCATCACATGGTCCGTCACATGATCCATCACCATAGTAAAAGATCATGTGATGGGCGCAGTGATGTCATCAAAGGTCCTATTCCTCAAAGAAGAAGACAGAAGAGAAGCCGGGCTGCGCAAACAAGTGGATTAAGGTGAGTTTAATTATTATAATTTTTTTTGAACCCCTCCTAGCCCTATTGTACTATGCATTCTGTATTAGGAATGCTATTATTTCCCCTTATAACCATGTTATAAGGGGAAATAATACAATCTACACAACACCTAACCCAAACCTGAACTTCTGTGAAGAAGTTCGGGTCTGGGTACCACATTCAGTTTTTTATCACGCGCGTGCAAAACGCATTGCACCCGCGCAATAAAAACTGAACAACGGAACGCAATCGCATTCAAAACTGACTGCAATTGGGTACCTACTCGCGCGGGTTTGCCGCAATGCATCCGGACCCTATCTGGACACGCTCGTCTGCAAGGGGCCTAATAGTGCAAAATCAGATTGATCCTGCTTTATTATGGCATACAAATACTGGTTCCGGGGTTCAGCATCACAGACAAAATGTTAAACTACACCATTGCCATTCAAGTAAAGGGGAATAAGTAGAGGTAGATTTTGGGGGTTCGTCCGGGATTGGTTGTCGGCTTCTCTTATGTGTGACATGGATATTATACTGATTCTACGTGTAAATGGCAGAAGTGAATAAAGAAATTTCCGGCTGTTTATATAGATGGACGGATGTAAAATTAGAACAAGTTGTCATTACCAACTTCACCTCTTCTTTAAAGGGGTTTTCCGAGACCTTTATACTGATGACTTATCATCAGGATAGGTCATCAGCATCTGATTGGTGGGGTCCGACACCTGGAACCCCTGCCAATCAGCTGTTTCAGAAGGCACTGGTACTTGCAGCAGCACTGCAGCCGTTTTCTCGCAGCTCACCATGCACAGCGCCGTACATTGTATAGTGGCTGTGCTTGGTATTGCAGCTCAGCCCCATTCACTTCAATGGCCATAGCCTAGGATAATCTGCAAGAAGGCTGCGGCGCTACTGAGAGTGCTGGTGCTTTCTCAAACAACTGATTGGCAAGGGTCCTAGATGTCAGCCCCCCCACCAATCAGATTCCTATCATGAGGATAGGTCAACAGTACAGGGCTCATGCACACAGACGTAACCATTTTTGTGGACCCCAAATTGCAGATCCGCAAAACACAGCCATGTACGTTCTGCATTTTACAGATCAGCATGTCCTGCCCTCTGTTAGAACTGCCTGTTCTTGTCCGCAAAATGGACAAGAATTGGACATGTTCTATTTTTTCTGCAGGGCCGCAGAACAGACATGCGAATGCGGACCAAAACCACAGTTGCGTGCATGAGCCCTAAAAGGTACCACACAACCCCTTTCACTTTGAGCTTAAAAATCCAGCTAACCTTTTAGCAAGTCAAACCAGTTTTTTTATAGCATTTGGCAAACATATTTTATTATACTTTTGTGTTTATACTGTTTATACTGGTGACTGATTGCAGGATCTTGTGATTACTCAGCGTATGTGTCAGATCCTCCTGACCTCTACATAACCACCAGTGCATTCAACTCAGTGTTCACTCAGGTAGATGTTTCTTCCCAATATTTAGTCACCAAAAAAATGAAAATGATTTTGTATCATTCTACGATTGATTTTTATGCCCACCTTTTGTGTTGACTGAAAATGCATATTATATCTCTTACTTTATTACCTATGCATCTGTTTGTAAGAGAGTCTGCTTGTATTTTGACCGTGCTAAACTGCTGAACTATTCTGCCAGGTTCTGCTCCTGCAAGTGCCCAGGGCATGAATTCACTTCTAAGTGCGCTCTGCATTGAGCCCTCCCTTCTGGTCTGAGTGACAGCTGTAGTGGTATCCTGGTTGGACGCTACAGCTGTCACTCAGAGCAGAGGGGAGGGGCCGTAAAGTAGCTCAATACAGAGCGCCCTGCCTAGGGCACTCGCAGGAGCAGAACCTGGCAAAATAAAGCTTCATATTCTCACTACTCCTGACAAAATAAGCTCCACAACAGGTATGGTTGTCCAACTACGTGCAGCGTTTTTTGTCTGGCTGAATCCCGGCATATTTGCCGCATAGTGGCTGGTTCTCCCCCGTAGAACCCATTATAGTCAATGGGGCCGGCAGGCATTGCAGTAACATCTATAATCTGCCAGGACAACCTGCTGGAACTAAAACACTAGAGTAAAACTTTCTATATAGTATATTACTGACATTGCACAGCTCCTGTTACAGTCTAGATCAGTGATGGGCAAACTACGGCCCGCAGGCCATATATGCGGCCCGGCGGACCTTTTTATCTGGTCCGCTGAGGTGTCAGGAGGCAGCAGGAGTGGAGATGAGCGCTTCCATTGTGGAAGCGCTCATCTCCATATTCATCTGTATCGCCGTCCTCAGGACAGCGATACAAATGAATGGTGCGGAGGAGCAGGGGAGAGGTGTCTCCCTTGCCAGTTCCTCTGATAGGCTACAGGCACTAGGCCTGTAGCCTATCAGAGGCCGGTGCAGGCGGCGCGATGACGTCATTGCGCTGCCTGAGCAGTACAGAGCGGGACACAGGCCGGAAGAGGCCTGAATCGCATCACGGACAGCAGCATAAGGTAAGTATATGTGTTTATTGTTTTTATTATTTATAGTATACTGTGGCAAGAAGGGGGATGGGGGCCCTATATACTGGCACAATGTGGAGGGGCACTATGGAGAAGAGGGGAAACACTATGGGGGCCCTATATACTGCCAAAATAACGGGGGCACTATGGAGAAGGGGGGAAGCACTATGGGAGCCACTATGGAGAAGAGGGGAAGACTATTGGGGGCCTATATACTGGCACAATATGGGGGGCACTATGGATAAGAGGGGAAGCACTATGGGGGCCCTATATACTGGCACAATATGGGGGGCTCTATGGAGAAGAGGGGAAGACTATTGGGGGCACTATATACTGGCACAAATTGGGGGGGCACTATGGAGAAGAGGGGAAGCACTATGGGGGCCCTATATACTGGCACAATATGGGGGGCACTATGGGTAAGAGGGGAAGCACTATGGGGGCCCTATATACTGGCACAAATTGGGGGGGCAGTATGGAGAAGAGGGGAAGCACTATGGGGGCCCTATATACTGGTACAATATGGGGGGCACTATGGAGAAGAGGGGAAGCACTATGGGGGGGCTATATACTGGCACAATATGGGGGCACTATGGATAAGAGGGGAAGCACTATTGGGGCCCTATATACTGGCACAATATGGGGGGGCACTATGGAGTAGAGGGGAGGCACTATGGGGGCCCTATATACTGGCACAATATGGGGGGCACTATGGAGTAGAGGGTAGGCACTATGGGGGCCCTATATACTGGCACAATATGGGGGGGCACTATGGAGAAGAGGGGAAGCACTATGGGGGCCCTATATACTGGCACAGTATCTATTCTACGAATTGCAACAACAAAGCTAACTCCAGACTTTGATGCCTTAGCAAAAAAGGGAGACCAACAACACTGTTCCCACTAAAATTGAAGGTGAGTTATACATACTATGTTATGAAAGAAATACATTGCATAAATGTTTTGTACGATAACTCTTTTTATGCTTTTCTACCTTGAATTAAACTAAACCTTTAATGTTACAAAATTGTATTTATATTAATTCACACAGACGCCCCATCCATCTACTCTTGGTCAGGCCCCCAGGTCCAATATATTAACCCATTGTGGTTCACGAGTCAAAAAGTTTGCCCACCTCTGGTCTAGATTATAATCTTGAGCTACATTAACAATTTTGCTGGCTTCAGAGCAGAAATCTCACTTCATTGCCTGTTCGCTCAGTATCTGCGCTTTGAGGATTTGCATTCTACAGGGTCTGGACAGTAATCTGATTTAGGAAAAAATAAACTATTTTCCCATGCAATGTGGGAGCTCAGCTAAACAAGACACAAGAGACGTTGACCTAAAAATCCCTTTGACCTTAAAGGGTCTCCTAACAATAGGCCGGTCACAAGGTGCTAAGCTGGTGGGATCTACCTGTGAGTGTTCACTTTCCCTGCAGCGCCACTATAGGAGTAATGAAGCATTACAGTTCTCCTTGAAATCAATGCAGCGCCAATACCAGACAGCGTCCATAGACAAGAGTGGCACTGTTTTGGGGGCAGAAAGCAGACAATTTTTTCTAATTCCCTAAAATTTGTAGCAGACATACCGTATTAGAATACTTCTCACATAGTCATCAAACACTATGGGGGTCATTTATTAACCTGAAATGCGCCTATATTAGGTCTATTTTAGACGCAGATTGCCGTTAGTTGCGCCGCACTCTACGACTTTTCCCTACTTACGCCAGGTCTAAAAAAGTGGGTGTGACTTGGGCGGGAAAGGGGACGGGCCCATCTCATTCATCATTACATACGCCGAAGGGAGCTGTCTTACATTTAGAACTGGCGCTGGATGCGCCAAAGTTATGTAGAGGCCGGCGCCTATTTTTATTTATTTTTTCCTCTTGCTCCATTCACTTCACTACTTCTACACACCCTTTTCTTCTTTTTTCCCATCTTGCATTTCCTTCATATATTTGTTATGTTCTCCAGAGTTTTTTCTTCTTGTAACTTTTTTGGTGCCTTTTTCATCTTCTTCCCTGTTGTTACTTCTTCTCATCCTGTGTTTCTTTTCCTCTCCTTCTCATCTGTCTCTTTACAACATCACATATTATTTTCTTCTTCTGCCACTACACTTTTATCTTCCTCTGTCGACACTACACACTTGATCTTGGCCAAAAAGAATCCATCACCGGTTTTATGGTGCCCTACCAGAGGATTGCATAAACGTCTACTTTTTTACGTCTGTTTCTTTTCACCTTTCACACTGAACCTTCTTTTTCCTGACCCCGGTTTTTACTCCGACTACTCTTACTTTATGCACGTGTTTTACTTACTTTGCTCCCCATTGCTTTTGCTTGCACAGAAATAATTCCCATCATGCGCTGTATGGATGTACATTACCAATCAGTTATGACTCTGGAGAACTTTCCTAAAGGCGTGATCGTTTATTCTACAAATAATGAGTGTTATGTCTATCTCTCGGGCTAGAGTGATGTCTTGTCTTGATCATAAAATACAGCATAAAATATCATCCGGTTCATCTTTATCCCAGGTATATGTCTACCCTGTCTACTTCTAATATGGCCACTAGGGGCTCTGCTTCATTGTAAGTCATTAGTATGGCAGCTCCTATTGATTATCATGATACCAGACATGCTGGGAGAGGTGGAATTTTATGTTTTTTATTCAGTATTTGCAGAAATATCAGAACTTTTTTATTTATTTATAGTTGTTTACTGCTTTTTTTTTACAGAGCAATTATCTCATCCCCTTAGGTCCACAGGTAGCAGCAGCTACAGATTCCTGTAGATTTTGGGAGGCAGTCGGGCTAATTCAACTAGTAACAACTGAAGGTTCGCAGGAGAAATAAGGAGGAACTGCTATAGAAAGTATATTGGGAAATGTATTGTGAGTTTTCATTATACAAAATATATCAATTAATTTTCAGGGAACTGTCCCTTTAAAGTTGTCTGCTTTATTTATATTGATGACCTATGCCTCAGGATAGGTTATTGTTACAGTGCGGTTCACGGCGCCCTTGCGTACTGGCTGCATGCGCCCTTGCGTACTGGCTGCATGCGCCCTTGCGTACTGGCTGCATGCACCCTTGCGTACTGGCTGCATGCGCCCTTGCGTACTGGCTGCATGCGCCCTTGCGTACTGGCTGCATGCGCCCTAGCGGACTGGCTGCAGGCCGAAATTCCTGTGTAGGCCAGTTGCTAGGGGCTGCGTGCTGGCTGCGGGGTCTGTTGTGAAACGCCTGTGTATGGTTACTCTCTCCGTCTCTGCGGTGTAACTGGAGGGTTGTTTCCCCATGATGCTTCTGCTTGTCTGTGGTGCCGGTTGCCAGGGGCAACACCCGGTTCAGTATCCTGCCGGTTCTGATGGGGTTAACTCCCCCTGTCTGTTGTGCCTGGGTGTGATATTCCAGGTGCCTTGTTAGGCCACTTGCAGACCAGCGTTCCTCCCGCAGCGAGTCCGCATCGCAGCACCCGGCCGGACCTCCCAGCACTGACGGGATTCACATAGCATTACATTGATTTATGATGCTATGTAACACTTACAGTTCTGAAATGTATTGGATAAGACCGAATGCTTATGATCTATACAAGTGTATTACTGTAGTACAGCGGCGGCATGAAGCGCATGGCGTCATAGCAACCAATGACGCCGTGCGCTCCTGCTCTCAGCTGGATGCCAGGCCGGGTTACCACGGACCGTTCATTCGGCCTAACACTGACAGCATTATGCCAGTGTTATCCAATACATTCCAGAACTGTAAGGGTTACATAGCATCATAAATCAATATAATGCTATGTGACCCCCCCTCCCCCGGCAGCGCTGGGAGGTCAGGCCGGGAACTGCTTTGCGGACTCACTGAGGGAGGAACACTCGTCTGCAATATAGTCCTGTCAGCTGTGGTTCTGGGGGTGAGTCTTGGTCAGTCTGTATGCAGTGTGGTCAGTACTGTTCATTCAGGCTGTCCTGTACAATGCCATGCCCTGGTCCGGTCCTGTACCGTGCCATGCCTTGTCCATGCTTTGCTGCTAGGTCGCTTCTGTTCCTGGGGGTTTGCCATTTATCCTTCTACGTCGTGTCGCCTGGTTTTGCATTAAAGGGGTATTATCAACACGCCGTTTCATACTTACCTGCTCCTGGCGCGCTGTCCACTTCCTGGTTTCGGCACTTGGCAGGGGGTGGGCTCCATCTTGATTGAAGTCTTATCCCGGCCGGGCCGCGCGCTGGACTGAACGCGCACGCCGAGACCGCGCATGCGCCCTGGTGACTTCTTCCTGGCAATTATACTGTACTGGCCAGAAAGAAATTACCATAGCGCATGCGCGGCCTCGGCTTGCGCTTTCAGGACTGCGCGCGGACGGCCGGGAGAAGAGAAGAAGTCGTCTGCGCAAGCGCGGCCACCGCGATTCCTGAGAAGAGCGGTGGCCATAACCAGGGGAGACGGAAGAACACAGTCAGGTAAGTATATGTTTATTTTCTTCTAAGGGGTGGGAATTAGTTAATTAAATATATTTAGAAAAATGATCACTGTTAAATCATTAACAGATTTAACAGTGATCATTAAGATTAGAATATACCCCTTTAAGTGTCTGTGCTCCGGTTCCATGTCCTGTATAGTGTTTATGTCATGTTTTGATCTATGCCGTGCCTTGTCCATGTCTTGTACTATGCCTTGCCTTGTTTCTGTCCTGCCTTTGGAAGAGGGTTCCTGTGTTCCCCGGAGGGGGAATGCCTATTTTCTGTCTCTATGTCTTGTCCATGTCTTGTTTCATGCCATACCTCATCCATGTCCTGTATTTTGCTATGCCTTGTTCTTGTTTTGTTCCATGCCTCATCCACGTCCTGTACCTTGCTATGGCTTAACCATGCTTTTTACCTTGCGTTGTGTCATGTCTAGTTCCTGTCTTGTATGTTATGCTTCCTGCCGGTATCTCCTGGTCCGTCTGGACCAGCTCCCACTGACTCTGTTTATGCTCTGGAGTAGCCCCTGGCAACTACCTTCGGCCCAAGCCTATCCTCACCATCTGAGGCTCTTGTGAATACCAGGTATTGCTTAGTTACGCCCCTCCAGAGTATTGCCAGTCAGTGGCGCAGTGGGTCCACACCTGCTGTTCCTTGTAGTGCGCCTTTTCGTACGTCTGTTCCCATGTCCTTTTTTACCTGTAAACCGGTTCTTTGACCCCCGGCATGTGACAGTTATCAATATCAGATCGGCAGGCGCCTGACTCCCAGGACCCCCACCAATCAGCCGTCCTTTCTGTCCTTTGCCCCACTAGTGCTTTAAATTGGCCCTCAACATTCTGTGTATTCTGTACTTCTTTCTCTGAGGATTGTAGTAGTTGTTGGGGTGCAAGGATGAAGGTTCCTTAGATCAGATCTTACCTCTGCGCAGGCACGTGCAGATGCTTCCTCTCACCTAGACTGCTTTCAAGTTCCTGACCCAGAGGACAAGGGCCATCTCCTCCTACTGAGCAGGGCAACATAACTAAACGGTGTTCCGTTTCAGCTCTTGAAATTCAAACATCACACAGAAAAAGAACACGGACATGTTGCAAATTAGCCATGCTGTAGCCCCCCCCCCAGGGGTAGTGCAAATACAGTTCCTTATCCTCTTCATGCAACACTCAAATAATACCCCTATGGAATGTCTGACTAATACCGTCATATCATCTAGAGTCAATACAACTCATACACCTAATACAATGCTATTTTACGGATGCATTGACCATACATGGTATGACTATATTGCAGAGATGGCATGCCAAACAATCTGACAGCTGATTTTGCTCTTTCCTGCTTACCACAGGTTGTTGCCATCATCTGGGGGTGGGGAGCGGGGGGGGGGGGGAGTATAACATGGACAGTGGTATCAATGCGGTCTAAGTACTTCATAACTACTGAGGAATAAATGTTTTTGCTTTACCAATAAATTACTTGAATTGCATCTGGGAGGCTTCCAAAAAAAAGGAGACCTCTTTGATTCCCTGAAGAACTGGCAGATCTCTCTTCACGTATTGTAAAAGTATAAGGTGCCAGGATGCTGCATCATTAGGCATAACCCTATCACTCAAATGTTTATTCAGGGAGTGGGAAGCCAGTAAAAAAAAAAAAAAGAGGAGAGCCTTTGTCCAACTTAACTCTGCACAGTGCTGACCGTTGCTCCACTGAAGTCTACCACAGTGATGACCATGGCTCCACTGAATTCTACCACAGTGATGACCATGGCTCCACTGAATTCTACCACAGTGCTGACCATTGCTCCACCTGAAGTCTACCACAGTGCTGACCATTGCTGCACTGAAGTCTACCACAGTGCTGACCATTGCTGCACCTTAAGTCTACCACAGTGCTGACCGTGGCTCCACTGAAGTCTACCACAGTGCTGACCAATGCTGCACAGAAGTCTACCACAGTGCTGACCATTTCTGCACCTGAAGTCTACCACAGTGCTGACCATTGCTGCACCTGAAGTCTACCACAGTGCTGACCATTGCTGCACTGAAGTCTACCACAGTGCTGACCATTGCTGCCACTGAAGTCTACCACAGTGCTGACCAGTGGCTCCACTGAAGTCTACCACAGTGCTGACCTATGCTGCACAGAAGTCTGCCACAGTGCTGACCATTGCTCCACTGAAGTCTACCACAGTGATGACCATGGCTCCACTGAAGTCTACAACAGTGATGACCTTGGCTGCATTGAATTCTACCACCGTGCTCACCATTTCTCCACTAAAGTCTACCGCCGTGCTGCCATGGCTCCACTGAAGTCTACCACAGTGCTGACCATGACTCCACTGAGGTATACCACAGTGCTTACCATGACTTTTCTGAAGTCTACCACTGTGCTGACCATTGCTGCACTGAAGCCTACCACAGTGCTGACCATGACTCCATTGTAGTCTACCACAGTGCTGACCATGATAAGACATACAAGTAGGGGGATAATGTGCCTCTACATTGATGCAGTAGAGTGGGACAAGACAAAAATGCTGGCGACTACAATCCCATTGAGCAAGTACACCTTCCACTTTTCAGTTATAGTGACCACCATCTTTGACTTTAGCATTGAAAACTCGAAGACACCTAAAACTCCAACCTTAAACTGAGGAAATGTGCATCAGAGAAAGGCACCGAACTGCTAGAAAAGGGGTCAGAAGGGTGGAGAACTTCTCGAAGATGAAGAACATCTAAGGGAGTGAACAATCTATATAATCTGTACCATGACAGCAATAATGGGGGTGAGGAACTAATTTGAGACAACCAACCAGGAACAATGAAAAGGTAGAGAACGAGTGGATCTCACCCATGACTAATTTAACAGTTTAAAGTGCCAATGCAGTGTTATTAAGGAGTTAATGCAATGTCAAATTGCATTTTGTATCTCAAGGGTTGTATGTGGGGAGTAGGGAGTTAAGTGACCAGCCCAGCCTCTTAGTAACAGTTGCCAGGTGTAAACTGGCTCCATCCATTCCTCTAGTGGAGAAGCTAGTTAGTTGTGTGTAGACTGTAAGAAATTGAGCAGGAAGGAGCTGAGCTGTAAGCCCTGAAACAGCAAAGAAACAGTATATGTGCCAGCCCTGAGAGAAAGAACCGCTGATATAACAAAAAGTTTGCCAGCCATACAGAGAGAGTGCTGAAACGTACAAGTCAGTAAAGGTAACACATCTATGCTTGCTTTGGACTTCACTGCATTGTGTTTGGGACTATAAGCCTCAGGTCCCTTACTATGTTAAAGTACTGACTGAATATCTATTTGGAGAGACTACACCCCGCTGAGGATATAGTGAATATAAAGATAGAGAAAGCGCACAGCTTAGGCCGACTGGAGAGATTGCACAAGCTGATTCAAGAGAGGCTCAGATGCGACTGGTATATTGCCTACCCCTCCATACTAACAGCCCTTGGGAAAATTGTCTAAACCACCTGAAAAGACTGTTTACGTTTAAAAGTGCATATCTATCCGATTGCACACCGGCCTCATCATTGTGTGCACCAACACCTGCACCGCGACCGTATTGCACAGTAACAAATGGTGAGAGAGGAAAACGCATGTATCACCAGGTCAAAAACGTTTCATTCACAAAACAGAGCAGAGACCTCAGGGACTTCCCACCACCCAAAGGAATATAGAATAGAATGATCTCCTTTGCAGTCCTGTGTCTCCTTGTAATTTTAATCCAAAAAGAGCCGTCAGCGCAGATGTCTTTCGCCGTAATCACAGCACTTCACTCTTGAGAAAAGGCACGACTTCCAGCTGAGCCCAGATGGAAAGGACTGCTCCCTTGAGAGATTTAGGCTGCGCGGCACCAAAGCGCTCCAGGGACAAGGATCACTAGATAGAATATACAGGGTGGGCCATTTATATGGATGCACCTTAATAAAATGGGAATGGTTGGTGATATTAACTTCCTGTTTGTGGCATATTAGTATATGTGAGGGGGGAAACTTTTCAAGATGGGTGGTGACCATGGCGGCCATTTTGAAGTTGGCCATTTTGAATCTAACTTTTGTTTTTTCAATAGGAAGAGGGTCATGTGACACATCAAACTTATTGGGAATTTCACAAGAAAAACAATGGTGTGCTTGGTTTTAACGTAACTTTATTCTTTCATGAGTTATTTACAAGTTTCTGACCACTTATAAAATGTGTTCAATGTGCTGTCCATTGTGTTGTATTGTCAATGCAACCCTCTTCTCCCACTCTTCACACACTGATAGCAACACCGCAGGAGAAGTGCTAGCACGGGCTTCCAGCATCCAGTAGCATATGCTGTGAAGATACGAGATGTGCAGCACCTGAAACTACGGATACTGGAAGCCTGTGCTAGCATTTCTCCTGCGGTGTTGCTATCAGTGTGTGAAGAGTGGGAGAAGAGGGTTGCATTGACAATCCAACACAATGGGCAGCACTTTGTAGACATTTTATAAGTGGTCAGAAACTTGTAAATAACTCATGAAAGACTAAAGTTGCGTTAAAACCAAGCACACCATTGTTTTTCTTGTGAAATTCCCAATAATTTTGATGTGTCACATGACCCTCTTCCTATTGAAAAAACAAAAGTTGGATTCAAAATGGCCGACTTTAAAATGGCCACCATGGTCACCACCCATCTTGAAAAGTTTGCCCCCTCACATATACTAATGTGCCACAAACAGGAAGTTAATATCACCAACCATTCCCATTTTATTGCGGTGTATCCATATAAATGGCCCACCCTGTAGTACGGTGGATAGTGCAGACTGCTAGGCAACGGTTTATTCCATAGTCACACAATCCAAAATATAAAAGCATATAATAAACACTGTTAAATGTAAGAGAGCCCTGCCATGCACCTACCAAAACTCACCTCCACCAAGGGCACCCCAGCTGCCACCACGCAGGAGCCCCAAAATCAAGGTGTGCCCCGAAGGGAAGAAAAGGTGTACCCTTCCTATTACTGCACAGCCCAGTGAGCGCCATAGTGAGGACTGTAAACGTAGGTACAACTACCCCCATCATTGCCACTACCCCCAGTCCTGTCCTCTACCTTACTCCATTCCTGAACCCGTTCCAGGAGTCAGAGGGCACCCAACCTATGCGATTCCCTGCACACCCATTTCTTCCAAACACCAGTACTGTGTCTATCCTGAGGGACTGGGTTCCTTTGATGGAACCTGAGAGGACCTGCCAAATCCCACCCCTGGTGGCAATCTGTATTCTGTGGGTGGACCACTTACAGTGTATAGGTTGCCATAAAGCGTGCTGTCTTATGCTGATGTTGCCCGCCGCTTAGGCTGAGTTCACGTCACCGTTTAGCTTTCCGTTTTTCTGATCCGTCCTGTAAAAAAAAAAAACGGATCCTGTTGCATCAGTTGTCATCCGTTTGAGCAATTCCCGTCAGAGATCAGTTTTTTTTAGAAGGGAAAAAAAGTCCTCCATGCAGGGAGGGAGTCTGTATGAGTGCGTATAAGAGGACTTTCTGGAGTGCCGCACTATGACAGCGCTGCATTCATTCTACAGGATCGCTATGATTGTCTATGAAGACGCGTTCTTCTGGGTATAGAAAGTACTTCCCATGCAGTGGTTCTTTTTTTCCGTACATCCTTAGATTAAATGATGAATCTCGTTTTCTGCTGCGGTAGAACACGAATATTAATGGAAACGCTCAGGCACTTTGTTTTAATCTGCGACATAATTACACATTGAATCATTGTTAGCGTGGAATATTTGGGTGTTATGAGACGCGTTCATTTGTCAGAGCCGCCCAGTGATGGCTAGACGGACCATCCTAAGCTGAAAAACTACGCCGAGCTTGTAATATGTCACGGGGAATCTTAAAGTGAACCAAAAATGGAAATTGTCCGTTCATTCCAAATCACGAGGTGTGCGTTGTCACCGGTATCTTATGGGGCTCCGTTCTGGTTTCTCCGTTTCTCAGTTTCCTTCTCATCCAACATGCCTGGGGTGTCCAGGATTAGTAGAACATGGCTGCTTTCTTCCACAAATAGCGCCACACCTGTTCACAGGTTTTGTGTGGTATTGCAGCTTTGCACCTTTGAAGCGAATGAGACTGAGCTGCTGTATCACAGTGAACCCATGCTCGGGTATGGCGCCATTTTGGAAAGAAAGTATACATGTTTTCCTAAGGCCTCGTGCACATGACCGTAGTTTGGGCCCAAGCCCGATATGCATTTGGCCCCATTCATTTCCATGGGTCTGCATTTCTATGGGTCCCATGTGGCGGTTCCTCAGAATATAGAAAATGTCTTATCCTTGTCTGTTTTGGAGACAGGAATACGCATTTCTAGCCGAAAAATGAGGACTGCACATGGCCGGTATCTGTATATTGGGGATCTGCGGTTTGCGAACCGGAAATACGTATACGGTCGTGTGCATGAAGCCTAAACCTGAGCAAAACTGGGATCTCCTCCCTCCTCCACTCTTGTCCTTGTCACTCAAGATGAGTGCCTTCCAAGTACCACGCCTCGGTGGGCCCTTTGCGGCACTTTGTCAGAAAGTGGCGCAAATCTGTGCCGGATCATAGCTGCCGTAGATTTGCTTTTTTAGGTCCATGAACTGCAAGAAGAAGCGCCATAATAATAGCGGCTTATAATAAGGTGCTGTATGGTACGGTTATACTCATACTCAGTGGGGCGGGTTTATTAAGACCGTCATACAGGGGTTATCCAGTCATTACTATTGATGACCTAATGTCAGGATAGGTCATCAATATCTGATCGGCGGGGGCCCGACCCTTGTTAAACCCCCGGATAACCCCTGGATGACCCCTTTAAGACTGGCAGATGAAATTGCGGTTTTAATAACCCCCCCCCCCCCCCCACTAAGTATGCAAATAACCGTACCATACAGCACCTTATTATAAGCAGCTATTATGTAGCGGCAAATGTGTGCCAAATAGTGCCCCTATGCAGTTACCCTACTTGGGCAGACCTGTAAGGCCTTTTTCACACGACTGTTTTTTTTTTTTTTTTTTTTCGTTTACAGGCAGTTTTTTGCGTTCCGTATACGGAACCATTCAATTCAATGGTTCCGCAAAAAAACGAATGTACTCCGTATGCATTCCATTTCCGTATTTCCTTTTTTCTGTTCCATTGAACGATAGAACATGTCGTCCTATTATTGCCCGCAAATCACGTTCCGTGGCACCATTAAAATCAATGGGTCCACAACAAAAAAAGAACACATACGGAAATGCATCCGTATGTCTTCCGTTTTTGCGGAACTATCTACTGGAAATTTTACGCCCAGCCCAATTTTTTCTATGTAATTACTGTATACGGTATATGCCATACGGAAAAACGGAACGGAAACAAAAAATCGAACAACGGATCTGTGAAAAACGGACCACAAAACACTGGTAAAGCCATACTGTAGTGTGCAGGAGGCCTTAAGGAAAGCCTACTTACCTGCTTCCCGGGGCTGGCTCCCCGCTCCTTCTCCTCCCGGACTGCAATGCTCCATTGCGCTCCCTTGCTGAAAACATCCGGTTTGACTGCTGCCTGCAGCCAATCATTGGCCGCGGTGGTGACTGGCTTCCCTTACGTCATGACAAATGGTCACATGATGCAAGAGGAACCACAGCAGGCACCGGTTGGTTGCAGGCAGCGTCAAATCAGATGTTTTCAGCGAGGGAGCGCAACAGAGCATTGCAGTTCGGGAGGAGAAGGAGCCTTTGCCAGGTAGCAGGTCAGTAAGATTCCCTTTACAGGTCCGGCCACATAGAAGGGACCCACTTGTCCCTCCGAGAGCCTGTCATGTATTATATGATGTCGGACTTTAATTTTTTACCATAATCATGAGATAACCCCATTAAAGGGGTTGTGTCACAAAGCATATGAAATGAGCCGGACCGTGGTACGGTTTCACGGACGCCAAATTATGCAGTGGGTCAGGATATGGGTATAATAGTCTATAGTTTTGTTCGTGACGCCAATTGCAGCGTGCGCAGGGTAGTGTCGCAGGGCCCTTTAAGGTGTTGTAACTCACGTACCAGGTTAGGAATGCCAGAGTGGTGTAATGTCTCTGTGTGGTAGTAGTAATTGTGTCAACGGTGTCTCCTACCTGGGTACGGCTGGACTCCTGGATTCTGGCTCACTTGCAATAAAATGAGTGTAGTGCTAGTAGGAGTAATAGAGGAATTTACAGCAGTAATTGAGATCCAGACCTTGGGTAAAGTTCAAACTTGTCTTTACTGGTAGTAGTTTTTATCCAAGAAAGGTACAGCATTAGTCTTTGGTCCCAGCAGGTATTGGCAATGTGTGGCAGGAATATATCTTCTGCTCTATCATGTACCTGGAGCTTGCAGGAAAAGGAGGTCTGCTTTGTAGCTCTATAATGTGGCAGGAATTTGGCTTCTGCACTGACTATCTTCTGCTGGCTTGGGACTGACTAGCTGAGGAGGAATTTAGCTTCTCCTGGGTCTCTGGACGGTACTCACAGCTATCCTCACAGGGTATGGTTCTTCCTGGAGTTCTGGAGTGGTCTGCTTGCTTCTTCCAGCTGAGGCTGCAAGGCTCAGGCTGGGGATGATGATCAATGTCTCAGCCGAGACAAAATCCTGGCTTTGGATCCCTATATCTGGGAGCTCCTACACAGCCTTCCCCTAGCAGGGGTGGCTGACACACTACCTACTAACTTCCTTCCCTCCCCATGAGGCAGGATATGGACTAATCCACTCTGCTCACAGAGGGGGAGCTAAACTGGAATGTACTATTCCAGCCGAGAAACACTAAACTGAATCTAAGTCCCTGCTAACACATTGCTGCCACCTTCTGGTGAACATGGAAATTACAGCAATATACATGTAACAAGGCTTTCAATGCACATTTGTGAGGCTGTTATGTAAAATCACATTAGATGACAATGTAAATGCTCTTAACAGATTGTAGCAGGGTAAAAGAGTTTTGTAACATAACTCTGGGGTGTTACACATATTTTACATTTTTCAAACCAGCACCTGGATCTGAATACTTCTGTAATTGCACGTAACTAAAAATGTAGTATAACCTCAGAGTTATTCAATGAAATGTATCCGTATAGCGCCACCTGCTGTTTGTTTTTTCCTTATTTTGTTTTGTCCATCTCACTGAGCTGGTCAAAGAGGTTCTGACACCCGGATCAAGCCTACCCTACTAGGCATATAGCCTGGTAGGGCTGATGACGCAGACAAAAACCATACCTTTATTTCTCATGTTGTAGGTCCAGTGTGGCAGAAAAAGCAACTTTAAAAAATATGCAAATTAGGAATTCGAGCACTCGGAGGCGGGCTTATGCCTTCCGAGCACTGCTTCTGCGAATCCCCCTTTCCTTGCTAATGCCGGCCTTCTGCACCTAATCACGCCCCTTATGTCTTTTGATTGACAGCGCTAGAACTGCCGGTCTAGCGCTGAGATCCTGCACCTGCGCAGTTGCTTCCATGCCGGCGCATTCACACTGGATCTTTTCCTTCCTTCCCAGGTTGTGTGTATATGTCCAGTGCGCACGCACCGTCATGGAAGCGAGTGCACAGGCGCGGGATCACAGTGCTAGACCGGTAGGTCTAGCGTTGTCAATCAAAGGAAATGGAGGCGTGATTAGGTGCAGAAGGCCGGCATTAGCAAGGAACGGGGGCGTCGCAGAAGCAGTGCTCGGAAGGCATAAGCCCGCCTCCGAGTGCTCAAATTCCTCATTTGCATATTTTTAAAAGTTGCTTTTTCTGCCACACTGGACCTACTACATGAGAAATAAAGGTATGGTTTTTGTCTGCGTCATCAGCCCTACCAGACTATATGCCTATGTATTTGTAAAGTTCTAGTAGGAACAATAGAGGAATGGCACGACACACAGTCATAATACTATATGCTCTAGAATTGATATTCCGTTACAGGAGAGGTGGCAGGTCCTCTTTAAGGAATAGTTTATTTTTTATTTTTGGCCTGGTCATGTGATTGGTGTGGCCTCGAGTGTCCCTTGTTGCATGATGTATTACTACATTAATAGCACTGCCTTCTATGCGCAGGTAACCGACAGCGCGACCTTGGCTTTGTTGTGTGTCGACCTGATGGCGGGGGTGTGTGTGCACAGAAATAAACTGGGGAAACTACACAAAAAAAATTGTACAGTGAAATTTTTGACATTTTAGAATTGACCTCAATGACATCTTCAAAAATGTTAGTTTCTTAGCAGATGTAGCAGAGCTGATATTGATTACGACTGCTGCGCTATAGTCATATTTGCCAGGAATGTTTCGGAGGCTCCCAGAAAAAAGGAGAACCCTCCCGGACTCCCTGAAGAGCGGGGAAATCTCTCAGGCGCTGCATGGAGGGCTGCATTCTCCCCAAAATCAGCCCCCCATGGGTTATGCCAAAACTGATATAAAAAATGAAAATCAGACATCATATAGTACATGGTAACCTCTTTCTAACAAAGCTAGAACCAGCCCTGCACCTCACATGGGTCCAGAGTTCCCCCATTCATTGCTCCAAATGCTCTGCTAGATTCTCTTCAGCCTGACAGCTCGGGGGCGTGTCCTTTCAGCTGCAGCTCCCTCACTTTAAGGCTACATCCACACGACCGTGTGTTTTGAGGTCCACAAAAAAAAAACGGATGACGTATGCCATCTGTTTTTTTTTGCGGATCTATTGTAACAATGCCTAAAACGCTAGGAACCCCCACCGATCATGAGAACGGGGGCCCCACACCCTCTGCAGCCCCCCTGAAAAGACTGGACATACGCGCTAGTAATATTTATGGGAGTTCCAGAGATAGGTGAGCGCTGTACTCGGCTATTACTGGAATTACCATGTGCGACCAGCTGCTCCATTCTTTTCAGGGATAACCAGCCAGAATACCCCTTTAATGCCCGCACACTGGCGCAGTTTTCAGCTGCATGAAACTGTACCATTATAGCAGGCACCATACAGCAATCCGATGTGGTAAAAGCTTTTCTTCTTCGTTAAAGTTTCCAATGACGAAGCAGAGAATGGTGAGTGCAGCTCTGGAGTATAATACAGGATGCAATTCAGGATCAGTACAGGATAAGTAATGTATGTACACAGTGACTCCACCAGCAGAATAGTGAGTGCTGCTCTGGAGTATAATACAGGATGCAATTCAGGATCAGTAATGTAATGTATGTACACAGTGACTGCACCAGCAGAATAGTGAGTGCAGCTCTGGAGTATAATACAGGATGTAACTCAGGATCAGTACCAGTGGCGTAACTACCGGGGAAGCAGCTGCTTCGGGGCCCCAGCAGCGTGTGTGACAGTTTATTTTCAAGTTAGTTAAATATCGTGTTCAGGGCCCCTTCACAGCAGCCGCTAGTGTGATCTAATCTTACTGTCTGCTAAAGTCTCCTGGTCTGGGATTCGAACCCACAACCTCCAATCTATCAGTGAATCAGTGGCAAAGCATTTACCCTCACAGCCATAAAGGCTGCATTACAACTAACTGGAAAAAAAATAAAAATACATCTATACACATGACAGCTGCCCAAACACACCTAGCACTGCTATATCTGTATATGACAGCTGTCCCTGCACACTCAGCTCTGCTATATCTCTATATATGACAGCTGCCCCAGGAAACCCAGCTCTACTACATCTATACACATGACAGCTGCCGAAACACAGCCAGCTCTGCTACATCTATACACATGACAGCTGCCCCCAACACACCAGGCACTGCTATATCTCTATATGACAGCTGTCCCAGCACACTCAGCTCTGCTATATCTCTATATATGACAGCTGCCCAAGCAAACCCAGCTCTACTACATCTATACACATGACAGATGCCTAAACACACCCAGCTCTGCTACATCTATACACATGACAGCTGCACCAGCACACTCAGCTCTACTATATCTCTATATATGACAACTGCCCCAGCAAACCCAGCTCTACTACATCTATACACATGACAGCTGCCGAAACACAGCCAGCTCTGCTACATCTATACACATGACAGCTGCCCCAGCACACTCAGCTCTGCTATATCTCTATATATCTATCTACTGTATAGCAATACTTAGAGATATATAGATGTAGCAGGGCTGGTTGTGCTGGAGCAGCTATCATATATAGAGATATAGCAGAGCTGAGTGTGCTGGGGCAGCTGTCATATAGAGATATAGCAGTGCTGGGTGTGTTTGGGCAGCTGTCATGTGTATAGATGTAGCAGAGCTGGGTTTGCTGGGGCAGCTGTCATATATAGAGATATAGCAGAGCTGAGTGTGCTGGGACAGCTGTCATATTGAGATATAGCAGTGCTGGGTGTGTTTGGGCAGCTGTCATATGCATAGATGTAGCAGAGCTGGGTTTGCTTGGGCAGCTATCATATATAGAGATATAGCAGAGCTGAGTGTGCTGGAACAGCTGTCATATAGAGATATATCTGTATATGACAGCTGTCTCAGCACATTCAGCTCTGCTACATCTCTATATATGAGCAGCTGCCATGTGTATAGAAGTACACTTAGCCAGCTATAACAGTAGAAGTCTCATATTTTTTCAGCCAGCATCAAGGCAGCTGGTATGGTCTAGTGGTTAGCTGCTCTGCCTCTGAAGCAGAAGGTCGTGGGTTCGAATCCCAGCAGACTCTTTTCTGAAATACAAGCACTGAGTCCATATAAGGACATACAGGGCGGGACACAGGAAGAGGCTGCATCGCATCGCTGACATGGAGGTAAGTAGAAGTGTTTATTATTATTTTTTTAATACCCGACTGTTACTGTTACTGGGGAGCGGGAGGCACCTGATACTGGCACATGGGGGGAGGGGGTTGGCACCTGATACTGGCACCTGGGGGGGAGGGGGGTTGGCACCTGATACTGGCACATGGGGGGGAGAGGCACCTGATACTGGCACATGGGGGGGAGTGGGGTTGGCACCTGATACTGGCATGGGGGGGGGGGAGGGAGAGAGGCACTTGATACTGGCACTTTTTTTGTGGTGGGCGGGGGGGTGGAGATGGCACTATGATACTGGGACATAGGGGGGGGCACCTGATACTGGCACCTGGAGGGGAGAGGGGGGGTTGGCACTTGATACTGGCACATGGGGGGGGGGGAGGCACCTGATACTGGCACATGGGGAGAGGGTGGGAGAGAGGCACTTGATACTGGCACTTTTTTTGTGGTGGGCGGGGGGGTGGAGATGGCACTATGATACTGGGACATAGGGGGGGGCACCTGATACTGGCACCTGGAGGGGAGAGGGGGGGTTGGCACTTGATACTGGCACATGGGGGGGGGGAGGCACCTGATACTGGCACATGGGGAGAGGGTGGGAGAGAGGCACTTGATATTGGCACTTTTTAGTGGGGGGGGGGGAGATGGCACTATGATACTGGGACATGGGGGGGAGGAGAGAGGCACTTGATACTGGCATGTGGGGGAGTTGGCACTATGATACTGGCACATGGGGGGGGAGAGGCACTTAATACTGGCACTTTTTTGCGGGGGAGATGGCACTATGATACTGGCACATGGGGGGAAGAGAGAGGCACTTGATACTGGCACATGGGGGGTGGGAAGGAGAGAGGCACTTGATACTGGCACATAGGGGGAGATGGCACTATGATACTGGGACATGTGGGGGGGGGGAGAGGCACTTGATACTGGCACATGATGGGGGGCACTTTCTGGCACATTATTGGGGGGCATTATGGGGGACACTAGGCCGGCAGCCTATCAGAGGCCGGACACTGAGGGGCATCTACTGGGGCACTATATATATGGGGCATTTTATACTGGTACATTTTGGGGGGCACTAGCAGGAAGGGGGAGAGGAGCACTATGGGGGAATTTACTGGGGCCACTATATAGGGGTATTTTATACTGGCACATTATGGAGGCACTATGGGGACATTAGCTCAACTGGGGGCATTACAAGGGGGTATTTTTGCACTGTGACATTATAAGGAGAATTATTACTACTGGGGGGGGGGGGGCATTATGGTGGGTTTTATTACTGCCCCATGGTATGACCCCCTAGTAGCAGCACCAGCCTCTCTCTGCTCTGCTATCCCTCTGCCCCTTCTCCAAATCCTTATTATAAAATCTTTCTCATTAGGATAAAACACAACATCAGCTCCGCCGAGCCCCCGGCCAAAGTGTGGAAGTGGCGTCCGAGATCCCCAAGGGCCAAGCCAAGTAACTGTAAGTGTTCATGTGGAGTATGTTTATGTTATGCACATATAGCCTACACTGTGCCCCACAATATACAGTATACCGCTACACTGTGCCCCACAATGTACAGTATACCTCTATACTGTGCCCCACAATGTACAGTATACCTCTATACTGTGCCCCACAATGTACAGTATACCTCTATACTGTGCCCCACAATGTACAGTATACTGCTACACTGTGCCCCACAATATACAGTATACCTCTACACTGTGCCTCACAATATACAGTATACTGCTACTGTGCCACACAATATACAGTATACCTCTACACTGTGCCCCACAATATACAGTATACCGCTACACTGTGCCCCACAATATACAGTATACCTCTACACTGTGCCTCACAATATACCGCTACACTGTGCCACACAATATACAGTATACCGCTACACTGTGCCTCACAATATACCTCTACACTGTGCCACACAATATACAGTATACCGCTACACTGTGCCACACAATATACAGTATACCTCTATACTGTGCCACACAATATACAGTATACCGCTACACTGTGCCACACAATATACAGTATACCTCTACACTGTGCCACACAATATACAGTATACCTCTACACTGTGCCCCAAATCATACAGTATACCTCTACACTGTGCCACACAATGTACAGTATACCTCTACACTGTGCCCCACAATATACAGTATACCTCTACACTGTGCCACACAATATACAGTATACCTCTACACTGTGCCACACAGTATACAGTATACCGCTACACTGTGCCAAAGGAGTGGGGTTTACACAGGAGGAGGGAGGTGCGAAGCGCGCTGAGGGGGGCCCTTACAAATATTTGCTGTGGGGCCCAGTCACTTCTAGTTACGCCCCTGATCAGTACAGGATAAGTAATGTATTGTATGTGCACAGTGACTGCACCAGCAGAATAGTGAGTGCAGCTCTGGAGTATAATACATGATGTAACTCAGGATCAGTTCAGGATAAGTAATGTAATGTATGTACACAGTGACTCCACCAGCAGAATAGTGAGTGCAGCTCTGGAGTATAATACATGATGTAACTCAGGATCAGTACAGGATAAGTAATGTATGTACACAGTGACTCCCCCAGCAGAATAGTGAGTGCAGCTCTGGAGTATAATACAAGATGTAACCCAGGATCAGTACAGGATAAGTAATGTATATACACATTGACTGCACCAGCAGAATAGTGAGTGCAGCTCTGGAGTATAATACAAGATGTAACTCAGGATCAGTACATTATAAGTATTGTATGTACACAGGGACTCCCCCAGCAGAATAGTGAGTGCAGCTCTGGAGTATAATACAAGATGTAACCCAGGATCAGTACAGGATAAGTAATGTAATGTATGTACACAGTGACTCCACCAGCAGAATAGTGAGTGCAGCTCTGGAGTATAATACAAGATGTAACCCAGGATCAGTACAGGATAAGTAATGTAATGTTTATACACAGTGACTGCACCAGCAGAATAGTGAGTGCAGCTCTGGAGTATAATACAAGATGTAACCCAGGATCAGTACAGGATAAGTAATGTAATGTAATGTATGTACACAGGGACTCCACCAGTGAAAAGCTGCACTGCAAAAATGAAATCTGCGCTGTGATTGGTTGCAGGTTGCTACTAGCAACAAAGGCAGTTTTTCTTTTAGACAGTTTAATAAATCCCTAAAATGGTGGCCAAAACTGAGTTATAGCGCTCCCCGAGCAATAGCATTGTGCCCTGAGTGATTATAAAGGATAATCCAGATGCTGACGATACAGAATATTCAGTGAAGGCCCCAGGAAGCCTTGTGTCTTTTCTTGTCTCAGATAAAAGAGGAATATACTGTGAAGCCATTGACCTAGTTGTGACTGAACAGGTTTAGGAAGGAATTACATTTCATTACACCCAGGAGCCCACGTGACTCTGGGCTAAAGGTCTGCAGGCCACACATTCCTCTCCGTCATGTCATTTATCACTGGGCTCCGTCAGGAATCACTTCCAGGTGAAAGGTCATCCGCCACTGCAATATATATGTCACCGTGGCCCTGTAATAGAATGTAAAAAATGTACAATAAAGAGTTTTTGTCAACTGTAGGCGACGGCTTATGAATAGCGACACAGTGGATTGTATATATAATAATGTACATTTAAAGGGGTTTTCCAGGAGCAGAATATTGATGGTCTTCCCTCAGGATAGGTCATCAATATCTGATTGGTGGAGATCTGACTCCTGTCACCGGCACCAATCGGCAGTCTGAAGAGGCCACGGCAGTCAAGTGAGTGTTGTGGCCTCCTTGCAGCTTACCAAGCACAGCGCCGCCCATTGGCTAGTGTCTGTGCTGGGTATTACAGCTCAGATCCAGTCACTTAAAGGGGTTCTGCAGTTTGTTTAAACTGATGATCTATCCTCTGGATAGATCCTCAGCATCGGATCGGCAGGGGTTCCGACACCCGGGACCCCCACCGATCAGCTGTTTGAGAAGGCTTCTCGATGTTTACCGCAGGCCCAGTGACGTCAAGACTAGTATCAACTGGCCTGGGCGCGGCTAAGCTCGGTTCACTTGAATGGAGCTCAGCCGCGCCCAGGCCAGTTGATACTAGTCCTGACGTCACTGGGCCTGCAGTGAACAGTGAGAAGGCCAGGGCGCTCCTGGAGCCCCGCTGCCTTCTCAAACCGATGATCAGCGGGGGTCCCGGGTGTTGGACCCCCGTCGATCAGATGCTGATGATCTATGTAGACTCTAGAGGATAGATCACCAGTTTAAACAAACTGCAGAACCCCTTTAAGGGTCCATTCACACGTCTGCATAATGGGTCCGCATCCGTTCCGCAATTAGAGGAACGGGTGCGGACCCATTTATTTCAATGGGGCCGCAAAAGATGCGGACAGCACCCCGTGTTATGTCACTGTTTTCAGTGGTATAAAACCTTTAATTCCACTGAGCAGGAAGGCAGATTCTGGAAGGGGGGCAACTAATGGAACTGAATGTAACTGCACCCCATGTAATCGCAATTCGGCAGCATTTATTCTTATGACTCTGTGTTGTGCCTTTATTATTCCTACTAGAAATGTATGACTCAATGGCCAGCAGTCTGCAATTAAGGTCCTTCTGGCAGATTTCTAATCTTATTGCCATTTGCGCCAAAATTTCAAACAGTGAGTTGTGTCTTTAAACAAAACCTTTTTGTCTACAGATGTTACTGTAGTTTTTGTAAGCAACCCCCCATACTGGAGTAAGAGTGCACCTTCTTTGCAACTTTTTAAGAAGTTGCAGACTGCACCATATACTTAATTAACATTGCTCACCATGTCCACCTTTCAATATGGCGAGAGTGACGTAAAAATGATAAAAGTCGCCAAATTTTTTTGCAAGCATGGCGTGAGCAAAGTAATGAAAAAGAACATTTTGTCGCTGGTTGTCTTGCACAAATGGAATAATAAATCCGCAAAAATTTAGGCACAATGTGGCTCATTTTTAGTCACCCCTCTTTATGCTAATCCATGCCCCTTTCTGCTAAGCAACAGAACCACCTTTGCAAGCAATAGTTTTTTGCATCACTGCATATGATTATTATTTTTTTAAACATTAGGAATGGTATACTGTTTTGTGTCTACAACTGCTATATAGAATTGTGTGTCTCCATGGTTACAGACTACAAACAACCCCTGTGTAGTCTGATCCTGCAGTCACATTCCTTATATCTGTCCTCTACGGCTTCCTCATATAAATTTGGTAGATTAGCAAAAATTAGGGGATAAAGGATGTTCTATTTTTTTGCGGTGCGGAGGCACGGAGAGGAACCCCACGAAAGCACTCCGTAGTGAATGGGTCCAAATCCGTGATGCGGTGAGCACGTGGCCAGTGCCTGCATATTTCGGACCTGCTGTTTGCGGGCCACGGGCAACGGCTGTGTGCATGAGGCCTTAGTTCTATTTAAAGGGGTTGTCAGTAGTGATGAGCAAAGTATTGTAAAATTTTACAAAAAAAATTCTTTTGTGATTACTTAAGTAGTGGGTACAATGACAGGGAGCGGCGATTGCGTCGCTCCCCGTCATTGTACCCCCTCAGATGCCGCGTTCATACATGCTCACAGCATCTGACAGTAATAACACAGTGTAAAATAAACCAAACTAAATTAAATCATACTTACCTCATCCATTTGATCGTGACGATCAGCCGGCCGCCATCTTGATTGAAGATCAAGTGCGAAATCTCACGTGGCCCGTGATGATGTCATATGTCACCATGCATGGGATTTCGTGCGAGATCTTTAATCAAGATGGTGGCAGCAGGCTCGTCTCAATCAAATGGATGAGGTAATTGTGATTTTTTTTATTATTTTTTTTACCGCCATTCAAGGAAAATTGCCACCACGAAGCACAAGAAAATTCGCTGAATTTTCCGTGAAATTCGGATCAAAGTCCATCTCAGTGGACTTATATTTCCCCAACACTAGTTGTCAGCTTCCTTGCTCTGCTGCTGTACAGTTCCGCTGTACACACAAGAAATGTCCAATCAGCCAATCACTGAGAAGAGATTCGGCAGAGGACCCGGGAAGCATCGGAAGGGGATCGGTGAGGGATCGGTAAATTGCGTAAACCTGCCAGAAAACAGGTAGAAGATCTTTTTGCCTGTTTACTATGGTTTGCTGCACAATAAGTTTATTCTGCTTTGTGTCCTTTTTGTTCTCTCTTCACTATCAGTCTTATAAATAAATATTTCCACAAGTGGGGAAACGTCAGGACGAAGAAGAAGACATTATTTACCAAGTGGCAACGTTAAATACTTGGCGATACAACGCAGGGGCTGACTGGCAACTTTTGGCCCAGGGGGCAAGTAACACCCAGAGGCCCACTGAGCCCCCCTCCTGCTTTCTCATTTCCCCCGCCTCCTCCTGACCCCCCCCCCCCTTGCCACTTTCGTCAGCCATGTAAATTACAACACAGGAAAACAAAATAAACCAGGGATGCTCCGATATATCGGCCGCCGAAACGAATCAGCCGAAAATGGCATTTTTGGTATAATGCCGAAAGTGTCATTTTCTGGCTGATACAGTGTTGCATCCGTGTATTCTCTCCTCCCCGCTGGGCGCTGCTCTGTGTCCCCCCCATGACACTTGATGACTTTTGCAGAAGAAAACGTATATTGTGGGGCACGGTATATGCTATATGTGTATAACATAAACATATTTCATATGAAAACTTACAATTACTTGGCTTGACCCTTGGGGATCTCGGACGCCACTTCCACACTTTGGCCGGCAGAGCAGGGAGAGGATGGTGCTGCTACTAGGGGGTCATACCATGGGGGAGTAATAAAGCCCACCATAATGCCCCCCCCCCCAGTAGTAATAATTCTCCTTATAATAGACAGTGCAAAAAATACCCCCTTGTAATGTCCCCAGTTGAGCTAATGTCCCCATAGTGCCCCCTATAATGTGCCAGTAGCCATAGGCCCCCCTATAATCTGCCAGTAGCCAATAGGCCCCCCTATAATGTGCCAGTAGCCATAGCCCCCCCTATAATGTGCCAGTAGCCATAGCCCCCCCTATAATGTGCCAGTAGCCATAGCCCCCCCATATAATGTGCCAGTAGCCATAGGCCCCCCACTATAATGTGCCAGTAGCCAGATAGGGCCCCCCCTATAATGTGCCAGTAGCTATAGCCCCCCTATAATGTGCCAGTAGCCACATAGGGCCCCCCTATAATGTGCCAGTAGCCACATAGGGCCCCCCTATAATGTGCCAGTAGCCATAGGCCCCCCATAATGTGCCAGTAGCCATAGGTCCCCCATAATGTGCCAGTAGCCATAGGTCCCCCATAATGTGCCAGTAGCCATAGCCCCCCCCCCATAAATGTGCCAGTAGCCATAGGCCCCCCTATAATCTGCCAGTAGCCATAGGCCCCCACTAATGTGCCAGTAGCCAGATAGGGCCCCCCCCACTAATGTGCCAGGAGTAGCCAGATAGGGGCCCCCCTATAATGTGCCAGGAGTAGCCAGATAGGGGGCCCCCCTATAATGTGCCAGGAGTAGCCAGATAGGGGGCCCCCTATAATGTGCCAGGAGTAGCCAGATTGTGCCCCCCTGCCCCCCACCCCCCACATAAAGTGCCAGCCCAGTAGCCAGATAGGGACAGAAATAAAGAAAAAATAAATAAAATGTCAGTCAGACTTATACTTACCTCCCTGCTTCTCTGGAATACTCCGGTCCCGCCTCCAGCCAGCACAGATGTAATCACTTTACGGCAGCGCAGCGGCTCAGTCAGGCCGCAGGACCGGCGCAGGTGGCGCGATGACGTCATCGCGCCGATGACGTCATCGCGCCGCCTGCGCCGGTCCGACGGCCTGTCTGATAGGCTGCCGGCAACACGCCTCCCCTGCTCCCCGTCTCCCTGGCTTAAAGTGGCAGTTTATTCCGGCCCGGCCGGCCGGGACAGCAAGCCAGGGAGGCTTGCCCCCCTGCCCCCCGGCCCAGTCCGCCCCTGATACAACGGCAGCAGGGAGGGCGTTCTCTTTTTTTCTTCCTGTGAACACACTCGGCTCGAGCGCGGCCTCAGCAGTCGTCCTGAGCGCAGCCTCAGCGTTTTGCGTCTGTCAGCAGGGTTTTACTGCAGGAATTTATGAAAATATCTCCTTGTTTTGGACAAGTCCCGTCGCTTCTCTGCTGGAGATTAAAGATGGTCTCGTTGCTTTATCGTCTCCGCGATACAGTCACGAATGAAAAGCCGTCGAGGATTTGCTCGATTGTTCTTTCCATTAGTGTGTGTCACTTCTAAATGTCATTGACGGGTCTGGTAAGCTGTGTGCCAGTACAGGCTGAGGCTACGTGGCCGCTGGAGGTTGTGCGACACCAAGGTCATAAGGCGGCACTGCGACATTGGAAGTGCGGATTGCGACGGGGATGGCATGCCATACGTGATGTGATACAACTGCGACATGGCAGTGGTGAAAAATTCAATACAAACCTAAAGTGACTTTTCCAAAACATAGTTCAAAGTGAGTCACACGTGATTGCTACTTACACCGCAACACAAATCGCGCACATTTTTTGGCCGTGCTACCAAAGTTGCTGTGTAGCCCTAGCCAAGACACTGATAAAAACTTAAATAAGTTGACCCACAAAAATATTCTGTTTTCCAAACCAGCACCTGGATATGAATACACTGAAATTGCACGTAAATTTAAGAATTTAGTATAGCCACCAGTACTGCGCCACCCGTTGATTGTTCTTTTCTTTATTTTCTCTGTAACATTGCCAAAGTGGTCGCACGTGCTCAGTTCCATCCTCCAACTGCACCTTCTATATCCTCTGTTAGGCCTCCAGCACACGAACGTGTGCTGCCCGTTGCCGTATTGCGGATCCGCAATACACGGGCGCCGTTCCGTGGGTATTCTGCATCATGGATGCGGACCCATTCACTTCAATGGGTCTGCAAATCCAGAGATGCGGAATAGTGCGGAACGGAAGCACGGAACAGAACTTCCATTCTGCAAAAAGATAGAACATGTCCTATCTTTTTGCGGAACGGGCGGATCGCGGACCCATTAAAGTGAATAGGTCCGTGATCCGCTGTGGCTGCCCCACGGTCTGTGTTTGTGCATTGCGGCCCACGTGTGCAGGATGGCCTTAGGATACTTCCACATTACTGTTAGCAGGGTCTGGCAGGGGAACAGCCTGCCAAATCCATACTAACGCTAGTCCACGAGTGCCGCCGGAAGTCCACTATAAAGGAGACGGTCACCCACCGAGCTAACAGACGGATTAACTATATTAATGTCCCTGTCACATATGCAGTGTCAGGTGTATCTCACACCAAAAATGGGTATATGTCACCTTCCGAACTAACAGTCAGATTAATTATATTAATTTCCCTGTGACATATAAAGTGCACGTGTATCGCAAACCACAAATGGACATATGTCACCCATCAAACTAACAGATGGATTAACTATTATATTTTTGTGTCAGGAGTACAAAGATGGTGCATTGCACCCACAAAAAATTATTATAGGTCACCCACAAAACAAATAGCCAGATTCCTAAGGTTCCATTCAAAAGTCCGTAAGTGTTCTGCGGATCCGCAAAAAACACGGACACTGGCAATGTACATTCCGCAATTTACGGACCGCACATTGCCGGCACTATAATAGAAAAAGCCTAATCTTGTCCGCAATTGCGGACAAGAATAGGACATGTTCTATTTTTTGGCGGAAATGGAAGCACGGATGCAGAAGTGCGGATACGCAAATGCGGATGCGGATACGCAAATGCGGATGCGGACAGCGCATTCCGGCCCCATTGAAAATGAATGGGTCTGCACTCGTTCCGCAAAATTTGGGAACGGATGCGGACCCATTTTGCGGACGTGTGAATGGACCCTAAGGCTGGGTTCACACCTGAGCGTTTTACAGCGCGTTCCTACGCGCTGTAAAACGCTCAACAAGGAGAAACCAATGCTTCCCTATGGGAATGGTTCTCACCTGGGCGTTTTACAGCGCGTACGAACGCGCTGTAAAACGCCCGACGCTCAAAAAAGTACATGAGCGACTTTGGGGCGTTTTGACGCGCGTTTGTGGCCATAGGACACTGTAGTCAATCACACAAACGCGCGTCAAACGCGCGTTTACTATTACAAAAAACGTGCATAAAAATGCGCGACAAAAACGCGCGTAAAACGCGCGTTTGCGCAACGCTCAGGTGTGAACCCAGCCTAACACTCTCCCTCGCTTCAGCTTCCTGTTCCTGCACTACTCAGAGGCTGTGTCACATGATGCGCTGGCCAATCACAGCCATGCCATTAGTAAGCATGGCTGTGATGGCTTCTAAGTGCCCACAGCTTAAAAGCTTGTTGATTGGCTGCCCTGCAGTCTTTCAAAAGCTTTATTAAATGGCCGAACACCGAACTCGAACCCGAACTTTTCCGGCAAAGTTCAGGTTCGGGTCCAGGTAAGTTCGGTACAGACCTGAACTTTACAGTTCGGGTTCGCTCAACACTATGGGTGAGGCCTCGCTCACATTTACGTATCAGTGTCACGTCCATGAAAAAATGTGTACGTGTTTCATCAGTAAAGCTGTCCGTGAAGGATCCGTGGTTGGTCCGTGTGTCCGTTTTTACCATCCGTGTGTCATCCGTAATTGACGGACGTTGCTCAGCTGAAAATTAATTTCCAAAGAATCTCCTATTATTCTTCAGTGAAAAACGGATGCATCACAGACACAACATGGATGCCATCCGTGTTGTGTCAGTGATTTTTACAGACCCTTAGATTTCTGTGGGCGTGCTTGGTCCACATCACGGATCAAAGTAGTGCACGTCCCCGTGATTTTTTTATTTACTTACGGTCAGTAAAAAAATACTGAAATGTGAACAGACACATTGAAATAAATGGGTACGCGTGCTGTCAGCAGAAAATGCGGACAGCACACGTTAGTGAAAAACGGAAATGTGAACGAGGCCTGAGTCTGTGACTAAATGACATCACTATCACTGCCATAAATGAAGAGGTCAGGAGCCAAGAGTAACTGGCTGACAAAGAAAGAAAATAGCAGAAAGTGATAGAAGAAGTAGAGCTCATTTATATTTTAAATGCAGATGTAGCAGAGGTGAATGTGCTTTCTTTATTACACAACAACAGTGAATTAATATAATGACGTAGGTGCATATGGCAGAGTCTTTGGCACTGATCCTGTACAGCGACAACCACTCTGGCACTGTAGGCAGCGCTTGTGCTTCCACTTGGCACCACTGGATCGACAGTGTATTATGGAGATATATCCACTCGCTCATGCCACAGATATTCATAACGTGGGTAGTGTATGGTCTTACCAGCTGCCTTACTAGAGATCTGATATCTGGGAGGGAGTATGAGGCGGTAGTATAATGCGCATGGACTCTTAACCACAGTCAGGTGTAAATCCAACCAAATGATATAGTCAGCTCTGCTACATCTGTCCATATCATGTGACATGCTCTGCAGAATGTAGTTTTGTACTTTTTATGTCTCCAGATATTATAGTGGAAATCTCCTACAGATAATTTTTGCCAGTCAGGGTATCTGGATGGAGCACAGAGCGCAGCTGCTGCACTGTAAATGACACCGTCCATGTTATTAGTGAGTCTGCGAACAGCGAGGTACGGTGCTCCACACTGATTCCTCCAGCTCCAGCCCCGCTGATCATTTTGATTAAATTTACCACTAAAACTCCTCAGGGCATATTTATTTGTATGGGAATAAACATTTATAAAACTCTCCACAAAGCGGTTGCAGCACCTGTGGTTTACAGTGCAGAAAACACAGGATTTCAGCACACTACCATCATAGGGCTGCAAGATACAAAACATTAAACTCTGGTAGAAAAGCAGAATAAAAAGATATGTATTTGACATAGTATAAGACTATAGCTGCCACTATACTGCCTTCTGTGTAAAAGATTATACCTACCATTATACTATCTCCTATATGCAAGAAAATAACTGCTAAATAATACTGCCTCGTATGTAGAAGAATATAACTACTATAATACTGCTCCTATATACAAGAATATAACTACTATAATACTGCTCCTATGTAGAAGAATATGACTACTATAATACTGCTCCTATGTACAAGAATATAACTACTATAATACTGCTCTTATGTACAAGAATATAACTACTATAATACTGCTCTTATGTACAAGAATATAACTACTATAATACTGCCTTCTATGTACAAGAAAATAACTACTATAATACTGCTCCTATGTAGAAGAATATAACTACTATAATACTGCCTCCTATGTACAAGAATATAACTACTATAATACTGCCTCCTATGTACAAGAATATAACTACTATAATACTGCTCCTATGTACAAGAATATAACTACTATAATACTGCTCCTATGTACAAGAATATAACTACTATAATACTGCCTCCTATGTACAAGAATATAACTACTATAATACTGGCTCCTATGTACAAGAATATAACTATTATAATACTGGCTCCTATGTACAAGAATATAACTACTATAATACTGCCCCTATGTACAAGAATATAACTACTATAATACTGCTCCTATGTACAAGAATATAACTACTATAATACTGCTCCTATGTACAAGAATATAACTACTATAATACTGCCTCCTATGTACAAGAATATAACTACTATAATACTGCCTCCTATGTACAAGAATATAACTACTATAATACTGCTCCTATGTACAAGAATATAACTACTATAATACTGCTCCTATGTACAAGAATATAACTACTATAATACTGCCTCCTATGTACAAGAATATAACTACTATAATACTGCCTCCTATGTACAAGAATATAACTACTATAATACTGCTCCTATGTACAAGAATATAACTACTATAATACTGCTCTTATGTACAAGACTATAACTACTATAATACTGCTCCTATGTACAAGAATATAACTACTATAATACTGCCTCCTATGTATAAGAATATAACTACTATAATACGGCTCCTATATACAAGAATATAACTACTATAATACTGCTCCTATGTACAAGAATATAACTACTATAATACTGCTCCTATGTACAAGAATATAACTACTATAATACTGCTCCTATGTATAAGAATATAACTACTATAATACGGCTCCTATATACAAGAATATAACTACTATAATACTGCCTCCTATGTACAAGAATATAACTACTATAATACTGCTCCTATGTACAAGAATATAACTACTATAATACTGCCTCCTATGTACAAGAATATAACTACTATAATACTGCCTCCTGTGTACAAGAATATAACTACTATAATACTGCCTCCTATGTACAAGAATATAACTACTATAATACTGCTCCTATGTACAAGAATATAACTACTATAATATGGCTCCTATATACAAGAATATAACTACTATAATACTGCTCCTATGTAGAAGAATATAACTACTATAATACTGCTCCTATGTACAAGAATATAACTACTATAATACTGCTCCTATGTACAAGAATATAACTACTATAATACTGCCTCCTATGTATAAGAATATAACTACTATAATACGGCTCCTATATACAAGAATATAACTACTATAATACTGCTCCTATGTACAATAATATAACTACTATATTACTGCTCCTATGTACAAGAATATAACTACTATAATACTGCTCCTATGTACAAGACTATAACTACTATAATACTGCTCCTATGTACTAGAATATAACTACTATAATACTGCTCCTATGTACAAGAATATAACTACTATAATACTGCTACTATGTACAGGAATAGAGCTACTATAATACTGCTCCTATGTACAGGAATATAACTACTATAATACTGCTCCTATGTACAAGACTATAACTACTATAATACTGCTCCTATGTACAAGAATATAACTACTATAATACTGCTACTATGTACAGGAATATAACTACTATATCACTGCCTCCTATGTACAGGAATATAACTGCTATAAATCTGCCTCCTATGTATATAATGAATAAAGTTGATATATTGAATCCTCAGTAGATTTGCTCTTATTTTGTGTAGCAGAGAATTTTTAACCTTTTTCTTTTCTCTCATAAGGCTGCCAACCCCATGAACCTTGATTCTATAAATTGTGCTGTCATTCCATGTCCTCCTCATTTGGGAACTTTCACTTGGAACTTTTCACTGTCCTGAGGTGCAGCAGACCCAAGACGTGTTCTACTCTGCTTCTTACTAGGCTTTGGCTGGGTATGCTGGGATCTGTGGTACCTCGGCCACTGGCGAGCTACATGTTAGCTACCTGTGGAATGAAGTTGGTAGATTGCATCGTACGGTAGTACACAGTGATGGTGACAGGACTGTGGCAGATAGCGGAGGTTCACAGAGGAGCCTGTCATTTAACATGATGCCCTGGGGTAATACATTGAGAGGCTTTGTTTATTCTTCTGGAGACTTTGTAATGTTGTGCCAACTCTCCTCCATTTCTAATTGTCTGCCTTCTAGAAGAATGAGTCCATTGTGCCGAGATACATTCAGTGCCAGCCAAGTGGTGCCATAGATTGTGTCTCCGTGACCCGCTGTTGAGATCCACGCAATCACACAAAGTTTACTTATGAGGCTGGAGAATGCTAAAGTCTCATTTTTTGCAGAAGTGGGGAAAGCAAAGTGCTGTAAAAAGCTGAAAAGCAAGACTGTCGCGAATTCCATTTAGAGGGAACCTGTCACCCAAAAAGTGACCAGCATGTCGTTACACAGCAGGGGTATAGGGTCCCAAACCTGCCCACGGCAAACCCATCCGTACCTGCAAAACACAGTAAGTTAAACTTGAACTTACCAGGAGAAGAGTCCGGGACTCTTCCCCAGCAGCATGGGTCACATGCGCTCTACACCGACTAAGCTGAGGCTGGTACACCGTGCTTCACTGCGCATGCACTGCACATCAGGCACATGCTCAGTGAAGTCAGGTGTATCATTTTTATCAGCGCAGTGTGCATGCAACCATTGCCACTGGAGAAGAGTCCGGGACTCTTCTCCAGGTATATTTAAGTTTCATTTGCTGTTCCTTGCAGGGACAGATTGGTTTGGAATCCTGTACCCGTGCCGTATAACAGCATGGTGGTGATTTAGTGGCCCCTAAACCAGGTGAAAGATTCCCTTTAGACCTCTTGCACACGAACGTGTGCGCCCCGTGGTCGTGCTGCAAAATGCGAGCCGCAATGCACAAGCACAGTCCGTGGGGCAGCCGCAGTGGATCGCGGACCCATTCACTTTAATGGGTCTGCGATCCGGCCGTTCTGCAATAAAATAGGACATGTTCTATCTTTTTGCGGAACGGAAGTACGGGATGAAACCCCACAGAAGCACTCCGTAGTGCTTCCGTAGGGTTCCGTTCCGTGCTTCCGTTCCGCAACATTCTGCATCTCCAGATTTGCGGACCCATTGAAGTAAATGGGTCCGCATCCGTGATGTGGAATGCCCACGGAAAGGCACCCGTGAATTGCGGATCCGCAAATGCGGTCCGTAATACGGCAACTGGGCTCACACGTTCGTGTGCAGGAGGCCTTAAAGGAACATTACCAAATTTTTGGAAAAGCTGGGACACAGGTAATATGGCCTACAGAGGTGAAACGTGATACTCCTGGGCCCCGGGACACAATATGTAATGAGGCCCGCTAATTAGCTTGTCTCGTTTCTATGTGTCAGAAGTGCCGTGAGGGCCCTCAGGGGGCATGCACACTACTGTATGTATTTTGCAGTCCGCAAAAAAACAGCTCTGCAAATTGAAATGAATGGTTCCGTATACGGTCTGAAGAAAAAAGGGAGCGGACACGGAAAGAAAATATGTTCTGCCCCAAAAATGTGTCTGCTCCAAAAATCATTCAGTATACGGTCTTACATGCTGAACACGGGGGGTGGGGTCTCACAGAGAGGGGTGGAGCCTTGTCGGAAAGTGGGCAGAGTCTAGGATTCCCCATTTTGCGACAAAATTGAGCCACAATTTCGGTGTAAAAATCTGTCTCAAAGTCAGTCAACCAAAAGTGCCTGTCCCTGCACCAGCCGGAGGCCCTGTGATAAATCCGGTGCCGGTCTAGGCTTCCGCCATCTACAGGATTAGTAAATCTGGGCCTCACTTACTGTAGCTTTTAATGAGGAGCGGAGTGAGGCACAGACCTACCTGTAATACGTCTGCTCTGACTGCCTGCAACGCTGACTGTCTGCCGCGAGAACCGCCTTTCGCTGCTCCGGTGATACGGTTCATGAGATGGAGCACGGCTTAGATCATCACAGCCTGCCCTAACGTGTGAGAAGCCGAATGGCCTCCTTTCCTATTCCTTTGACAGCGGGAATATAAAAATAGTCTACAAGGAACAGTTCAAAAGCAAAACGATAGACCTAAACTTAGAGAACGAGGAATTCAACGAAAAATGGAATGTGAGATACAATACTTGAAGAATCTAATACCTTTATTAACTCTGTAGGTAGGAAAATAGATATATGATTTTTTTTATCACATATCTAGAGTGCTTTGTAAAAGTATTCACCCCCTTGAAAACTCCCTAGATTTGTCTACATTGCAAGAGATATGCAGAGTGTGCCAACGGGTGCCACAGCAATGAGGAAGGGGGCAACTGCTAATATGCTACTGATTGATAAGATATGAGATAGATGGTAGATAGATATGAGACCGATAGATAGATAGATAGAAAGAATATAGATAGAGAGTTAGATAGATAGATAGATAGATAGATAGATAGATAGATATGAGATAGATAGATATGAGAGAGATAGATAGATAGATAGATAGATATGAGATGGATAGATACATATTAGATAGATAGATAGATAGAAGTTAGATAGAGAGATAGATAGATAGATAGATAGATAGATAGATAGATATGAGATCGATAGATAATAGATAGATATGAGACGATTGATAGAAGATAGATAGATAGATAATTGTTAGGGTCCACAATACACAGGCACCGGCCATGTCCTATCGTCTGCGGTGCGAAGACACGGAAAACACTTGGAAGCCTTTTTGTAGGCTTTCTGAATGAGCCCTTGCTGTGAACAGTTAAGCAAGCTGAAGATGAAATGATCGCACACATTTCTTGGCCTCGCCAAATTTTACACATGGAAGAAACTGATAAAAACTTAAATGAGTTGACCCACAAAAACATTCAGTTTTTTCAAACACCTTGTAATTGCATGTAAATTTAAGAATTTAGCATAGCCACCAGTATAGTGCCACCTACTGATTGTTATTTTCCTTATTTCTCCGTCCCCCTCAGTAACATTGCCAAGGTGGTCGCACATGCTCAGTTCCATCCTCCAACTGCAACCAGCTATATCCACTGTTAGAATCCACTGTGAAAGTTGCAGGGAGAAAGTAACAGCTGAAAGGACACGGCTCCTGAACTGTGATAGGGAAAGAGCTGCAGCAGAAAGGACACACCCCCTAAGAAAGAAAACACACACACAAACACACACCCTGAACTGCCAGCTTGAACTAAATCCAGCAGAGCAATGATTGGGGAGATCTCTGGATCCATGTGGGGTACAGGGCTGGTTCTAGCTTTATTGTCATTTACTCTATACATTGGCATGCAAAAGTTTGTACACCCCTGGATAAAATTATTGTTCCTGTGAACCGTTAAGCAAGTTGAAGATGAAATGATCTCCAAAAGGCATAAAGTTAAAGAGGACACATTCCCTTTGTATTTTAAGCAAAAATATATTTTTAAATGTTTTATCTTTTACATTTTCAAAATAACAAAAAAGGAAAAGGACCTGAAGCAAAACTTTAGGCACCCTGCATGGTTAGTACCTAGTAGCACCCCCTTTTGTAGCCAGACAAGAGCCTTCCAATGCTTGTCTGAGGGATTTCCACCCATTTTTCCTTGCAAAAGTCTTCCAGTTTTGTGAGATTCCTGCACTGTGTTGTATGCACTGCTCTTTTGAGGTCTATCCACAGATTGATGTTCAGATCAGAGGACTGTGAGGGTCATGGTAAAACCTTCAGCTTGCATCTTTTGATCTTTTGTGGATTTTGAGGTTTGTTTAGGATCAGTATCTATTTGTAGAAGCCATCCTCTTTTCAGCTTCAGCTTTTTACAGTTGGTGTTATGTTTGCTGGAATTTCATTGAATCCATTCTTCCCTCTACTCGTCATATGTTCCCCATGCCACTGGCTGCCACACAACCCCAAAGCATGACTGATCCATGCTTAATGGTTGGTGAGGTATTTTTTTTTCCTACCTTTGCTCTTTGTGGCCAAATAGTACTGTTTTGACCTCATTGGTCCACAGGACTTGTTTCCAAAATGAATTAGGCTTGTTTAGATGTTCTTCCTGAAGGTCTTTTGCAGTCAAGCGGAGGTTCTGATTTGCCTTTCTAGCAATCCAACAAGCAGAATTTTTTCTTGGTCTTCCAGGCCTTTTTTTCCTGGTCTCCCAGACCTTCTCTTAACCTCCATTTCTTAATTAGATTTTGAACTGAGGAAATGGCAACCTGAAAATGCTTTCCTATCTTCTTATAGCCTTCTCCTGTCTTGTGGACCTCAACCATTTTCATTTTCAGAATGTTAGGAAGCTGCTTAGAAGAACCCATTTCTTCTGTTTTTGGGACAAGGTTGAGTCTGGGTAGTTATAAAGCTTTAAATTTGCATCACCTGGCCTTTCCTAACGATGATTGTGAACAAGTCTTTACCCTAACCGGCTATTTAAGGTCTGAGACCTTGGTCAAAGTTATCTGGGCGCTCAAATCTCCTTGGGTTCCCAAACTTTTGCAAGGTACTCCTTTCCTTTTTTCAATCTAAAATTGTACAAAACTAAAATAATACACTGATGTTGCTTAAAATTTTGAAAAGTGTGATTCATCTTTAACTTTTTGCCTTTTGGAGATCATTTTATCTTCAACTTGCTTAACTGTTTCTATTAACAGTAATTTTGATCAGGGGTGCCCAAACTTTTGCATGCCACTGTAGATACTAGATAGGTAGATAGATACAATAGATATTAGTGGTCAGTGGGGGTCAGTTAGTCTACTTTCACATCTGCCCTTTGTATTCCGGTTTTGAGATCTGGTATAGGATCTCAAAACCGGAGCATAACACTTCCATTCAATTTAATACATCATGATGTATCCGTTCCATTTGGATGCGGTTGTATTAAATTGAAACTGAACAAACCAAATCTGGCACCAAAAATAATGTAAGTCAATGGATAATGGATAAGAAAACAGATCCGGTAGCATTGACTTACAATTCATTCAGAAAAAAACGTGGTATATAAGCAGCTCTCACCTGCCTGGAACTCCAGCTATGGAGGCACGGAACCGCTCCCTCACCCGGTTTGGGAGAAATAGGAATGAATGCAGAAAGAAGTTGGTCCAGCCTTGCTTCGTGGGGGTCCAAAAAAGCACTTTATTGAATAGTAATATATACTAAAAACATGCAGATATAGGTTGCATGCGTCTACGCATTTAGGGCAGAAAACAGTTTAGCCCTTACTCATGAGTAAGGGCTAAACTGTTTTCTGCCCGAAACGCGTAGACGCTTGCAACCTATATCTGGATGTTTTTAGTATATATTACTTTTCAATAAAGTGCTTTTTTGGACCCCCACGAAGCAAGGCTGGACCAACTTCTTTCTGCATTCATTGACTTACAATGTTCACATTTGTTTTTAGATCCAGTTTGTTTCGCTTCGCAGACCGGACACAAAACGGAGCAAACCGGACGGAAGACATCCTGAATCTGATCTGTTTTGACCTCATTGACAATGCATGGGGACAAAACAGAAGCGTTTTGCTCTGGTTTTGAGATCCTCTGACAGATCTCGAAACTGGAATACAAAGTGCAGATGTGAAAGTAGCCTTACTGACCCTCACTGACCCCCAACGATAAGAGACTTATATCTGATGCATATCCCTGGAATGTCCCATTTAGTGGTCATTTTTAAACCATTTATGGTATCTGTGAATATAGTATTATCGATGCTGCCACTCATTGGCTGATTAATTAATAAGCAATATGATGAGCCCCTCATGTGAAAGGCCCATTAACTGTCTAAGGCCTCTTGCACACGACCGTATGTCTTTTTCAGTATTTTGCTGTCCGCAATAAAATAGATCAGCAAGAAATATGGATGACATCCGTGTGAATTCAGTTTTTTGCGGAACGGAACATCTGTCCCCTAATAGAACAGTCCTATTCTTGTCCGTTATGCGGACAATAATAGGACATGTTCTATCTTTGAATGGAAATACGGAAATGGAAGGCATACGGAGTACCTTCCGTTTTTATGCAGATCCATTGAAATGAATGGTTCCGTATACGGAAAGCAAAAAAAAGACCCTGAACGGAAAAAAAAAACGTTTCTGGGCCTTTGTACCATTGGAACTGGAGCGGGGGATCTGTAAGGTGGGTATAAGTTCTGTTTCACAGCATGTGGAGCCTCTGGGACAGTTTTTTTTTTTTCTTGCCCTGGAACACTCTTTTAAATATTAGCACAAAAATAATCTAAATAATCCAAATTGTACCAAATAATGAAAACATATGTCAAGGTGGGATATGCAGGTGGGAACCAGACAGTTTCTGGAGCAGTTTAGACGACTTTCACACCAGCATTTTTACCGGATCCGACAGGGTTCAGCAAAAACGCTTCCGTTACTGATAATACAGCAATCTGCATCGGTTATGAACAGATCCAGTTGTATTATCTTTAACATTGCCAAGACGGATCCGTCATGAACTTTATTGAATGTCAATGGAGGACAGATCCGTTTTCTATTGTGGCAGAGAATCCCAGGACGGAAAGCAAACTACAACATGTTGCGGTTTTCTCTCCGGAATGGGAACGCAACTAAACGGAACTCAATGCATTTTGGGGAATTCCGTTCTGTTCAGTTACATTTTGTCCCCATTGACAATGAACGGGGACAAAACGGAAGCGTTTTTTTCCGGTATTGAGCCCCTATGACGGATCTCAATACCGGAAAACTAAAACGCTAGTGTGAAAGTAGCCTAAATAACTTTAACATAACTTTATTAATGTATATTTATTTCTAAGGTTAAAAAGAGGGACATTTAAGGAGCAAAAAGAGGCAGAGGGACTTGGGTCAAAAAGAGGGACACTTGGTAGGCATCATGTTCTCAGGTCCCGGCAGAAATGTCATCCACACACTGGACAATGGATGTTCTGTGGAACAGGAGATATTTCTGCACTCAGCTTTTGGCAAGTCTCTCTTGTCTATGATGAAAGATAAAATATATCCTTTGTTTGAGTTCAGCGATGTTGGCCGTAAATGAGGATTTTACATGATTAGAAATGAATAATTTGTGCAAAGAATAAATTTGATAATTGCCGCTTCCTGAGAAAGTGCACGGCTGGTTAGACCTTCATACTAACACACGGAGACAGAAGAACGGGGCGAGATACAGATAGATAGATGAGCGAGCAGTTAATATATAAAAAGGTATCACAGTACAGAAATGATGTAGATATCTATTTATCCATTATCTATCTATCCATCCATTCTATATCTATCTATCTATCTATTCTATGTCTATCTATCTACAAACACAGATAAAGCAGCGGCACAGTTAGACAGCATGAATAGGGTGCAAATCCTTAGGGAAAGCAGGCGTCTTTTCCACTGTATAATAAATCCCCAAAACGAGGCAGAACTCCAACTTCAGGTGAAAAGGTGATGACCCAATTTATTTCCCAGGCAATGTTTCGGCCCTCTCAATGAGGCCTTTGCTTTGCTTGACATAGGCCTCATTAAGCGGGCCAAAACGTTGCCTGGGAAATAAATTGGGTCATCACCTTTTCACCTGAAGTTGGAGTTCTGCCTCGTTTTTTGGATTTATCTCTCTATCTGTCTATCCATTCTATATCTATCCATCCATTACCTATCTAGCTGTCTATCCATCCATTATCTATCTATCTATCTCATATTTATCTATTTAGCTATCTCATATTTATCTATGTATCTGTCTATTTATCTAGCTGTGTCGGTGCCACCCACATTCGATGAGCAGACTGTGGGCGCTCAGGCTGTACCGGCTCAGGATCTGTTGGTCTCTGGGGTTGGGTAGTTTGTCCAGATATGGGACCAGTTTGTACACCATCTGTAGGCTCTCATATATTTTCAGCTTCTGTAATGTTCTTATGTCTTTCCTCCAGACGCTAAAATATTCCACTTTGCCCTTGTGTATCTTCTAGATTGCACCTTTTGTCAGGCTGGACAGGTTGGTCACTTGCTTGGGCTGTGTTTGGGTGAATTGCTTTAGGATGCCTGCTTTTCATTTCATCTTTGAAATGATGGGCTGAGTCCACATGGTGCTGAATTTCTCCAGGATTTCCAGGTTGTCTCTGCTGGAGATAGCAGCAGAAGGCCATTTCACTTCAGTGTCATGGAGAGTGAGACCTGGTGCCGAGGAGGACTCTAGAGCCACCACCAGCTCATTGATGTAGATTTTGAAGAGGGTTGGACTGAGGCTGCAGCCCTGTGTTCAGATCTACTGGAAATACTGTAAGTCGTTCTCCCATTTACCCTCCCTGCATTTGCTATCAGTGGAGGAACTTCTGATGACATCATATGTTTTTTCGCCCTACTTGGCTCTCCAGAAGTTTCAGGAACAGCCCAGGTGCCACACTGAGTCGAAGGTCTTTCAATGCTTTGTATTGTGGTGTAGATGTGGTCCATGGTGCCGTGGTTTGGCATGAAGCCTGCTTGGCTTTTATTGAGGACATTGTGCTGGGTGAGGAGCTGCTGCTGACAAATATCGCTTGGTAGTTGGCTGGGTGACTTTGTACGTGTCCCTGCTCTATCTATCTAGCTAGATATTAAATAGATAATGGATGGATATCTATTTGAAAAAGGTACCGTCTGGTGTAATAAACACACTACTTATTTTTGGAAGTGCCATGGAATTTTTATTTTTAGATAGATAGATACTATAAATATTCCTTAATAGTGTGACTGACAATGACTTGACATTGCAAACCTCTCTCAGAATAGCAGTGTCTGATTTATTTTGCGTCTCACCACCATAGTCACTAATTCCTCGTTCCTTTTGATCATATTACTAGACTCTTACTTATTACATGGAGAATACATAATATACAGAAGATGAAAAGACTCCTTTGAAGTCAATCACCACAGGAAAAAAAAAGACAAGGCCTTTCCAGACTAAGCCAGAAGCAGCTTGTATAATAGGGATAGTAGTTTGTATGGGTGCTGCATCTACTGTATATACAGTACTTGTTGGGGGATGTATAGTAATTGTAGTCTTTTATGTGTTTTGCAGTAAAGTACATGCGAGAGGCCACTCCTTACGTGAAGAAAGGATCTCCAGTATCAGAAATTGGATGGGAGACTCCTCCTCCTGAATCCCCACGGCTGGGTAATTCATCAAAGTGTCCGCCATCACCTATTTCCCTGCCCAGTTATGGAGACAGGAAAACCATTCCACTCAAGATGTGCTTTGTGACAAGGAACCTGACCATTCCTGATCCAGAGAGCAGGTAAATAGGAGCAGATCACTCCCATTAGGCCTCAGGTTGGAGTAGGTGCTTAGTAATGCACTTCGTAAGAACTGCCAGTAAGGGTGGGGAAAAGGATGTGACAACTGCTATGGTTATTTGTCTGGTTTTCACTCTTAAAGGGTCTTTCCAATCATAGATATTTATGGCTTATCCACAAGGTAGGTGAAGACCCCACTTATTTGAGGAACAAGCTCATTTACCTCTATGGGATTTAATTAAGTAGCCTGGAGGAATGGAAGGGTCCCCATGTATCAGATATTTACATGTCTATGGTTTGAAGACCTCTTCCTTACCAGTCACATGTATGGGTGTGTGGCTATGCATCCATATATGTCACTGTGCCTGGTATGGAAGTGAAGCCTCATTGAAGGCAGAGACTTTTGTTATAAGCAAGTGCTCTGCAAAAGTTTATTTCCACTCCATTTCCAGGAGTTTACATGGGACTGCGGGCATCCTATTCCTAGCAGCTTGCATTTTCCCTTTTCCTGCCTGTAGGTTCTCTGTATATGTTTTTAAACCTCCTCAGTTACCCACTGTGCTAACTAACCTGTTTGGCTTTGGGCTAAACCTAAGGGTGTTGCCCTAGTATTCATCCTTTAACCCCTATACAGTGATTTGGACTTCGCTGTAGGGAACCAACCAAGCCACTGCCTCCTGGAATAGTCCTGGTATAGTTGGCTACTGACCCGCCGGGGTTAGAGACACTGGTGCTAAGCACCAAAGAATCAACCATCACTCGTAGTCAGGAAACAAGCTGAGGTCAGGGCAGGCAGAGATTGTGTGTATTGAAGAGACATATCCGAGGTTAGGGCAAACAGAATAACAGGGTCGATAAACAGGCAGAGATTCAATACAGGGACAGACAAATGGAATAAATACACCATCACTGGCTAAATACAGGACTAGGAACCTAAAGCTCAGGCACCTTCCCCCTGGAGACCTTCCCGAGGGAATGCAGGCCAAAGCTGAAGACACCAGAAGCTAGGACCACCACCACCAGGTGAAGGAAGGCTAGTGGAACCAGTCCACCACGCAATTAGAGGGACCGTTTGGGTGAGCAGTGAGGTGCCCGTGCCTGCAAGGAGAAACAGAGCAGCGATGGACACGGGAAACCAACAGTTAATAGTAGAAAAGGGAAATGAAGCTGCAGCTTTGCATCTCTGAGACTTCATGCTGTGAGAGGGGAGAGGAAGCAGCAGGGAAATTCATTTGATTGGTTCAGAGCACACTGCATGGATCTGACATCATACCAGTTTAAGCCTGCCCACTGAGCATGCATGGAGAAAGAAAATGTATATTTACAGAGAGAGAGAGAGAAGGAAAAAATTCCCAAAATATGCAGTTTAGGCATAACAATTCTGGCTCTGCTACATTAAGTACACATTTAGAGCTATCATCATCATGTGTTACAGGAAATATTAATTTTAATAAATAAAAGCAATGTGGTCATGAGGCTTGGGAAGGCTATATGCATATGAATATTACACTGAGGGTCAGTATAGGGCACTATTATCCAGGAAATATATGTTGTGTATGATAAAAGGCAATGCACAGCAGAGGTTTGATGCTTCTGTATGATAATGAGGACAGCAAAGGAATATATCGAATGTACACAGTACATCACTGTAGACAAGAGGGGCCGGCAATGAGTCCAAAGGCCAAATATGATTGTGTTAATGACTAAAAAGAAAGCATGTATAATAAATCATTATGAGATGAGACATTACGGTTACACAGACACACAGTTCATCGGCTGAAGAGGTTAAAGGGTTTCTCTGTTTGGGGAACCTTTTTTGTGGGCCTGTTTACATGCTCATCTGGCTTCTTTTTGGTAAGTCGTACCAGCTTTGCAGCCTAATGAATCATCTTTAGGAGGACTTGAAGTGGAATTTGTTTCTTTATAAATCCCACCCACAAATATAATGCCACACCCAAAGACAACAAAAGACAACCTATTTCATAATGGCTTGTAGGACTGGATGGCTTAAAGGGTTTATCCCATGACTAATGTAAAAAAATGAAAATCAGACATCATATAATATATAAAAATGTATTTCTAACAAAGCTAGAACCAGCCCTGTACCTCACATGGGTCCAGACATCTCCCCATTCATTGCTCTGCTAGATTTATATCAAGCCGACAGCTCAAGGGGAGTGTCTTTTCTGCTGCAGAAATGTTTAATACCCAATGAGTTTTTCAATAAAATGTATCTGTATAGCGCCACCTGCTGTTTGTTTTTTCTCTTATTTCTTTTTCCTGCTCACTGAGATGGCCGCACATGCTCAGTTTCATTCTTCAACTGCCTCCTGAGCTGTGATAGGAAGAACTGAGACACGCCCCCTGAGCTGTGATAGGGAGAGCTGAGACACGCCCCCTGAGCTGTGATAGGGAGAGCTGAGACACGCCTCCTGAGCTGTGATAGGGAGAGCTGAGACATGCCCCCTGATCTGTGATAGGGAGAGCTGAGACACGCCCCCTGAGCTGTGATGGGGAGAGGCTGAGACACGCCCCCTGAGCTGTGATAGGGAGAGCTGAGACACGCCCCCTGAGCTGTGATAGGGAGAGCTGAGACACGCCCCCTGAGCTGTGATGGGGAGAACTGAGACACGCCCCCTGAGCTGTGATAGGGAGAGCTGAGACACGCCCCCTGAGCTGTGATAGGGAGAGCTGAGACACGCCCCCTGAGCTGTGATAGGGAGAGCTGAGACACGCCTCCGGAGCTGTGATAGGGAGAGCTGAGGACACGCCCCCTGAGCTGTGATAGGGAGAGCTGAGACACGCCTTCCTGAGCTGTGATAGGGAGAGCTGAGACACGCCCCCTGAGCTGTGATAGGGAGAGCTGAGACACGCACCCTGAGCTGTGATAGGGAGAGCTGAGACACGCCCCCATGAGCTGTGATAGGGAGAGCTGAGACACGCCCCCTGAGCTGTGATAGGGAGAGCTGAGACACGCCCCCTGAGCTGTGATAGGGAGAGCTGAGACACGCCCCCTGAGCTGTGATAGGGAGAGCTGAGACACACCCCCTGAGCTGTGATGGGGAGAGCTGAGACACGCCCCTGAGCTGTGATGGGGAGAGCTGAGACACGCCCCCTGAGCTGTGATAGGGAGAGCTGAGACACACGCCTGAGCTGTGATAGGGAGAGCTGAGACACGCCCCCTGAGCTGTGATACGGAGAGCTGAGACACATGCCCCCTGAGCTGTGATACGGGAGAGCTGAGACATGCCGTGGCCAGCTGGGTTCCTAGTCTCAGCATAGCACCTTTTGGAAAACTTGGGGCTGGTTTCCTCCACACTAGCGAGTCAACACAACAATGACGTTTGGGGTGAATGACCCCATATAAGCCGTTCAACTATTCAGAATCTAAATGTGGGACATCAAGACATCCACCACTACATCTCAATGCAATTTCCTGGCAGCAGGCCATGAAGGCTTCCAACCGCTCAGACCATCTTATAAGTAAGATTATTCCCATAAATCTTTTTGGCAACATCTAATATTAAAAATTCCTAAGCAGGGCAAGGACCTTCCAATCCCTCCTGGCACACAGAAGTAGCTCCCGTGCCATGCTACCCATTACTTTACCTTTCAGGGACTGTTCTTGCCTTCAGTCCTTGGCATATGACACTTTTATAATAAAGCAGAGGTAAACATTGTTCATTAGTAATTACTTTGACCTACTTCATAATACCAGAGGCCCCGGAGAGGAAGCAGCATGAGTTATATTAACATTGCTAAAATATTCGATTCTCTCCACGTGGCCATTTAAAAAAAAAATTATAAAATAGTCTCTGGCCCCACGGAGGCCATTCAGATTTACTTAGCATTCTTTCACAAGTTTAGTTTTAATCCAAGTAACGAGAAGGAACACTAATCATACCAAGAAAGTTAATCTGCCCAGAACATCAAGGAAAATATCAATTTACGTTTGGGACCTACATGAGAAATTTGTCATTTTCTGTCATTAAGAAGATGTTGTTTTTAATTAAAGGGAATGTGTCATTAGAAAATAACCTTCTTGTTATTAATTAACCCTTAGGATACCTGAGGTTTTTTTTAGTTTTTGTGTTTTCATTTTTCTTCCCTATTTTCCTTAGTACATAACTTTTTGATATTTCTGGTCACATAGCTGTATGAGGGCTTATTTTTTGTGGGACAGGTTGTACTTTCTAATGCGATCATTAATTGTGGCATAAAATGTAGTGGGAAGCGGTAAGAAAATTCCAAATGGGTTTGAATTGGAAAAAAACTTAATTCCTCCACCGTTTTACTGGTTTTGTTCCAACGGCATTTTGTTTACGGCAAAACTGCCCTTCATTCTCTGGGTCAGTACAATTACAATGATACCCCATATGTGTAGGTTTTGTATGTCTAAATAGTGTAAAAATAAATGTAAACTTTGATCAAAAAAACATTGTTTTTAACATCACCATATTCTGACCTCCATAACTTGGGGGTCATATTCTGACCCCCGTGTACGGTGCTGCGGTGCTGGTAGTGAAGGGGTTAATCATGTTTTTATGTTGCACATAACTTTGTTATTTTTGTTGATCTTTGTTTTAATTTTCAATTTAACTATCTATATAAAAAAAAAACTAAAAACTAGAATTGTGCAGTTTTCACACTGGCCACTAGGCTTAATAATATGCTGTTCTGTACAGATCACTTTGCAGTAGCCGTCTCGTTATCATCACAGGCAGGATTACAATGACAGGTAACACCTCTGTATAAATAACAAAGGACCCACCATTCACAATAGGTGATATCACAGCTTATCTGCTCCCTTCTTGACCTTTGCACAAGTCACAGAGCATGCCTAAAAAAACCTCTCCCATAGATGTCAATGAGGTCCCTTCCTGTCCATTGTGTCTATGGGCCATGTGACTACTGTCTAAGAACAGGAAGTCTTGACTTTTAGGTCTAGTGGCCAGTTCCAAAATTACAGGAGTTTAATATTTTTTTTAAAATAGATTGGGACGTGGATTTATTTTTTTTTTCAATCACCAAAAATTCATTTAAAAATGTTTAAAATAAAAGCTTGATTTAATCAATAGGTAATTTGGTGACATGTTCCCTTTAAGTCCTTTCCAAGTATTTGAGAAAATGAGGTCAATAAAGCCGGGTAGAGGCTCCTTCATGAAAAATACAGGTTTATTTGGATATTACTATAATTCCCGCACCATAAGATGCAACAAATCAAAAGATGCACCTAGTTTTTAGAGGAGGAAAAAAAAAAAATATATCAGATCCCCTAAATCAGACTCTCATTCCTCATGACACTTCAGATCAGACCCCCATGGCTCATCAGACCTCAGATCAGAGCCCCATCAGAGATCATACCCAGATCAGACAGCCATTCCTCATCAGACCTCAGTATAGACCCCTTCAGACCTCAGATCAGACATAAAATAAATAAATGAACTTACCTCTCAAGATGGAACCGCCACTCCTAGATCCAGCGCACCCTTCCTGCACTCACCGCTCCCTGGTCTTCTGTCGTTGCCTCGCTGCACTGTGACTTGACATTGTGCGATGTCAGGTCACAGTACAGGCGCTGGCGGAAGAAGCAAAGGGATCAGTGAGTAACAGCCAGCTTAAGGAATGTTGTATTCACCGCTCCCCTGTCCTACAGTGTACTAGTGAGCACATGCATAATGGAGGCGTACACTATTAGTTGCTTGGGAAAATGTATCTTATGGCACGGAAAATATGGTACTTAAAGGTAGTGTGTCCCAGATAAACCAGACACAATGCCTTTTAGGGCTAGATCAGCAAAATGTAATGATAACTGTAACTGATCTCCTAGCACCCCGACCGGGTACCTCCGTTGATGGATGCTCCCAGTGCTTCCCGAGGACTCCAAGCACTCCGCTCTACACCAAAACCACCACAGGAGCCAGGAACAGCTCTTACAAGAGCTAGTAGTTATGCCAGGGAAGTATAGCAAATCTTCAGCGTATAGCAATCCCCCAGTGTCGATCAGTTACCCAAACACCAGCCTGAACTTGGTAAAGGGTAAAACAGGAACTCTCTTTTTTTGAACACACAAGCATTGATTTATACACAACTTAATCACTCACAGAAAGAAAACACACATTTTTCCCCAAAACACAGAAAACACCCCAAAACCCCACATATCCCCACAATGTATACATCCATGGATAGCTCTGATCTGGGTGAACAACATATCCCAAAATCACTCAGATCCGAGCAGGGGTTCCCGAATTCCATGGAAGTCACATTTGACCGGCCGCAAGCATGGCTTTCCTGCCCAAAACAGTTCCACAGATTTAAGCTGTGCGGCCGGTCTGTCTTCTCCTTCAAAGATAGTATGGGCCATAATCCTGGGGCAAGAGGCTAGTAGCCAGGCCCCTCCAAAACCCAGTGGCGAGGTTGGTTTCGCCACAATAACTTTCACTTTGCAATCCGTTGCTTCAATCTGGAGAAGAAGAAATGCTCAACTGCATATGGATTAAAAGTAAAGTGCACTGAGGGCGGGCCCAAGCCACTCGGTGCACCCCTGCTCCTCCTACTTCCTTTGTCAGGCTCTCCCTCTCCTTCCTGATTGCCAGTGCCAAGTTCCTGCATAGTCATCTCACCTGTCCATCAAGGAGAGGAAGGGGGTGGGCACTATTTGCTCTATATAAAAAGCAAATAAAATATAATGAAGGGCCTACAGTAATGCTCCGCAGATATACTCCACTTAGCAATGACACAGACAAACCAAACTATGTGAAGCAAAAACGTACAAACAGTGATTCTGTTCCTTCACTGAGTACAGGAAGCGGCCGTTAGCTTGTACATAGCCGTCTTCCTATTTTTGGCAGCGGGGAGCTTGTTACAGGCAGCTGTGAGATCGATGAGCATCTCCTGAGAGGCAGCTGCGGTCCAGATGTGGTACACAAAGAGCGCTGACCTTTCTGTCAGTCAACAGAACAAGCCTTGTGTACTTGGAGATCATTTAAGGAAATCCAGGCTGCCGTAAATAGCTGCGATGGCTGTAGGGCGCGCAGAATTAAACTTTTCGATCGGCTTAACCCCTCTGGTGCCAAAGTGAAATTAGTTGTAATTTACGCAGTGGTTTGGAGAGAAATGTTTTATACACTTGTTACAGAATTAAACTTGATTTTGTTTCATAATCCAAAATGTATCTAGTAACCACCACCACCATCCTGACAACCCTATATGCTCTATAAGAGGATATTGAGGTCATCGAAGGGGTGCTCTGCCTAAAAGGGTCGGAGGGACTTATTATTAATAATTTATATATTTATTATATATTTAATTATGTATATCTTTAGGATAGATCATCAATATCAGATCAAGTACCATCTGTCTACCAATCAGCTGCTTGCAGAACCCAGTGTAGTACCCTAGACCTGTGGGTACTACAACTTTGTATATAGTTTTGTATTGTTTTATATTATATCATGTATTTTGTATTGTATTATGTGGCCATATCTACCATTTAAGAAATGGAAGGCAAGGGTTAACCAGGAATAGGGCTAACCACCCTGTTCCTCCTCTCTTGGTAGGAGTGGGCTGGTCCTGCTTCCTGCCCGAAGGGGGAGTTCCTGTGAGGACGTAATGTAGAGAGGAGGCACAAGTCAGGGCTCCTGCTCCTGGAAAGGATTCTCCAGAGAGATCAATCATTCTTCTGCCTCAAGTGAAACCTTGAGAAGCTAGACCTCAGGGTAAACTGCTACATTTAGCATCTATAGACTCTGCTGTGTGGTGAGGGACTACGGCTAAGACACCCATCACCAGACTACCACTAGGCCAGTACTACATAGTGCTAAACTGCAGCCATTTATTCTGCCTCCATATCCTTACTGGTGCCACAGAACTGCACATGGGAAACTGCTGCTATCGAATGTATTGGAAGTTCTTTGTTGCACTTAGTAAAAAAAATATGTTACATTTAATTCTGCTTAATTTCTACTACACAGATCACCAAGGACAAACGGCCTTAAAGAGTACACCGTGACACAACACTTTATCAGGGCCACTGCCACTCCCATCCTCTTCACCAGTGCCTCCAAGGCTCGCTGTGCTAGCACTGGAAGTATACAGCTCCATCCACTTTGTAGTTTTCACGGCTAGTTACTCCACTGTTTACTTGAGCAGGAGCAACACTGCAGTAACCAGCTGTGGCCACTACAAAGTGGATGGCGCTGCATACTTCCAGTGCCTGCTATTGTCCCGAAGCTAGTGCCGGGAGTCAGACCCTGCCAGTCTGCTATTGTTGACCTAACTTGAAGTTCTCGAGAACCCCTCTAGTCTGACTAGAGGGCCGCTCTGTAAGAGTGGCTTACACTGTGGCCCATGTATTCCATGTCATGAGCCAAATAATACTACGACTGCAATGAAATACTGCAGTATCTGGCTGGTTATGTCTTCCGCTGGCAAAATCAGCTATTTGTGCTGGGTCCAATATGAAAGAGGTTGAATGAGACAACCCCTTTAAAGAGGACATGTGACGCTCTCCTGACATGTAAACTCCTATAAATAATGTACCAACTAAATATAATATAACATAACATAATATAACATACAAATTTTATTGAAGACATGGAAAAAAAATGAGATATCTCACGGTCTACAATTGGGCAAGTAATATCTAAAAATGTAATTAAAATTAATAAAAAATAAGATGTAAGATAAGAAATTCATACCCAAGTGAACGACTAAATCACTGAAACCAAGTCACATAGGGAACAAAAGTAATACCAAGTAAAGCAGAGTCACATAGTAAACGAGTATAATACCTACCGCAGACCGGCTGGAAGCCAACTCGTTTTGCCATTGGCTTCTTCAGGGCCCCTAAAGAAACCAATGTCGAAACACGTCCTTAAAGGGGTTGTCTCATCTGAGACAATGGGGGCGCTAGGATATGCCCCATTGTCTGATAGGTGCAGGTCCCGCCGCTGGGACTCGCACCTATCTCCTAAATGGAGCTCGGAAAGTGGTGGAGAGCGCACTGCACATGCTCAGCTGCCCTCCATTAATTTCTATGAGAGAACGGAGTGGTCCAAACTCCAAAGTGGTGGCTAGAGGACTCCGGTCCGGCCACCACCAAGCGCTCTCCCTATACAAGTGAATGGGAGCGTACCGCGCATGACCGGCCACCGCTCCTATTCACTTCTATAGGCGACACGGAAGTAGCTGAGCCAGCGCTCAGCCCAAATTAAGCTGTTTAAAACCACTTGCTTAAATAATAATTCCTTTTGCAGTGGCAGCGGGTCAATTTGTACTGCAGTAGAGCTTCAGACATGTTACAGAGTGGGTAGTAATTGAAATCCCGCCATCAGTGACGAGACAAGATCTAGTGGCTTCCTAGGGAAGGATGTGAAACCGCTGCTGTCTAGGCCTCAGCAAATAAACATGAGATAATCATATGGGGCCACTAAGTGTCTGCCGGGTTTGATGATATTAAATCCATTAAATAAACCATATAAAAGCAAATAATGAGGATATCATGTTGAAGCTGGAAAAGAAAATGTTCAGTTTCAGCCAAGTTGCCGAGTAAATACATATGAAATTTTAGATCTATGGAGGTACCATAGGGACCCATAGAAGTCTATAGGCCGTGCATTACGGCTTCATGCAGCTCAGAGTTGTAATATGCTCATGTGCAGGAAGCTTTATGTATTGGAAAAAGCAGAATTTTTGCAGCCCTTGTGGCCTAGTAGCATGGGACTGACTAACCGGCTGTAGTGTATGAGCCTGGGGAGACCTCTAGGCCGATCAGCCATGTTTTTTTCCATTGGGGAGAGGGAAATAAGTCCCTGCCAGACTCCTTTTGCCGTGGACTTATTCCCCTTGGTACCAAAAATATCGGGTATGTTGTAATCTAACATATCCGATCCTTCATTCCCCCGACATCTGTTTTCTGGAGTGAGTCAGGAATCATAAAAAGCAAACCAAAAACTGCAGGTTCACTCAACTATTACATACTTATCAATGCTGTAGTATTGGAAAAAAACGAAGCGGTTTCTATAGTGTTTATTTTTAATTTTTTTAGAGGTAAGAAAATGCCAGGGAGAATTTGTGTGCTAAGTATTTTTGGAAAAATTCTGCAGCTTTTTATACAGTTTTTGGAGCCAAAGGCAGAATTAGATTCAAGAAGAAAGAAAAAGATAAAGGAATGACTTACTACTTCCTGCTGGATCTACTTCTGGATTTGGCTCACAAAATTTTATCAAAAACTGCAGTGCCATTTTTTTCCCAAAAATACTGGGCCAGATTTGTACTCTGTCAAAAAAGTGGCACAAATTAGCATATCTACACTTTTTTGGACATGCTTGAGAAGGGGTATGGCTTAACGGAAAGGGAGTGTTGCTTTATGGGAAATGGACAAGTTCTAAGATGTGCCATCAGAATTTCCACAATTCTGGTGTCCAAATTCTCAAAGTCATCCAATAGTATAGAGTCAGAGAAAAGTATCTATTCGTGCACCCCTGCACCAGATCTATCATCTAGCCTGAGCCCCTGTTATGAATCTGGTGCCGGTGTAGACACCCGGTCTAAGCTCACGCCATCTTTAGGATTAGTAAATCTGGGCCAGTGTGTGAAACCAGCCATATCAGTAAAAGCATAAAATTGCTAAAAACAGCCTGGTTATTACAGTCCAAAAAATCTTAAAGGGGTTGTTCCATCTGGACATTTATGGCATACCGATAGAATATCTCTGGGACCTTCAGCTATCTCAAGAACAGGGCCGTGCCATAATGGAGAGCGAGTCAAACATGCGCAGTGTCCTCTACATTCACTGTTGTGGGACTTACCAGCGAGACAGTTCTCAACAATTTTTAGAAGTCCCCTAGCAGAGAAAGTCCCGCATCAGCTGCTCGATTTACATTTGTGGCGGGGTCCTGTTCTTTTGATAGAATCAAGCCCCAGAGGTAGGACCTGCTCCTGCTCAATGTTATGTTTGGGCTGAATTTTTCCAGAATGGTCGGTAGGTTGGCAGGGGGACCTGCCATTCCACCTTACTCCAGTAACACTTTTTCACCTGGTCTAAGGTAATCCGAGGTATAGCTACTGGGTTCAGTACTGGGGGAATAAATACAAGCAGAAATGCTCCTTCTGTATCGGAGAGCATGGGAAGCTGGATGACCGGCTGACTGTGTGAGCCTGATATCCTGTTATCCAATGCCGATACTGAGCATAGATGAGGAAATCCTTGCTTAGTTAGCGCCCAGATGGGCAAGGACTTTATTTTGCTGCTTTGTGTTTAATTTTGATGCGGATACGGTTTCACTTGTGTTGGAGGAAAAATTTAGGTTATTTTGGACTTTTTAACCTGCTGTCCTCAGTGAAGTCTGTTGGTAGCAACCCCACCACACATAAGGGGTATACAAGAATAAATAGGTTCATACACATAGCTTGGTAAACATGCTATTTCCAGTCCTCTCGCGCTAGCGGTAACATTACAGCACTGTCATCTTTATGACTCTCATCTCAGTCATGTATGTTTTTTCCTCCCTTTGCTGACGCTCTGTCATTCCATTGCATGTGTCATTGGTCTGTGGCCTTTATTTACTATAAATCTGTTTCTACTGAATAACGCCTCTCCTCACTGCCGTCACCTGTCAACCAGGCTGTATTGTATATACAAAAATAAAATGAGATTCACATGGCTGGTGACAAAATTAATTCCTTGTGTCTCATAAATTTTTTCGCAAAATTGTGAGCTGGAAAATTATTATTTATGATCATAAAACCATACCGATCATGGGTTTTATGACCTGAACAAACTGTATCATAGAGAGCTGTGTGAACCCAGCCTAAAGGTCTGTTCGCACAGTTCAGTACACACTATGCAGTCTACTACCTTCAAACTGAAGATTAGGCCCTGTTCACATAGGAGTTTGGCATGTTTTTCTTGAAAATTGTCACTGAAGTTAATGGGAGAACTGAAAAACAACACAAAAATGTGCATAAAAAACTGCATAAAAAACTAGCATGGAAAATTCAATGGAATTTTGATGCAGATTTTGCGCCTAAATTTTCAGTGTGCTAAATTGTCCACACAATTTCTGCAGGTAAAACAACATATCGGTACGACAACATAGGGTGAATTTTCCACAATACAAATTCTAATTTAATTCCATGGCAAAATTGCAATGAAGCCGGTGCAACATCTACATTTTTTCAGGGAATTTGCTGTGGATTTTACCCTATGCATTGCAAGGGATGAAATCGACAGTGGAACGCCGCACCATGATTTGACATGCTGCAGATTTCAAATCTTCAAATCCGTTTCCAGTGCAGATTTTTCCCGAGCGTGGGTGAGATTTTGTGCACTTGCATTCACTTTGCTGGTACTTTAATACGCGGTGAATTTTCGGCCTGCAATTCCAAACTTATTTAAAGAGGACCTTTCATCGGTCCAAACATTGTGAACTAAGTATCATGACATGTACATCAGCGCCCAGGGATCTCATTGCACTTACTATTATCCCTGGGCGCCGCTCCTTTCTCCCGTTATGTCCTCCGATATGTTCGGGGACTTGGTTATAGTAGGAGGAGACTGCCCTTGTTCTGCTGGGCATCTCCTTCTCCTAGGCTGTAGCGCTGGCCAATCGCATCGCAGAGCTCACAGCCTGGGAGAAAAAACCTCCCAGACTGTGAGCTCTGCGCTGCGATTGGCCAGCGCTACAGCCTGGGAGAGGAGACGCCCAGCAGAACAAGGGCAGTCTCCTCCTACTATAACCAAGTCCCCTAAGTCTCCGCCTACTATAACCAAGTCCCCAAACATACCGGTGGACATAACAGGAGAACGGAGCGGCGCCCAGGGATAATAGTAAGTGCAGTGAGATCCCTGGGCGCCGCTGTATATGTCATGATACTTAGTTCACAATGTTTGGACCGATGAAAGGTCCTCTTTAATGACATAATTAAAAGGGATTGTCTGGGCTTTAGATATTGATGACCTATGCGCTTGGTAATCAATCTCCGATTGGTGGGAGTCCGATATCCAGCACCCCCATCAATTAGCTGTTCATGGTAGCCTCCAGCGCAGGAAAAAGCACAGTGGTCAGAACCAGAAGCAGAAAGCTACATCCACTGTGCATTGCCCATGCTGGGTTACATTTATTCAGGTGAATGGGAGCTGAGCTGTATTAACCCAGCTTGGACATTACACAGTGGAAAGAACTTTTGGCACCCGGCTCTGTCCACCGTGTTTTTTCCAGCATCCATGTCTGCCACAAGCAGCTTATTGATGGGTGACAAATGATAAGTCAATTATATATAGTGAATGTATGGAGAATAGTCCATACGCAACTGGTATGTAGTATACTGCAATGTCAGTAGTAATTCGACATTTTATAAATTATTTTTCGTTTGTATTTTTGCATATTTTTGGGGGAGGATTGGATCGGAAATTCTATATAATGTTCATGTAGTCCCTGAAGTCATGTTCAGCATTGTATATACAGTAAACCCATCAGGGACATTTTCCTAGTGAGAGCATAAAACATCTGCTCAAAATTTCCGCCCTGGAAAATATGTATTTTTCTATGTCTTTTTTTTCTTTCATAATGGAAAAATGAATGTATTATTTTCCACTTTGTAGTACCGAGGAGTCTTCTTATCTGCCATAATAAAAATGATGTATGATAACATTGTTATTTTCCCACCAACGTAGAAATACGAGGGCTTGTTTTTGTGCAGGATCCTGCCTTCTTTTTGGGGGTTATCTAATGTATTGCAGAACTTTTATACATTTTTGGGAGGCGGCGGTGTGAAAAAAAAACAGCAACTTTTTTAGGGTTTTGTTTTTATGGTGTTCACTAGTGATGAGCAAATCAAAGTCAAACGAATTGACTTTAATTCGAATTTCAGGAAAAATTCTATTCACTGTGAAACCGAATTTCCTCGCGCCTCATTGCAACAAATCAATTTTCCCTGAAATGACGGGAAGAAAAAAAATACATACTCACCTCATCCATTTGCTCACAAAGAGGCCGTCACAGACATCTTGATCGATATAAAATCTCGCTTTCGGTGATGTATGATGTCACCACGAGAGCTGGGGTGATGATGTCATCACATCACCGCGCGACATTTCGCGCAGTGTCTTCAATCAAGATGGTCACAGTGGACGTCTATGCGATCAAATGTATGTTTTGTTTTGTACCGGATTAACCCCCTGAAAGCCCTCAATGTTAATCTCAGATGCCGCGATCAGCGATGTACATGGCATCTGAGCGATTCAGTGACGGGGGCAGCTCAATTGCCGCTCCCCGTCATTGTGCCCGCTACATACAAAGCAATTCGGCAAAGCAGCCGAATAGAATTTGTGATAACTCCGCTCAACACTAGTGTTCACTATGCAGTAGAAGTGACATCATAACTTTACTCCGCGGGTCAGTACGACTACGAAGATACCAAATTTCTATGTTTTTCACCTTTTTTATATTATTTTTGTGTCTCTGGATTCAAAGACCCAGAATACTTTTTATTTTTCAGTCAATGGAGTTGTGTGAGGTCTTGATTATTGGAGTTGTAGTAGACATTGGTGCCATTTTAGGGTACATATGACTTTTTGATCACTTTTTTATGTTTTTTTAGCATGTACAGAATTAATAATGTGATTGTTGTATTGTACAGGTCATCACGGATGAGGAAGTACAAATTATGTCTATTTATTTTTTATTTAAAAAAAAGGAGTTTTAAAGGAAAAATAAAGATTTTAGTTTTTTTTTCATTTGATTTTATATACAGTGAGGTACAGAAGTATTGGAACACACTGCGATTTTGCAAGTTCTCCCACTTAGAAATCACGGAGGGGTCTGACAGTCACATTGTAGGTGAATCCCACTCTGAGAGGCAGAATAAATAAATAAGAATTCAGGAAATCACATTGTATGATTTTTAAAGAATTTATTTGTTGTGCACTGCTGAACGTAAGTATTTGAACACCTGGGAAACAGCAAGAATTCTGTCTCTCAAAGACCTGTTACTGTGCCTTAAAAAGTCCACCTCTACTCCACTCATTATTCTAACTCAGCAGCACCTGTCTGAGCTCTTTAAAGACACCTGTCCACCCCACAGTCCGTCAGACGCCAACCTCAACCATGGGCAAGACCAAAGAGCTGTCAAAAGACACCAGAGACAAAATTGTGGACCTGCACAAGGCTGGAAAGGGCTACGGGGCAATTGCCAAGCAGCTTGGTGAAAATAGATCAACTGTTGGAGCAATTGTTAGAAAATGGAAGAGGCTAAAGACGACTGTCAGTCTCCCTCGGACTCGTCATGTTTGGAGGAAAAAGAAGGATGAGTTGCATCCCCAAGAACACCATCCCTACTGTGAAGCATGGGGGTGATAACATCATGCCTTGGGGGTGCTTTTCTGCAAAGGGGACAGGACGACTGCACTGTATTAAGGGGAGGATGAATGGGGCCATTTATTGTGAGACTTTGAGCAACAACCTCCTTCTATCAGTCAGAGCATTGAAGATGGGTCGTGGCTGGGTCTTCCAACATGACAACGACCCGAAGCACACAGCCAGGATATCCAAGGAGCGGCTCCATAAGAAGCATATCAAGGTTCTGGAGTGGCCTAGCCAGTCTCCAGACCTAAATCCAATAGAACATCTTTGAAGGGAGCTAAACAGGGGCGTAGCTAAATGCTCATGGGCCCTTGTGCAAGAGTTCAGCTTGGGCCCCCCTTCCCTAAGTGCTTTGTAGCCAGGGGCAAGGAAGTACATACCCTTTGTGCTGCCTGAGTCAAAAATTGAAATGGCATCCCCCCATGCCAAATTCTTGACCTAACCCCTTTCCTCCAGCCAGAGGTGTAACTTGACCAGCATGCACTTTCTATAATACTGGTGTCTTCTTATGTGGCACAAGGGTCTTTGGGCCCCCTCAAGCTCCTGGGCCCGGTAGCGACTGCTACCTCTGCACCCCCTATAGCTACGCCCCTGGAGCTAAACATTCCGTGTTGCTCAGCGACAGCCCCGAAACCTGACAGATCTAGAGGAGATCTGTGTGGAGGAGTGGGCCAACATCCCTGCTGCAGTGTGTGCAAACCTGGTCAAGAACTACAGGAAACGTTTGACCTCTGTAACTGCAAACAAAGGCTTCTGTACCAAATATTAACACTGATTTTCTCAGGTGTTCAAATACTTCTGTTAAGCAGTGCAAGACAAATACATTCTTTAAAAATGTGATTTCCTGATTTATTTATTTTATTCTGTCTCTCAGAGCGGGAATGCACCTACAATGTGAATTTCAGACCCCTCCTTGACTTCTAAGTGGGAGAACTTGCAAGATCGCAGGGTGTTCAAATACTTCTGTTCCTCACTGTATTTTGACACTTTCTAAAACTTTTTTAAGTCCCAGTAGCGGACTAGAACCTGTGATCCTCTGATAGGTCATAGAATACAGTGATCCATTGTAGACAACATAAAAAGTTGCAAGGATAATAAAAAAAAGTTGATAAATGAGTGTGACCTTGTAATAAAGTCCTGACGATAAATCCGAAACCTCCAGAGCTTAATAAGCGGCATCTCCAGGAGGCCCCCACTGTTTACCCACTATGCTTACTCACACTAAGTGCATTAATCTCGTGAAATCTTAATGGCTGATATAAAGTGAATATTTTCTTAAGGGCTCTCTCATTTGAACTTTAAAGTCTGTTTATAGAGTGGTACAACACGGGGAATGTCCGCCTGTCCTGGGGCTGCAGCAGGTTTCCATCTTTAGTAATGTTTAGCCGTGAGTCTAAGTGATGTATGAACTGTAAAAGGCTAATGGCAACTCATCGTGGCTCAAAATATCACCGCGAAATGTTTATTGTAATCATCCCGACGCTGGCAATAATTACACTGAGAGGTGTAGGAAAAGTAGACCGATCATGCACAGCAGGCCTCGCAAGAATTTATTTCCCGGTACTTACAAGAAGCCAATAAATTCCGTATCTCAGACTGTTTGGGTCAATTTTATAGGAAGTCAGTTAACCCACGAAAACGGGTCAAGAACTTACAAACTACATGTAGATGGTTCGAAGTAAGATGAGCGAATGGATTCATCTCATCAGAGTTCTGCACTCGATGTCCTTAAAGCTGAAGACACTTTTGATTGACAGGACCAGACATCTCAGCCGGTCCTGATATTCTTGCACCTGCACCACTGCTCTGAGTAGCGGCACAAGCCCCTAAGGCTCTGCTTCCGCTTGCGGAGCAGCAAATGTTCATGCATCTCTACCAATAAATGTACTCGCGCACGCACGGTCGCTGCTGCAGTGGTAGGAAGCAAATCCTCTGTGCCCGCACAGGCGAAAGATTGTCAGGGCTGCCCGAGATTTGCAACGCTGTCAGTCAAGTGGCAGCTGGGGGCGTCTTCAGCTTTGGGGAACATCCCCTCGCAGGTTTACAACTCTCCTTGATGAGATGAAATGATTCTTAAGAATCGATCCGTTCATCTCTAGCTGGAACCCATCATCTCATGCCCGCTAGGTAACAATGCCCACCAATGATCCTAGGCTGTTATTGGAGACAGTCAACAAGTTTGTCGAAAGCCATACCCCTGAAAACTTAGCTTAATTCCTATAAAGCAGAGGGACATGCAGTTTTCCTAACTCATTAGGAGTAAAAAGGACTTACTCATAATGTAAATTGTTGGCGTAAAATTGGTGCTGTCTTCGAGATTTCAGCTCTGAAGCCTGCAGAAGTTCTCATGTACAGACCCGGCTCCTGACAACCTGCAACTTCTGCAGAGCTACTGTATTTTTCGGAACCCATACAATTGTATGGGGCCTACCTGTGTGTGCTTATGAAATCCAACATGACCAGTCCCCGTGTCTAGTCTTTCCCATTGTAAGTCAGAGTCCATCAGGCACCACTGACTAAATCTAATGTGTTTGTTCAGCTTTAGTTGAACCATCAGTTGTCCTCAATCTATTGGTGGTTGATGTTGTCCCTTAAAGGAGTTGTCCAATTAAGAATATTCTACATTTTTCAAACCAGCTGCATCTGAGCTTATGTAATTGCATGTAAATTAAAATTTCTTACAGTCGCCAAGTCATTTAATAAACTGTATCTGTACAGTGCCACCTGGTGTTTGTTCTTTTTTCCACATCTCTCTGTCCACCTTGCTGAGGTGGTCACACATGCTCAGTTCCATCCTTTAACCAGCCATATCTACTAGTAGAAGCTGTGACAGTTACACGGAGAAAGCTGAAGCTGAAAGGACATGCTCCCTGAGAAAGGACACCCCCTGAGCAATAATAAGGAAAAGGCGGAGCAGAAAGGACATACCTCCAGAGAAAGGGCGCACTCAATGGGCTGCCAGAGAACAAAAGGACAAAAGGATTGGTTGCAAAAATTTGGTTCGAGCTCTCAATACACATCAGATTGTTGATAGCTCCCGCAGGTTTGTCTGACAATAACTGGAATGAGGGAACTACAGGTCCTAGAAACATTATCAAAATTAGGGTTATTTACTTTAGAAAAAAGACGACTGAGGGGAGATGTAACTACTACGTATAAATATATCAGGGGTCAGTACAGAGATCTCTCCCTTCATCTATTTATCCCCAGGACGGTGACTGTGACGAGGGGACATCCTCTGCGTCTGGAGGAAAGAAGGTTTGTACACAAACATAGAAGAGGATTCTTTACGGTAAGAGCAGTGAGACTATGGAGCTCTCTGCCTGAGGAGGTGGTGATGGGGAGTTCACTAAAAGACGTCAAAAGGGGCCTGGATGTATTTCTGGAGTATATAGTATATGGGATACCGCGCACCTCCTCTCCGATAAATACACTGATTCGCCCACTACAGGCAGCCACTAACACATGTCAATCCAAATCCAAGATTACCTTGCTGTTGATACTGTATCCGTGGCTAATATTCTCATTATCCTTCTCTGTGGGTTTTAATTCAGGGGATATCGGTCAGGTCTCTATAGCATGGAGCGCGCCCCGGCCGGTAGCGCCGCTCCGTATAGTTCAAAAGCTCACGCTCACGTGGAGCAACTAGTGACGTCACTATTAGAGCTAGGGATGGTCGTGAGTGCCAAATTTCCAATGCGTTTCGAACAGTGTGCTGTTCTTCATCAAGGGAATCAATCTGGCTTCCATAGATACCTAACTTATATACTCCATCGGACTTCCTATCTTAGCCACATAGCTTGGAGATAGTTAAAATGTCAACATGCAGGATAACAGGCCGTATTGTATGGATGGAGGGCTTTTTTTTTTTTTATCCCTACAAACTATGTAATAGACTAACATGTATAGGACGCCTATAGTTTTCCTTCATCCACCAATTGGTAAATACCCCAGTGAAGGTAAAGTGGCATGTTGGTGCCCCCTAGTGGTAGATATTCCACCACCTCCTGACCCTTTTTATGCCACTGACTCTGGACTCTGAATGTCTCTGGACAAACCTTTCCCCACAACAGGGATCAGCAACCTCCGGCGCTCCATCTCAATGATCAAGCTTCTCAATCATCTCTTTGCGGTTACCAGTTTGCCATGTAAGACTGGCTTTCCCCCTCCGGGAAACATCTGAACTCTATTACCGCCTGATGTGTCGGAGCGAGTGAGCGGGAATAAGACATGAGCTTGTGTTTCCTTGTTGCCAAGTGATTGTCCTCAAATACACCAGAAATAACTCAGGCAATGATGACGAACAGAAATACTGATACATTGTAACTTTCTAGCAATGGATGGAGACAATTTTATAATGTTTTCCTAAAGTCACGCCAAGAAGGCCGGGCTGCACGCCTCTGTCCGCCCCGACCGCCAGCCCCAGATGAGCTCGGATATTCATACAGAACAAGCACTTGCAGAGGAATCGAGTCTTCCTGATGAGCTCCAGGAATAGAAGCCTGAGCTGCCGTAATAGGTCTCCTAAGAAAACCTTATCAGTGGAATTCAGAGGGCACCGAGCGAGGAGCTAATGGTGTGGGCCGCTTATTGAGAGGGACCTGATGATATAGGCTTCATTTGTGAAGAAATCACTCACCCCTTGCCATATCTCCAGGAAAAAACCTTCCAGACTGTTTACTGTGCAAATTAGAATATCTTTCTGAATGAGTATATGAATGTATGTGACCACTTGGCAGCTGGGTGGTAACTGGGTGCTGTAATGTAGGTCAAATCAAGGACTTACTGTATAATTGATTGGATATTTATTTTTTATTTTTTCATTTTAAATTAAAATAGAGCTTTGCTCGATCTATCTATCTGTCTCATATCAATCTATCTTTCTTATACGGTATCTCTCTATCTATCTCGATTTATCTATCTCTTCTGTCTATCCCATATGTATCTGATTGTAGACACTCTCTTTCCTTTTCTTTTCCATCCAGCCCGAACTGCCATGGCGACTTCTCCTGATGACTGTAGAGTTTGCCGCAAACATCTCTGGCCCCTCACTTTCTGAACCTCTCCCCAGCCTCTATCGCAGGGGTCAGCAACCTCCAGCACGCCAGCTGCTGTGAAACTACAACTCCCAGCATACACACAGGCTCATTTGCTCTTGCAACTCTCGTAGAAGTGAATGGAGCATTCTGGGAGTTGTAGTTTCAGAACAGCTGGAGTGACGGAGGTTGCTGATCCCCGCTTTATAGCAACACAACTCAATTCAGATCCCAAATCAGAGCCTAAACCAATTCAGACCCAGAATAAAGAAAAATGTATAGACCTCAAGAAGTCTTACAAGTATAGGCTATCATCAAAGACTTCTGGCAGGGAATGATTTTGCTCTCCTTTATTGAGAACACAGCTTGGCTAAGACCAGGATGCACGTGAATCCAAGGCTGGCCGTACACATTAGATATACTTTCTTTAGAATGACAGCTATGTCTCCTGACCCCTCCATACACATTTATACATGAACATGTATGTGTCGGGAATGGGGAGGAAGCCACAGTGGATTATGTCCCCAAGAACAAAGAGATAGGGCATTTGAAATCTGAGCAGGTTTGTACGGGTATGGTCAGCTAGATAAGGAGTTTAAACCGCTATATTGACTCAAGAAGACTCAGGCTTTTTGATTGGTGTTCGGAAGTGCATGCTGGGAATTAGACGCTTGTCCATTAGACCAGCACACTATTATAGGATATTTGTCATCTTTTTTCTTCTTGTGGTTGGGGGCTTCTCAGTTTGAAGCCTTAAAGGGGTCGTCTCACTTCAGCACATGGCATTTATCATGTAGAGAAAGTTAATTCAAGGCACTTACTAATGTATTATTATTATCCATATTGCTTCCTTTTCTGGCTGGATTCATTTTTCCATCACATTATGCACTGCTCGTTTCCATGGTTACAAACACCCGGTAATCCAGCAGTGGTGGACGTGCTTGCACACTATAAGAAAAAGAACCAGCCTATGTACGCTACCATGGTCCCTGCCATCAGAGACGCCGAAGCTTTTTCCTATAATGTACAAGCACGACCACCACTGATGGATTGCAGGGTGGTCGTAACCATGGAAACAAATAGTGTATAATGTGATGGAAAAATGATACCAGACAGGCAAGGAAGCAATATGGACAATCACAATACATTAGGAAGTGCCTTGTATTAACTTTCTCTACATGATAAATGCCATTTGCTGAAGTGAGACAACTAGTGTTGAGCGAATCGAAGTTGATGAAGTAGACCAATCCGAATTTCAGGGAAAATTTGATTTGCCACGAAGCCGAATTTCCTTGTGCTTCATGGTAGCGAATCAATTTTCACAAAAATGGTGGTAAAAAAAAAAAATGTAAACACATGTCATCCATTTGCACACGAAGAGTCCTCAGTGGCCATCTTGATTGAAGATCCCACGTGAAATCTCCTGCGCGGTGAGGTATGATGTCACCACGCCGGCCAGCATGATGACGTCATCACGCACCGCACAAGATTTCGTACTTGATCTTCTATCGAGATGGCCGCGAGGGACTCTGCGCAATCAAACAGATAAGGTGAGTATTTAAAAAAAAATAAAAATTTTACAGTTTAACCCCTGACAGTCACAATGGTCATCTCAGATGGCGCGATCAGCGATGAATGCGGCATCTGAACGGTTCAACAATGGGGGAGGAGAGAGGATTGCTTGGGGCACAATCACTGCGTTTCTTTGTGAAATTATTCAAAAGTCCCGATTCGCTGCTTCGCCGAATTTTACTAAAAAAAAATTGGTTTGTGACGAATTACTTTTTTGTAAGTAGTGGGTACAATGACAGGGAGCTGCGATTGCGTTGCTTCCCGGCATTGTACCCCTCGGGTCATCTGATATAAATAAGGGTGGGTTCACATCAGTGTTATGTATTCCGTTATGGCTTTCCGTTATAACGGAAAATCACGTAATTCATAAGACGGAAGTCAAAACGGAAACCTTTGAGAGGCATTCCGTTTTGATCCGTCATAATAGAAGTCTATGGGAATGATAACGGATCCGTTTGGTTCCCGTTATGCAAGACGGAAAACAAAGTCCTGTCGACAGGACTTTTTTTTTCCGTTTTGCATAACGGAAACCAGACTGATCGTTATCATTCCCATAGACTTCTATTATGACGGAAAGCAAAACGGAATACCTCTTAAAGGCTTCCGTTTTGCACTCCGTCATAATACAAGTCTATGAGCAGCATAACGGATCTGTCCTGGTTTACCGTTATGCAGTACTGGACTCCTGCATAATGGAAACCAGGACGGATCCGTTCTGCTGTAATAGACTTGTATTATGAAGGATCAAAATGGAATGCCTCTTAAAGGTTTCCGTCTTAAGGATCCCGTTATTTTCTGTTATAACCATGTTATAACGGAAAGCCATAACGGAATCCATAACGCTGATGTGAACCCGCCCTAACAGTGTCAAATTAAAAAATTTCAAAAAAATCATACTTACCTAATACATTTGCTCACGACAGGCACGCGCACGGGATTTTGTGCGAGATCCTCAAGCAAGATGGGATTTGTTACAGTATTTCAGGTTAAATCGATTCACTACCCAGAAGCATGAGGAAACCTCACTCGTCTCTAGAGACAACCCCTTTAATCCACTGCTCATGCCTCTGTTGATTCAGCAAAGGCCTCATGCACACGACCATTGTTTGAGTCCGCGTCTGATCACAATATTTTTTGCGGATCGCACATGGACCTATTCATTTCTATGGGTCTGCAAAAAATGTGGAAAGCACACAGATGTTACGCGTCGCAGCCATTCAACAAGTTAGAGAACACATCTTAGAATAGCAGTTCTAGAAGGAAAATGCAGCATGCACATGGTCAATAGGCGTACTTTGCAGTTTGTGGACCGCAGAATGCACACGGTCATGTGCATGAGGCCTAAGAAATAGGATCACGTACAGTAGCGGTCGTAGGACGTACAGTGCTATACAGTATACTGCCTCTCCATGCCGCACAGTCTTGTTTTAGGTCCCTTCCAGAAGAGAACATAAGAAAAGAGCTGAAGGAATTACATTGTGTAGAACTTTTTTCTCTGTCCTATACGTTCATGGTGTTCTTGTTTTGCAGACATCTGGAGCTGCATTCACCTGATGCCAAGCATACAGTAGTGTTACGAAGCAAAGATCCAGCGACGGTGCAGACCTGGTTCAATGCGATCCACAGAGCAGTGATGGAGCTGGTGGCCAAGGCAATTACAGAAGTTAAAGATCAGCTGGGCAAAAACGGGATCTCTGGGAGCCAAGAAATACGACATATGGGCTGGTTGGCGGAAAAGGTAAATACTTCTATTGTGTGTCACAAGGTATCGATGGCAGCGACTATTACTCCAGGACTGGCCGTGAACTGAGCGGTCCTCGCTGTTAGTGACCGACCTTCACCACGTACCAGATGAAGATAGGCTTATAACTGTGCGTTAGGACCTTGAAGACAAAGAAAATATCAGATTTTGTGGTCTCTTAACCACTATCTTCCGTTGTATTGGGGACTTTCATGTGCTGGGTGGAAGCTGTTCACATTTCGTACCACAGGGCTTTGACCGATTTACCATCTCGGGACGCCTGGGTCTATTATACTGTAGTTAGGATTTACACCCTTGAGGCCACTGTATGAAACTATTCTCCTCCACTGGGGCTGTTTAGGATTAGAAGAACATGCCTTCTTCGACAAACCGAGCCACACCTGTCCATGCGTTGTGTCTACAGACTTCAGGGGAGTTGAGCTGCAGTACCACACGCTACCTGTGTGCAGGGGTGGCATTGTTTTCTTTGTAGGAAAGCAGCCATGTCTTTCTAATCCTAGACACTCCCTTTAAGATTCACATTGAACATGGGGTTTAGTGGCGTAGACAATGGTTATGGAGATCTCCTTGGCCAAATGAAAGGTCTAGGAAGGCTTGAATATAGTCTGTCAGATTGCATCATGGATCGTCGGGGCCAAACGTGAGGCCATGAAGAGGACATTTTTGTTCTATAGATATATATGGAGAGTTATTGTGTGGAGATTTTTGTTACCCATGATTTTTCGGTGCAGGCATATGGGGAAGTATATGGCTCCTTGTTGGGTCACACCTGCAGAAATTCAGCTTTCCTAGGTCATAAGACAGTCTGGTCTAAAATTGTTCTGTCCTGGGGAGAAGTTTCAAGGGCCTGCTTTTTTTCCCCCAGAAAATAGCGCCAACCATGTCCACAGGTCCTGCCTCGTATTGCAGCTGACCCAAGTGATTAGGCCTGAACTGCCAATAGCAGACATAGTCTATGCATAAGGAAGGAGCTGTGTCTGGGGAAAAAAACAGAAGAGACTTCTTTTTCCGATCCTGGACAATCCGAATTAGGCTACTTTCACACTTGCGTTGTTGTTTTTCGGTATTGCGATCCAGCAGAGGATTTCAATACCAGAAAAATAAACGTTTACGTTCCGTCAGCATTCCGTTTTGTAACCGGACACAAAACCGGTGCAAGCTGCGGTTTTGTGTGTGGTCATAAAAATGGAAAAAAAACTGATCCGGAACTGAAAACAAATGTAAGTCAATGGGGACAAATCAGTTTTTTTTAGGAGCCTAAAAAAACTGATCTGTCACCCATTGACTTTCAGTGTATTCAGTGACGGATCAGTTTTTTCTGTTTTGATTTCATGCAAGCGCATCCTAACGGAACGGATGCCTACTGATGTGCAAAATCAAAATGGGGATTGAGGTCCTCTGCCAGATCTCAATACCGGAATTAACAGCGCAAGTGTGAAAGTAGCCTCATTCGGCTTTGAACAGCGCCCATGTGCACAGTGCTGATGAACAAAAAATAAATAAATGAAAGAAAGAAAGCGTATGGAGTGGTTATGGAATAAGAGACACCTGGGGGGTGGGACTGTGACAACCATTTTTGTGAATTTCTTGTATAGATGAGAAATTGACACAACTCATAGGGTGAGTTTTTGTGTAGCTCTGTCTACACTCTCAGTTGTTTCAGATAGTCTACCAGCTTCTTGTGGGGAGTCGGATGTGCTATACAGCAGCTTGTCTCTCCTTGCCAAACAGAGGGGTTTAAAGGGGGTCTCCCATCAAAGATATTCTACATTTTCCAAACCAGCACCTGGATGTGAATACTTTTGTAATTGCATGTAATTAAAAATTTAGTATAGCCAGTGAGTTATTCAATCAAATGTATCTTTATCCCTTTAAGTCATTTACTACAAAAAACACATTTTTAGATTTGTCCTATATACTACATACTGTACCTTCAAGCATATGAATTCCATTTCCGAAAATGTCCTCACCACAGAAAAATTATCTTGTTATGCTAATTTTTAGAGGCCACGCCCTTTTTGTAGGGTGGTTCATGAAACAGTCCCACAATGAACAGGAATGTTGGTAGCTATGTTTGCTGAGAAGTAGTCTCCGGTCAAAAATATTTCCAAAAATGAAAAAAATGAAAACAAAGATATTATGACTTTTTGAACAGTACAAACCACATTTGTTTTTCGATTGTCTCGGCATTTGCATTTAAACCATTCTATATAATTTAGGCGTCTTCATTTTTCTGCCACCTACAGAAAGACAATAACAATAACATTTACAAAGACAGGTGCACTCTGCGGTCTGACTAGACCAGTGATAGGCAAACTGCGGCTCTCCAGCTGTTGCAAGACTACAACTCCCACCATGCCCTGCTGTAGGATGAAAGCTGTAGGCAGACTTTGCATGCTGGGAGTTGTAGTTCTGCAACAGCTGGAGAGCTGCAGTTTGATCACTGGACTAGACCCTCATCCTGATGTTAAAGGGGTTATCCCATCTTAGACAATGGGGGCATATCGCTAGGATATGCCCCCCATTGTCTGATAGGTGCAGGTCCCACCGCTGGGACCCGCACCTACAACGAGAACGGAGCCGGGGAGAGTTGTGGCTGGAGGACACCGGGTTTCCCAGGGTCCGTCCACCACCAGGCGCAGCTCCCCGCCTCTCCCATTGAAGTGAATGGGAGCGCACCGCGCATGCGCGGCCACCGCTCCCATTCCTTTCTATGGGGCCGACGGAAATAGCTGAGCCAGCGCTCGGCTATTTTCGGCGGCTCCATAGAAATGAATGGAGGGCGGCTGCGCATGCGCAGTGCGCCCTCCTCCACTTTCTCCGCTCCGTTCTCCTTGTAGGTGCGGGTCCCAGCGGCGGGACCCGCACCTATCAGACAATGGGGGCATATCCTAGCGATATGCCCCCATTGTCTAAGATGGGATAACCCCTTTAAAATTGAGAGTTTAGCCAATATATCCTACTGTGGAGGACATATCGGAGCCCGAGCACAGCGCCAAGGTTTCTCATGTAGCTCGGGACCTAACGCTAAACTTACCTGTGCCGTATGGGCAATACCAGGAGCCAGTGGGCAAATTACAGGAGCGCAAGGTCCGACTCACAGCAAACTCCCAGTTTGCACCTACAGAAAGGTGACTATTATGTATCTATTCGATAAAAGGTCAAAAGCAGCCGGTCTATTTGTGTTCAGTGTTTGAAGAGCACCAGAAGCTTGTATAATCAGGGAAATAAAATTCTGAGTTTTATTTGAAATTCTGGTTTCACACTTAAGGTTACAACAACCTCAAATGTTCCACTTCATTCACATCAGCTTGTTAGAAGCTAGATGAAGAGGAAGGTGATCACAAAGTGTCCCCCTGCTGCGACCTCCAGCGATCAGCTGTGATTTGTGGGAAACCTGGCAGAAAGTGTTCAGTTTTCCTGCAGCGCCATCACAGGTGAAATGAGGCATTACGCAATGTCCATTCAAATCCTGCAGAGCAACTGTGAGACGAGGTTCCTGAACATAGGATCCTCAGGATTGGTCATCAATATCAGATCGACGAGGGCTGAGCTGCAATACCAAGCACAGCCACTATACAATGTACGGTGCTGTGCTCCGTAAGCTGTAAGGAGGTTGCGGCAATCACAGGAGCACTGCGGCATCCTCAAATAGCTGATTGATGGTGGAGCCAGGAATCGCATCCCTGACGATCTGATCTGATGGATAGGTCATCAATATTCAACTCCCAGAGAACCCCTTTAACATTTTCATAAATCCGAGCTGTGAATAGGTTTTTTATCATTTTTTTTTTCACCATTAGATTAAAGGGTTATGAATAGAAATGCTACCCCATACCATAATATTCAGTAGTATATTGCAACCAAAAAAGTAAAAAGTAGAAAAAAATATCAAGACATCTGTCACTGAAGGTGTCACACTTTAGCCTTATACTACCGCTAGTGAAAATGAAGGTTTTAAAAAGTGGTGGGGCCTATAGTGCTATATCTGTGGGAAGCTGGGCAGAAAGCTCCCACTAACACTGTCTGCAGGGAGACCAGGCAACCTATAGCCTTGCCCCTTAAAGGGGTTGTCACATCACTAGAACATGCCCCCATTGTCTGATAGGTGCGGGTTCCACCGCTGGGACTTGCCCTGAAAGTGGTGGAGGGCGCACTGCGCATGCACAGGTGTCCTCCTTTCATTTTCTATGGGGCCACTGAAAACACCTGAGCGCTGGCTTGGCTATTTCCGTTGGGCCTATAGAAGTGAATGGGAGCGGTGGCCGGTCATGCGCTGTGCACTCCCATTCACTTCTATGGGGAGAGTGCTTGGTGGTGGCCGGACCCAGAGTTCTCCAGCCACCACTTTGCAGGGCTCCGTTTAGGAGATAGGTGCGGGTTCCCACCGCTGGACAATGGGGACATATCCTAACGATATGCCCCCAATGTCTCAGATGAGACAACCCCTTTAAGTTAGGGTACAGCTGAAAGTGGAGATAAGGCAAGTATTTTGCCTGCTTGAGGCCATTGAAGTAATTAATAGGCATTTTTATGATCTCTAAGCTGTCAACATATATGGCATATCACTAGCATATGCTACAAACGTCAGATAGCTGTAAGTCCCACATCTGAGACCCACTCATATCTCCAGAACGGGGCACCTGAAGTGATAGGAAAACTGCTGCACATGCGCAGCTAATCTCCATTCACCTCAATGGGAGTTCCAAAAATAGCCGAGGCAGCTGGCCCATCTCATAGATTGGTGGCATATCGCTGGGTCCCACACCTATCTCCAGAACGGAAGCCTGCAGAGTGAAGGAGAGTGGACTGCGTATGCGCAGCTGCCCTCCATTCATTTCTATGGGAGCACTGAAAATAGCCCCAGCGGCATGCTTGACTGTTTCGGAAATGCAGTAGAAATAAATGGGAAGCACACCGCGCAAGGCCCTTTAAGGCCTCTTTCCACAGACCAACCTTGCAAACAATTATTGGGAACAAACATTTCTTCCCTGATAACTGCCTGCTCGTCAGAGGAGATGAGAGTCGCCTTTACATGCCGCAATCACCTCTGTATGAGGAGAAGCAGTCTCTACTGCGGCCACTTGTCCCCATACAGATTCACTGTTGTTTGGTAACCGATCCCTGTTTACACAGGATGATCTGCAGCCAGAAACGGTCATTTTGTTGCAAACATCAATAATGCTTTGAGTTAAAGGGGTTGGCCACTATATAAGTACTTTACACAACATTATTGGAGGCAGGGTAAAAATGAGTTTCCAAATATACTTTATTTGTGAATAAATCTGTCTGGTAATCTTTTTATAGTAAGCCACGCGCTCTGAGCCACGCTCTGCCGTGCAGCCAGTTCGTCCATGCCTTTATTGTAACTGCACATGCGCTGCTTTTGCTAATCTGCCTAAGAGCAGCGCATGTCCAGTCTGCCACCGGGCGATCACTCTGATTGGCTAGTCTGTACAGACTAGTCAGTCACAGGATCCTAATGCCGGCTGAAAGGTTCTGATCCCCACAGTCCGTGACTGTGGGGATCAGAACCTTCTAAAATGTGTGTGTGTATATATATATATATATAATATCCACCCCCCCCCCCCCACTGATCCCCCTTCCGGTTCCCTCCCCTCCCGCCCCGATCTGTTTCAGGATGGCCGGAGCGTTAGCAGAGTGTCAGCTATAATATACAGCTCACACTCCGTTTAACCCCTGCCATGCTGCAGTCCATAGGGACCGCTGTATGGAAGGCATTAAGAGATGGAGGGAGCTCCCTCTCTCTCCCATCGGGTTGCTGCAGTGCTGTGGCAGAGGCCCGATGCTTGAGGGGTTAACAGAGGGAGGGACCTCCCTCCCCCATTGGACCTCCCTCCCTCCCCTCGGCGATGTGCCCAGAAAACCACACCTCTTTCGCCCCTCTGGGCCGCCCTTGTTTCCTATGATTACCTCCTCCTCTCCATCCAAGATCTCGCACCTGTGCCGCTCTACATTGTCCGCCACCTGCGCACTGCTGTGCCCATTAGGAACAGGTAGTTGGACTGCGCATGCACGAGATCCTGGTTGTGGAGGAGGAGGAGGTAATAATAGGAAACAAGGGCGGGCCAGAGGGGTGAAAGAGGTGTGGTTTTCTGGGCACATCACCGAGGGGCCTGGGCACTTGCTGCAGTAATGCCGCTCCTAGGCACTTGCCGAACCTCATTAGCATAAGTTTAACAAGTATTTTTTTGAAGATCTCGGCGAGGGACAGAACAAATAAAGGTACCATTGTAATGAGGGCACAGGAGTCTATAACCTGATCTGAGTAGTCTAAAAGGCTCAGATTAGGTGACAGACTCCCTTTAATATTAAATATTATTATTATTATTTTATCATATTTAATGGAAAATAAAAAAAATGTTAACTATGGGTGATATCTTCATCATTTGTTTATTACACAAACCCATCTCATTGGTAAAATGACTGATGTATAATTATGTTTTTTGTTTCGCTTTATTAAGAATTTCCAGGCTTTGGGTAGATTTTAGCCCATGTGTTTAGCAAATATTTTTGGCTCAATTTTTTTATGCTCTTGTCCTGTAGGTAAATAGTTGGGGGAGGGGCGGGTTAGGCTACTTTCACACTTGCGGCAATGTGATCCGGCGGGCAGTTCCGTCGTCGGAACTGGCCGCCGGATCCGCCGATCTGCCGCTGACTGAAAGCATTTGTGAGACGGATCCGGATGCGGATCCGTCTCACAAATGCATTGCAAGGACGGATCCGTCTTGTACATTTTTCTCATTTTTACCGATCTGCGCTTGCGCATACCGGAACGCCGGATCCGGCATTCCGGTATTCTGAATGCCGGATCCGGCGCTAATACATTCAAATGGGAAAAAATGCCGGATCCGGCGTTCAGGCATGTCTTCAGTTTTTTTCGCCGGAGAGAAAACCATAGCATGCTACGGTTTTCTCTTTTGCCTGATCAGTCAAAACGACTGAACTGAAGACATCCTGATGCATCCTGAACGGATTGCTCTCCATTCAGAATGCATGGGGATATGCCTGATCAGTTATTTTCCGGTATAGAGCCCCTGTGACGGAACTCTATGCCGGAAAAGAAAAACGCAAGTGTGAAAGTACCCTAAATGCTGTTCTTTCCATAGCATAAGATACAGATCAGATACATTTTCATTTCTTCGTTCTCATCTTTTCTTTGGCACCTTAAAAGAGCCTTAATTTTAACTTTTTCAGAGGACGTTCTGTTTTTGTCACCATTCATTGTCAATGGGGACAAAACTGTACTGAACGGAACTGAATGCTCCAAAATGCATTCCATTCCATTTGGTTGCGTCCCCATACCGGACAGAAAACTGCTGCAAAACTTTTTAAATTAATTTTTAGTCTCCCTAGGGGACTTAAACACGTGATTGTTCGATTTTTGATCCCATAGGCTGCAGTCAGCTTCGTACTTGGCCCAACAGAGGATCCTTCAGTGTGCGCAGGCTCTGATACCATGATGGGCCCCAGGAGAAAAAATATCCTATTTGGAGCTGCCTTTGGAACCAATCACTTACTACTAGGGTCTATTTCTTTGAAACAAAACCTATTAGACTTTGTTGATGATATAAGGGTTGGGCCCTGAGAATAATTTCCTCTGGTGGGCCCAAGGAACCCCAGTCCGACTCTGGCTACAATAGTATACAATGGGAATTCTCTGTACCTCCTATTAAGCCCTGCCACACCCCAAACCACGCCGCCTTTTATCCATGCGAACTTGGGCTGGTATTCTTTCTCAGGAAAGGTGGCAACTCCACACGTAACTAAGGATCAGTACAGGATAAATGATCTAATATATGTACAAAATCACTCAAATAACAATGGACCTAGCTAATGACTCAAGTACAGTAGACCTCTAGCTGTAGCTTTACGTGTAAGCATAGCACTGAAATGATGCAAGTCCGGGAAAGGAGAGCGGCCAGTATGTCAGCGAGCTTTCCCAGACACCCTGGGTGACATATTTCATTAGGTTTATAGTATGGAGATAGGCATTGAGGAACTGTGGGACACAAGGTGAGAACCCAATTACTGCTTTGATCTTTATATTTTTTTAGTTTGTTTGTGTTTTTCATCGGATCAACAGAATAACAGGATGACGAGTGCGAGCCCCTTACCTCATCATGCTAACTATTATCTGACTCCCCTGAACTTCCTGAACAACAGGAAGGATTTACCGGTGAAGAAAATATTGTCTGGATATATCACATGTATATCCCTGGCAAGTGACAGAGCCAGAGCACGTATCATATTCTGTATACAGGAAGGTAAACCAGAATGACAAAAGTATCCAGGAACTAATTAAAGGGACACAAAGTGCATATAATGTCCGCACAGATAAAGCTGCAAGATACCTATAGGGTACCTTATTATTGCACATAGGTCCGGTTCACAAAAACGTAAGGCATGTTATGGTGACTCTATAAATAATAAAATGAAAAAAAAAAAAAATATTTAAAAAACCCAAACAAATAAAAACAAAAAGAAAAATGTCCAGATTGTAAACGTACTGTGAGCGCTGGAGGTTCCAAGTGATGTGGGTTCCGTTCACATATAGTTCAAAGACAGTACAATCACTGATTCGTGGAGAATATTTTTTCATAGGCGTAGTCAATCACTGGTTATACCGATTGCGGGATCCACTGCAATCTCTGCTCTATTCCCAAGAAATCGTATAAACATAGGCACGTAGTATTAAGATTCAACAGTTCATCACACGCCCAACCCGGGTTTGGCATTTGATGAACTATTGATTTTAAATACTACGTGCCTATGTTTATATGACTTCTTGGGAATAGAGCACAGATTGCAGTGGATACCGCAATCGGTATAACCAGTGATTGACTACGCCTATGAAAAAATAATTTTCCACGAATCAGTGATTGTAGTCTTTCTATAAATTGGAGCAGCGCGGTTCTGACTATACTATGGAGACTCTACTTGAATGAAACGCAAGCACATTACAGACGTAAAAGCATTCTTATTGCAAGCACGTGGTTTCTACAATCTTACACAGAGGCAGTGCAGACTCCTCTCCAGAGCGTTGGCCCCTGTGTCTCAGGCATGCGCAGATCACACCACCAACCAGCACAATGTACACAACTTTCCTGATCTCTAGGCCGTGAACAAGGTCCAGACAGTTGTTGGATGGATGGATAAATAATGAAAGACAAAAAAGTTGTTATACGTACCTCTGTGTGCCGTGGTTACATAAACAACGCTTTACAGAAATTCTCCTACCACAGAGTACCAGGTTTATCCAGTCATGGTTAGCTATGGTCTACTACAATAATACTGCCCCTTATGTACAAGAATATAACTACTATAATACTGCTCATATGTACAAGAAAATAACTACTATAATACTGCTCCTATGTACAAGAAAATAACTACTATAATACTGCTCCTATGTACAAGAATATAACTACTATAATACTGCCTCCTATGTACAGGAATATAACTACTATAATACTGCTCCTATATACAAGAATATAACTACAATAATACTGCCCCTTATGTACAAGAATATAACTACTATAATACTGCTCATATGTACAAGAAAATAACTACTATAATACTGCCTCCTATGTACATACATATAACTACTATAATACTGCTCCTATGTACAAGAATATAACTACTATAATACTGCTCTTATGTACAAGAATATAACTACTATAATACTGCCTCCCATGTACATACATATAACTACTATAATACTGCTCCTATGTACAAGAATATAACTACTATAATACTGCTCCTATGTACAAGAATATAACTACTATAATACTGCTCCTATGTACAAGAATATAACTACTATAATACTGCCTCCTATGTACATACATATAATTACTATAATACTGCCTCCTATGTACATACATATAACTACTATAATACTGCTCCTATGTACAAGAATATAACTACTATAATACTGCTCCTATGTACAAGAATATAACTACTATAATACTGCTCCTATGTACAAGAATATAACTACTATAATACTGTCTCCTATGTACAAGAATATAACTACTATAATACTGCTCCTATCTACAAGAATATAACTACTATAATACTGCCTCCTATGTACAAGAATATAACTGCTATAATACTGCTCCTATGTACAAGAATATAAATACTATAATACTGCTCCTATGTACAAGAATATAACTGCTATAATACTGCTCCTATGTACAAGAATATAAATACTGTAATACTGCCCGTATGTACAAGAATATAACTACTATAATACTGCTCCTATGTACAAGAATATAACTAATACTGCTCCTATGTACAAGAATACAACTACTATAATACTGCTCCTATGTACAAGAATATAACTACTATAATACTGCCTCCTATGTGCAAAAATATAACTACTATAATACTGCTCCTATTTACAAGAATATAACTACTATAATACTGCTCCTATGTACAAGAATGTAACTACTATAATACTGCTCCTATGCACAGGAATATAAGTACTATAATACTACCTCCTATGTACAAGAATATAACTACTATAATACTGCCTCCTATGTACAAAAATATAACTACTATAATACTGCTCCTATGTAGAAGAATATAACTACTATAATACTGCTCCTATGTAGAAGAATATAATTACTATAATACTGCCTCCTATGTACAAGAATATAACTACTATAATACTGCCCCTATGTACAAGAATATAACTACTATAATACTACTCCTATGTACAAGAATATAACTACTATAATACTGCTCCTATGTACAAGAATATAACTACTATAATACTGTCTCCTATGTACAAAAATATAACTACTATAATACTGCTCCTATTTACAAGAATATAAATACTGTAATACTGCCCCTATGTGCAAGAATATAACTTCTATAATACTGCTCCTATGTACAAGAATATAACTACTATAATACTGCTCCTATGTACAAGAATATAAATACTGTAATACTGCTCCTATGTACAAGAATATAACTGCTATAATACTGCTCCTATGTACAAGAATATAAATACTGTAATACTGCCCGTATGTACAAGAATATAACTACTATAATACTGCTCCTATGTACAAGAATATAACTAATACTGCTCCTATGTACAAGAATACAACTACTATAATACTGCTCCTATGTACAAGAATATAACTACTATAATACTGCCTCCTATGTGCAAAAATATAACTACTATAATACTGCTCCTATTTACAAGAATATAACTACTATAATACTGCTCCTATGTACAAGAATGTAACTACTATAATACTGCTCCTATGCACAGGAATATAAGTACTATAATACTACCTCCTATGTACAAGAATATAACTACTATAATACTGCCTCCTATGTACAAAAATATAACTACTATAATACTGCTCCTATGTAGAAGAATATAACTACTATAATACTGCTCCTATGTAGAAGAATATAATTACTATAATACTGCCTCCTATGTACAAGAATATAACTACTATAATACTGCCCCTATGTACAAGAATATAACTACTATAATACTACTCCTATGTACAAGAATATAACTACTATAATACTGCTCCTATGTACAAGAATATAACTACTATAATACTGTCTCCTATGTACAAAAATATAACTACTATAATACTGCTCCTATTTACAAGAATATAAATACTGTAATACTGCCCCTATGTGCAAGAATATAACTTCTATAATACTGCTCCTATGTACAAGAATATAACTACTATAATACTGCTCCTATGTACAAGAATATAACTACTATAATACTGCCTCCTATGTACAAGAATATAACTACTATAATACTGCTCCTATGTACAAGAATATAACTACTATAATACTGCTCCTATGTACAAAAATATAACTACTATATCCTGTATATGAAAGTGATGGACATTGACGTGTCAGACAAGAAACATCAGAGAAAAACACCCTGCAATCATTACTGGAGATCACAAGCTGGTGTGGGACCACCTTGATGGTTGTGTTTACTCTATGGATGTGCCTGTGCCCCCTCCACCAGCGGTGGGATGCACTGCAGTCAGCATGGCTCCAGATACCTGTGACAACCTACCAGGACCTTATTGAGTCAATCCCAGCCTGTCTAGCTGCTGTCCGTGCTGCACATGGGTATTACTCTGGAGATTAGCTGGTGCTCAGAATAACCTGACTTGACTGTGTAAAATAATGTACATCATAACATTATACAACAAAAGAAAATTGCGAGTTCCCTATTCTGGGGTACTGCGTGCACAATGTTAAGGCTGTGGGACATGTCTTGATGGCTTGTCACATTACTTCTCAGTTGGTGGCTGGCGTCACTATGTCATGCCCTCCACTGGTCTGATCAGCTGTTTGCTACGGGGGAGCCACAGTATTTATGTTCATTCACTTTATATCAGCCTCCAAAGTATACAGAATGTCCATAGAACCATGTTCAGCCACCACTATCAGTTATATGGTTGGGTTCTCGACACACCTGAGGGAGATTTATCAAAACCATACTTGCTAACTTTTGATATGTGACATCAGGGAGACTCAAAGGAACTCTGTATAAAGTGGCCACACAAACATTTTCCACATATATATAGGGCATCCCCAACCTTAGGCATTTAAATCACTGATAGTGGATATGACTCACTGCATCATATCCTAAAATGAATACAGACCCCAAACTAGACCCCCTAAATAATAGAGACCCCAGACCAGATCTCCTAAACCAACACAGACCCTAGATCAGACCTCCTAAACTAATACAGACCCCAGACCAGATCTCATCAACTAATATAGACCCCAGACCACAGCACCTAAACTAATACAGACCCCAGACCAGATCTCTTAAACAAAAAGAGACCACAAATCAGACCCCCTAACCTAATACATGCCAGATCTCCTAAACAAAGAGAGACCACAGCCCAGACCGCAGAATAAATACAGAACCCAGACCAGATCTCTTAAATTAAGACCACAGACCAGACCCCTTAAACTAACACAGACCCCAGACCAGACCCCCTATCCTAATACAGACCACAGACCAGATCTCCTAAACAAATAGAGATCACAGCCCAGACCCCAGAATAAATACAGAACCCAGATGAGACCTCCTAAACAAATAGAGACCCCAGACCAGATCTCCTAAACTAATAGAGACCCCAAACCAGACCTTGTAAAGTAATACAGACTAGATCTCCTAAATTAATACAGACCCCAGACCAGAGCTCCTAAACAAATACAGACCCCAGACCAGAGCTCCTAAACAAATAGAGACCACAGACCACACCCTAGAATAAATACCGATCCAAGACGAGAGCCTGGAATTAATAAAGACTAGAGTTGTACTCAATTTCCCCAAAGGGAAAGGGTAAACTGAGGGAGGGAGATCCCTCCCCCATCAGGCCTCTGCGCTGTGGCAGCATCCCGATGGTTACCATGGCAACCAGACGCCTTCACAGGCATCCGGCTTTCTGTCGTATATCTAGCCCGACCAGGTTCTTGCTAAAGGCAGGAGCCTGATCAGGCTTAGTGTGAGTTCAATACACTGCAGTGTACTGCAGTGTATTGTAAGCCATCAGACCCACTGGATCTTCAAGAACCAAGTTGGTCTGGGTCCAAAAAATATTTAAAAAAGTTAAATTAGTTTAAAAAAAATTTATAATAAAAAACAACCTTCCTATATCCATAATAAAAAACACTAAACATGTTTGGTATTGCCGTGTCCGTAAGGACCTGATCTATAAAAGGATCATGTTACTTTTACTGCATGGTGAACACCATAAAAAAAAATGAAAAACTATGATGGAATTGTAATTTCGGCCACCACACTTCCCAAATAATAGTATAAAAAATTATTTAAAAAGTCATATGTATCCAAAATTAGCACCAAATTAACCATGACCTCATCCCACAAAAAATGAGCCCCTACATAAGCCAATCGTCCAAGAAATAAAATAAAAAATATGGCTTTCAGAAAATGGAGACACAAAAACTATATATTTTTTCAAACATGTTTTTATTGAATAAAATAAAGTTCAAAAACCTGCACATATTAGGTATCGTCATGTCCGTAACGACGTGCTCTATAAAAATAGTATGTGATCCAACCCATCTGGTGAACACCATAAAAAAATATAATAATATGTGCCAAAAAAGCCATTTTTTATCATCTTACATCACAAAATGTGTAATACCAAGCAATCAAAAAGTCATATGTGCCCCATAATGGTACCAATCAAACCGTCATCTCATCCTGCAAGAAATAAGAACTTAGCTAAGACAATCGCCCAGAAAATAAAAAAATATGGCTTTCAGAAAATGGAAACACAAAAACATGATTTTTTTTTCAAAAATGCTTTTATTGTGTAAACTAACATAAAAAAATGCACGTATTAAGCATCGCTGTGTCCATAACAACCTGCTCTATAAAAATAGTATGTGATCCATCCCGTCTTGTGAACGCCATAAAAATAAAAAAAATATGTGCCAAAAAAGCAATTTTTTATCATCTTACATCACAAAAAGAAGGGTTGTTGCGGGTATCGAAATTTCGATACCCAATCGATACTTTTGTCCCGGTATCGATACGATACCGGGATTTCCGGGTTTTTTTATACTGGGCTGCGCTGCTGCGCAGTCTAGTATCTCTGAACATGAGCGTGCTGCTGTCAGCGCGCTCATGTTCTCTCAGCAGCACAGGGGAGAAGGAAGCAGTCTCTCCCTCCCCCTGTGCTGCTGCTGTCGCCGCTGCCACCAATGAGAAGAGAGGGGCGGAGGAGGGGCGGGCGCACTGCGCCACCAATGATAGGACTATTCCCACACAGAGCGGCGCCCAGCGATGTCTCAGCACTCACCATTATTCCTGGGCGCCGCTCCGTTCGCCTTCTGTGCGCCTGTGCCCAATTACTCCTGCATCTCCTCTCTTTCTCCACATGCTGATTACTATCGGAGCGATGGGAGGAGACATTAGCTTCACTAGTGGGTGTTCCTTCTCCCTGCACTGCGATTGGACAGCGCTACAGCCAGGGAGAAGGAACCCCCACTAGTGAAGCTGATGTCTCCTCCCCATCGCTCCGATAGTAATCAGCATGTGGAGCAAGATAGGAGACAGTAATTGGGCACAGCGGGCGAACGGAGCGGCACCCAGGACTAATAGTAAGTGCTGGGACATCGCTGGGCGCCGCTCTGTGTAGCCTAATACTTAGTCTGGACCCAGGAAAGGTAGTCAGTCAGTCTTTAACACATAATACAGGAGGCGGGTGCCGGCAGCAGAATTGCATTGCTGGCACCCTGCCCCTGACAGGGAGCTGCGATCAGCGGCAGTTAACCCCTCAGGTGCGGCACCTGAGGGGTTAACTGCCGCTGATCTGCCAGTACCCGCCTCCTCTATTAAGGGGTAATTATCATTGGTGGTGCAGTGTGCCCCCCCCTCAACCCCCCATCCCATTAAAATTATTGGTGGCAGAGTGTGCCGGCCCCTCTCAAAACCCCCAGTATTAAAATCCCTCGTTGGTGGTGCAGTGGCAGCTTCTGATCGGAGCCCCAGCAGTGTAATCCTGGGACTCCGATCGGTTACCATGGCAGTCAGGACGCTACTGAAGCCCTGGCTGCCATGGTAACATCCCTGATGCTGTGTGCACAGAGCACAGGGACAGTGTGAGGTCTTATTCACCCTGATAGATCTCTATCAGGGTGAATAGGACAAGGGATGAAAAAAATCCCAGGTTCTAGCCCCCAAGGGGGGAAATAGTTATTAAATAAAAAGTGTAAAAAAAAAATATGAAGTATAAATCACCCCCTTTTCCCAATTTCACATATAAAATGTATAAATAATAAACATATTACATATCGCCATGGCTTTTTTGGTTTACTTTTTTTCGCGTGGTATTGAATGGTATTGAGTATCGCAATACTTTTTCATGGTATCGAAACCGAATCAAAAATTTGGTATCGCAACAACTCTAATACCAAGCGATCAAGGCCAGCAGTCTCAGCCGCAGCCAGCAGTCTCAGCCACAGCCACCAGACAGCAGTCTCACCCACAGCCACCAGTCAGTGCCAGCAGTCTCAGCCACAGCCACCAGCCAGTGCCAGCAGTCTCAGCCACAGCCTCCAGTCTCGGCCACCAGCCACAGCCACCAGTCAGTGCGGTCAAGTTCCCTTGCCATTTAATATAGGCTGTTCCTACTAATGTTTATGCACTACTGTTCTAGCACCCGTTATTGTAACAGGCTTAATGGCTAGTCTCTGTATACAAGACGTATGCACGTTCACTTTTAAGTAATTTTTGTTATCTTTGCACATTCAGGACTTTTCACCAGTAAGGTTTAATAGGATATTGACGGCCTGTTGTTTCCAAGGTCCGCTCAGCTCCAAATTATCTTCTGCTTGACCTTAGGGGCTCTATTTTCGGCCAGAGCTTGCCCAACCGGCTCTGGTACTCTGGTAGGACAGTCCAGCCCTGACTAAAGATGAGGGAATGAATCTAATATGCCAGCCCCACCACAGGTGAAGAAGTGCCCACCCACTGCTAGATTGATGGGCCAGACTTTTAGCCCAGCCCTGACAATTTCCTGCCTGCTCCACTGCTCTAATTAGCCAAGCGAGGGCAGAGGGTCTCAAATAAACTGAATTTCAAAATGGCATCCAAAAACGATTCCACCACCAAAATAATGCAGCCTCCCTTCCAATTAATACTTTCACACATTGGAGGTAAATTTTCTACACATGATACTAGTTAAAAGGGTGTGATCAGACCTGTATTTGATATTGCTAACTGTAGAATAATCCTGGTTTCTCAATAGAGAACTTCTACAAATTGAAAATGAACCTCTCAAATAAACCATAATTATAGGGCAATATCAGGATGATGAGCCCAGTTCCCTCAGGCATTTGCATAATATGCTCATTAGGATATACAATCTCGTTACCGCCGTCAGCATATTGTCAGGATGTATAATTGCCCTCCCTGGAAAACTCGGTTTGAAAAAATACATGGGGTGACACAAACAGCTCTGCTCCTCTAGCGCTCTACAGTGTCACTGATCCACTTTGGTTCCTAAATATACATTACACAATCGCAGTTCTGATGGATCCTTCGGGGAAGGTTGCATTTCTCTATTGAAGTCATGTCCTTATAGAACTCTTTCTATTACTGTGAATTTAATGCCTGGCTCCACTGCAGGTTACTTATCCACCATTGACTTGCAGTCTGGGGGATCACCATGAGCATACATTGTAGCATGGTGGCTGGTAAAGTACTGAAGGGGGAGTATATTTCACTCAAAATGCTCCGACTGGTGAAGTTAAAGAATTCAGGAAAGCGGGGTGGTTTAAGCAAAGTGTGCTATGCTGAGGCACCTTTCTTTTAAGTGTTTATGGGCCTGGATTTTTATGGAATAGCAAGTACATAGGTGTTGGTAGTGGGATGTGCCATTCCCCCCCCAACTCCAGTAGAACAGTTTCCCCAAGCCTGAGGCAAATTCAGGTGTTACTACTGGGGGAATAAATAATTCAATATCAGAAGCCTGTAGCTTCATGACCTGTTTCCTGTATAAAGCCTAAATCTTCTTGTTATCGCCCATTCACACGACCATATTTATGGGTCCATACTGCAGTTTTATTTCAATAGGTGGATAAAAAGATGCGGACAGCACTGTACTTCCGTTCCGCGGCCCAGCAAAAAAGATAGAGCATGTCCTATTCTTGTCCGCAATTGTGGACAAGAATAGGCATTTCTATCATAAGACTGGCCATGTGCGTTTTGCAAAATGCGGAACGCACACGGGACGGTATCCATGTTTTGCGGACCCGCAATTTGTGGACCGCAAAACACATATGGCTGTCTGAATGGGCCCTTCTGCTGAGAGCATAGGTGAGAGAAAACCCACTGTTTAGTTAGCTCCCACACAGGCAAGGACTTCTGTTTAGTTGTTTAAGTTCTATTTTGGTGCCATGGATTAATTTAAGTGACCGTATAACTTGGATGGAAAATAAACGGTACTGGGCTTTTAAACTGCTGAAATCTGTCATCGACGACCCCCTTCACACATGATCCAAACAGCAAGTACAGTGCATTCGGAAAGTCTTCAGATCCTTTCACTTTTTTCACATTTTGTTATCTTTCGACCTTGTGCTAAAAAACAAAAAATAAACAAAACAACAACGTGTTTCCCCCCATCAATCTGCACTCAATATCCTATCACAGCAAAGTTTAATACCAAATTTTTGACATTTTTACAAATTTATTAAAAAGGAAAAATGTGTATTTCGCTTGAACATAACTATTCAGATCCTTGGCTATGACACTTGAAATTTAGCTCTGGGGGCCTCCCATTCCTCTGGATCATCTTTGAGCTGTTTCTACACCTTGATTGGAGTCCACCTGTGGTAAATTTAGTTGATTGGACCTGATTTCGAAAGACACACCCCTGTCTATATAAGGTCTCACAGCTGACCATGCCTATCAGAGCAAAAACCAAGCCATGAGGAGGAAAGAACTGCCTGTAGAGCTCAGACACAGGATTGTGTGGAGGCACAGATCTGGAAAAGGGTACAAAAAATGTCTGCTGCACTGACAGTTCCCAAGGATGCAGTGGCCTCCATAATTCTTAAATGAAAGAAGTCTAGAACGACGAGAATTCTTCCTAGGGCTGGTTGCCCCATGAAACTAAGTCATCAAAGGGAGAAGAGCTTTCATAAGAGAGGTGACCAAGAACCCAATGGTCACTCTGGCTGAGCTTCAATGATCCTGTGTGCAGATAGGTAAAACTTCCAGAAGGTCAACCATCACTACAGCATACTAACAATCTGGGCTTTATAGCAGAGTGGCCAAAAAGAAGCCTCTCCTCAGTAAAAGGCACATGAAAGCCGTCTAGAGTTTGCAAAAAAAGGACTCGCAGACTGTGAGAAACAAGATTCTCTGGTCTGATGAAGCCAAGATTGAACTTTTTGGCCCCCCATAGGTTGCAAGATCGCGGTGGTCACATTACTTGTTTGCATAACCTTTCCTTTGGCTGTTCCTTGCTTCCTCCACCATGGCGCAGTAACTTGTTGCGTCCAGCGCATGTGCTGATACAGGGGATTCTGCTGCCTGTATCGGCGAATGTGCCAGATGCGCCCAGTTTCCATTATGTGCCTGTACTGTGGAGGAGGAATCAAGGAACAGCCCAAGGAAGTGGTCATTTTGCCAAGTCGTTTACATCCTAGGGATATGGACAATTCCAGTTTGCTGGGTTTATGTCACTGATACTGGGAGCCTTCACCTTCACAGCTGGGGTACAGTACTATAATCAGGTATACCTGTATGTATGAAAGATTACTATCTATAGCCTTTTTATAAATTTATGTAAAAGTGGCCAATCCCTTTAAATCCAAGAAACCCCCCTTAACTGCATTTATTTTTAGTTAAGGGGGGTTTATTTTTAGTTAGGGAGTATGGTTATACTTCAACACAGTTTATACCAGTGGTCAGCAATCTTCGGCACTCCAGCTGCTGTGAAACTACAACTCCCAGCATGCATACTTGCTTGGATGTTTTTTTTAACTCCCATAGAAGTGAAAGGAGGATTCTGGGAGTTGTAGTCTTAGAACAGCTGGAGTGCCAGAGGTTGCTGATCCCTTGTCTATACTATAGTTGTAGAGGTGCTCAGACATTTTGTCTATATTTACACAATTCTAGAGGACCCCTTTAGAAGAGTCTTCATATCATTCTAGAGGATTGCTTTAAGAAAATCTATATCATTCTCCTATAAGAACGCCTGTATCATTCTAGAGTACTCCTTTAAGTGGAGTTATTTATAACATTCTATATTATCCAGTTAAGAGGGTCTTTTGATATTATTTTAGAGGACCCCTTTTAAAGAGTCTTTTCATATCATTCTAGAAGACTGCTTTAAGAAAGTCTATATCATTCCAGAAGACCCCTTATAGTGAGATTATTTATAAGTCCAGAGGATCCCTTTCTTCTAGAGGACTCTTTTAAGTGAGTATTTTCATATTCTAGAGGTCTGTTTTAAGAAATTCTATCACTCTAGAGGACGAGTCTACATCATTCCAGAGGATCCCTTTAAGTTAGTCTAGTCATATCACTCTAGAGGACCCCTTTAAGTGAGCATTTTATGTCATTTTAGGGGACCCTTTTCAGAGAGTATGTTTATATCTTTCTAGAGGGTCCCTTTAAGTGAGTCTTTTTATATCATTCTAGAGCACCCCTTTCAATGAGCTTATTTATATTATTCTAGGAGACCCCTTCAAGTGAATCTTTTTATATCATTTTAGAGAACTTTTTAAAGAAAGTCTATTTATGTCATTCTACAGGACCCCTTTAAGAGAGGCTATTTACTGTCTATCATTTTAGAGAGATTCTGGTGATGTTTTTCTGAAGGACCCCTTACAGAGAGTCTGGTGATGTCATTCTGGAGGACCCCTTACAGAGAGTCTGGTGATGTCATTCTGAAGGACCCCTTACAGAGAGTCTGGTTATGTCATTCTGTAGGACCCCTTACAGAGAGTCTGGTGATGTCATTCTGAAGGACCCCTTACAGAGAGTCTGGTGATGTCATTCTGGAGGACCCCTTACAGAGAGTCTGGTGATGTCATTCTGGAGGACCCCTTACAGAGAGTCTGGTGATGTCATTCTGAAGGACCCCTTACAGAGAGTCTGGTGATGTCATTCTGGAGGACCCCTTACAGAGAGTATGGTGATGTTGCTCTGGAGGACCCCTTACAGAAAGTCTGGTGATGTCATTCTGGAGGACCCCTTACAGAGAGTCTGGTGATGTCATTCTGGAGGACCCCTTACAGAGAGTCTGGTGATGTCCTTCTGAAGGACTCCTTACAGAGAGTCTGGTGATGTCATTCTGGAGGACCCCTTACAAAGAGTCTGGTGATGTCATTCTGGAGGACCCCTTACAGAGAGTCTGGTGATGTCATTCTGAAGGACCCCTTACAGAGAGTCTGGTGATGTCATTCTGGAGGACCCCTTACAGAGAGTATGGTGATATTGCTCTGGAGGACCTCTTACAGAGAGTATGGTGATGTTGTTCTGGAGGACCCCTTACAGAGAGTCTGGTGATATTGCTCTGGAGGACCTCTTACAGAGAGTCTGGTGATGTCATTCTGGAGGACCCCTTACAGAGAGTCTGGTGATGTCCTTCTGAAGGACTCCTTACAGAGAGTCTGGTGATGTCATTCTGGAGGACCCCTTACAAAGAGTCTGGTGATGTCATTCTGGAGGACCCCTTACAGAGAGTCTGGTGATGTCATTCTGAAGGACCCCTTACATGGAGTCTGGTGATGTCATTCTGGAGGACCCCTTACAGAGAGTATGGTGATATTGCTCTGGAGGACCTCTTACAGAGAGTATGGTGATGTTGTTCTGGAGGACTGCCTTGTAGAGAGTATGGTGATGTTGTTCTGGAGGACTGCCTTGTAGAGAGTATGGTGATGTTGTTTTGGAGGACTGCTTTGTAGAGAGTATCTAGCCCTGTAAGAGGCGACTCAGCTGTGGAGGATATGGCTGTGGATTGACAGGTGGGTGGGAGCACTTCTGTATTCTCCTCCATCCTCAGTGCATTAATTCCGCTCAGGAAGTCTTACCATCATTATGGAGCGTTAATGAGTGAAAGAAAAACCCTGGAAAGGTAATTACGGCCTCGTAACTCTGTGCTCGGGCAGTAACTCCCCATTGTCTGAGTAGCTTAATAACGGCCTGAAAAAATTAATAGCCGAGACTTTCAAAGGGGTTTAACTCTTTTCCGCTTCTTAATGAGGCCCAGTGCTAGATGCCTTATTATTTCCCTGATGGATGACAGATCTGCAGCCAAGATGCTGACCCATGCTTACAAAACACCTCATCTGCCACACAGAATTAACCCCATGCCGGCCAACGTGCATCATTCACCAAACATTGAAAAAATGTGAAAAAAAATCGTAGCTCAGAACCCAAGGAGTTAACCATGAAGGAGCTCCTCATTCTATTTACGTACTCTCTGCGTTCCCTTCTGAGGTCATTTAAATGTTTTGTCATAGAATTAGTTAGAGCGTATTGTGAAAAGCACTCGGGGTGTACGTCACGTCTTCATTTTGTCACATTCTCTACAGGATGTCTGTACTCTCAAACTTCTCAAGATATCCAGCTCAAAAATTGATTTAGATCGGGCAAATACATGAACCTCATCCAGTCATGAGATGAGAAGCCAGAAGGTCTTAGAGTCAGTCCAGCTACATATATTCTGTCAGTACCCAGCACTTTATCCAAAAGTATACTTGGTTGATCACATAAGCCATAGTGAGAAAGTGCCTACTTATACTCAGTCATGATGAGCTCCACCTATGGCTTCTCCTTCCGTATGCCACCTAGTTGGCTGACTAAGTTAAAGTTCTTAAGTCGCCATACATATAAAATTTATAGACTATGATGAAACTCTCCAAACATCATCATGGAAGAGACCCTAAAAATGATAAGCTGCTGATACTCCTACAAAATTGTTGACACCATGTTGTCCATGGCTGTCACCCAACCAACATGTTTATATGTGGCACCAAAAGACAGTGATTGACTTTGATGAAACCCTCCATCATTATCATGAGTACAGATGAGCAAAGTTCTTGAAAATTTGATTTGGCTGCTTCTCCGAATTTTACAAAAATATTTGCATTGTGATTTACGGTACTTTGTCATGAAGCGCATTTCTTTGTAAGTAGTGGCTGCAATGACAGGGATTAGCGATTGCGCTGCTCCCCGTCATTAAACCCTTTAGATGCCACGTTCATCGCTGATCACGGCATCGGAAATTAATATTAAGGTCTATAATAAAACAAAAGATAAAATCATACTTACCTCATCCATTTGATCGCGAAGAGCCCGCCGCTGCCATCTCGATTGAAGAGCAAAATCTCACGCGGGGCATGATGATGTCATCAAGTCGGCCAGCATGGTGACGTCATACGTCACCGCACATGAAATTTCATGCGGGATCTTCAATCAAGATGGAGGTGGCGGGCTCTGCGCGCTCAAACGGATGAGGTGAGTATGATTTTATTTAATTTTTTTACCCCATTTCAGGGAAAATCGATTTGTTTCCAAGAAGCACAAGGAAGTTTGGCTTTGCGGTAAATCTAATTTTCTCTGAAATTCAGATCAAAGTCCACTCTGGACAGTTCAATTCACTTAACACTCATCATGAGACTAAAAATTACAAGCTGCTGATACTTCCATAAAATTGATGGCATTGTGTTTGGCTGACACCCAACCAATTTGTTTCATGCAGCACCAAAAGACAGTGTTTGTAGGGAAGACATTGACCTGTGTAAATAGACGTGCTGCCAAGACATCAAAGTTGTATGGAGACAAACTGTCATTATAACGATCATTTGGGCCTATACTCGCAATCGTCTGTCACTAAGAAGTAGAAACCTACTCGTGCCAAAGGACCCCTACCATATGTGGCAGTAAATGTCTTAAAGATCCTTTTATGTTTGAGAAGATCAGCATACCTCCATGAGGATCCCAAGCAAGACTTAATCTACTTCAAAATACCATTGTCTCTGAAGTCTCAAAGTCCTGTAGAGTTTAGAGGAGAAAACGACCTCCTTGTCTGTGCTGGCCCAATTTGGAAACCTGGGTCATCACAGTTGGAGCAATTGTCTTTTATTACTGGTAGTCACACGGTCTGTGGCATTTTTCTAAGATGTACCAGAAGTGTTTGAGAAGGCCACCTCTATGGTGATCCAAAGCCAAACCTGATATACTCCAAAATATCCTTATCTCTTCACTGAAGTCTGAAAGCTCTATGGCAGGGATGGCCAACCTGAGGCTCTCCAGCTGTTGCAAAACTACAACTCCCAGCATGCCCAAACTACCTACAGCTATCAGCCTACAGCAGGGCATGATGGGAGTTGTAGTTTTACAACAGCTGGAGAGCCGCAGGTTGGCCATGCCTACTCTATGGGGTCTAAGAGAGAACCCTACCCTGCTTATGCTGCTCCAGTTTGTGTTATCACTTGGAGCAGCTGTCTTTTATAACTGTGTTGCTGCAATTTGGAGAGTTATGTATTAAGCTGTGCTAGAAGAATATTAAAGAGGTTTTTGGGAATTAAACATTGATAACCTATCCTGAGGATAGGTCACAAATATAAGCTCGGTGAGAGAAGGACCGCTGACCAGCTGTTTGAACTGGCCAGAGCTTTTGGATGAATGCGGCTGCCTCTAAATAGTATACAAAGCTCAGCAACGTAGATTGTAAAGGGGCCGTGCTTGGTATTGCAGCTCAGCCCCATTCACACAAGGGCCATGTAACCAATGGAGATGACGACACATGCCGAGGAAGAGGCCACAACGCTCTTCCAAGTGCTGTGGTCCCTTTCAAAAGCAGATAGGTGTTGGACCTGGCACATCAATCTGCTCAGCTCCTCCTGCTTTATATGCTCTGCACTTTCATGGTGACAGGTTCCCTTTAATTCCATCGTTGGAAGGCCAGATTACTTCACTGCAAGTAAATAGGACACCAGAGGATGAGACATTTCCTCCAGATGATGATGTACACTTTCCAGCTTGATGTCGATTAAAGCTGACATTGTGAAATGAAAATCTTTTGTTTTCTTCACCTATTCCCCCCACCACCCTCGGAGTGCTTTCAGCCACCCACTGCGATCCAGTCTCTTCACCGTCCGCCAGACAGAGACGCTACAAAAGGGGCAGCACTGCCCAACACAGCAAACTCCATATCCTCTGGTCTTTTGTGTGTGTCTGTTCCTGAAAGAATGACAATCATGTAAGGGATGCGGTCGATGATATGAAGGTCTTCCTCTACAAATTGGAGATTTAGCAATAATTATAAAATGCATCTTTTTTATTTTTTAGCATTTTTATTATTCATTATTAACATACAAAATATCAGATTCACAAACAAAACAATAATATCAAAATATATTACCCAACCCAATCCACCCTATTCCAGAGAGGGAGAGAAAAAAAAAAAAAAACAACAACAACTAAGGATGACGATCATCTAAGGGATGCGGTCGATAGGTCTTCCTCTACAAATTGAGATTTATCAATAATTATGAAATGCATCATTTTACATGATGGCAAGAATGGGGCAAATTGTGCAAAACTTGTCAAAATGATGCAAATGACATGATAAATTTCGCACTATTCCTATAGATACTTTTACTCTAAAGAAACACTGTACTTTTATACAATATCATTTCATGTAATAGAGAATGGTGTAAATAGAACATTTTTAAATCATTTAATTTAAAAAATATACCTGCATCCACTTAAAAAAAAGATGAAAAGTCATGGCTACTAGGGGTCTCACTTTCGCCTAACATGCAGTCCACTGCCTGTTGTCAGACAAGATCCTTAGAAACAAACAAACATAGTGGGAAGTAAGGGAACTCCGGTCACTGCATACAGTACTGGCACATTCAACAGAAGGAAGACACCCCTGCTTGTAAGTGAAATGCATCTAGCTGTGCAGCTGAAACTGTCTCTGATGTTCCCGTGACAGGAGATCGGTGAGACTGGCAACACGTGGTTTGATCTGACAGGTTTTCTTTGTGGATCTATGGATCAATTGGTGTCTGTGTTGTTTCTTGGTATGGCAACACCCCTTGCCTCCAGGTGTTGCGTTTGTGGTCATTTAACCTTCCTTATGTATAGCTGCTTCTCCCACCTTGCAGTGCGGTTTACAGCTTCAGCTTATTTTGTGGTTTGCTGGTGTGTGGATCTCGGCGGAGTTCCTGGTGCTTCCTTTGCCTCATTGAAGTTAAGACTTTTTCCTTTCTCTTTTGTACTTTGTTTGGGTCCTGTGTGTTGCTTTTCCCTATTGTTTGAATTAGGCCTGTAGGAGACTCCTGTTCGTCCTTCTTTTTAAATGGAACAGGTAGTCTTGTCCCTGCTATTAGTACCAGGGTCCTTTAGGGCTTGATAGGACTCTAGGTATTCCTGTGTATGAACTCACCTACCTCTGGGGTCTGTTCTACTAACTATGTCATCACGGCAAACAGCAGTTGCAGCCCCCAAACATTTTAATGAGAAACTCAGCTCTGCTACATCTTCTTGTAACCAGAGTCACAGGGCATTCCCGCAATATAAAGCATCTGCCAGCTGTACAGATCTCATTCTTAAACAATAAGACAAAGTGACCACAGAAATGTGGCGCGTGAATTCTCCCTGCGAGTGGGATGCTAGAAAGTGTGTGTTATTTTGAACAGGGCCGCGGTTAGCCGAAGAAAAAGTGACTATTTCAGTTTTTCTATATTTGGACATTGTGGTGGTGATAAAACGTGTTTGTTTGTAAAAGTAAATTGAAGGAAATGAAAGAATCTCTGCAGAAGAATAAGTAAAATGAATATGTGCTGTTCCCTGGGTCTCTGATGTGGCGGGAGGACGTCTCGTACAGCGCTACATGTGCAGATCTTTCATTTAGCAGCAGGGATTGGGCTAATGAATAGGGACAGTAAAGCCAAAGATGGGGAGCTCCAGCATGACTGCTGAGATATAACGCTTGTTAGACTATTCTCTAAGTGGGTTGCTACAGTTTCAAATGTGAAATATTAATAAGGAAAATGGAGGCATCTATTTTTCTCACTTCCCCTGTTGCTCTGACTGCAATTGATACTAAGTAAAATGAAGGCCCCCCAACATCACTTCCAAAATATTGAAACACCAAGGTCTGCTCTGGAGGACCCATCACACCCATGTGTTACACAGATCAGCTGATTGATTTCAGTTGGGACTGTGTAATGCTTTATTTCCCCAGTGGGGGTGCTGCAGGGAAATGATGACAGTTGATTGACTTGCTGCTAGGTTTTCCTCTAAAGACTGAAACTGATCCCAGCCACAAGACACCCTGCCATCAGCTTGTCACCGGGGAACCCTTCTAACAACAAGGTGCTGCCCAAAAATAATATCTCCCTTAATTTTTTTTTTATATTTTGTAGCCAGGTGACCGGTAAGATAATTTATTCTAAAATAGTGACTTTAGTGACCGTGATTTTATCTCATAGCAATTGTCACTTCTCATCCCCACCAGCCATGAGGGTGGAACATATTTCTCCTGGTGAAAAACTGTGAAAAGCTTGAATGTGGTCCTAAATATCATATTAAAATAAGTATTTAGGGAATGTTGTTCATGTAAAAGCATACGTACCTCCCAAAATTTCAATCCCATTTGCAGATACAGTTGTGTTCAAAATAATAGCAGTCAGAAATCACTAACCTGATCAATCACTATTTTTGGAAGAATTTTTTTTTTCTACATGGCAAATAATTTACTAGCAGGTGTAGTAGAGTAATAGAAACCCAACAGTCATGACATGCATGCTGCTGATTCTCTGTAATTCAATCACTTATTGAAAGGGGCATGTTCAAAATAATAGCAGTGTGGACTTCAATAAGTGAGGTCATTCATTCTTTGAAAAAAATTATTTAAGGAACGAAGGCAGCAAATGTTGTACATGCTGGTTACAGTGCATTTCTCTCTGAAATTCTGAGGAAACTGGGTCGTTCCAGACATTGTTCAGAAGAACAGCGTACCTTGATTAAAAAGTTGATTGGAGAAGGGAAAACATGTGAAGAAGTGCGGAAAATTATAGGCTGCTCAGCTAAAATGATCGCAAATGCTTTAAAATGGCAACCAAAACCTGAACGACGTGGAAGAAAGCGAAAACTACCATTCGAATGGGAAGAAGAATAGCCAAAATGGCAAGGACTCAGCCAACAATCAGCTCCAGGAAGATCAAAGAAGGTGTAAAGTTACCTGTGAGTACTGTTACAATTAGAAGACGCCTATGTGAAGCCAAGTTATCTGCAAGAAGCCCCCGCAAAGTCCCAGGGTTGAAAAAAGACATGTTCTGACTGGCCTAAAGAGAAATGGCGTAAAATTTTGTGGACTGATGAAAGTAAGATTGTTCTTTTTGGGTCTAGTGGCCGGAGACAGTTTGTCAGACGACCCCCAAACACTGAATACAAGCCCCAGTGCACTGTGAAGACAGTGAAGTGTGGTGGCGCAAGCATCATGATAGGGGGATGTTTCTCATACTACGGTGTTGGGCCTATTTATCGCAGACCAGGGACCATGGATCAGTCTGAATACTTCAGAATACTTGAAGAGGTCATGCTGCCTTATACTGAAGAGGAAATGCCCCTGAAATGGGTGTTCCAACAAGACAACGACCCTAAACACACCAGTAAACGGCCAACATCTTGGTTCCAGACCAACAAGATTGACGTTATGGAGTGGCCAGCCCAATCCCCGGATCTTAATCCAATAGAAAACTTGTGAGGTGACATAAAAAATGCAGTTTCTGAGGCAAAACCAAGAAATAGAGAAGAACTGTGGAATGTAGTCCAATCATCCTGGGCTGGAATACCTGCTCACACGGGCCAGAAGGTGGTGACTCCGAGCAGCACAGATGTACAGAAGTTCTCAGAAACAGCGGTTATACAACTAAATATTAGTTAAGTGATTCAAAGGAAAGCAAAATCTTCAAATATTTTTCAGTTTATATAGTGAATGTTTGAGTTTGTAAAGAAGAATACAAACACTGCTATTTTTTTGAACAGTCTAATAGTCACTTTTCTTCATTTTCTTTTTTAGAGGAACAACACAAATTTGATATATTTTTCTTCATGTTTTGATTTGGAATAGAATATGTAGTGTTCCCAATGCATTTGTGTGGATGGAAATAAAAGCTATTAGAAGGATTTTGAGCTTTATTCACTTTTTTAAACACACTGCTATTATTTTGAACACAACTGTATTTAAGCTCCATACAATCTGTCCAGGAAAGCCCAAAGAAAGCCTTATCTCTAAACATCTTGAAAACTTGACACTTCTGACAGTGCCTGAGTAGGAGAATTAAAACAAACCTGTGTTAGTATGGAGTTGCAGTTTACTGTATAGCAGCTTTACCCCCGAACCCCCCGAAACATATCTTAAAGGGCATCTGTCAGCAGATTTGTACCTATGATACTGGCTGACCTGTTACATGTGCGCTTGGCAGCTGAAGGCATCTGTTTTGGTACCATGTTCATATGTGCCCGGATTGCTGAGAAAAATTATGTTTTATTATATGCAAATGATTCTCTAGGAGCAACGGGGGTGTTGCCATTACCCCTAGAGGCTCTGCTCTGTCTGCAACTGCCACGCCCTCTCCACTTTGATGGGGCCAGGCAGTGAAAACATCATCACGCCAGGTCCTGTAGCCATGGCCATGGCAGTCCCGGCCGGGCTCTATTTACATCATATCAACAACATTTGAACACTGTAGCCAATCGCTGGCCTCGTCATTGAGGCTAGTGATTGGTTATGGTGGTCATGTGTTGGCGATGTAACGTTACTGCTGCAGCCTGGTAAATAGAGTCTGGCCAAGAAAACCAGACAGGCTTGCGGGATCTGTCAGGTACCTACCAGTTACTTATTGCAGGCAGATCCCGAGTGTTTATAGCAGACAAGTCAGCTCACTGGTGCGTATTTAGCCTTGATAGATGTGGAAGCATGGACCCCGTTCTGCTTCAATGGGCAATGAGAATTCAAAAAGATTGAGAACTTGTCAAAAAAGATTACTACCAACAAAAAATCTCCTAAGCATTTCCGACGTGTACCGCATCCTTAGTCATGGCAGATCCCGAGGGTTGTCTGGTTTCTTCCTAAATTGTACAATGCCTTTAAAAGGGTTTTCCCAGATTTTTGAACTGATGACCTATCCTCTGGATAGGTCATTAGTATCTGATTGGTAGGGGACGGACACCCGGGATCCCTACCGATCAACTGTTTGAGAAGACACCGCTGTGCTCTTCTCTTAACAAGCACAGCGCTGTCAATTTGCGTCTAGGCCATGTGACCGATGAACGTGATGTCACATGGCCTAGGGAAATCTGTGAGAAAGCCAAGGCTCTACTGCGAGTGCTGGTGCCTTCTCAAACAGCTGATTGAAGGGTGTCCTGGGTATAGAACCCCCACTGATCAGATACTGATGACTTAGCCTCCAGATAGGTCATCAGTTCAAAAATGTCTGAAAACAACTTTAAGGTTTCTCTGATCAAAGCTGTTTAACTATACCACCCAACTTCATGAGACATTCTTAAGGCCTGTCATGCGCTAACCACAAAGGCTCTAAAAATCCTCTTTCTGCAGCAAACCTTTCAGGTCTAGGACAATCCTGTAAAAAAGAGAGGGACAGTTGGATTTCATGGTTACAAGGTAGATGACATTAAGGACATCCTTGTGATGTCATGAGCCGCTCATACCATATATGGGCAGACAGCGCTGGTTCTGATACAGGACCCCAGGGCTGTCTGAATAGATTACCTTTTCTAATAACAAAGTATAGTCCTATAGCTTTACACCAGCATATAATAGTAAAAAAATAAGGACTGTAAACTAAAAATTGATCAAATAAAAAATAATAATAAAAAAATTGTAAATTTTTCAGGTCCCCAAGGCCACAATTGGCAGGGTCTGTAGAAGGTTAAGTAAACTGCATTAGTGGTGTGACAGAAAGTGTGGCCTTAGGTGATCATTGATATCAAGGGTTATTCATTATTTCAAAATGTAAAAATTTAATGGACCAAAAGGTTTTCAGTTGCCGATTTTAGAAACGAGATGAGTTGAAATTGTTTTGGTTTGTAGTCACTTCCTGAGAGTCGACTCGATGATCAGGCTTTGTCAGTCATCTAAAGGAAACACCTGTCCTCCGCTCCGGACAACACGACACATGGTATCTGGAGGAGTAGTTGTGTTATGATAGCTGAGATGCGTTCACTGAGCTCCTGCCATCCTCAGGGTCTAGTTTCTAGGGGATTTCTAATATTTGGAGGACTTGGACGGGGGCCAGGATTTTTTATTCTTTTGAACGGTGATATAAATAGTGGAGACTAGATGATACTTGTAGCCATTAGCTGCTGCTCACTGTTTATTCCACATCTTCTACCGCTCTGCTTGGAAAAATGTGGTCACCATCATTTTTGTTGTGGTAGATGATGGGTGACAGGGATTTCCCACAATGCTACGGGAAAGTGACTCATAAAGCAGTGTGGATGAACTTTCGGTTTGGCGGGAGCTTATTTTCAGTTCATGAAAGTACAGCCATTCTCTTATGACGGAGAACCAGTCACCTACACGTAGAGTAGGCAGCCGTTCTCCAGAACGAGTCAGCCCGACACCTTGGAGGTCACCAAACAGTTTATGACGTGTGAGGATTCGCTCTGGTAGGCAGGGTAAGCGGACGCAGAACAGAGGCAAAAAAACAGTTTGTAAAACTAAACTTCAGTGTTTATTCACACACAAGGCAAAAACAAAGCAAAATGTTTCAGTCTTGGTGTCCGTTCACACAAAGGAAAGTCCAAAGAACAAAACAATCACCTTGTTAGCAGGTTTTTTCAGAGGTCCACAACAGGCTTTAGGGAGCTTGTCTCCCCGCATGCGGCTCTCAGCCCTCTAGCAGGGCGCCATGCCTCAGATCCCAAAACAGAGACAACTTACTGCTGAGCCCAGCTGTCTTTTAAGGACAGTTAGGTGTTGTCAAAACCAGGATCGGCACTTAGAATCCAGTCCGGTGTTTGACCTCATCTGGCTGCAAATCAGCCCAGCAGCACACGATGGGAGGAAAAAACTTTTCCGCCCAGACCATACCCTTCACTGTGTCACATTCGTCATAGAGGAAAACATGAGCCGCCTACACGTTGTGTGGGCTCCGTGCCATGCATGGGTACTCTTTGTGCGGATATTTGCATTAGGAACAGGATGTGAAGGCTGTTGTTACTCTGTGACTAGTGAACAGTGCCTCACTGATAATAAAAGGAGCTTGGCAGCTAGAGTCTAGTTTTCCTGCAGTGCCCCCACAGGTGGGAAAAAGTATTACACAATTCTCATTGCAACATTATTGTCAAAATTGTCTTTGTAGTGCATCCATGAATGGACTAGGTCCTCCAGAGAAAGAGATGCTCTTTGTAGCTGAACGTGGGACACCCCTCACCCCTCAATTCTAAACTCAGAGCGGAATAGGATAGTTGAATTTTTTTTTTAACCATAAATCCATTAATTTCTATGTCAAAATGACAACCACTTTTCAAAGAAAGAAATGTATTACGAGTAGTTGTCACTCCCCCTTCCCCCATTAATTCAGGATATGAAAAAAAATAAAAATAAATAAGAATTTTTGCAAAAAATATCTTTACTTGCTTTTTGACAGAAATAAAGGGAGTCTGTCACCTACCTGACACGTTTAAAACTTATTATATAGCTCTGTGGGACACAAATACCGTACATGACCCTGTTTCGTTTGTAAGCGTCTCCAAAGCACCAAAAACGAAGTTTTAAAGATATGCAAATTAGCGTTCGCAAGTGCCCAGGGGCGGCACGTTTGCTGCAGGTGCCCAGGCCCCCCGCCATTACTCGTGCCTAACTCCTCCCCTCTGTATCCTCTGGCCAGCCCTGTATCCTTGTGACCTCATTCTTTCCTGCAGCCAAAATCCGGCGCCTCTGGGCCGGGCATCGCAGTACACTGCCCACTGTGGGCAGAGGCATAGTGATGACGAGCAGTGTGCATGCATCAGTTACCAGTTACTTAACCGGCACATGTTCACTGCCAAGGTTGATATACCGAGAGTCAGGAGCGTAACTACCATAGCGGCAGACCATGCGACTGCTATAGGGCCCAGGGCAAGAGCCAGTCTTAGTTGGGATTATCTCCTCTTCTACTGGAGGTGAAACCTTGGTCAGGACACTACCCTCTAAAGGAACAACTCTTAGCAAATGAAAGTCATTGAAAAGGGTTTAGGCGGAAACCCTTCTGTCCTGTGTTGAGGACCTGGTTTGATCCTTGCTATGGGACCCTTACCTCTCTATGTGCGCCACTGCTGAGGGTTAAAAAGCAGGACTTGAGTTCAGGTATAAACAGATTGGACAATGAACCAGGAACCTGAAATGTCTCGGCTTCCAACCTCACCGATAGGTTGTCCAGGTGGGGGGTTGACTGGTTGGCGTAAGAACCCTCTCAGCACGCATTTTCAGTCGCCGGTTCAACTCCAGTCTCAGGACCTGCGAATAATATATAATCAGCACAAATGCTAATAAAAAAAAACGCTTTATGAAAAATTCTCCGTTAACTAAAAAAAAAAACACCCCACGCCTGCCTTCCCTTCATTCCGCGGGTTCTTTGTGCTGCTAATGTGAATGTGATTTCCCTGCCTGATTCATTTTCATCCCGAAGCATGCAATTACACTCACTGGCTTGTGTAATACAACAAATATAATTAGTACCTGCCTGGCGATTATAGCAGGGACACTGGTGTACTTTAAGTGGCAGCGCCGAAGGCTTGGTGGCAAAAAAAACTACAGTTCCTGACAACTCGGTTTGAACTGCAAAGGATATAAATAAGCAGATAAGGAATGTGGAAAACCGAAGGGGATTCAGCTGATTATGGGCTCATGCACACAAACGTATTTTATGTCTGCATCCGATCTGCATTTTTTTGTGGGTCAGGTGTGGACCCATTAGCTTCAATGGGGCTGCAAAAGATGCAGACAGCACACCAGGTGCTGTCAGCATCCGTATGTGCGACGTCCAACAGGGGCAAAGGGTCCCTTTAAGAAATATTTGTGACGCCAGTTGCAGTGAAGCAACAACGGGACAAATGGTGTTGGTGGTGGTACCCAGGTGTTGGAATGGCCGGGTACTCTACAATGTCCCTTACTGTTTTGTATGTGTCACAGTGCTCCTACCTGGATACATTGGACCCCAGGCGTTGTCTTCCGAAGCAGAAAATAAGGGGGTTGAAGAATAAATTGGGTCCAGACCTTGTGATGAAGTTCAATAACAACTTTACTTGGCATAAAATAAACGTTTCTCCAAATGGGTTACAGACTTTGTCTTGGTTCCAGCAGGCTTTAGCATTTAAACTCTGCCAGGCAAACTCATCACTACTACATCTGTTGCTCTCTGGCTCTGCTGTACTAACAGGGTAGCTGTATAACTTAGCTTCCTCTGGATGCTGCAACTTCTCTCTTGGTAGTCTGTCTCTTAAGTAGTACAAGGGAACTGTACTTCCTGGCTTCTGAGGCTTTAAGCTGTGGCCTCCATATCCAGCAGAGCTAAAGGTGCTCTAGCTGGCTTGGGCACGTCCAGCAGGGACGTGGCCCCGCACAATCTCCCTTAGCGAAGGGTAAGCTGGAACCAACTCTAACTAGAACTCCACCCTTCCTGCAGCAAGTGGGACACACCCACCATACCACAGAGGGTGGGTTATAATGGAAAAGAAGGTTCCACTCTATGTAACTATGGCTCTTCCTTGTTTGCTTCCACCTGCTGGTGAACCAGGCAAATTACATGAACATAACAGTTGCAAACAGATTAGGAATGCACAGTGTATAGGACCTGGGTAGAAATACATAACATGACGGGGTTTTTTAGCGCAATAAAGACAGTAGCAGGGTGCAGGAGTGGTAACATCACTCTGGGGTGTTAGATATGTCCGTTCTGTGGCATCCGCAAAAATATAGAACATGTCCTATTCTTGTCCAAGGATAGGACTGTTCTATTATGGGCCGGACGTTCCATTCCTCAAAATGCGGAAGGCATGCGGCCAGTATCCGTGTTTTGAAAACCCGCAATTTGCGGACCGTAAAAGCGGCTACGGCCGTGTGCATGAGCCCTAATGTAAAGGCCAAGATTTTGCATTAGATGGATAGCAAGAGTTTTGAATCCGACAAGGGCATCATGGGCCTCCCAGACTCCATGTACTGACTCTAGTGTGTATATAAGACAGGGATCTTAATGGCATAAACAATGACCCCCACGACAGTCCCTCTGCTGCCTCCGTTCACAGAGTGCAGGCTGCCACAAACTGTTTTGCATTGGGGACCAGGAGTTTTAAGTTCTGGTTATCACTTCTCTTACTTAATGCATATGGAAGGCCTGTCCAAAAAAAAAAAGGCCCTCTTACAGGGGCCAAGGATAAGGGCAGCTATCAGGATGAGTGTTCATAAGGATGCTGGTTCCCAGTAATTGCCCCTTGGAAAGCAAATCAAGCAAACACTCCTTTTGCCGGCCCTGTGTAAATAATGAGTCTCTAAGGGGATGAATGATCGAAGTAGGAATCATTTGCCCCCAAACAGAGGAGGAGATGATCACTGCAAATGCAGCTCTCACTTTCACTCAATGATTAGGTAATTATCGGGGATGCTTGGTTTGTTCCTGATAATTGCCGGGGCATTGGCACTGTGTGAAAAGGCGCTAAGAGGTGCGATTGTGCTGCGTTCTGTCATGGTTCTGCTTCTTAGATCAGGATTGGGCTTGGGGCATGTGTGTTACATGCATGTCTTGAAGTGGCCTTTGTGACATCATACGCTGCTCTTGTGCAGGGAAAGAAACTCCCCCCGATGATGTAAAAGGTTGTCATTGTGAAACTGCCCCTGAGCCGTTTAAGCTGGTGTTTTGTTTGGCGTTTTTTTTTTTCATAGATAAAAAGGCAAGTTCCACATTTTCATGGACGTCTATGGGAAATATTAAACAAAGGACAAACATTTTTTCAGCGTTTTTTTCACCCCTAAGATGCATTTTTTGGATCAGTGGTGTTTTTTTTCCAAATCACAGCATACCCTAGACATGGCATTTTTCGTACCTAGACCTCCATTTTTTCCCCTCCTTTTTTAACTATGCCATGTCTTGGTGTTTTTATGGTGTTTTTTGCATGGCTTTTTTTGTGTGTGTGTTTTTTTTGTGACTACAGCTCTACAGAGGAAGTGACAATACACAGGAAGGGCCATACAGTTCTAGAAAAAAAAACAAAAAAAAACAGAAACCTAGGCATACAGAAAACACCAAGTACTAAAACACCTCAAAAACTGCAGTAAAAAACACTGATCGGGCACTTTTTTGTAGCCAGGATCAAAACTGTTTGTAAAGGAACCCTTAAAGGAGTTGGCTCATCTGGGTGGGACACAAGGATATACCATCAGTGTCAGATAGGTGCAGGGTCCACCTGTGAGACCCACTCCTATCTCCAGAACGGGGCCCCCAAAGTGAAGGAGAGCGCACCGCGTGCTCTCAGTCCATATCTATGAGAGCTCCCAAAATAGCTGAGTGAGCGTGTCTAGCTTTTTTCAGAAGTCCCATGGCAGTGAATGGAAAGCACACTGCGCAAGCGCAACCACCTCTCCAATGGGAAATAATCAAGCTGGCGCTCAGCTATTTTCGGAATTCCCGGTGAGCGGAGAATAGCTGTGTATACGGGGCCTCTCTCTGTTCACTTTGGGGCCCCATTCTGGAGATAGGAGCGGATCCCAGAGGTGGGACCTGGACCTATCTGACATTAATGGCATATCCTAATGATATGACATTAATGTCCCACATGGGACAACCCCTTTAATAATTAGAAGATTTCTCCCCCTGCTTTTCACCTGTGTGATGACAGCAAGTCAGATGGTCAGGAGCTGAAGGGGTGCTATGTGTCAAAATCCATTTTTGTTAAAAGGGTTCCCATTGGCATAAGACCAGGGCCCCCCACATACCACTCATTATACTGATGTCCTCTTATTTGGCAGTGGAGTCTTGGGCCCCTGTCAGGAACCAGGGTCCAGGTGTGACTGCTCCCTCTGCATCCCCTATAGCAGGGATGGCCAACCTGCGGCTCTCCAGGTGTTCCAAAACTACAACTCCCAGCATGCCCAGACTGCCTACAGCTATCAGCCTACAGTAGGGCATGGTGGGAATTGTAGTTTTTACAACAGCTGGAGAGCCGCAGGTTGGCCATCCCTGCCCTATAGCTGCACGCCCGTGTACAGACACGTATACATTTCTCATATAGATGGAATCTTCCGCTCTTTTAGAAATCCTGGGTTTGAGCAGCTCTATACGTCCTGGGTACATGAAGCACCGCAGTACGGTACAGACGTGTCACATGTTCTGGTTGTGGTTGTACACAGCCCCAGTCACTTTCATCTTGTGTGGGAGAATTTGGCAGTTTCTCGGGGTGATTTAGTCACAGGGTGTACCCGTCCTGGAAATTACCAGTGAAACTGAAGATCTTGTTCTGTGTTACAGACAGCAATCAGGATGTGCCTGGGAGCAGCGTCTGCGCAGGGAGCTCTGTGCCAGCCGCCTTGTCCCATCGTCAGGTCCCATCGATCTGTCTGTGACACCAGGGCAGGTCAGAGTAACTTGACTTTGGGAATATTTCTGATCACTTTAAAGGCTATGTACACCCTTGTGGGCAATTTTTTTTTACTATTATTGCATTGTATTCATTTTGAGCTAAAAATTATTTTTAAAATTGGTCTTTATTTAAAATATGGAGTCCTTTTTTCAGTACATAGCTGAGATGCTCTAGCAGCACCCTTTGGATTTTCTGACTTTTTCCGTCAGACCAGGAGCTGACGGACTCCTTATCTCTGCTCTCTGACCTCCTAAACACTCATTATAGCTCAGTTCTTATCTTACTGATAAGAATGGGGCTTAAAGTGGTTCTCTCACTTCAGGCACTTACTAATGTATTGTGATTGTCCATATTGTTTCCTATGCTGGCTGGAATTATTTCCCCATCACATTATACACTGTTCGTATCCATGATTACGACCACCCTGCAATCCATCAGTGGTGGCTGTGCTTGCAAACTATAGGAAAAAGCGCCCTCCTATGTGTGAAAGCATGGTCCCAGTCACCAGAGAGGCTGGTGCTTATTGCTATGCTCACTTTTTATTAGGCGCATGTGCAGCAATGTATTGTAGATTTGTGTTGTCGGGATCAGTAATGTAATGCCCCTAGGATCCTATAGGGCCGATTTTATACAAAGGCATATAGAGATCTTTTCCTACCTTGGAGATATTCTTCCCTAGATCTACAGCATTGTCTCTGAAGGAGAATACAGTGCCGCATGGAGACACCATAGGCTAACGTACCTGTGCGCATGCGGTCTTACATAGGAATTGGGTTCAGTCATCAGATATGTCCCGATAAAACAGTCTCAGCTGAGACATGTGCACTTGACAGTTGAGCATTATTGTCTTGGTCCCAACTTCCTAGGTGTCTCCACTCCTGTACAGAGTGTGCGCTGAAGGAGCTACAAAGAGACTTCAGGGCCAGGTATGAGTACGTCTTCACTGCCTGACCCCTGTCAGTGGTGGGGCGCGTCCATGAAGAGCAGTGGGAGCAACAAGGTGCTACAGCTCTCGTTGCTCCTAGGGGCATGTTATAAAACATCAATTTTCTCAAGGATGGGACCAAGGAAGATGGGACAGTTTTATCGCAACATTTCTGATTACAAAACCCCTTTAAAAACCACTTCATTCAAAATCACAGTAATTTCACCATAAGGTCTCATTCACATGTCCGTTGACATCCATGAAGATGTCCGTAAAGGATCTGTGTTTGGTCCATGTGTCCGTTTTGTGCCCTCTGTGTGTTATGTGTATTCCACATACACTGCTAGAGTGAAAATTAGTTTCCGGAGCATCTCCTACCATGGTCCTTGAAAACACAGATGACGTCCACGTTGTGTCCATGGTTTTCACAGACTCATAGACTGTAATGTGTGTGAGGGCAAAACCACTGATGTGTGAATACAGACATTAAAGTCAATGGATACGAGTGCTGTGTGGCCTAATACACATTGTTTGATTCTTGCATTCCAAGATGCTAAAAAAAACACAGATATAAAATGATCCATAATTACGGAAATTTTCAGATCCGTGATTTCCATACAAAAGAGAACATTCATGTAAAATTTATCTGAGGCAGAGGGAAGGAAGGGGCGTTTGCTGATAAAACCGGGTTGCTTCAGAATAATAACCTGGAGGACATGGTGTAGGAACGGGAAAGATGGGAATTATGGACATTACGAAGAAAAAGGAGACAAGCATGAAAGGGTTCCTATCATTTTAAAACGCTGATGTCATACTGAGATGTCAGAAGTAATGATCGATGGGGATCCTGGTCCTGAGACCGCCACCAATCTCTTGCCCCTTCATTAGATCCGTAAAGGGTTACAGATGAGATCTTAAAGGGGTTGTCTCACTTCGGCAAGTTTTATTTATTATGTAGAGAAAGGCACTTACTGATGTATTGTGATTCTCCATATTGTCTCCTTTGATGGCTGGATTCATTTTTCCATCATATTATACACTGCCCATGTACAGGGGTTACCACCACCATGTAACCCAGCAGTGGTGGTCGTGCTTGCACACTATAGGAGAGAGCCGGTCTCTCTGGTGGCTGGGGCTGCAGGTGTGTGCATAGACCAGTGCTTTTTCCTATGGTGTGCTATCACGGCCACCGATACTGGATTGCAGGGTGGTCATAACCGCTGGATATAAGCAGGGTATAATTTTTCAGGTAATGCTCCATGGGAAAAAGTATGCAACATAGATCCTACCAACAAAACCAGAGATACCATCTGTAGGCATCTGTTTTGGGGTTCTTGTCCCTCATTAGTTCAGCGATACTTATTGCTCTCGTGGAGAATTGCCTGAAGAATAAGTTGCCCTGCACTGCAGTACTTTCAGTGAGAAACAGAGGTGCGTCTAAGGCGTTTCACCCAGTAACCCTGTGAAGGCAATACGGAAAACTGCGGCTTCCCCAGGAGCAGTAGGATGAGCTGCTGCAAAGACGCCAATTGACCAGAACAGTTTCAGCCACAGCTTCTTCTGATTATTATTTTCTGTCTCCTTCAGGTACCAGGTGAAAACGAGAAACACTGGAAGCCAGTCTTAATTGTCATCACAGAAAAAGATCTCCTAATGTATGACAGCATGCCCCGAATGAAGGAAGCCTGGTACAGCCCTCTGCACAGCTACCCCCTCATCGCAACCAGGTACCACAGGGGTTGTCTAAAAAGGGTCACAATCCAGCAAGACAAGGCATTACACTTTATTACATCTGGTAGCATTAGAGGAAGAGCTTGTTCATTCGCAAACCCTCTTTACATTACGATGAAGTAATGTAATGTATGTACAAAGTGACTCCACCAGCAGAATAGTGAGTGCAGCTCTGGAGTATAATACAGGATGTAACTCAGGATCGGTGCAGAATAAGTAGAGATGCCCTTGTGGTTCGCCCGGCGGTCGTTTTGTGGTGAATATTGCGCATTCGCGATTCGCCGAGCATGCGAACATATGGCGATATCCGCCGGCGCAATATTCTTTTGCATTGTGCCGAACTTTGACCCATGACACATACATCAGGTGGGACAGGACAGCCAATTGAGATGTTTCAGCACATGGACATACCCCCACCCTATAAAAGAACCCGATCTGACAGCCATTTTACATTCTGTGTTTTGCCAGTGTAGGGAGAGGTTGCTTTGTGGAGCAGAGACAGGCTAATACGGACACCAAACGCTAGCTAATAGGGCCACAAAAGTCCTTTTAAGGACTGGTATAGGTGTGCTATCGATAGGTGTAATATACTGAGGGGTTTGATATACTTATAATATACTTTCTAACATAGAAAGTATATTATAGTGCATATAGGGACAAACGCTATTGGAACAACTAATTGCAACGGGTGTGATATACCTGTTGCCCCCAAAAAAACTGATTGAGGAGTGTGATATACCTTCTTCCACAAAATACTGATTAAGGGCTGCGATATGCCTGTTGCCCCAAATAAACAGGGTGGTGTAATATAACTGTTGTGGCAAAAAAAAAATTTGAGGAGTGTGATATACCTGCTTCCACAAAATACAGATTAAGGGGTTCGATATACCTGTTTCTACAAAATATTGATTGATGGGTGCGATATACCTGCTTCCACAAAATACTGATTAAGGGGCTCGATATACCTGTTTCTACAAAATATTGATGGGTGCGATACACCTGCTTCCACAAAATACTGATTAAGGGGCTCGATATACCTGTTTCCACCAAATACTGATTGAGGGGTGCGATATACCTGCATCCACGAAATACTAATTAAGGGGCTCGATATACCTGTTTCTACCAAATATTGATTGAGGCCTGCGATATACCTGCTTCCACAAAATACAGATTAAGGGGTTCGATATACCTGTTTCCACCAAATGTTGAATGAGGGGTGCGCTATACCTGCTTCCACAAAATACTGATTAAGGGGTTCGATATACCTGTTTCTACAAAATATTGATTGAGGGGTGCGATATACCTGCTTCCACAAAATACCGATTAAGGGGTTCGATATACCTGTTTCCACCAAATATAGATTGAGGGGTGCGTTATACCTGCTTCCACAAAATACTGATTAAGGGGTTTGATATACCTACTTCCACTAAATATTGATTGAGGCCTGTGATATACCTGCTTCCACAAATTCTGATCTTCTCTAGGGAGAGGAAGAGGCAGGCTGTTCCGCAGGGGTGGTAGGGTTCGGGCAGGTGCACTAGGCCAGGGCCTAAGTGGGAAGTTGGAGAAGGCGCGTGTGTTTACTTCAAGGGTGCACCAGAGTTGGTTAAGTGGCTCACTCAGCCTTCCGCTTCTGCACCCTCCTAATATTTTGTATCTGCACCCTCCTCACTCTCTGCTGTGTGCACCCCCAAATACACCACCACCACCTACATAGCCCCTCCACTCGAGTCAGAGGAATATTTTTTCCATCCATTCCCGGACCTTACCGATGCGCAGCCATTGTTGACATCTGATGAGGAAGAGGAGGTACCAACGGCCGCCACCCAGCTGTCTGACGACAGTACCCAGATCAGCCCAAGGAGGGAGGTCCCCACTGTTGCTGCCTACTCCAAGATCTCAAATGTCAGTGGTGGTGAAGGTGGCGATGATAACATGACGTCCATCGACACGTTATCATCGCCACCTTCACCACCACTGACATTTGAGATCTTGGAGTAGGCAGATCCGTGATTTCCACGAGAGAGGGAGAGGAGGGGAGTTCAGAGGGAGAGACGGAGCAGCAGAGAGTGAGAAGGAGGGGAAGGAGGCAGAGCTTGCAGGGCACAGTAGGCAAAAAGCAGACTGCAAATGTATCTGGAGCGAGCCATCCACCATGCATGGTCACTTCTGGAGCTCCCAGAACTCCAGCACATGGCTCCGCAAGTGTGGTTTTTTTTTTTTTTAACTTGTCAGCTGCTGACAATAGTGATACCATCTGCAGCCTGTGCTGTCAACGCATAAGTCGCAGTAGGCCCAACACTCACCTAGTGACGACCGCCTTAAGAAGGCACCTGGCCTCCCATCACCGAGCCCAGTGGGCGCAACGCCGTCAGAACCCACAAAGCCACACTCCCGATGCTCCACGTCTTGCCTCTTCTCCTTCTCCTCTCTCCTCCCATTTGTCTTCCACTCCACCTTCCACCGTGCCGTTGTCGCGTTCATCTGGCAGAAGGCAGTCTTCCGTGGCCCAAATGTTTGAGCGTAAAAAGTTGATGACGCTGGATAACTCTCTTGCCCAACGGCTGGCTGATCAGAACTTCTAGCCATATAAACTGGTGGACTTGGAGGCCTTTAGAAAATGAGTGCCCATTGGCACACCGCAATGGAAGGTCCCCGTAAGGAAATATTTCTCCCAGAACGGCATCCCGAAGCTATATGGCCACGTTCGGCAAATGAATATATCTCTGGCACACAGTGTCGGTACCAACATACATCTGACCACAGACATGTGGTCTAGCAAACATGGGCAGGGAAGATACATAACTTTTACTGCCCACTGGGTGAACCTTCTGATGACCGTCAAGCATGTAACCTGTGGCTCCCGTGTGGATTTGGTGTTATCACCAAGGATTGCATGCAGTCCTGCCTTTTCTTCTCCTCCTCCTACTCCATCCTCTGTCTCCTTCTTGGCTGACTCCTCCTTTTCCACTGCTACCGCCTCCCAAGCTCCCCAGAACCTATTCAACGTATCAGGTGAGACTTTGCCATGCTGTGCTGCGGCTGTTGTGCCTGGAAGCCAAGAGCCACACCGGTCCTGCACTGCATGGCACACGTCCTGAACTTAGTCGTGCAGTGATTCGTTGCCAAATACCCCGGGGTTCAGGACGTCTTGCGGCAGGTCATTGGTCATTTTAGAAGATCTTACACGGCCATGGCTCGCCTTGCTGACGTTCAGCGGCGACACCACTTGCCCATCAGACGTCTGATTTGTGACAGCCCGACGCACTGGAACTCCACCTTGTATATGCTTGATAGGCTGCTCAAGCAGCAACATGCTCTTAACCACTACCTGTACGAACTCTGCAGCAGGACAAGTTCTTGGGAGCTTGGTTTCTTTTCACCGCACTAGTGGTTGCTCATGCGCGACGCATGCAGACTTCTGCGGCCAGTTGATGAGATCACAAAACTGGTTAGTCGCAGCCAGGGCACCATCAGTGACATCATACCTTACACCTTCTTTCTGGAGCGTGCATTGTGTTGTGTCATTGATAAAGCCGTTGAGGAGCAGGAGCTGGAAGATGAGGAAATCGCAATGCTCAATGAATTCCCAGGGGGGGCTACTCCATCTGAGACAAGTCAGCAGGAGTCTGAAGAGGAGTCAGAGGAGGATGGTGGCTGGGGGGAGGAGGAGCAAGAAGAGCAGGCTTTGAGAGGGAGTTTAAACTTTTCTCGGATCCCTGAAAAATATAACTTCCTTAGATAGACCTCTGCGCTCTAGGATTTCCCCTTCAAATACCAGACTGTTAGATGAAGGTTTCTCACTTCTGGATGGAAGACAGGACCCTGAAACGACAGATCCTGCCTGTCCGGAAGAATCCAGGGATCTGCAAGAGATAGCTTCCTCAACCAAGTGAACCACGTTCTCCTTGGCCAGAAAGGGACATTTAGAATAAGCCTTGTCTGTTCCTGCCTCAGCTTCTGTAATACCCTCGGAAGAAGTCTTAGAGGAGGAAAGGCATACAGAAGCTGATCCGGCCATGGAAGGGAGAAGGCGTCTATCCCTGACGGAAAATCTTTAGGATTTAGAGAAAAGAATAGGTTGCATTTTTTATTCTTTATGGTTGCAAAAAGGTCTACTTGAGGTTGGCCCCACAGCTGAACTATCTGACTGAAGACTTCTTGGTTTAAACACAATTCTCCTGATCCAAATGGTTTCTGCTTAGATAATCCGCCACCTTGTCTTCTGTTCCCTTTAAGTGTACTGCCTTGATAAAAGGAACATAAGGAATGATTAGAGAAAAAATGTCTCCGGCTAAGGACATAAGATTTCTGACATTGTCCCTCCTTGCCTGTTTAGGTAGGATACCACAGTGGTGCTGAGAAGATTTTTTACTCCTTTTCCTCATATTTTGGGTAGGAATTCTCTTAAAGGCCAACAGAACTGCTCTCAACTCCCTCATATTCTGGGAATCCTGACTCTCTGTTGAACTCCACACCCCCTGCCGAACCCCCCCACTGACAATAGACCCCTCACTCAGTCGGACTGGCATCTGTGGTGATGGTTATTTGCTCCTGTAGATCCCAAGAGAGGCCCTGAGTCAGATTTGAAGTTTCCAGCCACCAGGTTAAGGATTGTATCACCTGAGGGGTGAGAGGAAGTGGGGCATCGACGGAGACAATGATCCCTGCCACTCTTTCAGAATCTGCCACTGAAACGTCCTGGAGTGAAACAGGGTCCAACTGACAGCAGGTATCGTGGAGGTCATTCTGCCTAATACTGCCATCCCTTGCCTGATAGTTCGATTTTTTGAGGCTACCAGGGACTGCACGTCTTCTCTTATTTGGGGTATCTTGCGCTGAGGGAGGATGCAACGTAGCTTCACAGAATACAGAATCAGTCCTAGAAACACACACTTTTGGGAAGGGGTCAGGTTTGACTTTTCCCAGTTTATCACCACCCTAGCCTTGCTAGAATTTCTATTAGTTCTAGAAGACGAGAGGTTAGAAGGTCTTCGGATTCTGCCACCACTAGAAGATCCTCCAAATAAGGAATAACCAGAATGTCTCTTTCCCTTATGTGGGCCATAACCTCTGCCATCAGTTTCGTAAAGAGCCTGGGGGCCTGAGATATTCCAAACGAAAGTGCTCTGTATTGTAAATGACGAACCCGTCCTTCCATAGACACCGCCACTCTGAGATATTTTTGAAAATCTGCATGAATTGGCATGTGATAATAGGCATCCTTTATGTCTATGGTAGACATGACATAGTCTTTGAAGAGATGTTTTATTGCAGACTGTCAATTCTGAATGATCCGTCTAGCTTGGGTACGAGAAAAAGGGACAAATAAAAACCCCTCCCCTTCTCTGAGTATGGAACAGGAACAAGAACCTTCTTCTTTAAAAGGCAAAAAACTTCTCGTCTTAGTGCTAAGTCTCTTACAGAATTTGGAGCCAGATTTGTAATTTTTTATCTTTCCGGTGGGGGAGATATAAGCTCTAGACGAAACCCCATCTTTTATAATACCAATAATCCAAGGGCTTGCCAAGATTTTTTCCCAAGCCCGAGAAAAGAGAGAAAGTCTTCCCCTTACGGGACAGTAACTGTCATTGTTGACCAGCCTTGGGCCCTGAAGTAGACTGCGTATTAAAGAGGAATCCCATATCCCTTCTACCTCTGTTGTCTTTTAGGGGGTCTGGAAACAGGAAAGCCTTTTTTGTTTTCAGAGGCCTTTTCTAAAAGGTCGTCCAAAACCGACCCAAAAAGAAAATCTCCCTGGCACGGAATAGAGAAAAGCGTATTTTTTTTTTAACCCGGTTGACCAGACCACCCCTTAAGCCAAAAAGCCCTGCTAGCAGAAATAAATAGAGCTGCTGACCTGGCATTTAATCTTAATGCATCCGCAGAAGCATCCGAAATGATGTCCACCGCTTTAAAGATGGTAGGAAACACCCCCAGCAACTGGTCTCTGGAGGTTTTATTCTGGATATGTCATTCTAACTCTTGTAGCCATAACTTTAACAACCTGGCAGTAGAGGTAGTGGCAATATTTGGTTTAAATGCCTGTATAGAGGCCTCCCATACTTTTTTAAGGTGAACTCTGCCCGTCTGTCCATCGGATCTTTCAAGGCACCAAGGTCCTCAAAAGGCAAAGCAGACCTTTTAGAAATCTTGGCGATTGGGGCGTCCAATTTAGAAGGCCTTTCCCAGCAGCAGTCCTCATCAAAAGGATATTTTTTTTAAATATTTCTAGGGATAAAAAACTTCTTGTCAGGTTTTTCCACTCTTTCTGAATTCAATATTTTATATTTTCTTTTAACGGAAAGACTCTTGATCTTTTATGCCCCGGGTCACCAAACATTATATCTTGAATAGATTTTTGTTCCCTACATTCATCCACCTTCATAGTGGCTCTAATAGCCTTGAGCAGAGAATCCATATCCTCGGGAAAATATAGGTCTACCAGTGGTTTCTTCATCTGAGGAAGAGTTTGAATCTTCTAGGATTTCTCTTTTCTTCATTCTCGTCTGAAGACTCTGAATCGGATACTATATTAGAGTAACCCTGCTTGCCCGAGGCTGAGGAAGGGAGGCACTTTTTAAACATTTTATTGAATCTGAGACTTCAGATTTGACAATATCTTTGATATTCTGAAGTAGTGATGGGGATTCCTCCTCTACCACCTTGTTCACACAATGCTGACATAACAACTTAGACCAGGAAGGAGAGAGTTTTTTTCTTGCATACAGCACACTCTCTTCCTTTAGATTTAGTGGTAGCTTTCCTAGGGCCCTCTTTGATATTCTAAAATAAAATAAGAGAATAAGCCCCTATTAGACGCTGAAGGAAGAAAAAAAAGGTGGGGATTGACCCCCTTACCCCACCAGGAATACTGGTCTGGCGTAATGGCCCTCCTGGACATCAGCGCGCTGACTACCCTCTTCCTCCATGGTACCAGACAGGGATAGAGAATGTTCTATAAGTGGATCCACAGATGCTTGCAGGCTGGCTGGGATTCTTCTGACCGCGCTCTGAAGGGTTTAAATACCCTAGGTTGGGTCCCTGCCGGCGTTCCCATGCGGCCCTTGCAGCAGGGGCCCTTACTTCCGGATCGCTCCTTCACTGTAGCTCCTTCATATGTGTTCCAAATACCAGAAGTTGCGTCCCACAACTTCCGGTTCGCACGCAGAGCAGGCCGAGAAAACTCTAAGCCTATCCCCTGCCCTCTGTAAATTGCTCCAGGCCAGGAGAAAGGCATAGAAAAGGCCCCGGACCTCCTGAACACCGCCAGGAGGATCCAGCGTGACAGCATCACCTCACGGTAATGCTGGGACTGCCCAGGAACACCAGCCCGACAAAACACATCCAGGACCCAGAAGGATTGGCCCCAGACTTAGCAGGCGGCTCCTAGTGGAGTCTTATGCCGCACCAGGTAACCGCTATAAATGTTGCACCTCAGGGGCTCCTGCAGCCTGATCCTAGCTCTCCACATAGACGTCCTATCCATAGGACAGGAAACAGGAACTGGTGGTACAGGAGCAGAGCCCCTCCTTAAGAACTCTCCACGAAAGTTCCTGTTTCCTGTCCTGGATGAAGGCGGTCTCTTTAAGGGTGCTGTCATGGGCGTAAGGGAAAAAGGGATAGATAACCACAAAGTTGCATATATGTCTAAACGTATACACTTGACATACGGCAAAAACGAGATGTGAACAGGCCCTAACACCTCCATAATGGCAGAGCTGGAAATAGTTCCTGGATCTGCTTTCTGCAGAGGTGAACCAGACACTTAACACATTTCATGGTCCTTTGTACATTAATTTGCACAACGTGAGAAGACCTGTGAGGTCAGGAGCTGCACTCACAGTAGTGACACATCTGTCATTCCCGGGCTGATGATATATTAATATGTAAGACAACAATCTCCGTGCCAGCCAAGCAGAAGGATGTACAGATATAGCAGATACAAGGCCTGGCACAGCAGCATTCTATAAATGTACAGTATATGATCCCACTAGTATAATATGGTACAAAAACATGAGGTGCTTAGCAAATATATTTTGCCTATTCAGAGACAGCAAAGTGACCTCAATATGGATAGGAACCTAACTGTAAACCTATATCTATGCAGTTCATAGGCATCTAGATTCAAGGAGAGCGGGACATGGAGAGGTAACAATTGTAGCAGTCACAGTGGGTTCCAATCTCCTTGAATTTTAGATGCCCATGAATGGCATGGAGATAGGTACCTATCCATATGGAGGTCACCTTGCTGTTCTGCATGGACACAGACACTGTTCGATCAGAATATATTTGCTAAGCACCTCATATTTTTATGTTAGATGTGGTACTAGTAGATATACGGATCATATACCGCATGTTTATAGAATGCTGCGGTGCCATGGCTTGTTTCGCCTTTAATTAGCACTATGTGCACGTGCGTATTGGTTTTTACCATGCACGATGTACTGACCAATTCTGTTCTACAGATATAGCAGAGCTGAAGCTTTCATTCAACTCTTTCAGTAACATTTATATATTATACTAGCAGAATGACCCGGCTTCGCACGGGTTGATTAAAAGATATCCACAGTGTTCCCCTTAACAGTGGCATCTTCAGTGCTCCACCCCCTTAACATTGACCTCCACAGCGGTGCGGCCCCTTAATAGAGACCTCTACAGTGCCCACCCCCTTAACATTGATGCCCCACAGCACCCCTCCCCTTTAACAGTGACCATCCACAGCACCCCGCCCCCTTAACAGTGACTTCCACAGAGGCCCACCCCCCTATGCCATTCTGTGCCCAAATAATAAATACTGCCGTGCGGTCTTCATAGTGTCATGATAAACATAAGACCTCCATTAGTCCCGAAATAATATGCAGTATCCGCATACTACTATAAAGAGGTCACATAATGCTGCCACATAATACTGCAATTCAATTCCTAAATTATAGCGCCATACAGTACTTAATACCTAGCTGCTTTTAGTATAGGTATGGCTATATAGGTTTTGAAGAGATTTATTATAACATCCTTAGCTGTCTAGGGCAGAGAAGGACTTAATGGAGACTTCCTTTTTGGTTTGAAGGGTTTTATTGTAACATCCCTGGGGGTCTAGGGTGGTGAAGAGGTTGATAGATAAAGAGGTCCTCTCACCACAAAAGGCAATGTCATAAGCAGGTGTCATGTTATAGAGCACGAGGAGCTTTTTGGGAAAGGATTCAGTAAAACCTGTGTTTTGTACAATAATTTCTTAGCTTTTTTCCACCTCCTGTGAACAGCTATCGGTACAGGAGGGACAGGTAATCAGTGATTGATAGCACTGCGTGTATCAGTGTGCATACAGAGTCAGTCACTGAGAACTCCTCCTTCCTGTACCGATAGCTCTTCACAGGAGGTGGAAAAAAGCTAAGATATAAACGTAGAAAATACAGGTTTTACTGAATCCTTTCCCATAAAAGTTTACATCAATCTGCTCAGCTCCTCCTGATCTATAACACACTACTTTCCAGTTGCTTTGCATTTAGTGGTGATAGGTTCTCTTTAAAGGGGTTATCCGAGATGTGCCATGATCCCATGCAACCACTACTTCTGGGATCGTGCCATACATTGGGCGATTACAACCTGCCAAAGTGCACTGCAGTTTTTAACCCCAGGCTGAGGTCACGTGCCCAAAGTACGGACATGATCACGGAAGTGGCGGCCGCACGGAATTGCTGCGCTTTTTGCATGACCCCTTTAAAGCCCTAGTGGCCCGGTATAGCAAAAAAGTTAACATTAGCATCCCTAATGGTTTAGGATAGTGAAAGGGCTGATGGTAAAGTTCCTGGTTGTGTAGGAGAGTGAAGTGGTTTTCCCCCCCCACACTGATGGTGACGGATTCCTTTCTCATGGGGCCCTAGGAAACATCAGCCCTGGGCACTTGTACAGGAAAAGATCAAATTCGACAAATCTTGGACCTTTGGCTGTCAGGGCATGAAGAGCCGCATGTTGGAGACCCCGCTCTGGAGGACCAGTGCAACACTGTGCTTATTTGATTGAGGAACAATATGACAATGTGACAACATGTAACAATGTGTCATCGTTCAGAGTATGCTTTATTCTGTTTTACATGTTTTTACTGTCATTTATGTTCAAGGTTATTACTAAGTAGGGATGAGCGAACTCGAACTGTATAGTTCGGGTTCGTACCGAATTTTGGGGTGTCCGTGACACGGACCCGAACCCGGACATTTTCGTAAAAGTCCGGGTTCGGGTTCGGTGTTCGTCGCTTTCTTGGCGCTTTTCTGACGCTTTCTTGGCGCTTTTTGAAAGGCTGCAAAGCAGCCAATCAACAAGCGTCATACTACTTGCCCCAAGAGGCCATCACAGCCATGCCTACTATTGGCATGGCTGTGATTGGCCAGAGCACCATGTGACCCAGCCTCTATTTAAGCTGGAGTCACATAGCGCCGCCCGTCACTCTGCTCTGATTAGCGTAGGGAGAGGTTGCGGCTGCGACAGTAGGGCGAGATTAGGCAGATTAACTCCTCCAAAGGACTTGATTAACTGATCGATCTGCAGCTGTGGATCATTGAGCTGCTGATCCTCAATTGCTCACTGTTTTTAGGCTGCCCAGACCGTTTGTCAGTCACATTTTTCTGGGGTGATCGGCGGCCATTTTGTGTCTTGTGGTGCGCCAGCACAAGCTGCGACCAAGTGCATTTAACCCTCAATGGTGTGGTTGTTTTTTGGCTAAAGCCTACATCAGGGTGAAGCTGTCACACCAAGTGCATTTAACCAGCAATAGTCTGTTCATTTTTTGGCCATATACAAAATCAGGGGCAAGCTGCGCCTGTCACCAAGTGCATTTAACCCTCAATGGTGTGGTTGTTTTTTGGCTAAAGCCTACATCAGGGTGAAGCTGTCACACCAAGTGCATTTAACCAGCAATAGTCTGTTCATTTTTTGGCCATATACAAAATCAGGGGCAAGCTGCGCCTGTCACCAAGTGCATTTAACCCTCAATGGTGTGGTTGTTTTTTGGCTAAAGCCTACATCAGGGTGAAGCTGTCACACCAAGTGCATTTAACCAGCAATAGTCTGTTCATTTTTTGGCCATATACAAAATCAGGGGCAAGCTGCGCCTGTCACCAAGTGCATTTAACCCTCAATGGTGTGGTTGTTTTTTGGCTAAAGCCTACATCAGGGTGAAGCTGTCACACCAAGTGCATTTAACCAGCAATAGTCTGTTCATTTTTTGGCCATATACAAAATCAGGGGCAAGCTGCGCCTGTCACCAAGTGCATTTAACCCTCAATGGTGTGGTTGTTTTCTGGCTAAAGCCTACATCAGGGTGAAGCTGTCACACCAAGTGCATTTAACCAGCAATAGTCTGTTTATTTTTTGGCCATATACTACATCAGGGGCAAGCTGCGCCTGTCACCAAGTGCATTTAACCCTCAGTAGTGTGGTTGGTCAAGCTGTGACACCAAGTGCATTTAACCAGCAATAGTCTGTTCATTTTTTGGCCATATACTACATCAGGGGCAAGCTGCGCCCGTCACTAAGTGCATTTAACCAGCAATAGTGTGGTTATTTTTTGGCCATATCCCAGTCTAATTCTGTCACTAAATCCATACCGGTCACCCAGCGCCTAAATACTAGGCCTCAAATTTATATCCCGCTAAATCTCTCGTTACCGCTGTCCTGTTGTAGCTGGGAAAGTTATTTAGTGTCCGTCAAAGCACATTTTTTGTTCTGGGTTGAAGTACAATTCCCAATTTAGCAATTTCATAATTTAGTGGTTTCTGCTATATCAGAGCTATTTGAAATCTATCCCTAAAAGGGTATATAATATTCAAGGTGCACATTGGGTCATTCAGAATAACTTCACACACACCCGCTACTGTGTATTTCCAAGTCTAATTCTGTCACTAAACCCATACCTGTCACCCAGCGCCTAAATACTAGGCCTCAAATTTATATCCTGCTAAATCTCTCGTTACCGCTGTCCTGTTGTTGCTTGGAAAGATATTTAGTGTCCGTCAAAGCACATTTTTTGTTCTGGGTTGAAGTACAATTCCCAATTTAGCAATTTCATAATTTAGTGGTTTCTGCTATATCAGAGCTATTTGAAATCTATCCCTAAAAGGGTATATAATATTCAAGGTGCACATTGGGTCATTCAGAATAACTTCACACACACCCGCTACTGTGTATTTCCAAGTCTAATTCTGGCACTAAACCCATACCTGTCACCCAGCGCCTAAATACTAGGCCTCAAATTTATATCCCGCTAAATCTGTCCCTAGTGCTGTAGCTGGGCGAGTTATTTAGTGTCCGTTCAAGCACATTTCTTGTTCTGGGTTGAAATACAATTCCCAATTTAGCAATTTCATAATTTAGTGGTTTCTGCTATATCAGAGCTATTTGAAATCTATCCCTAAAAGGGTATATAATATTCAAGGTGCACATAGGGTCATTCAGAATAACTTCACACACCCGCTACTGTGCATTTCCAAATCTAATTCTGTCACTAAACCCATAGCTGTCACCCAGCGCCTAAATACTAGGCCTCAAATTTATATCCCGCTAAATCTCTCGTTACCGCTGTCCTGTTGTGGCTGGGAAAGTTATTTAGTGTCCGTCAAAGCACATTTTTTGTTCTGGGTTGAAATACAATTCCCAATTTAGCAATTTCATAATTTAGTCGTTTCTGCTATATCAGAGCTATTTGAAATCTATCCCTAAAAGGGTAGATCATATTGAAGGTGCACATAGGGTCATTCAGAATAACTTCACACACACGCTTCTGTGCATTTCCAAGTCTAATTCTGTCACTAAATCCATACCGGTCACCCAGCGCCTAAATACTAGGCCTCAAATTTATATCCCGCTGAATTTGAATACAATACATTGGGCCAAATAATATATTTGTTGTTGTGGTGAACCATAACAATGAGAAAAACATCTAGTAAGGGACGCGGACGTGGACATGGTCGTGGTGGTGTTAGTGGACCCTCTGGTGCTGGGAGAGGACGTGGCCGTTCTGCCACATCCACACGTCCTAGTGTACCAACTACCTCAGGTCCCAGTAGCCGCCAGAATTTACAGCGATATATGGTGGGGCCCAATGCCGTTCTAAGGATGGTAAGGCCTGAGCAGGTACAGGCATTAGTCAATTGGGTGGCCGACAGTGGATCCAGCACGTTCACATTATCTCCCACCCAGTCTTCTGCAGAAAGCGCACAGATGGCGCCTGAAAACCAACCCCATCAGTCTGTCACATCACCCCCATGCATACCAGGGAAACTGTCTCAGCCTCAAGTTATGCAGCAGTCTCTTATGCTGTTTGAAGACTCCGCTGGCAGGGTTTCCCAAGGGCATCCACCTAGCCCTTCCCCAGCGGTGAAAGACATAGAATGCACTGACGCACAACCACTTATGTTTCCTGATGATGAGGACATGGGAATACCACCTCAGCATGTCTCTGATGATGACGAAACACAGGTGCCAACTGCTGCGTCTTTCTGCAGTGTGCAGACTGAACAGGAGGTCAGGGATCAAGACTGGGTGGAAGACGATGCAGGGGACGATGAGGTCCTAGACCCCACATGGAATGAAGGTCGTGCCACTGACTTTCACAGTTCGGAGGAAGAGGCAGTGGTGAGACCGAGCCAACAGCGTAGCAAAAGAGGGAGCAGTGGGCAAAAGCAGAACACCCGCCGCCAAGAGACTCCGCCTGCTACTGACCGCCGCCATCTGGGACCGAGCACCCCAAAGGCAGCTTCAAGGAGTTCCCTGGCATGGCACTTCTTCAAACAATGTGCTGACGACAAGACCCGAGTGGTTTGCACGCTGTGCCATCAGAGCCTGAAGCGAGGCATTAACGTTCTGAACCTGAGCACAACCTGCATGACCAGGCACCTGCATGCAAAGCATGAACTGCAGTGGAGTAAACACCTTAAAACCAAGGAAGTCACTCAGGCTCCCCCTGCTACCTCTTCTGCTGCTGCCGCCTCGGCCTATTCTGCTGCTGCCGCCTCGGCCTCTTCCTCCGCCTCTGGAGGAACGTTGGCACCTGCAGCCCAGCAAACAGGGGATGTACCACCAACACCACCACCACCACCTCCGTCACCAAGCGTCTCAACCATGTCACACGCCAGCGTTCAGCTCTCCATCTCACAAACATTTGATAGAAAGCGTAAATTCCCACCTAGCCACCCTCGATCCCTGGCCCTGAATGCCAGCATTTCTAAACTACTGGCCTATGAAATGCTGTCATTTAGGCTGGTGGACACAGACAGCTTCAAACAGCTCATGTCGCTTGCTGTCCCACAGTATGTTGTTCCCAGCCGGCACTACTTCTCCAAGAGAGCCGTGCCTTCCCTGCACAACCAAGTATCCGATAAAATCAAGTGTGCACTGCGCAACGCCATCTGTGGCAAGGTCCACCTAACCACAGATACGTGGACCAGTAAGCACGGCCAGGGACGCTATATCTCCCTAACTGCACACTGGGTAAATGTAGTGGCAGCTGGGCCCCAGGCGGAGAGCTGTTTGGCGCACGTCCTTCCGCCGCCAAGGATCGCAGGGCAACATTCTTTGCCTCCTGTTGCCACCTCCTCCTTCTCGGCTTCCTCCTCCTCTTCTTCCACCTGCTCATCCAGTCAGCCACACACCTTCACCACCAACTTCAGCACAGCCCGGGTAGTGGCGTCGCTAGAGGGGGGCGAGGGGGGGCAATTGCCCCCCCTATGTTGTCCCTTGCCCCCCCGGGTGCCCCCCCGCTGATTCCCCAGAGTGAATACTAATGAGCGCTTCCATTATGGAAGCGCTCATTAGTACCGAAGGACCAGGAAGTGGTGAACGCTCTGTACTCACCACTTCCTGGTCCTCGGCTGTCGGCTGTGCAGGGCTGCGCACAGCGTGAGGGCGCTCTGTGACCTCACGCTGTGCGCGCCAGTTTAGAGCACAGTCGACTGAGGAGAAAATGGCAGGCGGCGTCCGTCCAGGAACAGGAGAGGTAAGTGTTTTTATTTTTTATTTTATAAAAAATGTGGCTGCTGGGGGCATTATGGGGGCTAATAGGAGGCATATAAGGGCTAATTGGAGCCATATGGGGCATTTGGAGGCATATTTGGGGGCTAATAGGAGGCATATGGGGGCTATTTGGGGGCTAATTGGAGGCATATATGGGGGCTAATTGGAGGCATATTTGGGGCTAATTGGAGGCATATTTGGGGCTAATAGGAGGCATATGGGGCTAATAGGAGGCATATGGGGCTGATAGGAGGCATATGGGGCTGATAGGAGGCATATGGGGCTGATAGGAGGCATATGGGGGCTAATTGGAGGCATATGGGGGCTAATTGGAGGCATATGGGGGCCTATGGGGCTAATAGGAGGCATATGGGGGCTAATTGGAGGCATATGGGGGCTAATTGGAGGCATATGGGGGCATATGGGGCTAATTGGAGGCATATGGGGCTAATTGGAGGCATATGGGGGCTAATTGGAGGCATATGGGGGCATATGGGGGCTAATAGGAGGCATATGGGGGCTAATAGGAGGCATATGGGGGCTAATTGGAGGCATATGGGGGCTAATTGGAGGCAAATGGGGGCATATGGGGCTAATAGGAGGCATATGGGGTAATAGGAGGCATATGGGGGCTGATAGGAGGCATATGGGGGCTAATAGGAGGCATATGGGGGCTAATAGGAGGCATATGGGGGCTAATTGGAGGCATATGGGGGCTAATTGGAGGCATATGGGGGCTAATTGGAGGCAAATGGGGGCATATGGGGCTAATAGGAGGCATATGGGGTAATAGGAGGCATATGGGGGCTGATAGGAGGCATATGGGGGCTAATAGGAGGCATATGGGGGCTAATAGGAGGCATATGGGGGCTAATAGGAGGCATATGGGGGCTAATAGGTGGCATATGGGGGCTAATTGGAGGCATATCGGGGCTAATTGGAGGCATATGGGGGCATATGGGGCTAATAGGAGGCATATGGGGGCTAATAGGAGGCATATAGGGGCTAATAGGAGGCATATGGGGGCTAATAGGAGGCATATGGGGGCTAATTGGAGGCATATGGGGGCTAATTGGAGGCATATGGGGGCTAATTGGAGGCATATGGGGGCTAATTGGAGGCATATGGGGCATATGGGGGCTAATAGGAGGCATATGGGGGCTAATAGGCATATGGGGGCTAATTGGAGGCATATGGGGGCTAATAGGAGGCATATGGGGGCTAATTGGAGGCATATGGGGGCTAATTGGAGGCATATGGGGGCTAATAGGAGGCATATGGGGGCTAATTGGAGGCATATGGGGGCTAATAAGAGGCATAATGGGGGCTAATGAGGCATAAGGGCTGATATGGGGGCTAATGAGGCATAAGGGCTGATATGGGGGCTAATGAGGCATAAGGGCTGATATGGGAGCTAATGAGGCATAAGGGCTGATATGGGGGCTGATATGAGAGGCATAATGAGGGCTAATGAGAGGCATAATGTGTCATCCACAGATCCCCCATAACAGTGTGTCTTCCACAGATCCACCATAACAGTGTGCCTGTGCACTGACGAGAGACAGAAAGAAGGGGAAAGAATACGTGGATGCAAGCAGAGGACGGCACAGCAGACGACTGAGTAGCTTCTTTTGTAAGTAAATTGCTTTATTATAACTGTATCCCTGCATATCGCAATTCACTCGTATTTTGTAATCTTATTGATATATACTTATTTTGTTTGTGCCCCCCCATTTTTGACTGTGGTATCTTTGTGCCCCCCCTATATATTGTTCCTAGAGTCGCCACTGAGCCCGGGGTAAACGTCAGCAGGCCATTCTGAAACTCATATGTTTGGGGGACAGGCCCCACACCGCACAGGAGTTGTGGCGGGGTATTGAACAACAGACCGACGAGTGGTTGCTGCCGGTGAGCCTCAAGCCCGGCCTGGTGGTGTGTGATAATGGGCGAAATCTCGTTGCAGGTCTGGGACTAGCCAATTTGACGCACATCCCTTGCTTGGCGCATGTGCTGAATTTGGTGGTGCAGAAGTTCATTCACAACTACCCCGACATGTCAGAGCTGCTGCATAAAGTGCGGGCCGTCTGTTCGCGCTTCCGGCGTTCACATCCTGCTGCTGCTCGCCTGTCTGCGCTACAGCGTAACTTCGGCCTTCCCGCTCACCGCCTCATATGCGACGTGCCCACCAGGTGGAACTCCACCTTGCACATGCTGGACAGACTGTGCGAGCAGCAGCAGGCCATAGTGGAGTTTCAGCTGCAGCACGCACGGGTCAGTCGCACTACAGAACAGCACCACTTCACCACCAATGACTGGGCCTCCATGCGAGACCTGTGTGCCCTGTTGCGCTGTTTCGAGTACTCCACCAACATGGCCAGTGGCGATGACACCGTTATCAGCGTTACAATACCACTTCTATGTCTCCTTGAGAAAACACTTAGGGCGATGATGGAAGAGGAGGTGGCCCAGGAGGAGGAGGAGGAGGAGGAAGAGGGGTCATTTTTAGCACTTTCAGGCCAGTCTCTTCGAAGTGACTCAGAGGGAGGTTTTTGGCAACAGCAGAGGCCAGGTACAAATGTGGCCAGCCAGGGCCCACTACTGGAGGACGAGGAGGACGAGGATGAGGAGGAGGTGGAGGAGGATGAGGATGAAGCATGGTCACAGCGGGGTGGCACCCAACGCAGCTCGGGTCCATCACTGGTGCGTGGCTGGGGGGAAAGGCAGGACGATGACGATACGCCTCCCACAGAGGACAGCTTGTCCTTACCCCTGGGCAGCCTGGCACACATGAGCGACTACATGCTGCAGTGCCTGCGCAACGACAGCAGAGTTGCCCACATTTTAACCTGTGCGGACTACTGGGTTGCCACCCTGCTGGATCCACGCTACAAAGACAATGTGCCCACCTTACTTCCTGCACTGGAGCGTGATAGGAAGATGCGCGAGTACAAGCGCACGTTGGTAGACGCGCTACTGAGAGCATTCCCAAATGTCACAGGGGAACAAGTGGAAGCCCAAGGCCAAGGCAGAGGAGGAGCAAGAGGTCGCCAAGGCAGCTGTGTCACGGCCAGCTCCTCTGAGGGCAGGGTTAGCATGGCAGAGATGTGGAAAACTTTTGTCAACACGCCACAGCTAACTGCACCACCACCTGATACGCAACGTGTTAGCAGGAGGCAACATTTCACTAACATGGTGGAACAGTACGTGTGCACACCCCTCCACGTACTGACTGATGGTTCGGCCCCATTCAACTTCTGGGTCTCTAAATTGTCCACGTGGCCAGAGCTAGCCTTTTATGCCTTGGAGGTGCTGGCCTGCCCGGCAGCCAGCGTTTTGTCTGAACGTGTATTCAGCACGGCAGGGGGCGTCATTACAGACAAACGCAGCCGCCTGTCTACAGCCAATGTGGACAAGCTGACGTTCATAAAAATGAACCAGGCATGGATCCCACAGGACCTGTCCGTCCCTTGTCCAGATTAGACATTAACTACCTCCCCATAACCATATATTATTGGACTCCAGGGCACTTCCTCATTCAATCCTATTTTTATTTTCATTTTACCATTATATTGCGAGGCTACCCAAAGTTGAATGAACCTCTCCTCTGCCTGTGTGCTAGGCCTAAATATATGCCAATGGACTGTTGCAGTGGTGGCTGACATGAAGCCTGATTCTCTGCTATGACATGCAGACTAATTCTCTGCTGACATGAAGCCAGATTGTCTGTTACGGGACCTCTCTCCTCTGCCTGGGTGCTGGGCCTAAATTTATGACAATGGACTGTTGCAGTGGTGGCTGACGTGAAGCCTGATTCTCTGCTATGACATGCAGACTGATTCTCTGCTGACATGAAGCCAGATTGTCTGTTACGGGACCTCTCTGCTCTGCCTGTGTGCTAGGCCTAAATATATGCCAATGGACTGTTGCAGTGGTGGGTGACGTGAAGCCTCATTCTCTGCTATGACATGCAGACTGATTCTCTGCTGACATGAAGCCAGATCGTCTGTTACGGGACCTCTCTGCTCTGCCTGTGTGCTAGGCCTAAATATATGCCAATGGACTGTTGCAGTGGTGGGTGACGTGAAGCCTCATTCTCTGCTATGACATGCAGACTGATTCTCTGCTGTCATGAAGCCAGATTGTCTGTTACGGGACCTCTCTGCTCTGCCTGTGTGCTAGGCCTAAATATATGCCAATGGACTGTTGCAGTGGTGGGTGACGTGAAGCCTCATTCTCTGCTATGACATGCAGACTGATTCTCTGCTGACATGAAGCCAGATTGTCTGTTACGGGACCTCTCTCCTCTGCCTGTGTGCTAGGCCTAAATATATGCCAATGGACTGTTGCAGTGGTGGCTGACGTGAAGCCTCATTCTCTGCTATGACATGCAGACTGATTCTCTGCTGACATGAAGCCAGATCCTCTGTTACGGGACCTCTCTCCTCTGCCTGGGTGCTGGGCCTAAATATCTGACAATGGACTGTTGCATTGGTGGCTGACGTGAAGCCTGATTCTCTGCTATGACATGCAGACTGATTCTCTGCTGACATGAAGCCAGATTGTCTGTTACGGGACCTCTCTCCTCTGCCTGTGTGCTAGGCCTAAATATATGCCAATGGATTGTTGCAGTGGTGGCTGACGTGAAGCCTGATTCTCTGCTATGACATGCAGACTGATTCTCTGGTGACATGAAGCCAGATCCTCTGTTACGGGACCTCTCTCCTCTGCCTGGGTGCTGGGCCTAAATTTATGAAAAATGGACTGTTGCAGTGGTGGGTGACGTGAAGCCTGATTCTCTGCTATGACATGCAGACTGATTCTCTGGTGACATGAAGCCAGATCCTCTGTTACGGGACCTCTCTCCTCTGCCTGGGTGCTGGGCCTAAATTTATGAAAATGGACTGTTGCAGTGGTGGGTGACGTGAAGCCTCATTCTCTGCTATGACATGCAGACTGATTCTCTGCTGACATGAAGCCAGATTGTCTGTTACGGGACCTCTCTCCTCTGCCTGGGTGCTGGGCCTAAATTTATGAAAATGGACTGTTGCAGTGGTGGGTGACGTGAAGCCTCATTCTCTGCTATGACATGCAGACTGATTCTCTGCTGACATGAAGCCAGATTGTCTGTTACGGGACCTCTCTCCTCTGCCTGGGTGCTGGGCCTGAATTTATGACAATGGACTGTTGCAGTGGTGGGTGACGTGAAGCCTGATTCTCTGCTATGATATGAAGACTGATTCTCTGCTGACATGAAGCCAGATTGTCTGTTACGGGACCTCTCTCCTCTGCCTGGGTGCCGGGGCCTAAATATCTGAGAATGGACTGTTCCAGTGGTGGGTAACGGGAAGCCAGATTCTCTGCTATGATATGAAGACTGATTCTCTGCTGACATGAAGCCAGATTGTCTGTTACGGGACCTCTCTCCTCTGCCTGGGTGCTGGGCCTAAATTTATGAAAATGGACTATTACAGTGGTGGGTGACGTGAAGCCTGATTCTCTGCTATGACATGAAGACTGATTCTCTGCTGACATGAAGCCAGATTGTCTGTTACGGGACCTCTCTCCTCTGCCTGGGTGCCGGGGCCTAAATATCTGAGAATGGACTGTTCCAGTGGTGGGTGACGGGAAGCCAGATTCTCTGCTATGGAACCTCTCTCCAATTGATTTTGGTTAATTTTTATTTATTTAATTTTTATTTTAATTAATTTCCCTATCCACATTTGTTTGCAGGGGATTTACCTACATGTTGCTGCCTTTTGCAGCCCTCTAGCCCTTTCCTGGGCTGTTTTACAGCCGTTTTAGTGCCGAAAAGTTCGGGTCCCCATTGACTTCAATGGGGTTCGGGTTCGGGACGAAGTTCGGATCGGGTTCGGATCCCGAACCCGAACATTTCCGGGATGTTCGGCCGAACTTCTCGAACCCGAACATCCAGGTGTTCGCTCAACTCTATTACTAAGTTTTAAAATTGTGCCCTTGAAAATGTGCTCATTCTATGTACAAGGAAAGTCACTCTTGTTCTGCACATATAATGCTTTTCCCCTAAGATTGTTCTGTCTCTGAACATTATTTACCCTTAGAGGACTGGGTGATTTTCCGTTTTCTTTTTTCCTCCCTGCCTTCCTGGAGACATAACGTTCTTATCTTTCCATTCACATAACTGTATGAGGGCTTCTTTTTGTTGTACTTTCCAATGGCACCATTTACTGTTGCATACAATGTAGTGGAAAGCTGGAAAAAGATTCCAAGTGGGGTGGAATTGGAAAAAAAAACCAATTCCACCACAATTCTATGGGTTTTATTTTTTAAGGCTTTTCCTATGTGGTAAAACTGACCTGTTTCCTTCATTCTCAGGATAAGTACAATTGAAAAAATACCAAATTTGTATAGTTTTTCTTGTGTTTTAATACTGGGGAAAAAAACTTTTTATTGCCATATTCTGAACCCCATCAATTTTTTATATTGACATCTACGGAGCTTAGTGGGGGCTTGTTTTTTGCAGGATGATCTGTAGTTTTTACTGATACAATGTTGGGATGTATATGACTTTTTAATCACTTTTTATAAAATTTTTGGGGGAAGTGAAACAACGAAAAAATGGTGACTTGGCCATTTAGTTTTTTTTCGTTACGGCACTAATCTTATGAGATAACTATTTTTATATTTTAATAGTACGAGCATTTTTGGATACCGCAGTGCCTATGATGTTTATTTTTATTTTAATCTTGGGGATGGGGGGGTGACTCGTATTTATATATATACACATTATTTTTTATATTGTTAAAACATTTTTTTACTTTTTTTTAGGCCCCCAAGAAAATCATTACATGCAGTCCTCAGATTGCCAATTCTATTCAATAATAAAATGTAATTCATTACTGAATAGAAAATTCTGTATATTCCGATACAGTGCTGCCAACTGCATTGGAATATACCAGTAATAGGCCTGGAAGCCTTGTACAGGCTCAGGCCTATAACTACTAAGGAACGCCTTCCCTGATCTCATGCTCCCGTGTTTTTGACCACAGCATCTTAGGGGATAAATGTTTGCAGAAATTAGCACTGAGTCTCTGCTGCTTAAAACAGCAGAAACCTGGTGGCTATGCCATATTTAACGATTTTACGATTGCATTTTACTCTTTTTGGTCTAAAAATAATGTTTCAGTCTATCTGCAGGTCACTTTCTGTTTTAGACTCTAGACTGTTTTTAGAGTCCCATCTGATGTCAGGTGCTGTAGCCCCCATCTCTGAACTCCCGACACTCATTATAGCTAAATTCTTATCAAACTAATGGCCTTCATAGCTTTTAATGTTACCGCGTTAGCAGGGGCGTAACTACCATAGCGGCAGACCATGTGACTGCTATGGGGCCCGGGGCAAGAGGGGGCCCAGTCTTAGTTGGAATGGTCTCCTCTTCTAGTGGAGGTGAAGACTTGGTCAGGACTCTACCCTCTAAAGGAACAACTTTTAGCAAACGAAGCAGTGGAAAATGGCCCAAGGGTCATTGAAAGTGGTTTAGGTGGAAACCCTTCTGTCCTGTGTGGGGGGCCTGGTCTGATCCTTGCTATGGGGCCCTTACTTCTCTATGTACGCGACTGCGCATTGGTCCACGTTGACAGTAACATTCAGTAGCATAGTGTCCATGTAAATTATCTGCAAATGTTGGAAATTGTGAGGATCAAAACTAGAAATAAGCCATCAAATTTTAACCAATGGGTAGGGCAGAGAGACTGCTCATTTTTACTGTAATTTGTACACTATGCTGGGCAGTAATTACATATTCTAGAGTTCAGCTCTAAAAATAAAGAGTTTTGGTATCATGAGTTTTTGGTATCATAAGAGATTTAAAACGCTGAAGCGAAACCGAATACAACGCAGTTGCACTTCCTCGGTCCTGGTTCCCAATGTGTGGTCAAAACTGTGAATGAGGAATCCAGATTACACCTGAAAGTGGATACGATGTGTCTAATAAACAGGAAGAGGAGACTGTGTGACACATAGCCAGAATCTTCAGCCGTTACAAATATATAGATCTTGATGATGCCTGTATATTTCTGTCTCAAGAAAAGGCGTAGGTTGTTGCCAAGCCTATAACGTGGGCCAAGACCTATCATAGTTCCCACACTTCAGGTCAGGGAACCCAAAACCAGCTCAGTTTAAGCAGAGCCAATACCACTTGCTCTTGATGGGAACCAATCCAACCCCCCAACCTCAGGGATTCTCATACAGCATATCTCAATGGCCTCAATACACGTATATAGTTATTGAAGTAAAATGCTTCTCCTAATATGAAATGCTAACAACTTCCAGCACTGCAGCGTGATGGATGTGCTGCATGACGGAGCCTATTGACCTAGGTCTCTCAGGAATATCTTAGGTTTGATGACATGCATAGTGTCCTCTCCATTCACAGCTGTGGGAACAATATCTGAGTGAGTGGGCTTTGCTATTTTCAGAAGTCCCATAGAGTGAATGGAGAACAAACCGCTCATGCACTCCCACTGCCCAGTCGACTGTAATGGTGCTTCCAAAAGTAGCCGAGCCATTTTCAGAAGTCCCATAACAGTGCATGGAGGGGTGAGCTTGCATGCATGACTTGCTCTCCATTCTTGAGATAGGGGCAGGTCCCAGATGTGGGACTCACACATATTAGACTTTTGGGGCATATCCTATTTATGTGCCATACCATAAATATTCCAGATGGGAATCAGTAGGCGTCAGCTGATATCGGCAAATGGTGAATGGCGATCACTTGACCGATGGCGTGATTGCTGGGGACCCACTGCATGACAGAGCTCTTTAGCAGACTCAGATCAGATCTCACTAATGTCACCACAGGAGCACTTTGTCTCCTGTATTTAAGGCTTGTATGGACTCCATAATAAATCTGATATCACCTCTCTTAATATGGCAGCAATAGGTATGCAAAATTTAGTAAAAAAAAAAAAAAAAAAACACACCAAATGAAATCAAACTATAGCCCAATTCAATCACCAGAACTTTACCCTACAGCGGCACGCAACAGTTTGGGCACCCCTGGTCAAAATTATGATTACTGTGAACAATGGGTAACTTGAAGATGAATGATTCCCAAAAGGCATAAAGTTTAAGATGACACATTTCCTTTGTATTTTAAGCAAAAAACTTATTTTATTTTCATCTTTTACATTTTCAAAATAACAAAAAAGGAACAGGGCCTGAAGCAAAACTTTGGGCACCCAGCATGGTTAATGCCTAGTAACACCCCCTTTGGCAAGTATCACAGCTTGAAAATGCTTTTTGAAGCCAGACCAAAAAAATTTTTGTTTGAGGGATTTTCATTCTTTCTTTCTTGCAAAAGTCTTCCAGTTCTGTGACATTCCTGGGCTGTGTTGTATGCACTGCTCTTTTGAGGTTCAGATCAGAGGACTGTGAGGACCATGGTAAAACCTTCAGCTTCCACCTTTTGATGTATTCTGTTGTGGATTTGAGGTGTGTTTAGGATCATTCATTATCTATTTGTAGAAGCCATCCTCTTTTCAGCTTCAGCTTTTTTACAGTTGGTGTTGTGTTTGCTTCCAGAATTTGCTGGAATTTCATTGAATCCATTCTTTCCCCTACCCGTGAAATATTCCCAGCCCCATTAGCTACAACACAACCCCAAAGTTTAGATGTTCTTTTGCAAACCTCTGAAGCTGAATTTTGTGGTGAGGACGCAGGAGAGGTTTTCTTCTGATGACTCTTCCATGATGGCCATATTTATGCAGGTGTCCATGAACAGTAGAACATAGTACCACAACTCCAGTCTGCTAAATCTTCCTGAAGGTATTTTGCAGTCAAGCTGGGTTTCTGGTTTGCTATTCTAGCAATCTTACCAGCAGCTGTCTCTGAAATTTTTCTTGGTCTTCCAGACCATCTCTTGACCTCCATTGTTCCTGGTAACTGCCATTTCTTAATTACATTTCAAACTGAGGAAATGACAATCTGAAAATGCTTTGCCTACTTCTCGTGCTTTGTAGGCCTCCACCATTTTCATTTTTAGACTGTTAGGCAGCTGCTTAGAATAACCCATGGCTGCTGATTTTTGGGAAAAGTTTGAGACTGGGTATTTATAAAGCTTTGAAATTTGTATCACCTGTAAATGATCATCATAACGATGACTGTGAGCAAGCCTTATCCCTACCAGGCTATTTAATGTCTGAGACCTCGGTCAAAGTTATCTGAATGCTTAAATCTCCTTGGGTTCCCAAATTTTGCAAGGTACTCCTTTCCTTTTTTTTTCCAATTTAAAATTGTACAAAACTAAAATAATATTGCTTAAAATGTTGAAAAGTGTGTTTCATCTTTAACTTTCTGCCTTTTGGAGATCATTTGAACTTCAACTTGCTTAACTGTTCACAGTAACAGTAATTTTGACCCAGGGGTGCCTAAACTTTTGCATGCCACTGTATATAACCGAAAAAAATGGAGAACCGTTTTATCCCTCTATTCCAATGTGAAGGTATTTATATCTTTATATATTTAAATAATATAGAAATGGTCTGAAAACACTGTGGCATTATATGTTGTCTTCAAAAGAAACAATGTAAAAGATATTATGGTTACCAACCAAATAAAAAGGTTGAACCACTGTGTGCGGTCATTTATGACCAAGACATGCAGGTCTTTAAGAGGTTAAAGGTATTTTATACTTTGAAATTCCCTTTTTTCATGCCTCTGTACTTAATTTGCAAGGCTGCAAAATTCTGCAAATTTTTTTTTAAGTAAAACAAGTCAAGTCTGTATATTTTTGTAATATTTCCCTTTTGCGGTCATTTCTTTTTTTTTTCTTTGCTTGTGAATTGTGAGGAATTAGTGGTTGGAAGTAGATGTAACGGAGATTAACCCTATAGCTGACGAGGGCTCTTCTATTTTTCTCCGTGCCACAAACACTGTCACGACTCGGGCTAATCATGGCCAAGAACATCCTGCATTACAAGCGCAAATTAATAATTGCAGGTTGTGTCGGCGCTGGGTGTATTTAATGTCAGGCTTCAGGTGAAGATGATACACTCCCGTGGTAATGGCTGTTAGAGAAGAAAATGCGTGTCATTTGTGGGTGGTGGAGGTTTTAGCCGTACATGGAGCACAATACCTGCCAAACAATAGTAGATGCAAGCTTAATTATAATAATCTGCAGAGCGGTACGATGCGTGAAATGTGAGTCATCTGCATGGACAGAAACATCTAATAATCACAGAATGATGGCTAAAAACACAACATTAAAGGGGTTGTGTCCATACCTAACCATACCCCCCTTCAGACCATCATGTAGAAAAAGAACCTGACCACACTCCATGCCACAGAAACAATAAAGCCTGGGGCGCTATTAGGGTTGCCACTTGACTGGTAACCCATTGGCCCAGCTGGTATTTGTGGCAGGAAGCTGTGTTGGTGTCACGAGGGTGTCATGACCTATCGCTGACCCTGTTGTGCCTGGGGTCAGAAGGTCGCAGCGGGTGGCTACTCGCTCGGTTTCAGGGGATCGCTCCAATGACCTAGTGGTGGGAATGGATTCTGGTCCGGGTTTTCCTGCTTTGGTTTGCAATCATTTTTGTCCCATTTAGGAATCTGTAGCTTTTCCTTTTCAGCTCTTCTCTGTCAGCCACTCCCAGCTACTATATATTCTCCCTTTCTGCTTCCCTTGTTGTCAGATATAGACCTTCCTTCCAGACTTTCTAATCTATTCTTTCAGGGTAGGCCAGGGATGATGCACATAAATCGGCGTACGGGTTAGCAGGGACGTCAGGGCAGCCAGGTGCCAGTGCTAGGCGAGTTAGGGGTCACCACTCCTCCCTTTCCCTAGCGAAAGGGTACCCTCCTTATCCTCCCCTCTGCGCGCACGTCTGTTACCTGCCATATCAGACGTGATAGTTGGTATTTTATTTTTACCAGCCTATTGAAGTGCCGGTAATTCCCTGTGCTACTTAGGAGTCCCTGCTTTCACTTTAAGTCCATATATGGCTGTGTGTCCATATATAGAGTCAGTGCTTCTAGGAGTCACTTGCTTTCACTCTGGATGACTCCATATATGGCTGTGTGTCCATATATAGAGTCAGTGCTTCTTGGAGTCACTTGATTTCACTCTGGATGACTCCATATATGGCTGTGTGTCCATATATGGAGTCAGTGCTTCTAGGAGTCACTTGCTTTCACTCTGGATGACTCCATATATGGCTGTGTGTCCATATATAGAGTCAGTGCTTCTTGGAGTCACTTGATTTCACTCTGGATGACTCCATATATGGCTGTGTGTCCATATATAGAGTCAGTGCTTCTTGGAGTCACTTGCTTTCACTCTGGATGACTCCATATATGGCCGTGTGTCCATATATAGAGTCAGTGCTTCTTGGAGTCACTTGCTTTCACTCTGGATGACTCCATATATGGTTGTGTGTCCATATATGGAGTCAGTGCTTCTAGGAGTCACTTGCTTTCACTCTGGATGACTCCGTATATGGATGTGTGTTCATATATGGAGTCAGTGCTTCTAGGAGTCACTTGCTTTCACTCTGGATGACTCCATATATGGCTGTGTGTCCATATATGGAGTCAGTGCTTCTAGGAGTCACTTGCTTTCACTCTGGATGACTCCATATATGGCTGTGTGTCCATATATAGAGTCAGTGCTTCTAGGAGTCACTTGCTTTCACTCTGGATGACTCCGTATATGGCTGTGTGTCCATATATGGAGTCAGTGCTTCTAGGAGTCACTTGCTTTCACTCTGGATGACTCCATATATGGCTGTGTCCATGTTGTGGTGATGAAGGGGGCGTATCCCCAAGCACTATAGAGGGTGCAAAGGTAGCAGTTACATTTGGGTCCCGTGCATGATGGAGCCCAAAGGCTCCTCTATACACAAGAAAGAAACCGCACATGGTAAGCTGGGGGCTCTACTACAGATTTTGAATAATGGTCCAGGCTCTTCAGGATACAACGATGAATGAACACATTTCCATTCTCTGATTATTATTATTTTTTTTTTTCCCCAAGCCTTCCACCTTTGCAGAACAGACTTCACCATGGTAATCCATTTGCTCTTGTTTCTTGCAGGTTAGTCCATTCTGGGCCGGGGAAAAGTTCTGCACTACTAGGAACAGAATTTTCTTTTGCGACAAGGACCGGTTCCAGGCAAGGGATTGAAACTCATTTGTTCAGAGTGGAAACCAGTAGAGACCTCTCATTGTGGACAAGACAGATCGTCCAGGGATGTCACAACGCAGCAGAGTTCATTAAGGAGATCACCACCCGTAAGTACCAGATCTATACATAAGTGCCTCAGAGTAAGGCCTCATGTACAAGACCGTAGCTTGTTTTGCGGTCCGCAAAACACAAATACCAGCTGTGTGTGTTCGCATTTTGCGGAACGGAACATCTTGGCCTCTATAGAACTGTCTTATTCTTGTCCAGAAAACGGACAAGAATAGGACATGGTCTATCTTTATGCGAGTGCCACGGAATGGACATACGGATGCTGACAGCCCCATTGAAGTGAATGGGTCCCCATCTGACCCGCACAAAATGTGTATCAGATGCAGAAATCAAATACGTTTGTGTGCATGAGCCCTAAGACAGGGGAGTAGTGACTAGATTTATGCAACCCGTATGTGTATCCAAAACCCATTGGAGCTGAACTGCAATTCCAAATGCAACCCATGAAGAGGAGGGCGAGGTGTCTGAAAGTAAGCAACCATGTTTTCATGATCTGGGGAGTGTTACGGCATGCACCCCTGAACAAATGGGATTGTATAGTTTAGAAAATTTATTTTCATACACCTTATTAGTGAACTGTGATTTACTAGAGGGGTGGGGTGGGGGGGGTCCTCTCTTCAGGATCCTCATCCCCTGGTCAGAGTAGAGAGTGATTATAGTCTCTCTCTCTGTCCTGTATTGCACAGACAACCCATTGATACAAATGTATAAGGTGCAATGCTTAATTTCTCCTGTGGCGGCGCTGCAGGGAAACTGAACACTTACTGCCAGATCAGAGCTGATCGCTGAGGGTCCCAGCAGGAAGGCAGTATGTGATCAGCTGATTGTCAGGAGAAACTTCTAAATAGTAGGGATTGTCCAAAGTGGAGAACCCTTGTAATTAATCTTAATATAGGTCAGAGCTCCATTTGTCTGATACAGTGCACCAAATCTCCTGCACAGACATAAAGTTGAAGGGGTATTCCCACTTTAAAATGTAATAATTTATCACCAGGGTATGCCATAGCTTTAGGCCTCATGCACACAACAGTATCCGTTTTGCGGTCCTGAAATCACAGAGTCGCAAAACATGAATACCAGCCGTGTGCGTCATGCATTTTCTCATTCCACGCGTCCCACCCGATGTTTAAACAAAGCCTATTCTTGTCCTCAAAATGGACAACAGGACATGTTATATCTTTTTGCGGGAAGGCTGAACGGACATACAGATTCTGACAGCAACACGATTTGTTGTCCGCATTTTTTGCGGCCCCTATTGAAATGAATGTGTCTTCATCCGATCAGCAAAAAAATGGATCGGATGCGGACAAAAAAATATGGTTGTGTGCATGAGCCCATATGATTAGTGATGAGTAGGGATGAGCGAATCAACTTCGGATGCTTTGTCCGAAGTCGATTTGCATAAAACTACACTCGTTTGGATCCGCACAGTTTCCGTTATGCAGGACTGGACTCCTCCATAGTGGAAAGCCAGATGGATCCATTATGCTGCCCATAGACTTTTGTTATGACGGAATGCCTCTTAAAGGCTTCCGTGGTGCTTTCAGTCACAGAATTCAGTTATATTCTGTGATAACGGAATCGCCAGAAAACCCGAAACCAAACTTCAAAACATGAAGTTCGCTCATCACTACATTTGACTGATGATCCTACATGATGATCTGACTACTGAGACCCCAAACAATCTCTAGAACTGGGGTAGAGTAGTCTGCGCATATCGCACACTCACTGCACCAGACAGGCTACATAGAATTCTACAGGCTCGTCCCGATTCCATCCTCTGCAGCGAGGAGAGGGGGCACACTATGTCCGTATTTCTCTCCCCGTGTTCTAGAGATTGGTGGGGGCCTCAGCGTTCAGACCCCCACCAATCTAAACTTTTGATATGTCCTTATGACTAGTGTTGAGCGAACTTCTGTTTTTAAGTTCGGCGTCTAAAGTTCGGCTTCCGGTTAGCGGAGAATCCCGATATGGATTCCGAATTCCGTTGTGGTCCGTGGTAGCGGAATCAATAATCGGCCATTATTGATTCCGCTACCACGGACCACAACGGTATTCGGAATCCATATCGGGATTCTCCGCTAACCGGAAGCCGAACTTTAGACGCCGAACTTAAAAACAGAAGTTCGCTCAACACTACTTATGACATATCGAAAACTTTTTGAAAAGTTAGTTACATTTTAAGCATGAAGGTAACACAGCGCTGTTCTAGACCTACATCTCAATCTCTAGGTAACTGTGAATGATGCCCCGGCCAATCCCCGTGCAGGGAGCTGCAGCACAGCCCTATTCAAACATGTGGTGCTGTGTCCCCTTCATTCTCAAGATTGATGTGGGATAATTAATTGTCACTGTGGGGAGTGGGGGAAAACTCCACACCGTACAATGTAGGATAGCGGGATATGCCACTAGGCCTGGAAACAAGAATAAAGGGAGCAGGACACCTTCTAACACATCCCTAAATCCTAGCCCTGACCTCTTAACTGTATGAGCGAACCGTAATGGTGGGAGGGCTCATACCTGGAACCTAGGGCCCTGCTAAGGCTACTTTCACACTTGCGTTCGGGGCTCCGCTTGTGAGTTCCGTTTGAAGGCTCTCACAAGCGGCCCCGAACGGATCCGTACGGCCCTAATGCATTCTAAGTGGATGCGGATCCGCTCAGAATGCATCAGTCTGGCACTGTTTGTCCTCCGCTCCGCTCAGCAGGCGGACACCTGAACGCTGCTTGCAGCGTTCGGGTGTCCGCCTGGCCGTGCGGAAGCAAACGGATCCGTCCAGACTTACAATGTAAGTCAATGAGGGCGGATCCGTTTGAAGTTGACACAATATGGCTCAATTTTCAAACGGATCCGTCCCCCATTGACTTTCAATGTAAAGTCAAAACGGATCCGTTTGCACTATCATGAAAAAAAATAAAAAAAATATATATTTTATTTTCTTGTTCATGGTAATGCAAACGGATCCGTTCTGAACGGATCTAAGCGTTTGCATTATAGGTGCGGATCCGTCTGTGCAGATACCAGACGGATCAGCACCTAAACACAGGTGTGAAAGTAGCCTAACTCTAATCCCTGTTAATAATGTCAGGGCTCGGAGATGACCTGTTCATCCACAACACGGATGAACCGGAGTCTCCAGCAGGCCTAGCAACAAGAAAGGAGCAGACAGTAGCATAAACCAGATTGGCAGGTAAGCACCCAGCGCAAACACACACTGGAACAAAAGCACTTACCTGCCACAACAACTGGATGAAACAACAACTACTACTGACTAGTGGTTCCCCCTCCGGGAAACCCTGGAGTCCACTTCGCAGGCAGGTGATCAATGTGGTTCCTCCTCCGAGGAACCCAGGAGCCCTCTCACTGGAGGCACAACACACAGGGAAACACCTTGCATACATGCTGGGAGAACAACACCAAAAGACCAGACATGAAACTTCAACAAGATGTACACCACACCCTGAACATAAACCCACACCAAACATCAACACAGGTAAGGTAGGGAACATGGAGGATACATAAGGGATGACAATCTGGTGACATCGATGTCCCACTTTGTGGCCCTTAAGGTCTGGGCAGATAAAACACCCAGGGCAGGAGCAAAGCTCCAGCACCAACTAAGGCTGGAGTACAACTGACTCCAGCCTGGAAACCACAGGCAAGATAAACACCAAGTGGCCACACCCAGCCAGGAAGTTAACCCCTACAGCACCAGACAGGGGAGGAACCAGGAGAAGGAGAGCAAAGCCCATACATGCTGCGACTAGGTGTTGCCCCAGGCAACCAGCATGTACGGCTAATACAAAATGATGACTGCCAGTAGCCACCACAAGGGGGAGCTTACTGCTCACTGTACATTGATTTCAATAGTAACACATTATGTAATAAGTTCCCCCTAGTGGCGGCTGCAGGTAAATAGAATTTGATCATGTAAGTTTATGTTTGGTGCTCTGTATCGTTAGGCCTCTTTCAGACTGGCGTTGCGGGAACATGCGCGATTGTTTTCCGCGCGAGTGCAAAACATTGTAATGCGTTTTGCACGCGCGTGAGAAAAATCGGCATGTTTGGTACCCAAACCCGAACTTCTTCACAGAAGTTCGGGCTTGGGATCAGTGTTCTGTAGATTGTATTATTTTCCCTTATAACATGGTTATAAGGGAAAATAATAGCATTCTGAATACAGAATGCATATTACAATAGCGCTGGAGGGGTTAAAAAAAATAAAAAAAATTTTAACTCACCTTAATCCACTTGCTCACGCAGCCCGGCATCTCTTCTGTCTGTCTTCTGTGCTGTGTGCAGGAAAAGAACCTGTGGTGACGTCACTCCGGTCATCACATGGTCCATCACATGATCTTTTACCATGGTGATGGATCATGTGATGACCGGAGTGATGTCACCACAGGTCCTTTTCCTGCACACAGCGAAGAAGACAGAAGAGATGCCGGCTGCGCAAGCAAGTGTTTTTAGGTGAGTTAAATTTTTATATATATTTTTTTTTTTAACCCCTCCAGCGCTATTGTACTATGCATTCTGTATTCAGAATGCTATTATTTTCCCTTACAACCATGTTATAAGGGAAAATAATAATGATCGGGTCTCCATCCCGATCGTCTCCTAGCAACCGTGCGTGAAAATCGCACCGCATCCGCACTTGCTTGCAGATGCTTGCAATTTTCACGCAGCTCCATTCACTTCTATGGGGCCTGCGTTGCGTGGAAAATATAGAGCCTGCTGCGATTTTCACGCAACGCACAAGTGATGCGTGAAAATCACCGCTCATGTGAACAGCCCTATAGAAATGAATGGGTCAGGATTCAGTGCGGGTGCAATGCGTTCAACTCACACATCGCATTCGCGTGGAATACTCGCTCGTGTGAAAGGGGCCTTAAACTTAAACTGCATAGGATTGTATTATTATATTACAGAGTGTGCATCACATTCTGACAACCATCTTACATCCAATTGATCCAGAAAATCTGGAATTCGGAGAAAGTGGCAGACGCATGAATGGAGTTGTGGTCATTGGAGAGTGATCTAAGCTGACAGCAGTAATCAGCCGCGGTTTTACACTGAATATATAGTATTACGCCTAATGACTGCTTTCTCTCCGTTTCAGCTTGTACTTACAAGAACCAAGAATGTCGGCTGGTGATAAATTTCGAGCACGGATTCTCCATCACCACTCAGGCGCCAGATGGTACTTTTACTAAGATATTAGCACAATTTCCATATGAAAAACTAAAAATGTCCTCAGATGACGGAGTTAAAATGCTGTTTTTAGAATTTGGAGGCAAAGATGGAGACATAGTAAGTATGACAATAACCGTTATATTATAGACAGAACTGGTGTGGGATGCGGGGACATGCACAGACCACACAAATGGTGATAGGTGACCATAGTGATATCTTGTTTTTTGATTCATCAACATTTCCAAGATCTCTTCTTGCTGCAAGTGAATGGAAACATTCATTGCTAGAGGCTGGAAACCTACCTTCGTCAATAAGATATGTAGTTTTATGAGATGAACATGGATCTCAGCAGGTTTCCAGCATTTTCATGTATACAAGAAAGTTTCCATTCACTGAGAGCAAGCATAGGTCATTAAAAATATAAAGGAATTCTAATGCAAGTTATATTCAAAAGTTATACATTGTTTCACTATGTAACACATCTCAGTGTGTCCTGTATGGTGCAGCTTCAGCCTGTCTTCTCTGACTCCTGCTTGTGATTGGTTTCTTCCTGTCGGCTCCATCACCCTTGTAGTCAATGGGAGCTGTAGTGACGAGTTCCCTCCACTACAAGGTTAATGTGCTGTGTAGTTCCAGCGATGGAGCTACACTGAAAAAGCTGATCAGCAGGAGTGTGGGGTGTCGGACCCCCACTGATCAGTTAATGGCGAACTATCCTGAGGATAGGCCATCACTTTGTAAAGGCTGCACCTAATGTGCACTTGTTGTCAGAGATCAGTGCAAGGAGAGGAGGTCAACTGGCAGCCGCTCTTTCTGTTGCTCCAGGCTTTAAAAAAAATAAAAAAATTAATCGTACAACATTCTGATCTCTTGTGCGAAGATAGTTTGGTCAGTACTTACCCCTCCATTGATTGCGCTGCGCTCAGACTGGCTGCGAGCTCTTCCGCTCAGGTCCCGACTGGATGTGTTGCGGATTCCTTCCTTTTTAGACTGTAAATGTAGCTGAACAGGAAGACTCAGGAACACATCCGATCAGGACCTGAGCTGAAGAGCCCGCAGTCAGCCTGAGAGCAGCGGAGACCCTATGGAGGGCTAAGTACTGAGCAAACCATCAAAACAGGTCAGAAGGCTGCCGTTTTTTGTTTTTTTTAAGGGAGAACCCCTTTAAGGACAGCAGTAGAGTCTCCCGTGATTTCTACGGAGAATAAAGTTGGAAGTAACCCTATCAAAAATGTAAAAAAAATAATCTGATGTCTGCAGTGTGCCTTGCCCAATACTTTTCCATAGGGATCTCCATCTCAGACAATGGGGGCATAGCGCTAGGATATGCCCCCATTGTCTGATAGGTGCGGGTCCCACCTCTATCGTGTAAACAGAGCACGCAGCGTGCATGCATGCCCCCCTCCATTCTTTTCTATGGGGCCGCGGAAATTGCTGAGCTGAGAAATAATTGGGAGCTGTGCCCGCGCTTGCGCGGTGCATTCCCATTCATTTGTATGGGGCCGACAGAAATTACCGAGCCAGCTCCAGGCTATTTTCGGCGGTACCATTGAAATGAATAGAGGGCGGCCACGCATGCACGGTGCGCCCTCCGTGACTTTCGAGGCTCCTTTTTAACGAGGGACCTGCACCTATCAAACAATGGGGACATATCCTAGCGATATGTCCCCATTGTCTGCGATGGGAATAACCCTTTAAAGTGTTTTTTTTTGGGACAAACATATTGATGACCTATCCATGGGATGGTCACGATGGTCCGACTCCTGGAACACCCATGAATCAGCCATTAGGTTTCGGAAGTAAACAGTGTACAAAACTGGAACACCACAGCGCCACACACAGTCATTCTCAGGTACTGCAGATGATGCTCAAGTAAATGGAAGCTGAGGTGCAGTATCTAAAAAATGGCCACTACACGGTATACCGAGCTGCTCTGTTCCAGGTTTAAACACGTTTAATTCTAGCGCCTGCTGTCTGATGCTTAATGCCGATCCACTGGGATGTCGGACCCCCAGGAATCTCATATTGAATAGATCATCAATATGTTAAGTCCTGGAAAACCCTTTTAAAGTCCCCAGAAAGGACAACGGCCACCTGATTCCTTAGGCTAATCGATGGCCTCTAGCAGCGGCTTCTACAGCTGGCGCTCTGTGTGGATTCATTGTGATGTGGCTTCCGAGGCAGGGGAGACAGGAGTGGCCGCCTTTCCTGCCCCTTCTTCATCCCTGAACTGACAATAAAGCGGTCGACTTACAATATTTCTCTTTTCTCAACAGCAGTTGGATCTTCAGTGCTGTCCGAAGCCCATCGTCTTCATCATTCATTCCTTCCTCTCCGCTAAGATCACCAGACTAGGATTAGTGGCCTGAGGACAGTTTTGAGAACACTTCACTACAGAAGTAGACCTTCACCAGTGGACTACAGCTTCATGGAAGACTAATCAGAAGAAACTCTACACGATTTTAAAAGGTACTTGATTTGAGAGAATCCTGAAACTGAGGAGGATACGAGTGATCTGGGGCCCTCTAAATCAGACGGACACACAGAATACATCTAGATTCTAATAATTTCTTGGATGGTGAGGAACTCTACGGTCCTGGGTGTAGATGAGGGCCACTGCTCCTTATAATAATCCTAATCATTAGCGTCTATCTGGAATTTTGGAATAAATACTCTGATTTACTTAGTTGGACTACAGAAAACTGCCTGCGAAAAATTAAAAACTACTGGACCGGGAGGACAGCGACGTAGAGGAAGACCTTATTCTGAAGGACCTATCTGATCAGAAGGATCTCGTGATGCCACCACACTAGAAGACCCACAAGACAAAAACATGGCTGCTCTCCTACAGAAACAGCGCCGCTCCTGTTTCCAGGCTGTGCCTTGTATTGCAGCTCAGCTATACTGTAATACCACACACAGCCCATAGCCAGAGGTGGCGCTGTTTCTGGAAGAAAGTGCAGTAAAAGTTCAAGATATCCACCACCCATGTCCTTACTGCGATGCCTCAAGATGGAGAAGGTTTCACATTATCGTTACCCTGGCGGAAGCTTTCCCGCTCTTTGATGTCAACTGCTAGCACTTTGTATAAATGGCCAAGAGAAGGGGAGCCAGGGTGCTGACAACTGCACAAAGGCTAGTTCTGGCTCATGAAAGTTGTCACCAAGTCCATTAAGATTCTGGCCTGGGAAACTAAAATTAATATCTGCAGTACATTAGCACTAACGAGTTCTTATAGAAAATACTATGACCTTCAATTAGACACGGTATAGTCAATCCATGGGAATTGCTCAATAAATTACGATAATTTAAATCCCTTTATTTCCTATAGGCATAATAGAGGAACATAACAGATTTCAGTCATCATACACCACCTTTGCTGCTGGTTCTCTAGATGTATCAGGGTCTCTGCCATGTGAGCGTGACCGCTAACTCCTCTATGGTCATGTGACATGTCGGCTACCGGTACTAACTTTTCTTCATGTCACAGTGCCACCATTACATTGCCAGCCATAGTGCCACCATAACAGGGTCATACAATATAATATACTGAACAGAAAAGAAACCCACTGGGCCCTCACATGCAAAAAATAAAATAAAAACCTGCCCAGAAGAACAGAATGTGGATTTTTAACACTAAGTATTGTCTTCTGGAGGACGTGGCACCGCCACGTATTACATTGTCGCCTACTCAGTAGGTGCAATACATTACTGCATACTAGAAGAAATGTGGCTTCCCCCTCTGCCCAACTTAGGGGGAGCTGCCCAAGAAAGGTGGTTGAACTTGGTGGACATCTCCTACTCGGAGGACCTCTCCTGTTTTATTCTCCATGAGGTAACAATTCTGAAGCATCTTTTCTTAGATTTGTGAGTTATGCAATTCCTCTGTTATTCCTCCTGGAACTGTAGGAATACATTGCCAACTGGTTGTTTGATGGAGAGTTTCCCTAAGACACTGTCCAACGATTGCTGACAGACTATGTAGAGACACAGCTCAACCACAAGGAGAATAATAATGCTCAATTTTAATTTCATACACACATTTTCGGGAGGAATAACAGAGGAACAGAATAACACAGATGTCTAAGAAAAGATGCTGTAACGTTGTTATTTAATGGGTAATACAAGATTTTTCAAGTGAGCTGGCAGGTCCTCTTTAAAGGGGTTTTCCAGGATTCAGATATTGATGGCCTACCTTTAGAATAGGTAGTCAATATCTGATCGGTGAGTGTCCGACTGTCGGTTGCAACATATTTGCCTTAGGCCTCTCTCACACGGGTGCGATGCGTTAAACAAATGCATAGAATCCTGACCCTGACAATTTAATAAATTTTTCACACCTTATTTCAGGAAAAATCGCAGCACGTTCTATATTCTGCGTTTTTTTTTGTTTTGTTACACAGCCCTGGCCCCATAGAAATGAATGAGGCTTGTGAGAAAAACGGAAGACATCCGTATATGCAATACGTTCATCACCGATGGTTGCCAGGAGATGCAGATTGTTATTCTTCAGTTTCTCTTCCAAGCGCGTTAAAGTATCCAAAACTGATTGCACCCGCGCGGGAAAAAACTGAAACCCTGAACGCAATCGCAGAAAGAACTGCCTGAATTTGTGTACAGATCCTGACGCAGTCGGTATGGCTGGTGTGCAGGAGGCCTCACATAACATCCAGCAGCCGTGTGTGGTCTGAAAAGAATTCCTTTTCTTACAGTAATTGCCGTGTTCTGTAAGGAGGGAGCCCCGAGGGACCTCTGCGCCCACAGAACACAGCGCGCCGGTACTTTTCTTCATAAAAGATGAATTCAACGAATTATTCTAGTCGATTTTAATGCTCTAAGGCTTTTATTGGATTTCTTGGTTGTAAATTTATTGATAAATAAAACACTTTTGCTGACAATTATTGTAAATAAAAAAAGTATAAAAATGAACATTTGTGCGTTTTCTCCAGGCCGTCCATTTCCTGCACTTTACACACAACGCTCCTGAAATACTTTAATTACAGTTATTGCCACGAGAAGCTTGGATTTTTTCCCCCAACCTCGGTCTCCCTGCGCTACACAAAAGCTTCTATAATCAGGAGGTCCAGATGCTGCAGCCAACATGGAGAACATAAAAAGAAGTCTTGTCTTTATGGCCACTTGCCGGTCCTAGGAATGAAAGCACAGTTCTTTTCTCACATTAAAAGAAAAAGCAACTCTCTTAAAGGGGTTGTTCACCCCTGCGGGTCTCTCGGGCAAATCCGCCAGTGTGACCGGACCTGTGGAAGGGCTTACCTGATCCCTGCCACCGGGTTCTGACTCCTTCACCACCACCACCAAAGCCGCTGCAACTCTCAGGTTTCCCCGCGACCACATCTTGTTTCACTTGGGTCATGTGGCTGCTGCAGTCAATGACTGGCTGCAGCGGTGACATGTCTCCCATGCTTAATGTCATTGGGTCACGTGACGCACAGTAGCCAAGTCACCGCTGCAGCGGCCACGTGACGTTTCATCCAAAGTCTATTCGCTCATCCCTAGCCGTAACCCTTGGATATGAGCAGTGTAGAAGGCGATGGAAAAATGAATCCAGCCAGCAAAGGAGGCAATAGGGACAATCACAATACATTAGTAAGTGCCTTGTATTAACTTTCGCTACATGATAAATGCCACTTGCTGAAGTGACACAACCCCTTTACCGATTTGTTCCCTGGTGGTCTTGGGTAGTAGACTGGATAATGCCTTTTTTTTGGGGGTGTTTTAGGGTAACAGAGGATAAAATGGCATAGTGGTTAATGGCAGTTTTCATGGTGTTGCAGGTGAGTGACTATGTTAAAGAAAGCTTCACTTTCAAGGATAGTGTAGTAGTCAATGCCACCCTCCATAGTGGTCTAGGGTACAGAGGGGGTTAACACAAGCTTCCTAGTGTTTTAGGGTAGCAGAGAGGTTAAAATGGTACTAAAGCCAGAGGATTTCATCTGGGGCTGTATCACCGGTTCAGGACACCTGGGGCCCTCTGCTGCATGACGACAGCTAGAAGTCCAGCTTGCATCCTGCTGCTTCATTGCAAGTATATGGCATCGACAGAAACAGCGGCGTACAGGCTGCCATCATGCCCATTGAGATCACTGGTATCTGTGCCCTAACAGTCTCTGGCTATTTTCAGGTGATTACACACCCCACCCCTATTTCTATTACCTCCATATGTCCCAAGATGGAAAATCCCTTGAAAAGACAATAGGAGGCACAGAGCTCGGCATGATCCTCCGTGACTGAGCCGATGTTCCGGTGGCTTCTTATTTGCAGAATATTGTACAGACTGCGAGCGCGGCCATTGTGGCTCCTAATCTCCAGATGAATCATTTATGTTGATCCTTTAAGTATCGCCCTGAACAAGAAAGCTGCTGGGGGAACGCCTCTAGATGACGGGAGACCCATTCTAGAAGGACAGGAGAATAGGAATCCAGATAGACTTACTGCCGACAGACCGAGAAATAAAAATTGCTTATTAAAATGTGCAGATGTTAAAAAAACATTTTCCTACTGGGGAAAAATCTGGGAGAATTTTAGCATTTTGGGCACCTGAGGTATCTAAAGGGGCTCTCTGCTGTCAACAATCTCTACCTGTTAGTCCTGTCGAGAGGACTATTTTCTCAGTCATTTATAATGGAACCGTTGTTTGTCCCCATAGACATGCATTAGGATGGAGCAAAACAAAATGCCTCTTAAAGGCTTCCATTTTGCATTCTGTCCTCCAATTCCATTATATTCCATATAACGCTGTTATAAATGAAGCTATAACAGAATTCAATAACGCCAATGCGACTCGCCCTTATGAGGTCCATTTACAATACACTAAAGTGCCCTCAGGTTGGGACTCTCCATGATCACCTCTGATCTGTGGGGAAAGTTGGCAGCAAGTGATCAACTGTGCTGCAGCGCCATCACAGGGGAAACTGAGTATTACACCATTTCAATTCAAATCAGTGGAATGTTGGTGCAAAGCAGGGCAGGATAGGTCTTCGGGATACTCTTTGTAACCTGGCCAAAAAACTAGGATCCTTGAAATGTAGACCGTTCAACTATTAAAAAGAAAATCTTCCCAAAAATGATCCCGAGACCTCATACAAAAAGGTACAGTATGCAAAGATGATAGCTCAGATTACCAGCAATTTACAAACCTATAATATCCAAACCTAGTTCAGCAGTCAGATTATGGAGACTGATCACCTCTGAACAGCCCTTCAAATCAATATCCAAAACAGGGCTGTGGAGTCTGAGGCAATTTTGGGTACCTGGAGTCGGAGTCGGCAAAAAAAATGAACCGACTCCTACTAGATTTAAATTGGAATATATAATATAAAAAAAAAAAAAAAAAAAAAGCAAGTTTAAATGTCCCAATTCACAAAAAATTATAATTTATTACCGTATTTTTCACCCTATAAGACGCACCTAGGTTTTTGAGGCAGAAAATAAGAAAAAAACATTTTTGAACCAAAAGGTGTGCTTTTGGTGGGTTTTGAACTAATGGTGGTCTGTGGATGACACTATTATGGGGGCATCTGTGGATGGCACTGTTATGGGGGATCATTGTGGGGGCATCTGTGGATGACACATATATAGCATCTTATCTTATGTGTCATCCACAGACCCCCCCCCCCCCCCCCCGCCCCATAAAACAGTGTCCCTGTGTAGTGAATGGGGGCTGGCATCTGTTTCTGTAATGGCAGCGGGGCCCGGTGCCTGCTTCATTCATAAAGTGGGCGGCGCAGGCGCCTGACGTAGTGAGTTATGCTACGAGCGCCCACCCTGCCTCCTGACTGCCAAGAAGTTAGTAGTAAGTAGTACAGCGCTAGATTTAAGATGATTGGAATACTTTAAACAATAGCCACAAGTTAGATATGATTACCGTATACTACAGTGAGCGGGGCCCGGTGTAGTAGAATACAGTGACTGCACCGGGCCCCGCTGCCATTACAGAAAAAGATGCCGGCCCCCAGCCCCTCCTCCCTCTCAGCCTATTCACCGGACGGTCGTAGCATTCGCCCCATAAGACGCACTGCTATTTTTCCCCCACTTTTGCGAAAAATACAGTACTTCTCTACTGTAAGAATAAAGGCCAATGCATGCAGTGCGTTGCGTTACCGCAAAACGAACACGTTAAGTGACCATGAAGAAGCGTGCTTTTCATATGCTTCACTATATGGCACGCAACGCACAGTTAAGGAGCGGCAATACTTATACTTTCCATTGTGTTGTGTTCCGCTGCCCATGGTTAACCGAGCCTCTCACTGATAACTGATTAAGTAACTATGTTTTTTTCCAGGACTAGAGACTTGTATAAGTGACGGGAATGGATGGTCAATAGCTCAAGACTGAAGCTGTAAACCATTTGAAAAACTGCTGTCATTCAGCTAAGGCCATAAAAACTTGTAGACTCAGATTGTTAGCTTAAACTTTAAACATGACTATGGGATTCTACTAGGGAAATCATGTTTTACAATAAATGCCCCTCTCCTGGATCCTCCCCCTGCCCCTCTCCTGGATCCTCCCCCTGCCCCTCTCCTGGATCCTCCCCCTGCCCCTCTCCTGGATCCTCCCCCTGCCCCTCTCCTGGATCCTCCCCCTGCCCCTTCCTGGATCCTCCCCCTGCCCCTTCCTGGATCCTCCCACTGCCCCTTCCTGGATCCTCCCCCTGCCCTATCTTCAGCAGAAGATCAGCACACACAGGAGAAGGCAGCAGCTTCCTAGCCAGTAGTTCTGTGGTAATGACTTGTATGTTGCCTTTCTGTCCTTCAAGGAATGTATAAAATACATTCACATATTAAATACAGAGGAGTCGGAAGTACCAAAAACTAAGGAGTCGGAGCATTAATCTACCGACTCCACAGCCCTGATCCAAAACATGTCAGCGGAGGCAGGTGACTCAGAAGACACTACAGGGAAGAGGTATAGGAGGAGAGAACTACAACTCCCAGCATGCCCAGGCTGTTATATTAGTGGAGGAAGAAGAGGAGAAAACTCCTCCACCACTGCTCCCCTCCATTGCGGAGCTCTGCACCCTCGAACTGTGAGGGGTCTTTTCAGTCACTGCAATCCATGCCAGAGCAGCAGGGACTGAAGAGACTACACAGCACAGCGGAAGGAAAAAACAAAAACAGGATTTTAAAAAACAAAAACAAATCTTCAGCCACTAAAGGGTCAAATGAATCAGATTAAATTTGATCACCCGGCCCACTCCGTAGCAAATCTTAGAGCAAAATGTTTTTTCCTCCCTCTAGCACAGGGATGGCCAACCTGCGGCTCTCCAGCTGTTGCAAAACTACAACTCCCAGCATGTCCAGTCTGCCTACAGCAGGGCATAGTGGGATTTGTAGTTTTACAACAGATGGAGAGCCACAGGTTAGCCAGCCCTGCAAGTTCTAGCAGCTTGTACCTTCTCATGCCTCCCCTCACCGCTACGGTAGACTTTTATTGCAACCATGTATGTGTCTCTTTCCCATTGGAGCTCACTCCTGATAAGATATATTACAAAGTTTCTTCAATCGCTTATACCAGGGATGCCAAACCTGCGGACCTCCAGCAGTTGCAAAACTACATCAGCCATTAGGGCATGCTGGGAGTTGTAGTTTTGCAATATCTGGAGAGCCACAGGTTAGGGATTCTTGGCTTATACTATTCACTTTATGTAAAGTTTATTGAAAGTACAGTGACTACTTAAGGTCTCCAATTAAACCACTATTATTATATCTGAGATTACACTACCAGCAATAACAGGGCCCCTGTGATGGGCCAGGTATGAAGGCGGCCCCCCCTTACACAACACAACTCTGGGGCAGACTTACTAATCCTCTAGACCAGTAGTGGTGAACCTATGGCAGGGGTGCCAGAGGCGGCACTCAGAGCCCTCTCTGTGGGCACCCGCACACTGGAAATAGTCTAATGCGTGCCAATATGCTTTAGACTTTTCCCGCCATTCATCAGCGCAGGGCGCACTATGAACAGCACAGGCAGCGCACTGAATGTAGGCAGGCTATTATAGCTAAATTATAAAGTACATGGAAGATACACTATACTGGACTGTAGTAAATTGCTGTGTTGGCACTTTGCAATAAATATGTGGGTTTTGGGTTACACTTTGGGCACTCAGTCTGTAAAATATTCGCCATCACTGCTCTAGACCGTCTATTGCTGGGCCACATTTATCGCAGTGGCTCCGGCTGGCCGGTAAATCTGGTGCAGGGACAGGCACTTTTCTCTAACTTTGCAACAGAGCTGAAATTTCAGCACAATTCTGTTGCACCTCAAGCCGTGGCGAGTTAGGGGCAGTGTATTTTTTTAAAACTAGATACGCTAAGTAAAAGTGTATTTTACAACAAGGCCTAGGCACAATCCCTGTCTCGCAGGAAAAGGTTTACAGGGATATGCACCACACAGACGTGTTATCATATGGTACAGAGGTAGTAAAGGAGTGCCTCTGTCAGACAGAACCATTCATGGGTGCTCAAGGTGAACTTGATGTGCATAGCAAATGAAGGATAGGCTATCAAGCATTATCCCACAGAAGTACTACTGCTGGCTATATGTCTTATAGTCCACAGTCAAGGTGCTGGATCAGTGAGAGCTGCGCTCCTGCACACTTCACTCTCGCCCTGACCAAGTCCAGTCTGGGTGGTCAGTGCAGGCAGGAGAGGAGGCTGAGCGATCATTCAGCTCATGGAGTGGACTGTGAAAAACACCTCCCCCGCAGGCTGAAGATCCCCCGGCAGCAGTGAAATACATTAAAGCCCTGACTCCAGGCCCCTTTACACTGCTGGAGGTTCGGGCAGATTATTAGGTAAGAATGCTCTTCAGCAATAATCTGCCGTTGTACTGGTGCCTGCTCATTGGGCAATAGGATTGTCTGTGGACACCTAAATCATCATTTTTAGGCAACAGATCATGTCTAAGGTCACCTGCACACGATGTGGGTGATCACACAAGATCCGCACGAGTTTCCATGCATTTCTAATTACAGATTTTGTTGTGGATTAGATGCGGTTTTGCCGCAGATCTCACCAGTCATTGGAGAAGGGTGAAATTTGCAGCTAAAACCACAAACAAACATAATGACATGCTGCGGATCTGGAAATCAATTTCAGCAAGGAAGCAATCTGCAAAGTGTGCATTAAAATTGTATTCATCTCATACACGTTGCTGGTACTGTACTCTGCTGTGGTTTTTCCGCACAGAAAAAAAAAATAAAGCGTATTCTGCAACATGGGAAACAATGATTCTGTACGGGGACGAGTGATGGCTTCAGCGATCACTACGCCTCATCTTCTGACGAGCAGGCAACTGTCAGGAAAGAATGCTTCCTTCCCGACAATTGTCTGATCGGTAAGGGTCCCCAGCAGTAGGACCCCCACCAATCTGAGGATAACGTTAACCAACCAGAATATACCCCTTTAACCTATCAGGAAAGTTTAAAGGAGTAGAAAATATTTATTTTCCAATTTCCTGTGGTCTAAACCTGATGGGCGTCTTGTGGTCAGGTGTGTCCTATAGTCCAAAAAAGGAGATTTTTGTATAACTTACCAGTTAAATCTCTTTCTCGCTCTTCCTTGGGGGACACAGACCTTGGGTATAGCTCAGCTCCCTAGGAGGCGTGACACTAAGTAAAACTGTTAAGCCCCTCCTCCATCAGCTATACCCTCAGCCTGGAGATAGAGGCTACCAGTTGCGTGTCCAAGTAGTGAAAGGATAACAACCAACAATGCAAACAACAGCCAACAACCCAACGGGGCGCCAGCCATAACCCTAGAACCAAAACACAGAAGGGTGGGTGCTGTGTCCCCCAAGGAAGAGCGAGAAAGAGATTTAACTGGTAAGTTATACAAAAATCTCCTTTTCTCGCCCATTTCCCTTGGGGGACACAGACCTTGGGACGTTCAAGAGCAGTCCAAGAAGGGAGGGACTACAACCCAAGGCGGACCACCGGAGCATCAGGAAACCGCAGCCTGCAAAACCAGGCGGCCCAAAGCAGCATCCGCTGACGCGTGCGTATGCACTCTATAGAACCTGGTGAAAGTGTGCAGAGAGGACCAAGTGGCCGCTTTGCACAACTGCTCAGCCGAGGCTCGATGCCTCTGCGCCCAGGAAGCCCCGACTGCTCTGGTGGAATGAGCAGTGACGCCGAAAGGCGGAGCCCTGCCCTTGGCTTGATAAGCCTCAGACACCGCCAGTTTAATGAAACGGGCAATGGCCACCTTGGAGACCGCCAAACCCTTGCGCGAACCCTCCGGAACCACAAACAGGGAATCCGTGCGCCGGAAGGATCCGGTGACCTCCAAGTAAATCCTCAACGCCCTGACCACATCCAGACGGTGCAGTTCCCGTTCTCTGGAGTGGGAAGGAGAGGGACAGAGCGACGGAAGGACGATGTCCTCATTGATGTGAAAGGCAGAGAACACCTTTGGCAGGAAAGCCGGGACTGGCCGGAGCACAACCTTATCCTGGTGGAAGATCAGGAAAGGTTCGGAGCAAGAAAGAGCCGCTAACTCCGACACCCGCCGGAGAGACGTGATGGCCACAAGAAAGATGACCTTGCAGGACAGAAGGCGAAGGGAGACCTCCCGCAAGGGCTCGAAGGGGGCAGATTGAAGCGCCGAGAGCACCACATTCAGGTCCCAGGAAGGAACCGGAGGGCGGTACGGCGGAACAGAGTGAGCCACCCCTTGCAAAAAGGTCTTAAAATCGGCCCCAGAGGGGCCAGGGGACGCTGGAGAAGAATAGACAGCGCCGAAATCTGTCCCTTCAGAGAACTGAGGCCCAGGTCCAGGCCCGACTGGAGGAAGGACAGGATCGTGGGAAGAGAAAACCGGAGAGGTGGGACGCTCCGGGACTCACAGAACCCCAGATAGGACCTTCAAACCTGATAGTAGATCCTCGAAGATACGGGTTTACGAGCACGGATCATGGTGCGGACTACGTCCGCGGAGAAACCCCGTCGCGTTAAGACGGCGGTCTCAACAGCCACGCCGTCAAACGTAGCGAGCCTAAATGCTCGTGGAAGATCGGACCCTGAGAGAGAAGGTCCTCCCTGGAGGGCAGTGGCCACGGAGCGTCTGCCAACAGCAACATTAGGTCGGCGTACCAGGACCGACGGGGCCAATCCGGGGCGATCAGAATCGCGGGAACGCCCTCTGCCGCGATCCTCCGAAGAACCCGTGGCAGGAGGGGAAGAGGAGGAAAGACGTACAGAAGGGAGAATTGGCGCCACGGAAGGATAAGCGCGTCGGCGCCGTATGCCTCCGGGTCCCGTGCCCTGGCTAGGTATAGGGGAACCTTGCGGTTGAATTTGGAGGCCATGAGGTCCACGTCGGGGCGACCCCAGCGAAGACAAAGGGCCTCGAACACCTCTGGGTGCAGAGACCATTCTCCCGGATCGATGGTGGACCGGCTGAGGAAATCTGCCGCCCAGTTGTCTACCCCCGGGATGTAAATCGCAGACAAGGCTGGCACGTGCTTCTCCGCCCAGAGGAGAATGAGGGACACCTCTTGCATCGCCGCAGCGCTGCGGGTGCCTCCCTGATGGTTTATGTACGCCACCGCCGTGGCATTGTCCGATTGGATCCGAACAGGGTGGCCCCTCAGTAGATGGGTCCAGTGTCTGAGGGACAAAAGAACCGCCCTCAGCTCCAGAATGTTGATCGGAAGTCTGGACTCCGATAGAGACCAAACGCCCTGGACGGATCGGGGAGGGAAAACCCCCCCCCCCCCCGTAAGCTGGCATCGGTGGTAATCACCAGCCAGTTCAGTGGAAGGAAGGACCTCCCCCTTAGAGGGATATGCAACCACCAGTTGAGGGAAGCCCGAGCCAGGGGAGGCAGAAGGAAGGCCCTGTCCAGACTCCTCTGTGATTTGTCCCAGGCCGACAGAATCGCCCTCTGAAAGGTGCGGGAATGGAATTGTGCGAACGGCACCGCTTCGAAACAGGCAACCATCTTCCCCAGCAACCGCATGCTGGATCTGAGGGAAGGTCGGTGATGACGGAGAAGGCTGCGAACCGACCCGCGAAGGGCCAGACGCTTGTCCGACGGAAGGCGGCCCTCTGCCAGTTCCGTATCCAGGAGCATCCCCAGGAAGATCAGCCGTCTGGAGGGGGTAAGGGAAGACTTGGGGTGGTTGATAATCCAACCAAACCGCGTCAGGGTCTCCAGAGTGAGATCCACACTGCCGGATGCCTGTGAAAAGGAGGGTGCCTTGACCAAGATGTCGTCCAAGTACGGAAGAAGAAAAGATTTCAATTACTTACCGGTAATTGGTTTTTCCTCTAGCCCCCACAGCGGCACGACAGGAGGATACCCCGCCTCCCCAGGGACAGGAAACAACGTGGAGATCTTTAAATACTCCCCTCCCCTTACCTGCTCCAGTAAATAACCGAGAAAACTCTGGAATGGATGCAACAAAATTAATCTTTATGTATTATTGAGAATTAGACAAGGATACTCTCCAAGAAGGACAAAACAACTTTTTCCTTCTTTCATCTTTTTTTTTTTTTTTTTTAATAAAAGTTAGAATAATCATTGGGAGGGAAATTCCCCGTGCCGCTGTGGGGGCTAGAGGAAAAACCAATTACCGGTAAGTAATTGAAATCTTTCCAAACACCCCCACAGCGGCACGACAGGAGGAATAACATAGGAATCCCATATCAGGGGGGGACAACAGCAGATAACACTCTGCGAGCAAATGATAATTCCCTGTTCTTCAACACATCTAACTGATAATGTCTAAAGAAAGTAGAAGGTGACGACCAGGTGGCTGCCTGGCAAATTTGTTCTAACGGAACCTCCGCTGATTCAGCCCAAGAGGCTGCTACAGATCGGGTTGAATGGGCTTTTAAGCCTGCCGGGGGAGGAACCTCCCTTAAGTCATAACAAGCCAAGATTGTTGATCTAATCCATCGACTAACGGATGCTTTGCTTGCCGCGTTTCCCTTATTTGGGCCTGCAAACTGAACAAATATAGTCTGTCCGTCTTCCTGAGATCTTCTGTAGCCTTTAGGTAGGTAAGAACGGCTCTTCTTACATCCAGGTTATGGAAGCGTCTTTGTTCCTGACTGCCTGATGGGGATCCAAAGGAAGGGAGGGACACTTCCTGAAGACAGTGGAACTTAGAGACCACCTTGGGTAAAAAAGAGGGAGAATGTCTCAGTACTATCCTATCATCCTTGATGGACAAGTACGGGGGCCTGCACGAGAAAGCCTGCATCTCCCCCACCCTCCTAGCCGAGGTGATGGCTATTAAGAAAACTGTTTTAAAGGTAAGCATCTTTAGAGATATTTCAGATAAGGGCTCAAAAGGGCTGTCTGATAAGGCTGCTAGAACTAGATTTAAGTCCCAAGGAGGGACAGTGGACCTCACTATTGGCTGTTTTCTCCGAGCTCCTTTCACAAATCTCTTAACAAGGTCTATGTCTGCTAATTTTATATCAAGTAAGGCACTCAAGGCAGATATATGGACCTTTATAGTGCTTACTCTTAGCCCCTTCTGAAGACCTGACTGGAGGAATTCTAGGACCTTAGTGACTATAAGGGGACCTCTGGTATCCCCCCTTGTAAATCTTCTGAAAGACTGCCAGATCCTGTCATAGATCCTCGAAGTCACCTTTTTTCGACTAAAAAGAATTGTGGAAATTACCGCGTCCGAGAGGCCCTTTCCTTTTAATATTTCCCGCTCAGTCTCCATGCTGTCAACTGAAGTTGTGTTGTCCTGGAATGCCATACTAGGCCCTGGTGAAGGAGATCCGGGATGTTTGGTAGATGCCACACGTCTCCTGCTGACATCCTCACTAGGAGAGGGAACCATGACCTCTTGGGCCAGTAAGGAGCAATCAGGATCAGATTGTGGTTCTCCTGAAGTACCTTTTGCAGCACCTTGGGGATTAACGCAAAGGGAGGGAAGGCATACAGGTTTACTCTTGGCCATGGGTGGGAGAGAGAGTCCACTATAAGAGGGTGATCTGAATAAGCCAGAGAGCCGAACTTCTCTACTTGTCTGTTTTGACGCGTGGCAAACAGATCTATTTCTGGAAGGAACCATGTTTGTGCTATCCGATGGAATATCCTTGGGTTTAAGGACCATTCCCCTTCTTTCAAGACATCTCTGCTGAGAAAATCCACCACTGTATTGTCTTCTCCCCTTATGTGAACTGCCGATATTGATAGTATGTTTCTTTCCGCCCACTGGAAAATCTCTCTTGAGACCCTCGCCAAGGATGGGCTTCTTGTGCCCCCTTGTCTGTTCAGATAGGCCACCGCTGTGGTGTTGTCTGAGAGTATTCTCACTTCTTTCCCGTGGACTTCTGAGTGAAGGGCCTTCAAGGCCTCCCATACTGCCCTTAACTCCTTCAGGTTGGAAGAGGCTAGGATCTGATTTTCTTGCCAGCTCCCTTGTATTACGGACCTGTCTGAAAAGGCCCCCCAACCGTTCTTGCTGGCGTCTGTAGTGATAGTGATCACATCTGTTTGCTGCCACGGGACGCCTCTGTTTAGGTTTTGGTTGATCAACCACCAATTTACGGAGTCTTTTACATATTGAGGGACTCTTACTCTCCGTTCTAGAGAAGCTTTGCTCTTGTCCCATTCCCTGAGCATGAAAGCCTGGAGGGTTCTTGAGTGAGCCTGAGCCCACTTTACTGCTGGGATAGCTGAGGACATTAGACCCAAGATTTTCATTATTGACCTGATTGTCACTCTTGATCTGCTGCGGAACAGCGTAAATTCCTGCTTGATAGTCTGGACTTTTTCCTGTGGGAGGAAGGTCTTCATGAGGCCTGAATCCAGCAGCATTCCTAAAAAGATCTTCCTTTTTTCGGGCTGGAGGTCTGACTTTTCTATGTTTATTAGCCACCCCAGGTCTGTTAGGCTCTGCTTCACTATTTCTATCTGTTCTAATAGGAGACTTTTTGATGCAGCGGCTATAAGGAAGTCGTCTAAGTACGGCACCACTAATATGCCCCTTAGATGAAGATCTGCTATCACCTCTGCCATCACTTTGGAGAAGACTCTTGGTGCTGACGTAATGCCGAAGGGGAGGACCTGGAATTGATAATGGAGTACCACCGAACCCCGCTGTACTGAAAATCGTAGGAATTTCTGATGCTCTCTGCAGATTGGAATGTGGTAGTACGCGTCGGTAAGGTCTAGGGTTGCCATAAAGGTGTTTCTCTGTAACAGACTTATAGTGGATTTTATGCTCTCCATCTTGAACCGTTTGTAGAGTAGATGTTGGTTCAGTCCCTTTAGGTTTATAATGGCTCTGTATGAGCCGTTCGGTTTTTTGACTAAAAATAAGGGGGAATAATAACCTGTTCCCTGTTCTGCTAGGGGAACTGACGCTATGGCTTCTTTTTGTAAAAGGATTTTTACCTGATCTAGTATTAGAGCTTGGACTGGACCGGCTTTTTTGGTGATGTGGAACACCTCCTGGGGAAGAGTGGAAAACTCCAACTTTAGGCCTGAGGAGACTACGTCCAAAACCCATGGGGAATTGGAGATATTCTCCCAGGCTGGAAGGAAGTACTTCAGCCTTCCTCCTACCCTGCATCTGGCGTCATTGCTTTGATGACCTTTGGGAGGAGTCAGAGGGGTTGAATAAAAACCCTCGACCTCTTCCTCTTCCCGAACGCCACCGGGGGGAAAAAATCCCTTCTCTTTTGGTCCTGTCTGCCCCTAGATGTGGGAAAAAACCGTCTCTGACGAAAATTCTTTTGTTCCGAAGGAAACCCCTTCTTCCTGTCTGTGGCTTTATCCAGGATGTCGTCCAGTACTGATCCGAACACCCCATCACCTTCGCAGGGGATGCCGCAGAGTTTGTTTTTGGATGCCGCATCACCTGACCAGGACCTAAGCCATACTGCCCTTCTGGTAGAGTTTGAGAGGGCCGCTGACCTGGCTGCTAACTTAATAGAGTCGACCGAAGCATCGGCCAAAAATTTTGCCGCCTGTTTAAGAACTGGAAGAGAAGCTAAAATATCCTCTCTAGGGGTTCCTGATACCAGGTGCTCCTCCAGCTGGTTTTACCAGATAGACATGGACCTGGCTGTATATGTAGCGGCCACGCTAGGTCTAAGGATGGACATGGAAGCCTCCCAAGATTTTTTTTAGTAGGGCCTCGCTTCTCTTATCCATTGGGTCTTTTAAGAGACCTAAATCCTCAAAGGGTAAGGCTGACTTTTTTGTAATCTTTGCTACGGGGGCATCCACCTTAGGACATTTGTCCCAAGAGGACGTATCTTCCTCAGCAAAGGGATATTTTCTTTTTAGGACCCTAGATACGCTTGGTCTCTTTTCCACATCGGTCCACTCCTTATTAATTAACTTTGTAATATTAGAGTGGAGGGGGAACACCCTCTTCCTTCTTTCTCCTAAGCCCTTAAACATTAAATCTTGTATAGTTTTGGACTGTTTAGACTCCTCTAGGTTTAGAGTTGCCCTAATGGTCTTTAATAATACTTCGGTCTCCTCAATGGAACAAAGAGGCTTCCCGGACTCATCTTCAGAGGAAAGAGGTTCAGACTCTGAAAGTTCCCCTTCATCAAGATCCACTTCCTGATATTCCGCCTCTAAAGTCGCAGGCATCTCAGCCATAGAAGTAGAAGGCTTCTGGGACGTAGCAGCTAGTCTTTGATCCACAGCGCTGCTTACTTCATCCTTAATAATATTTCTAATATTATCCAATAAGGAAGGAGACTCTTCTGCCACAATCTTTTCCAAACACTTGGTACAAAGGGCTTTTTTATACCCTGACGGTAGGGCCTTTTTGCAAATGGAACACTTTTTGACACGCTGGGCCTCAGATTTCTGAATTTCCCTGACCTATATTAGATATAAGTCAGAAAATTTGTTTAATAGAAAAAGGGGGGCTGCCTAGTCTGTAGAAAGGGAGAGGTACAGTCCCTTATCCAGTGCAGAAGGTCAGAAAACCTAAACCCCACAGTGAATCACAGGTAATATACATTCCTCATTTCCCTCCAGAGGAGGGTAGCTTACCGGGCTGCCGGTCTTGGAAGGATCCGAGGGTCTGCGCATTGCGTCCTCTCCTGATGCCAACATGCTGCAGGCTGTTCTTAGGACACCGCCGATTCCCGCCGTTTTTTTGAAATCTGCGCAGGGAAGTGACGTCTAACTCCCACGCTTGTGAGCTCCCGCTCACGTGACCCGCGATCCTGTGGCTTCCTTCTCGCGATATCCGCGAGGAAGCGCTGCCCGGGGCTGCCTCCACCGGAGGACTTGTGCCTGAGAGACAGGGAGAACCGCACCGCAGTCCCGCGATCCTGCTCCCCTAACGACCTGCCGGCGATCCCGCTGATGGGCGAAAGAAATCCCACCAGCGAAGAGAACTCCACGTCTTGCTCCCAGAGGGACAGGAAACAACTGGAGCAGGTAAGGGGAGGATTTAAAGATCTCCACGTTGTTTCCTGTCCCTGGGGAGGCGGGGTATCCTCCTGTCGTGCCGCTGTGGGGGTGTTTGGAAAACACTTCTTGAACGTAGAAGGGCCAAGACAGGGGCCAGGACCTTGGTGAACACCCGAGGAGCCGTTGCTAGACCAAAGGGAAGGGCAACGAACTGGAAGTGATCGTCCCCCACTGCGAAGCGTAGGAAGCGGTGATGACATGGAGCAACCGGAACGTGGAGGTATGCATCCTGAACGTCGATGGAGGCCATGAAATCCCCTTTTTCCAGGGAGGCCACTGCGGACCGGAGAGACTCCATCCGGAATCTCTGCAGGCGGAGGAAGCGGTTCAGGCGCTTTAGGTCCAAGATCGGTCGCACCGAGCCTTCCTTCTTGGGGACCACAAAGAGGTTCGAGTAGAACCCCCTGAACCTTTCCGTCGGAGGCACCGGGGCGATGACACCCTTGTCCATTAGTGAGCGAACGGCCGCGAAGAAAGAGGCCGCTCGTACGGGGTCCCGCGGAGGACGGGACCGGAAGAAACGGTCTGGCGGAATGGACGCAAATTCGATCTTGTACCCGCAAGATACAATCTCGAGCGCCCATGCGTCTGAGATGTGGTTCCGCCAAACGTTCCTGAAAAGGAGAAGGCGGCCCCCCACCCGGGCGGGTGGGGGCGCACCTTCAGGCAGAGGGCTGCTGGCCTGTGGGAGCCCGTGCAGGCTGGGTCTTGCGCCAGGTAGGTTGCGTTGAAAAAACGGCTTCTTGCGTCTATCCTGGGTTGGGCCAGAGGAAGAAGAACCGGCCCCGGGACTAGATCCGGAGGGCTTACGAAAGGACCGAAAGCGGGACGAACCCGCGCGACCCCGTGGGGCGCCCTTTGGCCTGGACTGGGGGAGGTGAGTACTTTTCCCACCCGTGGCCTCTGATATAAGTTCGTCCAGGCGGGTCCCGAACAAGCGGGAACCCGTGAACGGTAGGCCGGCCAAGGAGCATTTGGAAGCGGCGTCCGCCGCCCAAACCTTCAGCCAGAGTTCCCTCCTGACAGAAACCGCCAGGGCAGAGGAACGGGCAATGAGGGCCCCCGCATCAAGGGAGGCCTCACAGATAAATTTTCCAGCCTGGATAATTAGCTGGGCTAAGGAACGGAGGTCCTGAACAGGAACGTCCGACCCCAACTCCTGCTCCAGCTGCAAACCCCATTCAGAGACCGCTTTGCCAACCCAGGCGGAGGCAAAAACCGGTCTAAGGGCCGAACCAGAGGCAGAGAATATTGCCTTGGAGAGGGATTCCGTACGACGGTCCTCAGCGGACTGGAGGGAAGATCCGTCCTGTACAGGAATAGCAGTGCTTTTGGACAGGCGAGCCACAGGAGGATCAACCTTGGGTGGAGATGTCCAGGTGGTCACAGACTCCGCAGGAAAGGGATAACAAATGTCCAGCTTTTTTGGTGTAACAAAGCGGACGTTGGGCCGAGTCCAAGCCTTGGATACCACAGAAGAAAAATCTGCATGTATGGGAAAGACCTTGGAGGCCTGTCTGGGTCGGAGAAAGGACACGCCGGCCTGCTCAGAGCTGGGGGGGGGTCATCGTGTATCTGAAAGGTATCGCGGATACTAGTGATAAGATGCCCCACCGCGGATGACAATTTTGACGGGAGCTCTGAGTCCATGTCCACATCCGAATCCGCCAGTTCTCCCTCAGAAGGCGTATCCCTTTGAGAGGATAGGCTTGACTGAGCTCGCACGCATGGCGGAGAGAGCGAAACATGAGGAGAAGATGTGCGCTCAACCCTTGAACGTTTCTGAGTACGCCGGGCCCTGGAAGATTCACTGGGAGGCAGGGAATCAGTGGGGGCGGCAGAAACGGAATTCCCAGCGGGTGCGACAGGGATTTCGGCAGCCTGCGGGAGAGGCGGTCTATCCACGAGACGGCCCACTACGTGTGTAAGGCTCTCCACCGCCAGAGACAGAGACCTAGCCCAGTCAGGGGGTTCAGAGACAACAGGGGGCGCAGCGGGAAGCGGGCCCTGCACCGGGGCCTGACATGCAAGGCAATGCGGCTCAGATTGCCCACTCGGAAAAAGTTCCTTGCAGGCGGTACAGGCATGGTACCAGGGTTTGGGGGCACCCGTGGGATCAGACATGCTGACAAGTGGTCGTACCTTGATACAGGGACCACAAGGGATTGCAGCGGCTATGACCAGTAGGGTTAGGAGAGGGTTAACTGTCCTACCAGTGCCTCAGAAGAACGTTAGGTCAGTTCCCTAGGAGTGAAGGTACAGATCAGCAGCCGCGGGAGGCAGCAATAGCAGAAAGCCAGCGTGCGTCCACAGCAATGCACCAGGAGTCTCCCACGTGTCTCAACTTCAGTCCGGAGTGAGGAAGCGCGGCAAGCTTGAGCAGAGGCGCGGGAACAAGCTCCGCCCCCTCCACGCTTGAATGTTTCAGAACGAAACTCCGCCCCCAATGACGCGCGCGCGCGAAAAAACACACGCACCCCATGCTGCCCGAGATTCTCAGGCATATGCTGTAAAATAAAGGCCTGCAGGCCCCAAGAGCGCGGCGATATAACTCGTAAGGTGGGTCACCTGACCCTCGTCCCGCCGAACCGAAAACGCCGATGTCGGGCCTAAGCCCCGCCCCCCCGATCACGGCACGGAGCGGGCGGCGGCGGGGAGGTAGCAAGAGGCAATGCAGCTCAGATGAGAGAGTAAGCCGGCTATCAAAGGTACGATTCTAAACAGCGTAGGGGGAGGTGCGGGATCGGGCGGGATGTGAAAGCAGGCAGATGGGGAGATCTTACAGAGCGCTCAATGAGAAGCGCAGGAAGCGGTCGACCACGGGTGCCCCCCGAACCCAGTGCAAACAGGGACAGGGAATGGGCTGGAAAAAGCCATCTTACCTGTCTTCACCCTCAGTTCCTTCCAGCAGGGTCGCCCCTTCAGCCACTGGCACCGCAGTGGCAGGAAGCTGGAAGAGGGGCTTGGCGTGCGGGCGACCCCCTAGCTGGCGGGATGTAGGGGAGCCGGTGCTGCCCAGAGCCTCCTATTGCTTCAGTGGGGGAGGCAGCAGCGCAAATACGTTGGCACTGGTGCAGCTCAACCCCGGGAGAACAGAGAGGTCCAATGCGTCTCTGGTATCCCTAGGAAAAAACAAAAATAAAATAACAAAATTAGAGAAAAATTTAAAACAACAAGGAGAAAACAGCCCTGCAGTAGCAGGGGGTGTCTTGCCTCCTTGGACACTAAGCTAAAACTGGTAGCCTCTATCTCCAGGCTGAGGGTATAGCTGATGGAGGAGGGGCTTAACAGTTTTACTTAGTGTCACGTCTCCTAGGGAGCTGAGCTATACCCAAGGTCTGTGTCCCCCAAGGAAAATGGGCGAGAAAATACAGTATGTATTTTTATTTTGGGGACTGGTGAACTTCTTATACTGTGATCTCTATAGACCTGGGAGACATTGTATCTCGTGTTTACTTGTAAAGGGTTAACTCACAGCTCACATCTCTCCAAAGTAAACCGATGATATCTTGGTTAACAAAACACAAGGCCAGGAGAAGCAGCACACAATGCAGGGATTGTTAGGGCAGAATGATATACGGCCGGGAAGGAGCGGAGAATGAAGCGAGAGAAGGTGAACGGTTTATTAATAAAGGAAATGAAATCTACAATCACACAAATAAATATAATCACACATCATCAGGTGGCTACTTTTTCTTCAGCTTGTCCAGTTCCCATTGGATAACCTAAAGGAGGGTTAAAAAAAAAAAAAAAAAGTGAGAATCTACAAAATTTAGGAACTTAAGAGCATGAGAAAAAAAACAAAGGGGTTCTCTTACAAAATGCTAAATTTCGGAATTTTAAAGAGCGTCTGTCACCATAATCAACCTACTAAACCAGGCATACTGCCAGGTGGAGCCGATTGTGGTGACTAGAACGAGCCATTACTCTGCAATCGGTATTACTAATGAAGAGGTATTCTTACTTTTAGTTATATGTAAATGAGGCGCTCGGAGCACTGTTTCACGTTCGCCTCTCCCCATTGTCACTCCTCCTCTTGGCGAGATGGACGGGGACAGGCACCCTCACTGCTCCGATGCCTGGCCCTGCTATTTTGCGCATGCACAGCTGCGGTGAAGATCTCTTGCCACTGTGCCCACTCAGAGATCTTCCCTGCACATATGCCAATAATGCTGCCACCGATGCATACGTGAGGTTTCAGGGCCACAAGCAGGGACGATGCCTGTCCCTGTCAATCGCACCTCAACCACATTTAAACGTGTTGACAACCTTTTTACTATTGATGACCTATCCGAAGGATAAGTCATCAATATCAGATCCCTGCTGATCTGACTCCCAGGACCCCCACCAATCAGCTGTTTGAAGAGAAGGCAGTGCTCATACCAGCGCTGCCTTCTCTGCTATGTTTAACTGCTCGCTGCAGGAATTGCAGTGGTGAGCAGTGTAATTACAAGTATGGCGTCCCTATACTTGTAATTACATCTTCCTGCCGCTGCAATGAGCAGGTAAACAGAGCAGAGAAGGCAGCGCTTGTAGGAGCACTGCCTTCTCTTCAAACAGAGGAGTTGGACCCCAACGATCTGATATTGATGATCTTGCCCGAGAATAGGTCATCAATAGTAAAATGTGGACAACCCCTTTAAGTAAAAGTAAGATTAGTCACCATTATCAACCCTACTAGGCAGTATGCCTGGTGTAATAGGGTTGATCATGATGACAAATGCTCTTTAAAGGGGTTTTCTGAGATTTTGTAACTGATAACCTATCCTCTGGGTATGTCACCAGTGTCTGATCGGTGGGGGTCTGACACCAGGGAACCCCGCCAATCAGCAGTTTGAGAAAGCATTGGCGCTCATGGTATTGCCATGGCCTTCTCGCAGCTTTGCCAAGGCCATGTGACATTACATTTGGTCACATGGCCTAGGTACAGCTCAGCCCCATTGAAGTGAAGGGGGCTGAGCTGCGATACCAAGCACAGCCACAATACAATGGATGGCGCTGTGCTTGGTGAGAGAAGGCCGTGGGCACTACTGGGAGCACTGGTGCCTTCTCAAATAGCTCTTCAGTGGGGTCCCAGGTGTCAGACCCCACCGATCAGATACTGATGACCTATCCAGAGAATAGTCCTCAGTATAAAAGTCTCGGACAACTCTTAATAGATGGGCTTTCATCAAAACAGGCAATTAATTTCTGATTAGCAGGGGTCCAACACCCATTGCCTGACTGCCCAGAGCAGTGCTGCAGTTACAAGCTCGGACGGAGCTCATCAGTGGGGTATGGGCCCCTGCCAATCGGATATCTATGGCCTATCCTGAGGAAATACCCATGATAACACTGAATAAAATACTGAACAAGGTGATGCTTTCTCCCCCGCCACCTGACACTGAGTATAGAGTCAAGGGAAGCTCTTGACGGTGGCAGGTGGGCTTCTGTATATAAAAGACTATCACAAAGACTAAATAAACCATGATTTCTCCTTCCTTAATCCGACATATGAAGGGACAGGAGGCGCCGGTGAGCGTCAGGACGGCTGCAGGAATGTGACAACTATTTAGCCTAATCATCAGTAGTAAGTAGCTGGATGTTACTTTATAATCTGGCTTAATGTCACAAACGCAGAAAATTCTCCAAAGGGGCAAGAAATAAGTTACCAAATGTTTACTCTTCAACCCGCTCTTTCAGTGGATGTGGAGAACTGTGAATGTGCCGGTCCATTTCCCCCGGGTCATCCCTGACAGATCATTGACCGCTCCCCCGCATGACCGAGCTCAGGGAATCCATGTGACAAGGACAGCGAGGACTGTGCGCGATACGGGGCGATTACTCTGACGTACGGCCGGGATTGGCTCATGAATAATAAATCAGGATTCTGACATTGTAATACAATTATTACGTTACTCCAAAGATTTCAAGGTAAATGTCAAGTATCCGGAGGATTTACTAGAGGAGACGATCCGCTCTTTAGCCGCCTGCCCTCCCATAGTCCGTGTGATCTCGGTTAACAGAGACTCATCTAAACACAATGTAGTAAGCAGGATTCTGAACGCAGCTCCGGCTCAGGGAAGGGTTACAGGAACTGATCACTCCCTGCCCCTAACGAGGACTCTGGGATATTTACCGCCATCGTGGTTATGAAGATGCCATGTATGAACGCTGCAGATCCTGTACTTTTTTAATGGGGAAGGGGGAGATATTGTTTGCGTCAGGCTCTGCTGGGCTCAACATTTTGTCACAAAGGTATCGATGAGTGACATGCTGGTGGCATTTTCATACTGTGCCGGATATCTGTACACGGGTATATAAGTGTGACTGATATTTTCCGGTTATAATTCAGGTTTTGTTTACATTTGTTCAGTGTGAAAATCGTCCCAGCAGCGAAATAGGTAAAATGAATCCCTGCCTTTGTTGGTTTATTGAAAAGTTGTCTGACAACTGACATGATCCCTTACCACATCAACCACACAGGTTGTCAGACAGCCCTTTCCGGCGACCTAGGTGAAAATTCTCATTGGAACGGTGATGGCAGCCATCTTGGTTATCAAAGATGCAGATGTAAGATAGCAGAAAAACGTATTAGATACTTCCGTGAGCATCCGCTGCCCATGCTGGTGTCAGTTCTGACTGTATTGCCCTCTCATACACAGTGGTTTCTCCAGAACATGATGATACATGAGGACCAGTCATCTGCGCTTAATATTTAGATGGCTGTCCACCGAGGCTTCCTATCACTGTGTGCGCGCTGCAGAGCCGCTCACCTGCTTAACATTGTTACTCGCAGCTTTCTTCATCTCGTCTTGAAGGCCTCTTGAAGTCTTCAGATCCTAACAGCAGAAAGAGGCAGAGATTAAGGTACAGCGGAGGGCAAATGTCATTACCAAGTCATCTCTTAACCCTATTCATACCGGACACAAGTTTCTCTTCCAAACCAAATAATAAAACAGCTGCCTGCTGTCACCACTAGAGGGAGCTCACTACAAATGGCAGGAGCACTCCAGCCATTGTAAAAGTACAACTTCCGGCATGCACACTTGCTCAGCTGTTCTTGGAACTCCCATGCAAGTGAATGGAGAAAGCTGGGAGGTGTAGTTCCACAACAGCTGGAGGGTCGGGCATTGCTGGTCCCTGACATCCTGTTTTATTAGTGTGCTCGCTGAATAAACAGTATGCAGTAAATGCCCTGCTGCAGCCAGCCTTCATGATTTAACCCACTAAGGACCAAGCCAATATTGGCATCAACTTTTTCATTCCCATGTTCCAAAAGATAACCATTTAAATTTTCCATAGCTGGAGCTGGCAGAGAACCCGCGTGAGCTGTAGTTTTTATGGATATTATTATCGAGTACATACAACTTTCTGAATACAACGATCTAAATTTTTATTTTTTTTTCTGCCAGGATGTACTGGGAGCTCCTAGAAGCCGTTACTTTCTCCGTTCCTAGATGTTGCAGTTGGGTGTCTGCCATGAGCGGCTCGGCTCCTGATCTCGCTCCATACACTCCCTGTGCAAAACAGAACTCCAAATGCTATAAATACAGTTGCAAGAAAAAGTATGTGAACCCTTTGGAATGATATGGATTTCTGCACAAATTGGTCATAAAATGTGATCTGATCTTCATCTGAGTCACAACAATAGACAATCACAGTCTGCTTAAACTAATAACACACAGAGAATTAAATGTTACCAGGTTTTTATTGAACACACCATGTAAACATTCACAGTGCAGGTGGAAAAAGTATGTGAACCCTTGGATTTAATAACTGGTTGAACCTCCTTTGGCAGCAATAACTTCAACCAAACGTTTCCTGTAGTTGCAGATCAGACGTGCACAACGGTCAGGAGTAATTCTTGACCGATCCTCTTTACAGAACTGTTTCAGTTCAGCAATATTCTTGGGATGTCTGGTGTGAATCGCTTTCTTGACGTCATGCCACAGCATCTCATTTGGGTTGAGGTCCGGACTCTGACTGGGCCGCTCCAGAAGGCGTATTTTCTTCTGTTTAAGCCATTCTGTTGTTTATTTACTTCTATGCTTTGGGTCGTTGTCCTGGTGCAACACCCATCTTCTGTTGAGCTTCAGCTGGTGGACAGATGGCCTTAACCTCTTAAGGACATAGGGCGTACAGGTACGCCCTTGTGCCCTGGTACTTAAGGACACAGGGCGTACATGTACGCCCTGTGTATTTCTGATCACTGCCGTGCAACTGGCAGTGATCGGAACCCGATGCCTGCTCAAATCATTGAGCAGGCACCTAGGCTAAATGCGCGGGGGGGTCCCGTGACCCCCCCATGTCGGCGATCGCGGCAAACCGCAGGTCAATTCAGACCTGCGGTTTGCTGTGATTTCTGCAGTTTCTGATCCCCGCGGTCCCTGACCGCGGGGATCAGAAACTTTAGTATTCCTAAAATGCATCTGTATCCCCCCCCCCTGCACCCCTTAGTGATTTTTGCCCGGTGGGAGGTGCAGGGGGAGGGTTGCGGGCTGTGCGGGCGGTGCGGGAGGCGGGCGGTGCGGCAGGCGGGATCGCGATCCCCCGCCCGCCTCCCATTGCGTAATCGTTGGCGTCTAGTGGGTATACCAGGGTGCCAGCACATTGCTGGCACCCTGGTATAAACGGCTGACATCTGTGCTGCGATGTCAGCCGTTTAACCCTTTCCATACAGCGATCCGTACGGACCGCTGTATGGAAAAGGTTAACAGCGCAGGGAGCTCCCTCCCTCTCCCATCGGGGGGCTGCTGTGCCTTTGCAGCCCCCCCGAATGGAGAGGGAGAGAGCTCCCAGGCAGCCCCCCAAGCCCCGTTCTTACCCTTCCCCGTCTGCGCAGTTCTGACCATAACTGAGCAGACGGGGAAGGTTCCCATGGCAACAGGACGCCTTCTCAGGCGTCCTGCTGTCCATGGTGCTGAACAGATCTGTGCTAAAAGGCATAGATCTGTTCAGACAAAGTGTAAAATACAGTACAGTACTATATATTGTACTGTATTATACAGACATCAGACCCACTGGATCTTCAAGAACCAAGTGGGTCTGGGTCAAAAAGAAAGTGAAAAAAAGTGAAAATAAAGTAAAAATTAAAAAACACATTTATCACTGATTAAAAAAAAAAAATAATGAAATTCCCTACACGTTTGGTATCGCCGCGTCCGTAACGACCTGATCTATAAAAGGGTCATGTTACTTTACCCAAACGGTGAACGCCATAAAAATAAAAAATTAAAAACTATGATGAAATTGAAATTTTGCCCACCTTACTTCCCAAAAAAGTTAATAAAAGTGATCAAAAAAGTTGTATGTACTCCAAAATTGTAACAATCAAACCGTCATCTCATCCCGCAAAAATCATACCCTACCCAAGATAATCGCCCCAAAACTGAAAAAACTATGGCTCTTAGACTATGGAAACACTAAAACATGATTTTTTTTGTTTCAAAAATGAAATCATTGTGTAACACTTACATAAATAAAAAAAAGTATACATATTAGGTATCGCCGCGTCCGTATCGACCGGCTCTATAAAAATATCACATGACCTAACCCCTCAGGTGACCACCGTAAAAAAAAAAAAAAAAAAAAAAAAGAAACGGTGTAAAAAAAGCCATTTTTTGTCATCTTACTTCACAAAAAGTGTAACAGCAAGCGATCAAAAAGTCATATGCACCCCAAAATAGTGCCAATAAAACCGTAATCTCATCCCGCAAAAAATGAGACCCTACTTGAGATAATCGCCCAAAAACTGAAAAAACTATGGCTCTTAGACTATAGAGACACAAACTTTTTTTTGTTTTAAAAATTAATTCATTGTGTAAAACTTACATAAATAAAAAAAATTGTATACATATTAGGTATCGCCGCGTCCGTGACAACCTGCTCTATAAAATTACCACATGATCTAACCTGTCAGATGAATGTTGTAAATAACAGGAAAAAAAAACGGTGCCAAAAAAGCTATTTCTTGTTACCTTGCCGCACAAAAAGTGTAATATAGAGCAACCAAAAATCATATGTACCCTAAACTAGTACCAACAAAACTGCCACCTTATCCCGTAGTTTCTAAAATGGGGTCACTTTTTTGGAGTTTCTACTCTAGGGGTGCATCAGGGGGGCTTCAAATGGGACATGGTGTCAATAAAACCAGTCCAGCAAAATCTGCCTTCCAAAAACCGTATGGCATTCCTTTCCTTCTGCGCCCTGTCGTGTGCCCGTACAGCAGTTTACGACCACATATGGGGCGTTTCTGTAAACTACAGAATCAGGGCCATAAATAATGAGTTTTGTTTGGCTGTTAACCCTTGCTTTGTAACTGGAAAAAAAATATTAAAAATGGAAAATCTGCCAAAAAAGTGAAATTTTGAAATTGTATCTCTATTTTCCATTAAATCTTGTGCAACACCTAAAGGGTTAACAAACTTTGTAAAATCAGTTTTGAATACCTTGAGGGGTGTAGTTTCTTAGATGGGGTCACTTTTATGGAGTTTCTACTCTAGGGGTGCATCAGGGGGCTTCAAATGGGACATGTGTCAAAAAAACTGTCCAGCAAAACCTGCCTTCCAAAAACCATATGGCGCACCTTTCACTCTACGCCCCGCTGTGTGGCCGTACAGTAGTTTACGGCCACATATGGGGTGTTTCTGTAAACGGCAGAGTCAGGGCAATAAAGATACAGTCTTGTTTGGCTGTTAACCCTTGCTTTGTTAGTGGAAAAAAATGGGTTAAAATGGAAAATTAGCCAAAAAAATGAAATTCTCAAATTTCATCCCATTTGCCAATAACTCTTGTGCAACACCTAAAGGGTTAACGAAGTTTGTAAAATCAGTTTTGAATACCTTGAGGGGTGTAGTTTATAGAATGGGGTCATTTTTGGGTGGTTTCTATTATGTAAGCCTCGCAAAGTGACTTCAGAGCTGTAGTGGTCCCTAAAAATTGGGTTTTTGTAAATTTCTAAACCTTGTAACATCCCCAAAAAATAAAATATCATTCCCAAAATAATTCAAACATGAAGTAGACATATGGGGAATGTAAAGGCATCACAATTTTTAGGGGTATTACTATGTATTACAGAAGTAGAGAAACTGAAACTTTGAAATTTGCTAATTTTTCCAAATTTTTGTTAAATTAGGTATTTTTTGGTGCAAAAAAAATATATTTTTTTTAACTTCATTTTACCAGTGTCATGAAGTACAATATGTGACGAAAAAACAATCTCAGAACGGCCTGGATAAGTCAAAGCGTTTTAAAGTTATCAGCACTTAAAGTGACTCTGGTCAGATTTGCAAAAAATGGCCTGGTCCTAAGGTGTAAAAAGGCTGTGTCCTTAAATTAAAGAGCTTCTGTCACCCTCCATTGTGGAATTTTCATTAGCAGACATTAGCTATTTGCTAATGTCAGCTAAGTGCAATCATACATGTCCTACCTTTGTCTGTGGCTTATTTCTTGTAAAAATCATACTTTTATCATATGCAAATTTCTTCACTACCAGCAAGTTGGGCGTGTACTTGCTGGTAGCCGCAGCATCTGCCGCTTCTAGACACGTCCCATCTCTTCTTGATAGACAGGGCCAGCGAACGCTCTCTTCCTCCCAGTGGCACCATCTGCTGCTGAATTCCCGAGCCTGCGCCGCAACGTTCCTCAATCGGCGCAAGCGTACTGAGTGAAGGACGCATGCTTGCCAGCTCCTTCCTCAGTGCGCCTGCGGCGATTATGTCACACTACACCCAGAAGATAATCAGCGATAATAGGCAGTCTTCTCCTCCCGGTGTAGTATGACGTAATCGGCGCAGGCGCACTGAGGAAGGAGCTGGCAAGCGCGCGTCCTTCACTCAGTACGCCTGCGCCGATTGAGGAACTTTACGGCGCAGGCACAGGAATTCAGCAGCAGACGGGGCCAGCGGGAGGAGGAGGAGAGCGCTCGCTGGCCCTGTCTATCAAGAGGAGATGGGGCGCGTCTAGAAGGGGCAGATGCGGCGGCTACCAGCAAGTAAACGCCCAACTTGCTGGTAGTGAAGAAATTTGCATATGATAAAAGTATGATTTTTACAAGAAATAAGCCACAGACAAAAAGGTAGGACATGCATGATTGCACTCAGCTGACATTAGCAAATAGCTAATGTCTGCTAATGAAAATTCCACAATGGGGGGGGGGGGGGGTCTGCAAAATGCCTTGATAAACTTGGGAATTCATTTTTCCTTCGATCAATCCGTCCAGGCGCCGACACAGAAAATCAGCCCCAAACCATGATGCCCCCACCATGATACTTCACAGTTGGGATGAGGTTTTGATGTTGGTGTGCTGTGCCTCTTTCTCCACACATAGTGTTGTGCGTTTCTGCCACAGAATATTTTGCCAGTCCTGCTGTGGAACATCCAGGTGCTCTTGTGCAAACTGTAAACGTGCAGCAATTTTTTTTTTGGACAGCAGTGGCTTCCTCTGTGGTATCCTCCCATGAAATCCATTCTTGTTTAGTGTTTTACGTATCGTAGATTCGCTAACAGGGATGTTAGCATATGCCAGAGACTTTTGTAAGTCTTTAGCTGACACTCTAGGATTCTTCTTCACCTCATTGAACAGTCTGCGCTGTGCTCTTGCAGTCATCTTTACAGGACGGCCTCTCCTAGGGAGAGTAGCAGCAGTGCTGAACTTTCTCCATTTATAGACAATTTGTCTTACCGTGGACTGATGAACAGCAAGGCTTTTGGAGATACTTTTATAACCCTTTTCAGCTTTATGCAAGTCAACAATTCTTAATTGTAGGTCTTCTGAGAGCTCTTTTGTCTTGTGAAAAGCAAACCCAGAACTGGTGTGTGTTTTTTATAGGGCAGGGCAGCTGTAACCAGCACCTCCAATCTCATCTCATTGATTGGACTCCAGTTGGCTGACACCTCACTCCAATTAGCTCTTGGAAATGTCATTAGTCTAGGGGTTCACATACTTTTTCCACCTGCACTGTGAATGTTTACATGGTGTGTTCAATAAAAACATGGTAACATTTAATTCTGTGTGTGTTATTAGTTTAAGCAAACTGTGATTGTCTATTGTTGTGACTTAGATGAAGATCAGATCACATTTTATGACCAATTTGTGCAGAAATCCATATCATTCCAAAGGGTTCCCATACTTTTTCTTGCAACTGTATATTATAGGAAACTGACGTTAATAACTGCACAACAGAACTGCCCCAGCACTTGCTGATTCACCTACAGTGCCTTAAACAAGGAGACATTCTGTGGCATATTCAGCTTGTTTGTCTCGTACACAATAAATCAGAGACTCAGGATTTACAGAAAAGCTTAAAAGGGATTTTCCAGGATTACCATGTTTTTTTTAAATCAGATACATGCATATAGTTGCTTTTCCCCCCCCCTTTCTTTTCAGTTTGGACTCTCCTGACCCGTTTTCACCATGTAAACCAGTCCGTGTGGTTTGTTTCCATTCTTTCTCTGCCACAGCACCACCCATAACACCGCCCCTTTAATTTATTGCTCCTCCCACTCAGCTGGTTACCTAGACACTCCCCTATCACTGTCCCGCCCCATGGACAGAACATCACAGGAAATAAGTAAGAGCTGCATGGACATGGTCATGTGACCACAGCCCAGAACGGGAGATAGCAATAAAGATAAAAGAAATACATTAGAAAATGAGAGTGATCCTCAAATTATTATTTTAGAGGATCTTTGCTTAAGAACTATTCATTTCATAAGCCTGACCTTCAAGGAGACCATGATTTCAAGTTCTAGTAGACTCTTGCTGTGGTTTGATTGAGTTTAGTCTACCTTCTACAAATCCAAGGAATGACCGAGCCTCCCACAGACTAACTATACTTGCAGTTTAAATACTTATGAATATGGGGGATCTTCGACCCTCCTCCCAAATTTAGGCTCAAACATACATATGCAGAGACCACCCTGAACAACCCACTTACCTTTAGGAAGAACTTGGAGATGTCAAAGAGACGCTGAAGGCAGGCCGCATAGCACAGGTGCCCCTCCTGAATGCCATGTTTGAGAAGAGTTTTACAAACCACCTCCCTCAGCATCTGGGAAAATAAAATATAGATATTAATGTTATTTAACGGCACTAGAATGAGTGTCTCGAGCGCCGCTAACGCTACATCTCGCTGCAGGGGCACAGGGCTCAGCCGAGGGCTCCTGCCACTTCATTTCAGAGATCTTGGGAGGAGTCTCAGCACTCAGACCCCAGAGATCAAAAGTTCTGACAGTCTTTCCACTTATAGAGCAGGCATGCTCAACCTGCGGCCCTCCAGCTGTTGCAAAACTACAACTCCCAGCATGCCCGAATAGCCTACAGCTATCAGTCTACAGCAGTATATGGTGGGAGTTGTAGTTTTACAACAGCTGGAGGGTCACAGGTTGAGCATGCCTGGAATAGAGCATAAACATCTGGTGTGTGTGTGGGTGGTGGGGGGTTAGCAGACTGCTGGAACTCCAACTGATCACAAATACTGGGATCTAAACTTCTCTGCATAAATACAATGCTGGTCCAGTATGCAAGCTGCAGCTGCTTTCATTTTTATGGGACTGCTGGAGACCGCAAAGCGACCCACAGTGAATAAAGGGCATCTGTCAGCAGTTTTGTCCCTATGACACTGGCTGACCTGGTGCATGTGCACTTGGCAGCTGAAGGCATCTGTGTTGGTCCCATGTTTATATGTGCCTGCATTACTGAGAAAAATTATGCTTTAATATATGCAAATGAGTCTCTAGGAGCAATGGGGGCGTTGCCATTACACCTAGAGACTCTGCTCGCTCTGCAAATGCTGCGCCTTCTGCACTTTGACAGGGCCAGGAGTGATCACATTCACAATGCCTGAACCTGTCAAAGTCAGGACACGGCAGTTGCATGCAGAGAGAGCAGAGCCTTGAGGTGTAACGGAAACACCCCCGTTGCTCCTAGAGGCTCATTTGCATATATTAAAACATCATTTTTCTCATCAATAAAGAACATGGGACCAACACAGATGCCTTCAGCTGCCAAGTGCACATGTAACAGGTCAGCCAGTGTCATAGGTACAAAACTGCTGACAGATGCCCCCTTTAATGGCTACTCCACTCATTCTGTGGATAGGGCATAAGTTTATAACTTGGGACAACCCCCTTGACTAGCACTTAAATCCCAGGATCAGTAGGGGTCCCAGCAGTCACACCATCTCTTCTGATAAAAGGGGAAAGCACTGAAATATAAGGGTTTTCTTTTAGGTCCTGGGTCGCTCCATCTTTTGACGCGGAAGGAGCTTCACACGTCTGGTCTCATACAATGGTGAAAGCTTTTTGCAGGAGAGTTACTGTAGGAAGAATCGTGGGAGGACGCCATTGTGATGTGTGAAGAGGAGGAGGAGGAGATCATGGCCAGTATTGCTGAGCTATATTCAGTGTGGCTCTGGGAGCTTTCATACTGCATGTCGGAGGTATATACTGGGAGGATTCCTCTGATATACACCAATGTGGCGTGTGTCACCCATAGGCTCTTATGTTCAAAAATATACACTGCAGTATAGGATGTCTCTGGATAGGGAAGGAAAAAAAAAAAAAAAAAAAAAAAAGGTATATTGATGCACAGGACACATTTCGGGGCTCCATCTGATGAACGTGAGGCTACAGATGGGTTTACCATAAATGTCAAATCATAAAAAAAAAAAAGTAAAATAAAAATCATATAATTTGTATTGACCCCAATGATATTTAATGTATACAGAGTCATCCATCACTGTGCAGCCTCCTATACAGGAGCGCATAACTAAGCCCATTGTTATCTACTGGTCCAGAGGAGCGGTAACTGGGTCACTTATAACTATGGGTCCACAGGGGCCAGTGGAAACAATGGAAACGTATTGATTTAGAGGAGCGTCTGCTGCTTCTCCGGCAGCTCCCATTTATCTGCTCACTTTCGGACATAAAATAATTACAATAATCCAAACCTAAAATAGCACATCATCTACGGCCGTGTTACTGAGGAGATCTGCCCACGCCTAGAGGGGTCCCTACACAGGCCAAGGGGAATGCAGGAAGAATTAGGGAATTTATTTGCACGTTTTACGGCTGGACACTTTCGGTAAGTGACAATTCTCTCCCCAGATACGGTCGCTGTGAGTTTTGAGGTGTACAGATGCTCCCTGATCGCCACCAGCAGCTCTCAGGTTCCCTCACACCTCCTTGCAGACACGGCACAGACATAGGATCATTTTAATAAGAATTTAAGGATATAATAAAGTTTCAGCAAAAAAAGGCTAAATATTAGTTTTTTTTGCTGGGGGTTTTCAACCATCTGTTTGATGTCGATCGTTCTTTACATCCAGAGGACACCGGTCTGCGAGTGTCACGTGATTACACACGGGCTCATGAGACAGTCCTAATAAATGTACTGTAAAAAGCCGCGCACCTCTGCACGAGTCCAGGACAGATATTTATCTAATGGATGTTAACAAAAAAAAAGCTCCTATTGAATGACTCCAGGAGCAGAACAGCGAGTGCAGCTCTGGAGTACGATGCAAGATGTAACTCAGTATCTGTAAAAAAAAAACAAAAAAAAAAAACAAAAAAAACAGTAATGCAATCCATACACTAAGGCAGTGCACACGTTACATGTATACACCTTGCCTTTACTAAATTTTCCTTTGCAGTTTCCTTCACACAGGTTTTGAGAATAGAAATAACCAATCGCGCAGCAGAAATAATTTGTTTAGTCTTTAAATGGGGTTGTGTCACTTCTGCAACTGGCATTTATCATGTAAAGAAAGTTAATACAAGGCACTTACTAATGTATTGTGATCGTCCATATTGATTCCTTTGCCGGCTGGATTCAGTTTTCCATCACATTATACACTGCTTAATGCCAGGGGTCATGACCACCATGTAATCCAGCAGCAGTGGACGTGGGAATAAGTGTGGCTTAACTGGTGGCCAATACAATAAGAATGTGCATTGGCACACATGCGCAGGTCCCCGTCACCTCATGTCTGTGCTGCAGCGATCTTTCTCTACATGATAAATGCCATTTGCTGAAGTGAGACAACCCCTTTAAGTTAAATCACTAAATCTCTTCATAGCCCAACTGCCATACACGGGGTCACATGTCCCTCATCAGCCAATAGAAGCTCGCAGGCCCTTAGTCTCCACATACACACAGTTTTACTCCAGGTTTCCATAACAACCCAGCCATTTTTCTTCACTGCTGTAGGTCAGCTTTAGGCTACACGTCGACAATAAGTCTCACGACAGATAGGACACAACTACACTGCGACATTGATGCCGCACGACAATTTTTTATGATGATAGACTATGGTGTTGCACTGCGACGCGACACAACTGTCATGTCACAGTATGTCGCAGTGCAACACCATAGCCGCTCATTATAAAAATGGTTGAGACATTGGTGCGACAAAATGTCGCGCGACACATGTAGTCAGGAAGCCCTAGCCTTAAAGGGGCAGGGCGCTGTGAAGGTCACAGTTAAGGGGGAAGGGGCCACTATTAAAAGGGCAGCTGCTGTGGAGGTCACTGTTAAAGGGGCATTCACTGTGGATGTTACTGTTAAGGGAGCAGGGAACTGCTTTTGCCAAGATATTTCTCTCACCCAGCATGGGTATATGTAAAATCACACCCCAAAACACATTCCCCAACTTCTCCTGAGTACGGCGATACCAGATGTGTGACACTTTTTTGCAGCCAAGGTGGGCAAAGGGGCACATATTCCAAAGTGCACCTTTCAGATTTCGCAGGCCATTTTTTACACATTTTGATTGCAAAGTACTTCTCACACATTTGGGCCCCTAGAATGCCAGGGCAGTATAACTACCCCACAAGTGACCCCATTTTGGAAAGAAGACACCCCAAGGTATTCTGTGAGGGGCATGGCGAGTTCCTAGAATTTTTTATTTTTTGTCACAAGTTAGCGGAAAATGATGATTTTTCTTTTTTTTTTTCTTTTTTCCTTACAAAGTCTCATATTCCACTAACTTGCGTCAAAAAATAAAAAAATTCTAGGAACTCGCCATGCCCCTCACGGAATACCTTGGGGTGTCTTCTTTCCAAAATGGGGTCACTTGTGGGGTAGTTATACTGCCCTGGCAATTTAGGGGCCCAAATGTGTAAGAAGTACTTTGCAATCAAAATGTGTAAAAAATGGCCTGCGAAATCCGAAAGGTGCACTTTGGAATATGTGCCCCTTTGCCCACCTTGGCTGCAAAAAAGTGTCACACATCTGGTATCGCCGTACTCAGGAGAAGTTAGGCAATGTGTTTTGGGGTGTCATTTTACATATACCCATGCTGGGTGAGAAAAATGCCAACTTTGTATAAAAAAATGGGAAAAGTTGTCTTTTGCCAAGATATTTCTCTCACCCAGCATGGGTATATGTAAAATGGCACCCCAAAACACATTCCCCAACTTCTCCTGAGTACGGCGATACCAGATGTGTGACACTTTTTTGCAGCCAAGGTGGGCAAAGGGGCACATATTCCAAAGTGCACCTTTCGGATTTCGGCGGCCATTTTTTTACACATTTTGATTGCAAAGTACTTCTCACACATTTGGGCCCCTAAATTGCCAGGGCAGTATAACTACGCCACAAGTGACCCCATTTTGGAAAGAAGACACCCCAAGGTATTCCGTGAGGGGCATGGCGAGTTCCTAGAATTTTTTATTTTTTGTCGCAAGTTAGTGGAATATGAGACTTTGTAAGAAAAAAAAAAAAAAAAAAATCATAATTTTCCGCTAACTTGTGACAAAAAATAAAAAGTTCTATGAACTCACTATGCCCATCAGTGAATACCTTAGGGTGTCTACTTTCCGAAATGGGGTCATTTGTGGGGGTTTTCTTCTGTCTGGGCATTGTAGAACCTCAGGAAACATGACAGGTGCTCAGAAAGTCAGAGCTGCTTCAAAAAGCGGAAATTCACATTTTTGTACCATAGTTTGTAAACACTATAACTTTTACCCAAACCATTTTTTTTTGCCCAAACATTTTTTTTTTTATCAAAGACATGTAGAACAATAAATTTAGCGAAAAATTTATATATGGATGTCGTTTTTTTTGCAAAATTTTACAACTGAAAGTGAAAAATGTCATTTTTTTGAAAAAAAATCGTTAAATTTCGATTAATAACAAAAAAAGTAAAAATGTCAGCAGCAATGAAATACCACCAAATGAAAGCTCTATTAGTGAGAAGAAAAGGAGGTAAAATTCATTTGGGTGGTAAGTTGTATGACCGAGCAATAAATGGTGAAAGTAGTGTAGTGCAGAAGTGTAAAAAGTGACCTGGTCATGAAGGGGGTTTTAGCTAGCGGGGCTGAAGTGGTTAAGGAGGCGGGGCACTGTGTTAAAAGGTGGGGGGCTGTGGAGTTCACTGTCGATATCTTAATGACACACACAAACATTAAATAGATTAAATATACCCATGAAAAGCCGGGTCATGCATGTATGTATGCATGTATGTATGTATGTATGTATGTATGTATGTATGTATGTATGTATGTATGTATATATATATATATTACAGTGGATATAAAAAGTCTACACACCCCTGTTAAAATGTCATGTTTCTGTGATGTAACAAATGAGACAAAGATAAATAATTTAAGAACTTTCTCCACCTTTAATGTGACCTATAAACTGTACAACTCAATTGAAAAACAAACTGAAATCTTTTTAGGTGGAGGGAAGAAAACAATAAATAAATAAATAAATAGTGGTTGCATAATTCTGCAACCCTCTCAGGCTACTTTCACACTAGCGTTCGATCGGATCCGTTCTGAACGGATCCGATCATAATAATGCAGACGGAGGCTCCGTTCAGAACGGATCCGTCTGCATTATTTTAGCATATAACAGCTAGTGTGAAAATAGCCTCGTACGGATCCGTCCAGACTTTCAATGTAAAGTCAATGGGGGACGGATCCGCCTGAAGATTGAGCCATATTGTGGCATCTTCAAACGGATCCGTCCCCATTGACTTACATTGTAAGTCTGGACGGATCCGCACGGATCCGCACGGCCAGGCGGACACCCGAACGCTGCAAGCAGCGTTCAGCTGTCCGCCTGTCCGTGCGGAGGCGAGCGGAGCGGAGGCTGAACGCCGCCAGACTGATGCAGTCTGAGCGGATCCGCTCCATTCAGACTGCATCAGGGCTGGACGGCTGCGTTCGGGTCCGCTCGTGAGCCCCTTCAAACGGAGCTCACGAGCGGACCGACGAACGCTAGTGTGAAAGTAGCCTCAACTGGGGATGTAGCTGTGTTCAGAATTAAGCAATCACATTCAAAATCCTGTTAAATAGGAGTCAGCATACACCTGCCATCATTTAAAGTGCCTCTGATAAACCCCAAATAAAGTTCAGCTGCTATAGTTGGTCTTTGGACAAGAAGAAAACTGGTCTGGGAGGCGACCAAGAGGCCTACAGCAACATTAAAGGAGCTGCAGGAATATCTGGCAAGTACTGGCTGTGTGGTACATGTGACAACAATCTCCCGTATTCTTCATATGTCTGGGCTATGGGGTAGAGTGGCAAGACGAAAGCCTTTTCTTATGAAGGAAAACATCCAAGCCAGGCTACATTTTGCAAAAACACATCTGAAGTCTCCCAAAAGCATGTGGGAAAAGGTGTTATGGTCAGATGAAACCAAGGTTGAACTTTTTGGCCATAATTCCAAAAGATATGTTTGGTGCAAAAACAACACTGCACATCACCAAAAGAACATCCCCACAGTGAAGCATGGTGGTGGCAGCATCATGCCAAGGGGCTGTTTGTCTTCAGCTGGAACTGGGGCCTTAGTTAAGCTAGAGGGAATTATGACCAGTTCCAAATACCAGTCAATATTGGTACAAAACCTTCAGGCTTCTGCTAGAAAGCTGAACATTAAGAGGAACTTCATCTTTCAGCAAGACAACGACCCAAAGCATACATCCAAATCAACAAAGGATTGGCTTCACCAGAAGAAGTTTTGGAATGGCCCAGCCAGAGCCCAGACCTGAATCCGATTGAGAATCTGTGGGGTGATCTGAAGAGGGCTGTGCACAGGAGATGCCCTCGCAATCTGACAGATTGAGAGTGTTTTTGCAAAGAAGAGTGGGCAAATCCTGCCAAGTCAAAATGTGCCATGCTGATAGACTCCTACCCAAAAAGACTGAGTGCTGTAATAAAATCAGAAGGTGCTTCAACAAAGTATTAGTTTAAGGGTGTGTACACTTATGCAACCATATTTTATTTTTATATTTTTTTCTTCCCTCTACCTAAAAGATATCAGTGTATATATACACACATACACATACAATTTCCTGTTATCTTTGACTAATAGGGGGGCAGCTGCTTTCTCCTTGATCTCCTGCCATCTCCCTGGCAGTACAATATCTTCATTAATTTTGTACCCGGAGAAGTACAAAACTTTCGGAGATGCGGACAGAAGTTTGCGCCACACTACGCTTGCAGTGTAATGTGATCCCGAGCCACACTCGGGATTACCGCTAAGGAGGTTAAAGGGGTTATCCCATCTTAGACAATGGGGGCATATTGCTAGGATATGCCCCCATTGTCTGATCGGTGCGGGTCCCAGCCGGCGAGAGTTGGGGTCCTCCAGCCTCGGGTTTCCCAGGGTCCGTCCACCACCAGGCGCTGCTCCCCATCTCTTCCATCAAAGTGAATGAGAGCGCACCGCGCATGCGCGGCCACCGCTCCCATTCATATCTATGGGGCCGATGGAAATACGGAAACTCTGCTATTATCGGCAGCTCCATAGAAATAAATGGAGGGCGCATGCGCAGTGCGCCCTCCTCAACTTTCTCCGCTCAATTCTCCTTGTAGGTGCGGGTGCTAGAGGTGGGACCCGCACCTATCAGACAATGGGGGCATATCCTAGCCATATGCCCCCCGTTGTCTAAGATGGGATAACCCCTTTAATTATCTGTCAAAGCGCACATTCAGAGCGCTAGCCGATCAGTGAGAGCTGTGCATCTGTACACACTTCTCTCTCCCTGCCGACACCTATCTGTGTGATCAGAGGCAGTAGGAGAGCGCATGAGGAGGAAAATCCAACAGCTGCACTGAAAGGAAAACTCCAAGTACATTTTAAAGGACCTTTGATGATGTAATCAATGGGAGGAGCCAGAACAGAAGAACTATACAGCACTAGCACCGCGAAATGTACGTTTTTATTAGGGGTTTAGGTGTGTGTAGGTATGGGTGTGGCAGAGCAGATATATTATAATATATATATATATATATATTTTTGTAGAATTGTGTGGGTGAACAGCAGACAAATACAAAAAAATAATCAAGCAGTGCAAGAAGCATGGCCGGACACAACAGAACAATGACGGAAGACACATTTATTTGGCGACTTTCTACAGCAACTGGCGCACAAAAAAAAATACGTGGCGACCCCGAAGGTGGGCTGTGAATGGGGGACTTCTCAGCATTGCCAGCCTGGAAGCCGGAAAAAGAGAAAAACAGTCAGCCGGAGGCTGTCCTACCAGACACCAGGTGCCGTCTCCCTGCAGGAGTGCCGTGTCCCCGAAGGGGTGCTGCAGGAGCCGCAGAAGCGTGCAGGAAGGCTGTATGGAATGATCCTTGATGCTGGCAAGATGGAGGCCCTAAAGCCGGAGTTAAGTGAAAACTCTGCGCTTGAATGAGATGGGGGAAGGAGACCCCTTCCAAAAGCAGAGAGGAGCAGGGAGGGGCCAGAAAAAAAGCCCAGGAAGCCAGAAGGGGGCGGGAGAGGATGGGAAAAGATGAGAGGATCGGGGAGGGGGCAGGAAAAAAAGCCCAGAAAACCAGAAGGGGGCGGGAGATGATGCAGCCTAGTCAAGGTAAAGGCCAGGGCCTTGATTAATGAAGCGGCCGGAAAAAGTCAGCCATCAGCGGGACGGAACCACAGGGAGCCGGGGCCCTCCGGAAAGAAAAAAATAATAAAAAAAATATAAGAAAAAACAGGCGTGGGGGGTTCCTGAGGAGGAGAGACTATCAGGGAGGGGGAAAACAGGGCAAAAGGTGCACCTGGGACCTGAGGACAGGCCAGAGGAGATGCGGCCTAGTCCCGGCTGAAGCCGGAGACTAAGGTAGAAGGGAAGGCCGGGGAGGGGCATGGGTAGCCAGGAGGAGAAGGGTTTCCCAGGCCCCCCGAATAAAGTGAAACCCAACCCCTGGCCAAAGGAGGGGAACTAACGAGAAAAAAAATATTAAAAATTAAGGAGGAGAAGTAAAAGGAGAGAAAAATATTTTTCTCTATACATATATTGTTGTGCTTTTTCATAAGTTTAAACAGTTATACTTACTTATTTTAGTTATAATGGGTATTCATTGCCTTTAAGAGCAATGTTGATTTATATTTACTGTTTTGTATGAAGTTTCATGTAGGCCAAAGTAAGTCCATGAGAATATTACTGTGCCGCTCAAAAGCTAGTGTTATTGTAACAATATATTATACATTTAGAAAGTTGGAAGATACACCGCACCTGCGGATTCTGAGGCTTCATTGTTTTTCCTATCTGAACATGAATTCCACAGTGTGAAAATGGTCTAGATCAGGGATCAGCAACCTTCGGCACTCCAGCTGTTGTGAAACTACAATTCCCAGCATGCTCCATTCATTTCTATGTGAGTTCTTAGAAGAGCAGAGTAAGTATGCATGCTGGGAGTTGTAGTTTCACAACAGCTGGAGTGCCGGAGGTTGCCTACCCCTGGTCTAGATGTTCCTCAAAGTATATATTCATGTATCAAAGTTTGTCCCTCAGCCCTGAGACAAGGCCTCTAGATGTCAGAGGTGTGAAGTATTGAAAATATTAGGCATGTATGGGTTAACCCTTAATGGTATGATGCTTATACAACAGTGCCACCTAGATATAAGCAGTTAATACTACATCAGTAGCAAAAGTGCATTCTGGGTAGTATGACGTCATGCTCCTTATCAATGCACACACCCATCCAACAATGATTGGAAAGTTCCAAACTCGGAGGGCGTGTTCATCTGATAAGTTTTGGATTAAGAAACCAGTTACCAAAAAGGAGAAAAAGAAAAAGGAAAAAGAGAAACAAACATTTTGGATTATAGATCTCTGGAGAATTATTTGGATTATCGGGAAAAAAAACTCTTGAGAGCTGGCTGCCCCAAGACTCTGCACATCACTTGACCCTTGGGTAATGTATATTTTGTTTTTATGTAGTATTGATCTAAATTAATTGGCTTGATACTTAGCCAGATACCCGCTCGTTTGCGGACGTGTAACGTTAGTTGCTACATCAGTATTTTCTCTGATTTCAGTTACGATGCATATAACTGAATAAAGGGGACAATATTGGAGAAACTCTCTGTTGGGAATCTTTGTATTCCCCCTAGTTTGACATCAAGCCAATAATTTATAAGTTTTGTTGCAATACTACCATTATCTAAAGATTGGTCATTTTTGGGCAGAGCAAGGGCTCGTATCTGTCATCTTCTTGATTGAGTTTTACGCATAATCCAATGATTGTATATCTCTCACAAATTTAAAGCTTTATTGCATAATATTCTTGTGTTGGTTGAGTAGTGTTTTGTTGGTATTATATAGTGGTGAATTCTGGGTACTGCATATCATTGTATATTATTGAAATTTGTGTTGATTCATTTTTGATTGTATTTTAAACTATTGTATAATAAACCATTTATATTTTTGCATAGACGCTTGTACCCTGTTTTACTGATTGCACAAAATAATCAGGTTCTTGATTGAACTCTTTTTGAGATGTTTATGTCCATCTCACAGGTCAATATAGTTTGCATAATTTTTCTTTTGACCCGATAATTTTTTTATATTTATATAAAGCATTTGCTTTATATACCCGACAATATGTATTCCAGGAGATTGTCAATCTTGTGCTCCTTACTCCCGCAAACCTCTATCTGGCTGTAAGGCAACTGGCTGCAGAAAGAGCTGTCCCCACTACTCAATTTGCAATAAAAGACCAAAACAGGAATGTTTTGTAGAAGATTTTCTACAAGACAATGCTTTGGACTGACCAACAAAAATGATATAAAGCTGTATGACAATTACCTTTGGATCGCTGGGGCAGTTAATCTTCTGATCAGTTAGAAAGCTATAAAAGCTATAAATAAAGAGTACATTCAAAAGTTACCATATCAACCAAGCACAGCCAACCAGGGGATCTTACCCGATTGTGTTTCTCAGACCTGGACTCCTTGACCTCGTTATTAGCATTCGTACTTTGCTGTGTCTGGGTCGAATTGCTGCTTAAAGATGTGCCCCGATCTCTGGATGTCGGTCTCACTGAGGATGACATTGGCGCTACCCTTTGCGATCGAGGTCTGCTCCCTTTGGTGCTTGCATTAGGGCCACTGCTTTCACTAGCAATGGACAGCAGAGAGTCCGAGCTTTCAGATTTAGCGAGCCTGGAGTTAAGACAAACATAAAATGCATCAACACTCACAACTAGCTTCACTTTAATGGTAAGTGACCGTGCATGCGCTGCCAGGTGTGTGCCACTCCTCATTCTAGAGATCAGGGGGTCAAGCTCATCAAGCACGGCACCAGACATAGTGGCTGTGCTTGGTACAGCAGCCCCAGCCCATTCACTTGAATGAGCCTGAACTGCGCCTAGGTCATGTGACTGATGGATGTGACATCACTGCCCTAGGAAGAGGCTCGGTGCTCAGAGAGTTGCGGCCTCTTCAAACAGTTGATTGGCGAGGTTGGTGGGAGGCAGACCCCCACCAGTCAAATGTTGATGACCTACCCGGAAGATAGGTCATCAATATTTTAGGGCTCATACACATGAATGTATTTTGTTGGTCCGTATTCGATCACTTCAGTGAATTCTAGAACATGTCCCATTATTGTCCGCATTAAGGACAAGGATAGGACTGTTCTATGGACGTTCCGTTACGCAAAATGCGGACCACAAAATAGGCAATGGTCGTGTGCATGAGCCCTAACTCGTGGAAAACCCCATGAAATACTACGGATAATATAAAATAATCAAAAATACTAGTAAAATAAATAAAAACTGCACCTTTTGCTTGCAATTAACCCATCTAGGTCCCGGGAACGGCGCTTCAGCCTCAGCGGGTCAGCGCCTTGCAAGGATTCTCCATCTGGAACACTTCCTGGCTCAGAGAGAACTGCAGGAGATGGAAGAGGGCTCAGGGCAAAAGGGATAGGACAGCACTCTCGTGTGCAGGTCGTCTGGGTTTCATAGCGAATCAGACGAGACTGAAGCTCTGAAAATGCTACGTCCCGATCCAGAGCTTTCCTGTTATCAAGGCAATATCTGAAAGGGAGGAAAACAAACTGTTACAAAGAGGCTCCACAGTCTGAATAAAAATCTATTTATTACTCCCATTGTGTACGGTTACTTTGGTATATGACATGACCTAGTCAGGGTCACTATGTCAGGGGCAGGGCTTTGTGTGATAGGGGGTGCTTTGTTTTATTTTAGACCTTTTAAGGAACTTGACTGTTACTTATTTTCTCAGTTTATTTTATTTAGCTATTCCTGCATAACTGGAAGGTAGTGGAAAAACAGCCCTGACAAGTGACAATTGTCTCTGCCGCAGACATGCAAGGTCTAGATAGAGCCAGCAGCACGTATGTGACCTGTCACAGTGATCACAGGGCCCAATGTCACCGTGTCCCCACTGCAAAAACATTAAATCACATGAGTGCTGTGTCTGGAGAGATCAGGGCGAAAAAACTGCAAATACGGTTTCTGCCTCCTTCGCACAGCCTGGTCATCTATCCGCCGAGCTCCTCACCCACAGCCTCATTCTAGGCCATCTATGACCGCTGTAAAAATACTTTGTAGCAGCGATTATGGGGTTAAGGTGCCGAATATGCCCCCCCCCCCCCAATTACTGATTATTGGGGATCAGAACGGCAGGACCCCCATGACCTTTAGAACAAAATCGGTTGGTGTGTTTTATTAGTGCTGCAGCCTTAATACTAGCGATCTGTGGGGTTCCTACTGACGCCCCATAACTCATTCAGGGGAAAATCCTTTAAAAAGGGGCATGTTAAATGGATACGGCTATGTACAGTAAAATAGAAGAACTGGAACATGACATACCGCAAGCATTTAAAGGGACGCTTACATTTAGATAAAAAAAACAAAAAACAATTACATACTAAAGGGGTTGTCTGCTTTCCTGAGTAAAATGAACAACCCTTGGGATGAGCCTGCAATAAACAACCTAGCAGATCCCAAGCCGCCAATCCAGTTCACCAGCTTGGCTCCATGTACCTGGCTGCAGCGGTGACGTCACATTAACAACACATGACTGCTGCAGCCAAATCACTGAAACCGGAGAACCCCTTTAACATAGAATGTGAATATTCACAATGTTTTTTTCTTTTTACAAAAAACAGGTGCATGGTTTTTTGGATATAATTTTTTGAAGTCACTATAGGTATTCCCCTTCCTGTCATGGCCCTTTTTAGCTTTCTCTTTGTTTGGACTTTCAGCACAGCAATTACCTTGGCTTGACTTTCTCAGATGTGATGAGCCCCTTCCGCTCTCTGGCCGCAGTGATGGTCTGACTAATGCGGATAAGCGCAAGGCTCTTCTGTGGGCATCTATGACTAGGATTACCATGGAACAATACAGCTGTCATGCCAGGGATGCCCAACCTGCAGCTGTGCCAAAACTACAACTCCCAGCATGCATGGGCAACCTACAGCTATTAAGGCATGCTGGGAGTTGTAGTTTTGCAACAGCTGGAGGGCCGCAGGTTGAGCATCCCTGTGTTATACCAATTCGAAATCTACTGTTATGAAGATTACCCATCAGATCTCCCCTTACAACAGTAGTAAACTGACAATAGATTACCCATCTATATAGGAGGGTTTATGCAAAATGCTACAGAAGGACAGCGTACAGCATATAATCTTCATTGGTATTGTACTGGGAAAAACAGCAATTTTCTTTGTAGAATTGTTGCTATCTATAGCGGAAGTGTCTTTAGTAAACGGGGCCGATTTGCAATATCAGATTTAGCTTATGGATCAGGGAGATGCTGTTTTTAAGGGGGGTCGTCAGATTACTTAAATTCTGGACAACGACTGCTGGATTGTAATGGATTAGTCGTAACCATGGAACAGAGCGGCGTATAATGTGATGGAAAAATGAATCCAGCCAGTAAAAGAGGCAATATGGAGAATCACAATACATTAGTAAGTGCCTTGTATTCACTTTCTCTACATCATAAATGTCACGTGCTGAAGTGACAACCCCTTTAAAGGATAACTGTTGCTTTTTTTTTTTTTTGGGGGGAGCATTGGATTGTGGTGATTAATATCACCTTGGTGGCCCTATTTCAACTTTTCACTGTGTATTCAATTACCCCTTAATTCCAGTTTTGTTCCCTGTACTGCCAACTTTTACCTCTGCTTAAAATCAGGTTGCTATACAGGGTCCATCTATCTGTTGAAGCACGCAGCGTGCAGGCTCACATTGCTGACAGCCAGGGACTGTGTGTAAATGATTAGAGCCAGGTCCTCCCCAGCAGCTGATACCAGTGCCTGGGCTGTGTGCACTTCTCCCTGTCCCTGCGCTTGGCAGACGCTCCCTCACTCAGCAGAGCTGGGACAATGCAGAGGTGAAGCAGCGCACAACAGGGAAGGGAGATCTGCCATCTGCTCAGTGTATAAATGACAGCAACATGTGGTAAGAGGACCCCTTTGTGCTGCAGGAGATTAACCCTTTAGGAGGGAGGGCTCTGGTTACTGACACTTTTGGGGGCTACTGTTACTGGCTAGTGAGGGCAGGCGGGATTAGCCTCAGGGTGAGGGCAGTGGCGGCCATCTTAACTGAATAGTGAAATTGCAGTTTTATGCAGACTGGTTGCTAAGGGCTGAATCTTATTAAATATGGGGTAAGTCAGTCTAATAGTAACTGATTCTGGAATAGCATGTTATCAGTAACTACATATATGAAAATTTAAATTCGGGTCTAAATGTGACAGTTATCCTTTAAGTAATTCTCGGACAGTGATGAGGGTCTTCCATAGGACTGGATTGATTTGGGGGGACAGCCCTGGGTGACATCAAATGTGGAAATAATACACGTGTGCGGAGAACTTACTCAAGTCCATGGTAATAACAGGCTGATGCTTTGTCAAAAGGCAGAGCTCTCAGTTTCCGAGGGGTAAGTTCTGGAGTTAACAGGAAAGCGTTCTCACTGGAAGAGAGAGAGAATGAGGAGCATGAGATGTACTGATTGGTATTCATAAGAAATGTCTACAACGATTTGTATAATTTGCATGGACCATAAAGAAGTGCCCCCCCCCCCCCCCCTATTTGTTAAAAGGTGTTGTCTGCTTTGCAAAATCATTTTTGGATGGGTCTCCTAAAAAACAAGTTAACATGGAGTCCGGCTGCCAAAACCCACAGCGATCGATCAGCAAGTGCTCGCTTCCTGCAGGGCTGTCTCTGTAAAGTACCACAGACTGGGACCGGCAGAGGTTAGGGCTGCTCTCCACTATGGCTAATAGAGTCTTAAAGGGCTTGTCCAGGATTTTGCATTGATGGAGTGTCCTCAGGATAAGCCATCAATATCAGATCAGCAGTGGTCCGACACCCTACCGATCGGCATGCAGCTCTGGCATCACACTGCTCTGCCCATTGTTACTGTAGTGCTGCTCTCAGTCCTGTAGTTACCAGCTCCATCCACTACTCAAGAAAAAAAAAAAAAAAAAGGAATAGAGGCCATTAAGTTATTATCTATACTGTAGAGAAGACCCACACCAATGAGATACATGCAAAATACGTTCATAATCTCATTCTCTCATTTCTATTCTACTCGAAATTGCAAACCAAATTAATAAAAAAAAAAAATTTTAATCTTGAAAAAAATAAAAATGTATACCGTATATAGACACTACTCACAAAAAGTTAGGGAATATTTGGCTTTCGGGTGAAATTTATGGAAAATGGAAAAGATTTGGGCATTTAAACAGAAGCAGCAATAGCGATTTCCTCATCTCAAACTATTTATTGAAACAAAAACCACACCACTGGTGGATATACCGCCATAAAAATGTCAGTGTCTCAAAGACTTCTATTGTGGCCGTGAGCATCAATTACAGCTTGACAACGACGTCTCCTGCTGTTTACAAGTGACTTATTGTCTGCTGAGGCATGGCATACCACTCTTGACGGGCGGCCTTCACATCATTGAGGTTCTGGGGTACAGAGTTACGAGCCTCTACACTGGACTCAGCTGATCCCATAGGTTTTCTATAGGATTCAGGTCTGGAGAAGGTGCAGGCCACTCCATTTGAGGTCCCCCAGTCTACAGCAGCCGTTCCCTAATAATGCGACCTCAATGAGTTGGCGCACTGTCGTCTGTGAAATTAGGCCTGTGTTGTTCATGCGGAGGCACAATGACTGGATTAATTATGTTCTTTAACTAGTATGGACTTGTCACTGGACCATTCACAAAGTGTAGGGCAGTTCTGTATTGACGAGACACAAGGGCCCCCACTAACACCACCAAAGGCTCGTCTGGTGACAACAGTTGCTGATGCATAGCGCTCTCCTTGACATCTCCAACATCGTTGGTGGCCATCATTTCTGCTCAGCCTGAATCGACTTTTATCAGTTTACAGCACTGAGGCCCACTGGTCCCTCGTCCAGCGTAGATGCTCCCTGGCCCATGCAAGACGATGACGCCTGTGGTCAGGTACCCTTGTAGGTTGTCTAGCACGCTGATGTAAACGGTTTCGAATGGTCTGATGTCTCTCACCTCCCTTAAATGTGCCTGGACTTGTGTGGCATTCATCATCTGGTTCTGCATGGAATTGTTCACAATGAAGCGGTCATCAGTGTGGGCTGTGGCCAAAGGGCGTCCACTTCTATGCCTTTCTGTGACACTCTAAGCTCAGTGGCCACTTCCGTCTGAGAACACCCTGCTTGAAGCCTCGTGATGGCGAGGTACTGTTGATCAATTGTTAGGTGTCATCTTAGGGTACTTTCACACTTGCGTTTTTCTTTTCCGGCACTGAGTTCCGTCACAGGGGCTCTATACCGGAAAATAACTGATCAGTTTTATCCCCATGCATTCTGAATGGAGAGTAATCCGTTCAGTTTGCATCAGGATGTCTTCAGTTCAGTCGTTTTGACTGATCAGGCAAAAGAGAAAACCGTAGCATGCTACGGTTTTATCTCCGGCGAAAAAAACTGAAGACTTGCCTGAATGCCGGATCCGGCATTTTTTTCCATAGGAATGTATTAGTGCCGGATCCGGCATTCAAAATACCGGAATGCCGGATCCGTCCTTCCGGTCTGCGCATGCGCAGACCTTTATAAAAAAAAAAAAAAAAAAACTATCCGTTTTGCCTGATGACACCGGAAAAACGGATCCGGTATTGCAATGCATTTTTCTGACTGATCCGGCATTTTTCTGACTGATCAGGATCCTGATCAGTCAGAAAAATGCCTGATCAGTCAGAAAAAATGACATCCGTTTGCATACAGTTTGCCTGATCAGGCAGTCAGTTCAGGCAACGGAACTGCCTGCCGGAATCAAACAACCCAAGTGTGAAAGTACCCTTAGTCTCATGATGTCAAAATCTGAGCAGCATGAGGAGGTGGACTATTTAAATAAAAATTCTAATTGAACCAGGAAATGTATTGAACGATTCATGGATTAAACACCTGTTGTGAATTTTCCCGTTAAGCTCTTTGTTAGAGAACAGCAAGTTGTGCAAAAAGTACTGAAACACTGAACAGTTGGACATGTGCATTCAAAGGTTTAGAGAAGGTCACATTAAAGAGGACCTTTCACCACTCATGACATGGCTGTTTTAATAGCTTCATGCATCTCCATGTAATAACAATTCTGGAGCATCTATTCTTATGGCTCCATGTTGTGCCGTTCCTTTATTATTTATACTAGAAGTTATGAATTAATTGCCATTAGCCTTCAGTAAGGGTACAGAGGGGAGGTAACCAGGGGGGGGCGTGTACCTGCACAGACTCGCTCTATCCAATCAGTGCTGCCATTTTCAGACTGTGCAGTTACACCCCCCCCAACTGGTTACCTCCCCTCTGTACCCTTACTGCAGACTGCTAGCAATTATTCATAACTTCTAGTAGAAATAATGGAATGGAGCAACATAGGAAAATAAGACTAAACGCTTCAGAACTGTTATTACATGGGGAACGCATGAAGCAATCAAAATAATCATGTCAGGAGCGGTAAAGGGTCCTCTAAGTTCACCTGTAAGGCCTCTTTCACACGAGCATGACGGATTAGGTCCGGATGCGTTCAGTGAAACGCGCACCATTTTGCAGGGAAGTTCAGTCAGTTTTGTCTGCGATTGCGTTCAGTTTTTTCCGCGCGGGTGCAATGCGTTTGGATGCGTTTTTCACGCGCGTGATAAAAAAAACGGAATGTTTACAAACAACATCTCTTAGCAACCATCAGTGAAAAACGCATCGCTCCCGCACTTGCTTGCGGATGCAATGCGTTTTTCACTGAAGCCCCATTCACTTCTATGGAGCCAGGGCTGCGTGAAAAACGCAGAATATAGAACATGCTGCGATTTTCACGCAACGCAGAATTGATGCATGAAAAACAACGCTCGTGTACACAGACCCATTGAAATGAATGGGTCAGGATTCAGTGCGGGTGCAATGCGTTCACGGCATGCACTGCACCCGCGTGGAAAACTCGCTCGTGTGAAAGGGGCCTAAAAGGTGCATTTTAGGTTCATCCTGAAATTTTCACCCACAAGCCAAATATCCTGAACTTTTTGTGAATAGTGTACATACAGGTGAAACTCGAAAAATTAGAATATCGTGCAAAAGTCCATTTATTACAGTAATGCAGCTTAAAATAGAATTTTGTGAAAAGGTTCAATATTCTAGGCTCAAAGTGTCACCCTCTAGTTAGCTAATTAATCCATACCCCCTGAGCAAAGGGGACCTCAAAATAGAGACTTTGGGGTTTCATAAGCTGTAAGCCGTAATCATCCAAATTATAACAAATCAAGGCTTGAAATATCTCGCTTTGCATGTAATGAGTCTCATATGTTAGTTTCACCGTTTAAGCTGCATTACAGAAATAAATGAACTTTGCACGATATTCTAATTTTTCGAGTTTCACCTGTATTCTCCAGTCCGAGGTAACGAAATAATGAAAAGACCTGGGTTCTCTGGCAAATTTCTACCGGTACCGGATACTTAATTCTTTCAGTCTATGTGGCTCCTTTTAGCATAAAGTATTTTAATTTTTTTTTAAATATTCTATACAACTCCTTTAAATGTGATTTAGAGAGGCGTTGTCACTTCCCCCAAACTGAAGCAAAGGGGGACATCTATGTCCTGGCCTCAAAGGCCTGACAAAATCATCCTGGGTTAGGCTCCATCGCTGTAGATTCTCATCCCTCTATGTGGATGTAGGATTGAACCCGACAAAGGTTGGTGGAGGACAAAAGACCTTTATGGTAAAATAAATCTAGTGTCAAGCGTGTTCTAGCGCAAAAGTGGCAGCCACCCTGCTCGCTGTGTGACATAAGGGACTGTAATGTATTGTCCGCTGCCATCTGTTCCACCACTTATTATGCCTGACCTGCTCCTATACACCAAGTGTTTCCCGGGAGGTTCATACAGAGGTCAGCGTGTAAGTGCACATCCCACAGGCTGCCCGCCCGCCCCTGCGCACATCCCACAGGCTGCCCGCCCGCCCCTGCGCACATCCCACAGGCTGCCCGCCCGCCCCTGCGCACATCCCACAGGCTGCCCGCCCGCCCCTGCGCACATCCCACAGGCTGCCCGCCCGCCCCTGCGCACATCCCACAGGCTGCCCGCCCGCCCCTGCGCACATCCCACAGGCTGCCCGCCCGCCCCTGCGCACATCCCACAGGCTGCCCGCCCGCCCCTGCGCACATCCCACAGGCTGCCCGCCCGCTCCTGCGCACATCCCACAGGCTCGCACGTGAACTAGAACATTATCATCAGAGTGGAAATGAAACCATGGACCTGGCTTACAAAAAAAGACAAAAGGTCATAGAGTGAGGGCCGAGTCTCCCAAGATTTAAGGGGGTGGTCATAGCATCTGAAGGACTGGACCAGTGAATGAAAACGTGGTTGGGGCTGCATTCATGAAACACAAAGTGGGGTGGTCTTTTATCACTGCCGTACACCAGAAAACTAGGGTAAAAATGTGACAAACCGTGGGTTTACAAAATCTTTAATGCCACTTTCAAACCTTTTATTCCGCCCTCGTTAGTTCCCAAAAATGGGGCGAGGGCAATAGGTGGGTTTATCATTTACACCAGTTCTTTGGTGCCAATGGTGCCTGGAATCCACACCAGCTACAAGGTGCGCAGACGTCACACTTTAAAGGGGTGCCTCATGAGTCCACCGTAGAAAAACACTGGTCTTAATTTATTTTATTTTTTACAAATTACTCCCCCCCCCCCCAATAAAGGGGCTGTACATCACCCTTCAAGGAGCTTTACGACCTGGAGGTTATAGGTTCTTTTGATAATCCATCATGCCTGCCACAACTGCTTTAGCTAATACTTGTATTCCCAATGAAACAACAAGTCCGTAGTAACGCAATCGTGGTTTTAGTCCGCATCCGATGTGCATTTCATTTCAATGGGGCCGCAAAAGACGCGGACAGCACACAGGTCCGTTCCGCTGCCCCGCAACAAAAAAAGAACATGACCTATTCTTGGCTGTTTTACAGGCAAGAATAGGCAGTTCTAACAGGGGGAAGGACCATAGCGATCTGCAAAATGCGGAAACGCCACATTGCCACCATCTGTGTTTTGTGGGTCCACACTTTGCAGACCGCAAAAATGGCTATGGCTGTGTGCATAAGGCCTTAACTCTGCCGCCCCTTTGTTATTCCTACTGGAAACATATTTATAAACTGAAAACTGAGCGTTACAGTTCAGGGCACTTGCTAGTAAATTTCTCATATAGGTTTTGTTTTTTTCTGGTTTAATAGATCATCGAAACTGAAAAATGGAACAATTCGGCAGAATAATTCCTCTGAACTATGACTCACTCCTGTGTAGAACTGAAAGGGTCAAAGTTGGAAACTAGAACAACTAAAGCAACTGGACAGATTCCACAGCGACACCTAGTGTCCTACTGAAGCACTGCAGGAATGGTAATTGTGCCTGGCAGGTGACAAGGGTGCATGGGACAAATTAAATGGTTTGGGATGACGATCCACGGGAGGTCAGTATTAGGGTCCATTCACACATCTGCAAAATGGGTCGGCATCCGTTATGTAATTTTGCAGAACTGGTGCGAACCCATTAACTTTCAATGCACTTCTGTTCCACGGCCCCCAGAAAAATAGAACATCCTATTCTTGTCCGCAGCCACAGACAAGAAAAGGCATTTCTATTATAGTGTCGGTCATGTGCGTTCTGCAAAATGCGTAACGCACATGGCTGGTGTCCGTTTTTTTGCGGATCTGCAATTTGCAGACCGCAAAGCAGTTGCGGAATTGTGAATGGATACTTACAGTATGACATTTGTATTGTTACGGGGGTACTTTAATGATGCACTCTTGTAGCCTCTAGTCTAATCCTTTTGTGCCTATTTTTGCCTATAGGGGTGCTATGGGCAAAACACTAGTTTTTAGAACACTGCATGCAAAAAGATGATTTTTTTTTTGTTATTTTTCAAAAACTACGCAGATACACTGCCCATCCCCCCAAAAAAAAAATTGTTGGACCGCCTTTAGCTTTGATTACGGCTCGCATTCTCTGTGGCATTGTTTCGATAAGCTTCTGCAATGTCACAAGATTTATTTCCATCCAGTTCTGCATTCATTTTTCCCCAAGATCTTGCATTGATGATGGTGGAGTCTGACCGCTGCGCGAAGCTTTCTCCAGCACATTCCAAAGATTCTCAATGGGGTTAAGGTCTGGACTCTGTGGTGGCCAATCCATGTGTGAAAATGCGTCTCATGCTCCCTGAGCCACTCATTCACAATTTGAGCCCGATGAATCCTGGCATTGTCATCTTGGAATATGCCCGTGCCATCAGGGAAGAAAAAAATCCATTGATGGAATAACCTGGTCCTTCAGTATGTTCAGGTAGTCGCTGACCTCATTTTTGGAGCACATACTGAACCTAGACCTGACCAACTGCAGCAACCCCAGATCATAGCACTGCCCCCACAGGCTGGTACAGTAGGAGGTAGGCATGATGGGTGCATTACTACATCTGCCTCTCTTCTTACCCTGATGCGCCCATCACTCTGGAACAGGGTAAATCTGGACTCATCCGACCACACGACCTTCTTCCATTGCTCCAGAGTCCAATCTTTATGCTCCCTAGCAAATTGAAGCCTTTTTTTCTGGTTTGCCTCACTGATTAGTGGTTTTCTAGCTGTTCAGTCCCAATCCCTTGAGTTCCCTTCACATTGTGCGTGTGGAAATGCTCTTACTTTCCCTATTAAACATAGCCCTGAGTTCTACTGTCGTTTTTCTTCGATTTCACCAAACGTTTAAGTGATCGCCGATCACGATCATTCAGGATTTTTTTCCCGCCACATTTCTTCCTCGAATACGATGGGTCCCCACTATCCTTCCAGTTTTTAATAATGCGTTGGACAGTTCTTACCCCAATTTTAGTAGTTTCTGCAATCTCCTTAGATGTTTTCTCTGCTTGATGCCAATGATTTGACCTTTCTTAAACAGACTAACATCTTTGCCACGACCACGAGATGTGTCTTTCGACGTGGTTGTTTAAGAAATGAGAAGCAACTTATTGCACCAGTTGGGGTTAAATAACTTGTTTCCAGCTGAAAGATAATCGCCCATGCAGTAATTATCCAATAGGAGGCTCAGAACTATTTGCTTAGTTAAATCCAGGACAGGCAGTCTATATAAGAGATTTCAGATTTCATATTCTGTCTCGTGGTACTTGCTTCAATTGTCCATATCAACCTAATTTTAAGGATATATTCACATGCGGCAGAGGCGTTTCCGAATACTGTGACAGTCCCATTCATCTGAAAGGGGATTGCATTGGTCAAAGTGCTTACAGCCAAATGATTCAGATGAATGGATGTGAAGTTCAGTCACAGAAAGGTATGTAGACAACCTGCCATATCTGAATACATCCTCAAACGTCTGGCTGTGACATCAATCCAGCTGATGACGTCACGTAGTGACAAACTCAGGACGTGAACTAAGAAGCGAATGAAACGAGGGCCACTGCACGAGGACAGGAACCCTATAATGAGGTGACAGGGTGTGTGGGTTTGTGTGACGGAGCATTTAAAAATATCAAAAACAACACAAGTTTCTTTAAGTGTGAATTCAGGCTTAGGCAAGGTGCTGAGGAATGCACTAAAGACACAGCGCTGCACCCCCCAACAGTCTAAACCTATCCACAGCCTCCTAGTGCACAGCTATTACTAAGGAGAGGCAGTGTAGGTGAATGCAGGGTGGGTGCTCCTGCTGCACATGTGAGGAGCATTCGATGAACTGTGCCCTGCCACTAAACTAACCTCTCGGCCTGTCTGGCTCTATGCAATCCTACACAGGAGCACGCCGCTAGACTTAGAACCTGACAGCCCCTGGCGGCGTGCACGGCTTCTGGCACTGTAGCATGGTGTTGGTTTGGCCTCAGCGTTTGCTCAGAGGTTTAATTTTGCACCAATATTAGAGTGAGCAGTGTTATCCGTTCCAGAATAATTCCAATTCTCTCTATGCTAACAGTCACATACCCTGCTCCATGCTCCTCCACGTGTGGACACCTCCTCCTCCCTAGAATATAATGACTTCCAGTATCGGTGATCCCCGGGGTACATACATGTCCTGCTGTCACTGGTAACCAGGGTGTAGTAAAGTCACCTTCTATTAAGGCTGAGTTCACATCACCATTTAGGTTTAGCTTTCAATTCTTCTGATCAGTCAGAACAAAAACATAATTTAAAAAAACTGATCAGTTTGGCTCGTTTCACATTTGCGTTTGCCGATCAGGTGGGCTGTTCTGGCCGGAAGCAGCCTGCCGGAGACTACACTGCCGGATGCTACGGGAATGCCATCCGGCCCCATTAACTAAAATGGAGTCTAACTGATCTGGGCACAATCAGGCAAATATGCAGAGAATCTGCCGGACAAAAACCGCAGAGGTATTTGTCCGGCAGATTCTCTGCACATTTGCCGGTTCCCATCATTCTTTGCCAGAACAGCCCGCAGGCAGTGTAGCATCAGATTGCACTTAAAAAAAAATAACCGATTTGTTTTTTTGAGCATCAGTTACAATCAGTTTGTGTCAGTTCTGTCGGCGGTCAGTTATTTTTGACGGGAGTTATTTTTAGTGCAAACTGATGCTGAAAATAACTGATCAATTTTTATTTTATTCTTCTGATGGATCAGAACGGAGAGCTAAATGGCAATATGAACTCCGCCTCATCCAGTTCCCAATAACCTGACAAATAGTCTTGTGCTGTATGATCAAAAAACTGCCTAATTGTCCTGCACTGGAATCATACAGGGATCTCGTCCGAGGCTAACCCTCAGATTTCTGATGCACTTTGAACGGCTGCCGGTCTGCCTGCCGATTAGAACCATTCAATGGTGCAAATCTTCACATGGTTACCTGCTGTATATAAAGTTATGGCTGCTGAAATGGAGAGAGGTAAAGAACAAGATTGCAGTGCGTCATGTACACAGGTCATACACATGAAACATCTGTTGGTTGAACGCTCCTTTGACAGACAGCTCTCTCTCTCTCTCCCCACAGATTCCCCCATATACACCCATGTCAACCAGGCATGCATGTGTTCTGAACGAGAAAAGGGAGTAAACGGCTTCCAGACGCCTCTGGCGGTGGCTTATCTCCCCAAAACCAAAAGGATCAGGAGTGTTGAAATTGAGGGGTCTGATCCTTAATAATAAACTGAACTGATGATTCTATAAAATAATTGATAGGAAAACACTATGTCTGATGAATGAAATTTTCAAGATAGAGTTTAAAACAGGTCTTCGGCATGCCGCACATAGCAACAGATGATCCTGCGGCACATAGGGGAGTACGACCCCGCAACGACTGTGAAACGCTGAAATTGTAGTCAAGGACTTGAGACATCAGAAACTTCTGGGCCTCGTTAATATCTCCGTTAGGATATCCATCAGGCTGATCCGGCACAGAGAAGCCTGCCTGATCCTCTACTTCACCGCCAGATCCCCATTGACTGCAATGAGGTGATCCGGGTGACTTATAGCATAACTGCCGGGTTTCGGACGGCATTTGTGCCGAATCTCCAAAACGTTATGGATCAAATGTAAGAACCAGATAAAGTGATCTAACTATTGGTCCTTAGGGCTCATGCACACGACCATATGCCCTCCGAGACATACGGTCCGTGAGCGGGCCATATGTCCCGTAGCGGCAAACATCTTTGTGAATGTGGGCGCACAGTATCATAGTAACCTATGATGCTGTGCGCTCCCGTGTGCACGATGTATGCTGCTCCAGGACATATGGCCCGCTCACGGACCGTATGTCTCGGAGGGCATACGGTCGTGTGCATGAGCCCTAAGCCATCAATACAGGCAATGTATCCTGTGCAGGAAGCAACAAATGCTGCGATACGCTGTGCACGATTGCGGTGTTTATCTACTCAACATCTGTATTAAAAAGGCACAAGTCTTATTAAAGGGGTTATCCAATATTTTTTTACTGTAATCAAAAGAGTAGAAATAACTTTCATTTATCAGGACGTGGCTGCGCTCCTAGTCCAAATATATACTCTGGCACTTATGACATCACTTTTGTACATTGTGCACGTGATCCTAGCCTGGCTACAACCCACAGCACATGAGAATGAATTTCTCGCCAGCTGTAGCGGCCGTGGCCTGGTAAGCATCTTAGAATAAGTAGGAATGAAAACGTTAAAACATTGCTGTAATTGGAGGGAAATTTAAAATAAATATAAAATTGGATAACCACTTTAAACATGGCCACAATGCCTGGAAATCTATCAAAACAAGTGCATAGGAAAAGGGGAAAAATACCCAATAGCAAACGGTTTCCCAGCTCAGGCTGAAGGGTTATAGGCCATTTGTAAGTTTCCACCTGAGCTGGAGACGCTATATAGAATTGTGGACTGATGTAATTAATAGGATCTTTACCCTCGTTGAACCTGCAAAGGCTGGAGCTCGCCAACTGCTGCACCTTGTGGAGTGAAGTATTTCAGTAACTCTTTAGCATCCAGGAGAGTAATCCCTTCTTTCTGAATGTCCTTCCGGCCAAGAAGATGATCTGCTGAACTGGAGAGTATAGAGGCCCTGAAGAGAAACACAGCGATAGAGCGCGGTCAATATAAAAGGGCAGATCACCATCACCGTATACAATATACACGTCATGTGGACATTTTTGTTATTTTTTATTAAAGCAAATTCTCTCCTTTACGCTCTAAGCAAATTATACCAGTAGGAGACAGTATTATTCCTAAAAGTTATCTGCTTAAAGGGGGCGGACTATGAACGTTTATTACCTATCCACAGGAACGGAGGGAAATGGATGATCACTGGTGGTCTGTCCATTGGGACTATTGGATCCACAAGTTCCCGATGTGAATAGACGACTTCTGTAATCACTGCTCTGTTCACTTCTAGGAGACAGCTGGAGATGGCCGAGCACTGCACTCAGCAGTCCCACAGAATTGAATAGGAGTGGTGGTCACACATCAGCTCCAATCACACAGGGGACTCAGGAACAGTGTTCCTGTGATCAGTAGAGGTCCCAAAAGGTCAGACCTCCCGGTGATTTTACATCATAGATGAGAAATGTTGCTTCTGGGCAAACTCATTTAATAAAAACACTTACCTAATTCTCTGCTTTATTTTCTCGAAATTTTCCAAATTCTGCAGAACATTTCTTTCCGGCCATTCAGATGACTTCATATTAAATAATGAGCTTGCATCAGAGCCTTAATGAGAATGTAGGAAAAAAATATATACAATAAATGAAACAAATGACATTTACATACATCTTTGACAGTCCAACATGTTTGAGTTGAAGAGTTAGTCCATCACTTTATGATCAGTGGGGGTCTGACCTCCAAGCCCCCCCACCAATCCGAGATATGAAGGGGATGCAGCACTAATTTAGCATTCTGCTCCCTTCCCCGTTTTTCCCCTGTAAAAGAGGCTCCTATGGGTCCCAATCATAGACTTCCTGAAACAAAGTGCCAGATTCTGTACATCACTGAACTGAGTCAAACCGACTCCACATTTTAGTCAGTGGTTTATTTGGGCCAACACTTTTTTTTTTTAAACAGAAAGATGTGGCTTTTGTCAGCCGTCTTTGACAGAATCTGGGATGAAGGCTCAGAATAAAGCCACCAACACAAATGTAAACATAGTCTTAACAGAAAAAAAAAAAAACAACTGAAAAATACTGTATTTGTACAAACCAAGAACAACATAGGCCAGAAACAAGAGAACGGATGGGAGCTGTATCCCCCAATGAACGGAAGAGAAACAGATTTTACGTTAAGTACAAAAATCTAGTTTTCGCATCCGTATTATTGGGGGGACACAGGCTTGACCATGGGACGTTAGAGAGCAGTTCCAAGGGTGGACATAACAAGAAACCCTCCAGTCAGAGAACCGCCGTCTGCAAAACTAGACTCCCCAGAGAACCGTCAGAAGACACAAAGGTGTAAAATTTGGAAAAGGTGTGTTAAGACGACTAGGTAGCCTACCTGAAGGGCCGAAGCCCCATGATGCACTGCCCAAGAGGCCCCTACTTACCGAGCAGAATGAGCAGTAACCCGAAAGGGTGGGTCCCGGTCACTGATGCGGTACGCTTCCACAATGGCCAAACTAATCCATTGGGAAATTGAAGCTTTGGATGCACCCAGCCCTCGTCTCCGCCCCTCTGGAATGACGAATAGAGAATCCGTCCGTCGAAAAGATGACTTCTGCGACAGATAGATGCGAATGGCTTGTACCAAAGCAGTGTGTGGAGCGACTGCTCACGAGGATGAGACGGGTCAGGACAAAATGAAGGGAGAATGGTCTCTTCATTGAGATGGAATGCCGACACAATCTTAAAGGGAACCTGTCATGTGGATATTTGATTATAATCTAATTATATACAATCATTAACTACTAAAAAGTACCTTAGATGTATTCACTTACTGGTGTGACAGATGGTTACCTCATAATATACACACAAAGATGCCACATGCTAATGAGCTGATTTGAGTCCAGCGTGAGGTCATGGAGTCCAGCGTATATTTAATTCAGAGCTATATCCACTCCCCTGCCCACCTGCTGCTGGTTCATATGGAAAATAACTGTCATTCAGCAGCAGGTGGGCGGGAAGAGTCAGGAGCTCATTAATATTCATAACTCATCATTATCAGCTGGCGCTTTTCAATACAAGATGTTGGCAGATTGACTGGGTCAATTAAAGAAAGTGACCCAGCATTTTGAAAAGAATCAGTCAGTCACTTATTTATGTTGCCCTTAGGCTGGGTTCACACCTGAGCGTTTTACAGCGCGTTCCTACGCGCTGTAAAACGCTCAACAAGGAGAAACCAATGATTCCCTATGGGAATGGTTCACACCTGGGCGTTTTACAGCGCGTACGATCGCGCTGTAAAACGCCCGACGCTCAAAAAAGTACATGAGCGACTTTGGGGCGTTTTGACGCGCGTTTGTGGCCATAGGACACTGTAGTCAATCACACAAACGCGCGTCAAACGCACGTTTACTATTACAAAAAACGCGCATAAAAATGCGCGACAAAAACGCGCGTTTGCGCAACGCTCAGGTGTGAACCTAGCCTTAGGGCTCTTTCACACCTGCGTTATTGTCTTCCGGCATAGAGTTCTGTCGTCGGGGCTCTATGCCGGAAGAATCCTGATCAGTTTTATCCTAATGCATTCTGAATGGAGAGAAATCCGTTCAGGATGCATCAGGATGTCTTCAGTTCCGGAACGTAAAGTTTTTTGGCCGGAGAAAATACCGCAGCATGCTGCGCTTTTTGCTCCGGCCAAAAAAAACTGAAGACTTGCCGCAAGGCCGGATCCGGAATGAATGCCCATTGAAAGGCATTGATCCAGATCCGGCCTTAAAGGGACACTGACAGGGCCAATAAGCATATTGAGGTATATATATGGCAGTACAGGTCTTATAATGGGTATTACAATCATATAAGTATCCCCCCTGTCCACATTATACATACAGAAAACTGAAGTTTTATAACCTGCTCCAACGGTCTTCAATCTGCCCAAGGGGCGGCGTTTCACCTCTCTTGCGCCCAGCCAGCCTTCAGTTTGCTGGGCGGCTTCTGCGGTCCCCGCTCTGAAGCGCTGCGCTGAACAGTGCCCTGCGCATGCGCCGGATCTTGTGAAGTCGGGGACAGTAAGCGCCGCCCAGCGAAGTGAATATTGATGAGCTGGGCGGCGCTTACTGTACCGGACTTCACAAGATCCGGCGCATGCGCCGGGCACTGTTAAGCGCAGCGCTTCAGAGCGGGGACCGCAGAAGCCGCCCAGCAAACTGAATATTCATGAGCTGGGCGGCGCTTCAAAGCGGCAGTTGGGGGAGGCTGGCTGGGCGCAAGAGAAGTGAAACGCCGCCCCTTGGGCAGATTGCAGACCGTTGGAGCAGGTTATAAAACTTCAGTTTTCTGTATGTATAATGTGGACAGGGGGGATACTTATATGATTGTAATACCCATTATAAGACCTGTACTGCCATATACATACCTCAATATGCTTATTGGCCCTGTCAGTGTCCCTTTAAGCTAAACGTCGTTTCGGCGCATTGCCGGACACGACGTTTAGCCTTTTTAGAGTGGTTACCATGGCTGCCGGGACGCTAAAGTCCTGGCAGCCATGGTAAAGTGTAGCGGGGAGCGGGGGAGCAGCATACTTACCATCCGTGCGGCTCCCGGGGCGCTCCAGAGTGACGTCAGGGCGCCCCAGGCGCATGGATGTCGTGTTCGCATGGCACGTCATCCATGCGCATGGGGCGCTCCGACGTCACTCTGGAGCCGCACGGATGGTAAGTATACCGCTCCCCCGCTCCTACTATGGCAACCAGGACTTTAATAGCGTCCTGGTTGCCATAGTAACACTGAAAGCATTTTGAAGACGGATCCGTCTTCAAATGCTTTCAGTACACTTGCGTTTTTCTGGATCCGGCGTGTAAGTGTGAAAGAGGCCTCAGTTAGGACACCATAAAACTGGTGACAGGTTCCCTTTAAAAAGGAGGGACTGAACAGGGCGAAGGACTACTTTGTCTTGATGGAGGATCAGGAAGGGCGACCGACAGGAAAGAGCCGCTAGTTCCGACACCCTACAGATGGAAGAGATTTCCAACAAAAAGGCTACTTTGTAGGACAGGAAGCGAAGGGACACCTGCTGCAAAGGTTCAAACGGTAAAGACTGGAAAGCGCTGAGCACTAGATTAAGATCCCAAGGATTTAACGGAGGACGGTAAGGGGGTGCAGCGTGTGCAACTCCCTGCAAAAAGGTTCTAACTAAAGAGAGCGAAGCCACATTTGGCAGAAAAAAAAAAAAAAAGCCAGCCCCAAGTCCATGCCAGACTGCAGGAAAGACGAGAGTTGTGTCAACGAGAAATAAATTAAAGACAGCTGGCACGAATCGTGGTCTGGGCTACCACATCAGAGAAACCCCGAGCCATTAGTACAGCAGCTTCAACAGCCATGCTGTTAAATGTAGAGACCTTAAATTCGGGTGGAAGATCGGTCCCTGCGACAAGAGGTCCTCCTGTAGGGGAAGAAACCAGGTTTCGTCGGCGAGGAGGGCACTTAGGGATGCGTGTCACACTCGGCACGGCCAATAGGGGGCCACGAGAATAACTGGCAGACCTTCGGACCTGATTTTCCGGAGCAGATGCAGAATGAGGGGAAGAGGGGGTAACATGTAAGGAAACATGAACTTACTCCATGGGATCACAAGGGCGTTGTACGCCAGGGTCATGGGATCCTTGGCCTGCTAGGCTCTGGGTGCCGCCCTGGTGACAGCCGCGGAGTTGTCGGACTGAACTCAAACCAGACGACCCCGGAGATGGTCGGTCCAATGAAGCAGGGAGAGACGAATTGCCCTCAATTCCAGAATGTTGATTGGGAGGGAGCGGTCCTCGCGTGACCACACGTCTTGAACAGAGATATTTTCCAACATTCCCAACTGAATTCCAGTTTGTAACAGTCTGAGATGACCTCTCTCATCCAGGTATCTGAAACATGAGCCGGCCAGACATGACGAAAAAGATGAAGACGACTGCCCACTCGACCGAAGGGTGCTAAAGACCATGCAGAGGAGGTCTTGGGGTTATAGGACTTGGAGCCGTGTTGACGGGGACGCCAGGAAGGACGGGGTTTGAAGGATGGCTTGCCTTTCTGATCTGGGGTGGGTTTGTCGGTTGGCTGCTTCGGGCTGGAAAAAAAAACTTAGAAAGGGCCGAAAAAGAGGTCTACGCCTTTTTGACTTGTTAAAACGTGCCCTGTTTTGTGGTGAACGAGTGCTCTTACCACCTGTAGCATTAGAAATCTCGTCCAGGCATACGGTGAATAGCCACTAAAAAGGGCTGACGAGCAGGCCATTAATTAGTCTGGCTGCGTCCAGAGAGGGTTCACAAATATAAGAACTGGCATGGGAGAGCTGCAGGGCAATATCGGAAAGTTCCTCCGAGGGTTCCCCCGAGGAGAGACCCCGACGTAGTTTCTTTGCCGACCCATAGCTTTGTTCACCCATGTAGACGCAAAAAACAGTCACAGTGCAGTGCCCATTGCTTCAAAGGATGATTTTGCAAAGAATTAAAAAAATGTATCCCTAGTATCAGAGAAGGAAGACCCATCCACTACAGGCAGTGGTATGCTTTGCCAAGCGGGATACTGGCGGGTCAACTATAGGAGAGGACGACCATAGTTGAGAGGATGAGGGGGTAGGTAAAGCCTGTAGGAAGGGAAGACAGATCTTACCCAGCCTGTGTCCCTCAATGTAGCTTGTCCAAAGGTGCCCTGGATCAGCGTCCCGCAGAGGTCTTCCTGAAGCAGGCGGTGGGAGGAGCGTAGAAAAGGCGCTAAGAATTCGCACCAGGACACAGAGGAAGGTGGGGAAAGCGGAGAGCACTTCAAGCCCTGCCGGCAAAATGGTGTCAGCACTGCACTATAACACGGGGAAGCGCAGGCTCGCCCCCCTCCCTTCCATACAGCGGTGCAGGCACTAGGAACCCCGGCAGAACGGAGAGGCCGGCCGGGAAGAGCCCATGGGGAGCCGGAGTAGGCCGCAGAGAAGCCGGGGCAGAGGACAGGATTGGAACGCCGCAATAATAGAGAGGGACTCGTAGGAAGAAGGTATTGTGGGCACGGAGGGCCTCCGTTCACGCCCCCGACAGGAGATGCGCGCATGGAGGGATAAGCGTTGGTGGGGGTCATTCCCTAAAGGTAACCTGAGAAGTAGAGTGAGGAGGAAGAAGTCATTTTGCAGGGAAGGGGAGTAAATAAGCGGTGTTCATCACCTATTGTCAATGGTGCGATTCTGCAATCTTCCTCCAGCTTTGTGCCAGTGTTATAATTAGCTTTTTTTTTTTAGCTTATCCCTATTAGGGTTTACATAAAATTTAATAATTGACCTCTCTGAATGGTAATCGCTATTAAGGATAATCATCTTTTTATTAACTCAAGCACACCAACGCTACAAAATAGTAATAATCTTAGTACATGGCACTTACCTGAAGGGGGCGCTCTATATAGACTTGATTTCAAGTCCTGGTTGAAGTCTGTGTTCCTTAGTTTGCTCTCAAATGTTCTCAGCACACTTTCCCGGGTAAGCTTTAGCAAGGCTTTTAAGGAGTTAACAGGTTGGCCAGCTTCTTGTCTTTCTTGAAAAGCAAATAAAAAATGCCCAAGATGCCTTTATTATGTAATTTTAAGTTAATATCGTGGCAACATTGATAAAACCAAAAAGTTAACTTTACATTGCTCTCATTTACATCCAACAAACAGCTTCTATGGAAAACTGTGATTGCAGATTTTACATGAAATTTATGTTTCAACATTGCGTTTTTCACTGAAAACTGCAAATGTAAGAGAAGGATGTGGTTTAAGGTAGTCCCATTACATTTAATTAAAAAATAAAAATATTAGATAGAATGTATATATATTCTCTCAGTCCAATGACGTGCCCCCTCTCAAAGTCTGTTAACTGGGCAAAATGTCTTGAAATGAGTCGTAGAATTTGTCTAGCAGTCAATGATCTCTTACCAAAAGGTACACTACCCAAAAGTATCCTCTGAGAGCCTTTTTAATAAGGCAATGGGGATAGCATATAATCATTTACATATCCGAGACATGACTGCATTAAAAGTTTTGTAGAAATCCAATATTTGTAATAAATTCTATATGATAAAAGCCATGAAGCTCAGCAACCCTTATGCCGTATCACTGCTGCCACATGATTTATATACCAACAAAACCCACATAATACTGTATAATTGGCGCACCTCATGTACACATTTTTGGTACATTCTGTTTTGCGTTCATTCCATACTTACGGAGATATTCTTTGACAACTAAAGCCTGAGCTTCAGCCAAACATTTTTCTCTCTTCATAAGGTGATCACCATGGTAATGTGGGAGAGTCTTCAATGCACTAAAGTCTGGAAGAAAAATTAAATAAAAAATAAATGTAGGCCTCATGCACATGAACGTATTTTCTTTCCGTGTCTGCTCTTTTTTTTGCAGACTGTATGCGGAACCATTCATTTCAATGGGTCCGCAAAAAAACAAAAAATAAAACAAAACAAGAAGTTATGTTTCCGTATGTCCTTTCCGCAAATAAAATGGAACATGTCCCATTATTGTCCGCATTACGGACAAGGATAGGACTGTTCTATTAGAGGCCAGCTGGTGCGTTCCGCAAAATACGGAATGCACACAGACGTCATCTGTATTTTTTGCAGATCGCAAAATACATACGGTCGTGTGCATGAGGCCTTATTCAATAACTAATAAGTATCCCAAAATGCTTTTACGAAAAACAAGCCCGCAAAGGGCCACATCGAGTGAGAAAAGTAAATGTCCTGGCTCTTGGATTGGCTGCAGTGATCACATAACGCTGCAGCCATTCACTAGCCTTAGGCTGGGTTCAGACCTGAGCGTACTGAACGTATGCTCTGTATGCGCGATTGTATGGGCGTTTGCAATCGCGTACACAGAGACAAGCGAACGCCCATTGTCGCGCGTTCCCGCTGAAGTCTATGCACGGGAACGTGCGACAAGACGCCCCAAAAATGCTCCTGTACTTCTTGGGGCATCGGGCGTTTTACAGCGCGATCATAGGGAATCATTGGTTCTTGCCTGTTGAGCGTTTTACAGAGCGTAGGAACGCGCTGTAAAACGCTCAGGTCTGAACCCAGCCTAAGCAGTAGGCTGCTGAGGACAGAGACGGGTTGCAGCGGTCACACATCCCGTATACCGGTACATCAACTCTTCAATCTGTAAAACAAGCCGAATGGCAGCGCAGAGATCAGCGCTGGAGAAATAAACAAGCATAACATTTTATTTCAGACCGTTCAGGAGCTCGTCTGAGGTGTTTAAATCATCTCAGAGAACCCCTTTAATGAGAGTTTAAAAAAAATGAATCTGCACCAAATACTGGAGCGAAGAATGACATCATGTAGAAAGGTGCAGATTTACTTTAAAAAGGGGTATTCCACTCTCATCAAATACATGCTATTCAGTCATGCTTCCTGTATCAATCCCAAGCAGGTGTCAAGTCATTCAATAGAAGCCTCTTCTTTTCATTTAGTGGATAAACATTTGTCCTAGTCCTCCAATCGTCACACAGGCGCTCTACCAAATAAGCACCATCTGTACAGAGGTCGCAATACGTTTTTTCTAAAAGAGTAAAAATACTCCTGCTGGCATTTTTGAGTATTTTCAGCTAAGGAATAGTATGAAATAAGACTCAGTTTTTCCCCAGCTATACCTTTAATTTTCTGAGTGCTTGCTTTTTACCATGTGAATTGTATTTTTTTTTTTTTAGCAACACCATTTTGGAGTACATATTTTTATTTTTTCCTACTTTTTCGGGGTGTAATGGGGAAAAAAAATTCTGCCCTAGTTTTTTTTCACTTCACATTTATGATGTTCATGGTGCTGCATAACTAGTGTGTTACTGTTATTCTATAGGTAGTACTATTACTGCAATACAAAATATGCGAAGTTGTGTGCGTCTTTTTACTACTTTTACGCAATAATAGCACATCTCGTTATGTCTCTGCATTCAAAGTCAGAACTTGCATTTTTGCTCTGATGTAGCTTTTTTTTTTTTTTTTTTTTTTTTTTTAACCACTTTTACTAAATAAAACCACTTTTTATGGAATTAACCTACAACTTCTTTTTAGTCCCACTAGGAGACATGGGTTCTGCAATGCACTAGCGTACCTCATCACTATGACAGGCAGTCTGCTATGCTGCTAATAGACATACAGTCATGTCAGTCCGGGGCCTTTGTTAGGCCCCCAGCTGCCATGGCAGCGATTGCTATACAATGCAGCATCTAGAGAGTTAAGCGGATGGCAGAAGAGTTATGTCCGATGCTGGCCTTAACAGCAGGAGCCTGGCTTCAGTTAGTGCTGGGCTCCCGAGGAGCGCTGTATCAGCACAGTGTGTGCGAGGGCTGTTCAGTTCATGCCAACCACGCCAGGGTTAATGGCGAGGACGGCAGGCACTGAACAGACTGAACTGGCTGCACCAATACAGAGGTCCAGACCCCCCAAAAAAAATATCTTGTGTAGAAAAGTGTAAAAATGCCTGTACAGGTGTCTATGATGCTTGTATGGGCCTTATGATGACCTTGTGTGTGTCCATCGTGGACAATGGGGGCATATCGCTAGGATATGCCCCCATTGTCTTATAGGTATGTGTACCACAGCTAGGACCCGCACCTATATCGAGAACGGAGCCCAGCAAGTGAAGGAGGGCACACTGTGCATGCGCAGCCGCCCTCCATTCATTTTCTACGAAGGCCGGTGAAAACAGCTGAGCGCTGGATTGGCTATTTCAGTCGGCCCCATAGAAATGAATGGGAGCGGAGGCTACGCATGCACAGTGTGCTCCCATTCACTTCTATGGGGAGCCGTCCTCCAGCCACCACCTTGCGGAGCTCCGTTCTCAACATAGGTGCGGGTCCCAGCGGTGGGATCCACACCTATAAGACAATAGGGGCCTAGCCTTAGATTGTGAGCCCCATTGGGGACAGCCCGATGCTAATGTCTGTAAAGCGCTGCAGAATATGTCAGCGCTACTATATAAGTGCATAAAATAAATATCTTAGCGGTATGCCCCCATTGTCCATGATGAGACAACCCCTTTAAATAATGAAGACCTCTGCAGAATGCCAGCAAGCAGATATCTTGAAAAGCATAAAGGAATTGATAGAGAAAGTATATCAGAAAATTGTATAACTTTTCATTAGACTTTATATAAAAAAAAAAAAAAAAACAAACACACACACACACACACACACACACACACTATTTGCTAGGGTTTCTGTCACCACAATTTTTGCTATTAAACAAGCTGACCTTATACATGTGCAAATGTCACCTGAATTTAACTCTGCTATTCTTTTTTTTGTGTGCAATTATAGGTTTTATTATATGCAAATTAGCCTCACATTGTACTGGAGGCTCTGTTCTCCCACTTCATGTCACGCCCCTTCTACTCTTGATTGACAGGGCCAGGCCAGCGTTAGTCTCCTCCTGCCGGCCCCTGGAAATCTCGCGCCTGCGGTGTCCCGTTCAGTAGTCGGAGCAGGAGCAGCGAGGCAGCCAGCAAGTGTACTTCCCTCACGGCGCCTTTGCCGAATACTAAATGGGTGGGCATCGGTGCGAGATTTCCCCGGCAGGAGGAGACCAAAGCTGGCCTGGCCCTGTCAATCAAGAGTAGAAGGGCGTGACATGAGGTGGGAGAACGGAAATTCTAGGAGCAGGTGCAACGCCTTCCCCCGCCTCCCAGAGGGTAATTTGCATATAATAAAAGTTATACCGTAATTGCACAAACACAGGGGCACACTGAAAAAAAAAAAAATGGAGTTAAATTCAGGTGACACTTGCACATGTATAAGGTCAGCTTGTTTAATAGCAAAAATTGTGATAACAGAAACCCTTTAAATTGGAATAACCCTTTGAGACTTGGCTATACTCCTATTGACCTAGATTAAATGCTATGGAGACTGAGATTATCAATGGTTAACTACTAAACAAAGACAAATAAAAAACTGAGTATTCTTACTTGATCCATCTGTGTTGGGCTTATCCCGAAGGCGTCGATGCAACAAAACAAGAGAAGCTGCGCCATTAATCTGACCGGCGGAATGAAGCATTGTCGCCTTGCAGACTCCATTGTCCTTCCCCTGAATTAGGAAATAGTAGCTGCAGTACTCGCCTTTCAGCTCGACCCCTGGAGCTAAAGAAACAGAATAATGTTGGCTTCCAGCAGAATACAGAGAGCAGATTCCCAGCGGTTGACAAATCATCCTTAGTGTGCAGCCGAAATCCTTTCATGTATATTACAGCGCTGGACAACACGTACCGAGCGGGAGCTGAAGGTTTACACTGACATCATCATGTGGCAGGGACATAACAAGCAAAAGTTCATTTTGTTGCTCCCATCAGCATTGTGCTGCCATATGGCACCTCCGTACAGCAATGCTTCTAGGGGACAATACCACCATAATACAACATTTATGGAATCAGTTTTTTCAAATCTGTGACACACACAGGTATAAGTAAGGACCCAAAATAGATCTATGGGCTCCATAAGCATGAGGCCTAACACATGGGATAGGATGGGACTCACAAAAAAATTTAAATGAATGATAAAAATAACCAGGAGAGAGTCTTATCCGCACTTTATGTCAATATGTAGGATTTTCTGCATGTTAGGCGTCATGCATACAACCATAATTTTGGTTCGCATCCGAACCGCAGTTTTTGCGGCTTAGATGCGGACCCATTCACTTCAATGGGGCCGCAAAAGATATAACCTGTCCTATTCTTGTCTGTTTTGCGGACAAGAATAGGCAGTTATATTAATGGCTGTCCGCGCCGTTCTGCAAAACACGGATGGCGTCAGTGTGCGTTCTGCAATTTGCGGATCAACGGTCGTGTGTGTGAGGACTTACTGAAACAAAAAGTCCGGTAGAAATCCCGAAGAGAACCCAGCAGTTTAACCGCCTGCGGATCTGTTCCAGTTTTGGCTGTGGAATGGCTGAGAGGTGGGGCTTAACCCATAAAGGACTGGGCCCATTTTGTTTTTGCGTTTTCATTTTTTCTTTTCTAACTTCCAGAAGCTACAACTTCTCAAATTGAGGGCTTTTTTTTGTGGGACAATGTTGCATTTTTTTCATGGAAGTGCCATATCTTTGCATATTAAGACGTTCACTGTGCGTTAAATATGACAAAGTCCTTATTCTGCAGATCACTGATTACGGCGATACCAAATAGGTTTCGTTTTTATTTTGTTTTACTACTTTAAAAGAAATAAAAACCTTTTCTTTGCATCCCCATTTTCTAACACCCATAAGTTTTTCATATTTCTGTCTACAGTGCTATGCGAGGGCAAAATTTTTGCAGGGTGAACTCCAAACATGCCCCGATAGCTGCAAGTTGTCCGGGAATGATGGAAGGTGTAGTTTTGCAACAGATGGAGGGCCACGAGTTTGACATCCCTGTTCTGATCAAGGCCTCTGCCTGTAATACATGTGCAATATGGAAACTGATGTGCACTGTATGGCTGACAAACTTTTCTACATAGTGTGTTCCAGGACAGCGCTAATAGGAACGAATGCTCACAGATACGGCATTGGCCATTTTATTCTTTTATGGATTCTTAAAAAAAAAAATAAAAAAAATAGAAGAATAAAAAAAAAAAATTTCTAAGGCCTCTTTCACACGAGCGTGACTGATTAGGTCCGGATGCGTTCAGTGAAACTCGCACCATTCTGAAAGCAAATTCAGTCAGTTTTGTCTACAATTGCGTTCTTTCCGTGTGGGTACAATGCGTTTTGATGCTTTTTTTCAAGCACGTGATAAAAAAAAAATAAAATAAAAATAATGAAGGTTTACAAACAACATCTCCTAGCAACCATCAGTGAAAAACGCATCGCACCCGCACTTGCTTGCGGATGCAATGTGTTTTTTACTGAAGCCCCATTCACTTCTATGGGGCCAGGGCTGCGTGAAAAACACAGAATATAGAACATGCTGCGATTTTCACGCAACGCAGAACTGATGCGTGACAAAAAACGCCCATGTACAGAGACCCATTGAAATGAATGTGTCAGGATTCAGTGCAGGTGCGATGCGTGACGTGAAAGAGGCCTAAATATGGTAGAATACATGGCCCTGCAATAAGATGGTCAGTATGAAGTTCCGGGTGAATATGTGCTTTCAGAATTACAGACCTTGGATTTCTTTTGGCTTTCTGGACATATAATCTTTCCATTTCTTTGAGCTACGCTGGAGCGCAGGTGGCAGAGGATGGCTGCAGACGTTGCAGGAGAGCATAAATATAGCCCCTACCTGAGGAAGAAGAGAAGGCATACGTGTAAGAAAACGATGAGCATTTCTAAGTAAAGATATCATGGAATTCGGACTTTGTCTAGCCGAAGCATACAGACAAGGCAGAGGAGGCTCCTGCTGCAGCCAGCTGTCTTTCAGCCAGGGACAGGACAATAGGTAGGAGGAGGGAGGACATGGTGGAGATCCTGGGACACAGAAGATTTCTTTATATATTTATTGTATTAATCGTGAGACAAATGAAGAGAAGAAGGGCAGGGATATTTTTTTAGGCTACTTTCACACTAGCGTTTTTTGCTGGATATGTCGGGGGCTCATCAAAAATGCTTCCGTTACTGATAATACAACCATCTGCATCAGTTATGAACCGGTTGTATTATCTGTAACATGGCAAGGACGGATTAGTCATGAACACCATTGAAAGTCAACAAAACAAATCCATCCCCATTGACTTGCATTGTGGGTCGTGCCGGATAAGTTCTGCTCCGCATGCCATGACGGAAAGACAATCGCAGCATATAAATGACGCCTCGCACATTTTCTAACAATTTTGGGATAAAGCACTTATATACTCATGTGGGTCAGGATGTGACTGGAGAATAAGTCCATCAACAATATATGTAAATTCAACAGAGGTGTCTGGGACCGGCTGCTTTCTTCCAAAACCACTGCCACATTTGCTCACAGGATGTGTCCGATATTGCAGTTCAGCTCCACTGAAAGGAATGGGGGTGAACTACAATACCACAACCAGCCTGTGTGGCAATGATATATAGAGATAGATAGATTTTTTATTTTTTTGGAAAAAAAAAAAAAAAGCAGCTTAAATTTCCTCGTCATGTACAGCGATTTATTTATTTATTTAAGTTTTTATCGGAATAGCAAACCACTGATGAAACTTCCTCTAGACACGGTACCTTGTCATTCATGGAGCAGAGCTGACCCAACATCAGCTTTGATTTTCCTTGAAGAGAGTTTCTTGTAAGACATCTGAATAATGTTAAAGAAAAAAGTACGGCAAGAATGGCCATGCTTGCGAGAAGCCACTATGGGGGTACTGAATATAAACAGTGTTAGGATATGTGCAAATGGTGCTGGAGTCTTTAGTCGGCAGTATACTCTGATGATACATACATCCAGTGAAGGACTGTGATGGATGCCAGACATCAGAAGATAGGATAGGTCATCAATATCAGATTGGTGGAGGTGTGAAAACTAAGCAATGGATGAAGTCTTCCACCCACTGTATAGTTTCATGCCTGCCCAAAACAGCCGATTGGTCCTGGTATCTGAGGATATGCCATCAATGTCCCAGATGGAAATAAATCTTTAACGATGGCAACAGGTGGGGGAGTGGAGAAGGGAAAACATCCAAGAGGACAGCTCACACAGGCTGTGGATATGGGGGGGGGGGGGGGGGGGGGTGTAGAACACCCACAAAGCAGTTTGCAGCAGAGGATTTACATAAGCGGTGTACAGGTGTAGCAAGAAACCAGATCGCCTGTGCAAACTCTGCTTGGAGCACTCAGCATCCCTGTCTTTAAGGAGCAGATCTGTCATGAGTTACAAAAGGGGAAACCGCTCTAGGAATGAAGTTGTGCTGATAGATTAAAGCTAGTGAAGACAGTAGCATCCTGGATACACAGACCTTATATCTACGATGTATTACCAAGAGTGTCACGTTCACATGAGAAAGTCTGAAACTAGGAGCAGATTGTAAACTGTATATAAAGGGGTGTAAAGGTTAACACTGAATTAAAGCAACCACTAACATGTAAAAATCTTTTTTCCCTTGTCAAAGTCGTCCATAGCCTTTAAGGACACAATACAATTTTTTTTTTTGCCTTGAATTTTGACAGCTCCTATCAGATTCATTTTTCCATTGACACAGTTATATGGCACCATCTATTGGACCTCCGTAATATTTATGGGGCTCAGTTTCACCCTTGAAAGCCATGGAAATCCATGAGAAATCTGCAATTGCATTGCAGGGGGTGGACAACAGGAACCCCCCTACCATCCAAAAAGTGCCCCTTCATACACCTTCAATAGCTGTCCACTGAGGGGCTATTCCTCCCAACTTCCCATACACACTTGGCCAAGCATGCATGTGTTGTCCTTGCCACAATCACAAAAGGATACAGCTCATAGACACAGCTTGATATGAAGTAAGGAGGTAGTTCTGACAAGGACACCATCTGTATGAACTCCAGGGACGACCCATAGTAATGAAAAACCTGTGAAAACATAAAGGGGAAAAAAAATTAAAAAAATATATAATAAATTGCTAAAGTGCATGCTCAGTCGTCTGGACTACAAATATATGTAGGTCACTAGGGTGATGCAAAGCTGCTCTTTATTCATAGCCCTATTTACTTACGTATAGCCCTTATCGCTGGACTCCTGGCAGCTCATAGACACTCATTACAGCTAAATTCTTAGCAAAATGATAAGAATATGGAGGAAATTAGTGTTTTGGAGCTGTCAGGAATTCCCCTGACCTGGACTGACTGCATCATTGTGGTTTATAATACAGTCAGTTCCTATCTGATGGTAGGTCTATCACAATGTACTCACATCACGTGAGCACAGTACAATAGACCCCTGATCAGATTGGAACTGGCTGCATCATAAATTCTCAGTTGGTCCAGGAGACGTGACTGACACAAGGTCCGTGTTTGCTGGACAGAGAACAGTCGTGTGAAGGCAACGTGGGGTCCGCAGCATGGGTGGCCTACGGTCATGTGAATGAGCCCCAAAACTGAAGTGGAGCTACTTGGCAGCAAGGCTGAAATTTAACCCTGTAGGACAAAAACTGCTAGCATTTTATTTTAATATAGAACACCTGAAATATTTATTTTTAACCCTAAATGAGTAAAATGCAATCATAATTCCCCCCCCTGTTCATATTTTGCAATGCAAACAAAAGTATCTTGCCATGCACCAGATCAATCATCCAGGCTGAGCCACTGTAATAAATGTAACATCCATCAGTCAAAAAAGCATCACATCCGCACTTGCTTGCGGATGCGATTTTCACGCAGTCCCATTCACTTCTATAGGGGCAGGGCTGCGTGGAAAACGCAGAATATAGAACATGCTGCGATTTTCCCGCAACGCACAAGTGATGCATGAAAACCAACGCTCATGTACACAGACCCATTGAAATGAATGGCTCCAGATTCCGTGTGTTCACATCACGCATTGAACCCGCGCGGAATACTTGCTCGTGTGAAGGGGGCCTTAGGAGAGACAGTGAGAGTCCGGATTACTCCACTGACACACGATGATTGACAGCTGTCCCCGTATTACTGTGTACATAGACGGCTGTCAATCACTATGTGGGAGGAAGAATCAGGACTCTCTCTCCTCGGAGTCCTGCCAGGAAATCCTGCACCAGATCACATGTACCTATAGATCACAGCGCTCAGCCTCTCCCCCTCTATCATATTCCACTCTCAGACAGGGCAGCCCACAGGACATCTGGGTGACACAGCCCCTCCATACAGTAATCACCCCCATTACCTCACGCCATACCCCAAAGTGACACATCTTTTGCAAAGACAGGTTTTATTTACTTGAAAGCTACAACCCTACAGAAAACTTACCTCTGGTAGCAAGGACTTTTGGTTTCCATCGTGCTGATTTTTACACACATCGTTCAGTTTGAGAAAACGTGACTGAGAACCGACATCACAGCAAGATCTGATGCAGAAGTCTTGGAATTCCACCTCCGAAGTAAACTGAGGAGGGAAAAAATAAAATAAAAAATACACGTTAATTTGTGTTTTTCTTAAAGGGGTTTTCCGAGCCTTTGGTTTAATTAGGGTATGGTGCTAACCTGTGCAGGGAAGCTCTTTTACATAGGACTTGCCCCACCTTGCTCCCCCGATGCCACAGTCTAAGCTGCACTAAGCTCGCACCCTGGTCCCGACCAGATGTGGCCACTTCCTTTCCTTTATGGCTGCACTGACAATAATGCAGCTGAACAGGGGGGTGAGTATACGGGGACGACACCATGGGAGGAGCGAGCAAGGGCAAGTGCTATGTAAAAGAGTTTCCTCCACAGATTAGCACCATGCCCCAATTAGTCCAAATGTCCGGAGAACCCCTTTAAATGCGTTGTTCATCCAGTGATTTTTTTTTAAAGGGTTACATACCAAGGTACTTAAAGGGGTTTCCTTGAATGACAACTTATTACCAACCTACAGGATAGGTGATAAGTGTCTGATTGATGTGAATCCGACCACTGATCATGAGAACGGGGTCTCCAAAAGAAACAGTGGGATATTATACACTGCTGCCCTGTACACCGCCATCTTCAGCAGTCCCACAGTGCGCATGTTTGACCTAAAGTTTGCGGGGGTCTTGAGGCTGGATTGACACCAGACACGTCTCTATTCTGGGACAATCTACAATTCACTACATTTGGGTGGAGTATTCAAAAGCACATATAGTGGGAAAATAAAACTGCATGGAATTGACAGCTTTCCATTCCGTATCATGTTGCTTCTTCAGCGTCAAGAGGTCCGGTCACTTTTCCCGACGTGTCTGCGTTACAAAATAGTTGTATTCCACATGAAATGACAATTCTAAAGCATCTTTTCTTTATAACTGTGTATTGTGCTTTTCTTCTATTATTCCTACTAGTCGCTTATGAATAAATTGCCAGCTGGGTGTTACCAGTCAGAGGGGTGACCCTGCACAGTCGCACACTGTCCAATCAGCGGCAAACCGTGCAGAAACAACCCTTCGACAAGAAGAATGGGAACACACAGTGAGAAATGTATTCCTAAACTTATAACCGGAATACTGAAGGAATGGAAAAACATAGTTACATGGAAGCCTCAGAATTGTTTTCACATGGAGAATACAAGTAGTTACTAAAACAGACCCGTCAGGAGAGGGGACAGGCCCTCTTTATATGCAACAAACTGCATGGTGGAAAGAGCGCGCCACTTCTTCTAAGCCATTATAACTTGAGACACCTTCAAAAATGTCAGAGTGCAAATCTGTGGCATGCAATTTGCAGGTAGAGCAAATCAGTGGGCGCTGTGTCACCTACAAGCATGTTTAGGCTGGCGGTATAGTGCTGCCCCCTATGGTACAGGGATACACACACTGAGCAGCCCCCTTCACCATGATAGGGCTGCATAATAACCTTAAAAACAAAACCTCATACCTTTTGCTCGCTGATCTCCACTGAGCCTCTCCAGAACTCCTGTGGATCTAATGCACTGGTCAGGCCGTCAGGAGCGATTACATTCGCTGACAGATAATTTGAGATTTTTTGCCACCTAAAATGAATTTAAGCAGAACATAACATTTTTTAGTAATATAACATCCTTACATTTCATGTGAAACTAGGTTGGGGCTGGTGAGAGCAGGGCAAACTTTGTTTTTATCACTAGGAGTAATGTGAATATGAACCTTTATTCTGCCAGATGCTGCTCCTGCAAGTGCCAAGGAGGCGGGGTGCTCTCTACATTGAGCTTCACAGCCGTCACTAAAGGGCTGAGGGGAGGGGCTGTGAAGTAGCTCAATGTAGAGAGCACTTCATAGTTATGTTCCGCCTGCTTGGCACTTGCAGGAGAAGCATCTGCAGAATAAAACTTCATATTCACAATACTCCTATTGATAAAAGTTCCACAAAAGGCGCGTTTATCCTCCTCTCCTCAGCCCCTACCTAGTGCTGTCAGCAGTAGATCATGGTCAGAACTGCCGACAAACTTGCTTTACCAGTATTTAAGTACTTTTAATATAAAAATGATTCAAGGAATAATCCCTTGAAAAGCAGAAAATTATTAGCAGAGGTCTGTAGGACAATTGTACCAACTGTCATAATAAGAATACAGATTTGCCCCAAACTAAGCCGGTGGAATGCTTGCCCTGTCCCCTCACCAACTACTGATTTATCTGCCTGTATATGCAGTGAATGTTAAAGGGATTGTCCGCCCATATATACGGACGTCCTATCCTCAGGATAGGTCATCAATATCAGATCAGTGGGAGTCTGACATTCGGCACCCCTGACTATCAGCCGTTTGTAGGAGGCAGGAAAGACCAAGAGCATTGTAATGAAGAGGAAGTAGTGCTAGCATGGAGCTGCCTATCACTGGGGGTGTCGGGAGTCGGACTCCCACCGATCTGATATTGATGACCTATACAGAGGATAGGTGATCAATATATATAGCCGGCCAAGGCCTTTAAAGCGGTTGTTCACTCCCAAGGGCCTTCCCCCCACCTCAGCATGGCCAGACCTGTGAACAGAATCATACTGACCCAATCCCTACCCATCTCATCAGGTTTGACGTGGATGCTGCAGCCCATTACTAGCCACAGCGGTGATTTGTTCCCCATGCGTCATGTGACCCAGTGACATGACAACTTAGTTCTCTGCTCTACCTATGCTTTATCCATGCATTATGTTACTTATATGTTTAAGATTGTGCTGCATTTTAACATTATTTTACACTAAGTCCTATGTATATTGACTAGTGTGTATTTTTTAGAATATTTTTTAGCATTTTTTATCATTCTAACTGGAGATTAAGCATTTTTATTATTCTAATTGGGGTCTATGTATTGAATATATGATTTAGAATGTAAATCTACAAAAAACGCATCTATATATATAAAAAACCGCAATACAAACGCATCAAAACCGCATCATGGCGGAAATTGACTTTGGACACTCCTATTCTGGATTACAACAACCGGAGTTTATGCAGGACCCGAGGAACGCTTATAAAAAAGGAGGTTTGAGTTGCAGGAGGTACCACTGAAGAAGGGATTGGAATATCCCGAAACGCGTCTGGGTAACAGACACTCCGCAACTACCTCCGTAATAAGGACTTTTAGCATGGCCATGCTTTAAAAAGATCTATGAATAACTGCTTCTTCGCGCCGATAATATTGTCCGGGATATCCGAGTAAGCGCTGCTACGAGACGAAAGTCCCGCTCCAAACATCACGAGACTTGAGTGATATCAGCGTGGAATCCGTGGAGACAGAGCGGCGTACATAGCAGTTTGCTCAGCGCCCTCAAGAAACTTCGCCTGAATATACGAGACCAGATCTCGGACGGCTCCTTCCAGGCAGAGGTAAGACTGCAGCTGAGCTTATTACGGGACTGCATAAAATTATAGCCAAGCTTTTCTGTGTGGTGGTGTTTCACACCATAGACTCGGACTTATCCATTCCCCACAGGAATTTTACTCAGCGAATATTTTCAGCAAATTGCGCTATTACGCGCTGGATTTCAACTATTGTTCACAACAAGTCACTATATATATATATTTTCTCACTATGTTCATCAATATATTTTTATTATAATCAAGTTTATATTTCAGCACAAGACGATTAGTCAATTTATTCATTTATTTATTTATCACTTTGAATTACATACTATTGGAATCCCTATTTCTTGCTGCATTAGTTTTATGGTCGACCATAGTAATTGTTTTAAATTATTTTATATTGTAATATTTTATTCATTTTATGTCATCTAAATTAGTGATATTTTAAATTAATAAAATCTGAGTGTGTGCCATAGTTCCGAGTGCTCACTTCTATAGTCCTGTTTATGACACATGAGGCGTCACGGCTGTGGTCAGTCATTTCAGCGCCCACGTGACCTGCATCAAACTCAATGTTAATGTGGGGAGACCTGCAATCTGCAGAGGCGCTGGAGGAGCAAAGGAGCCTGGACCCAGCGGTGGGAATCAAGTCCCTCTGCAGGTCGGGCCATGCTGGTGAAGGGGGTCTGCCACAAAGGCCTCTGGGTGTGAAGAAACTCTTTAATCAATGGGAAAGGGGGTTGCCAGGCAGGTGGAGGATGGCTCATGAATACAGCTGACGCCTATTCCTCCTGGTGGCCATTATATAAACAGCACAATGTTCTTTTGCTCTTTAGTATAATCGACTAGCAGACCAGTATAATGACACGCCAGCTTTATACTGACCAGCATATTTTAATGACAATGCCGCTAAGTATATGTCAGACTATTTTTCTTCCCTGGCACCAGCATACCTTTGGTTCAACTGTCCTGGCAGTGACCGACATAAAACGGATCTCAAATTCAATTTGGGTGCAAAACAAGTGGCACAATTTAATCTAAATAACCCCAGTAAGTGACCACAGTACCCTCTGCGCTCTCTAGTGACAATGGTGATCTTGGCAGCATGCCACTCCTTCAGATGTTTTATTGCCCCCACTGCAAGGACACACTCCTTCAGTTTTGGAACAGTCTGAGATATCAGCAGGACGTCCACCAGCACTCGGCCTAAAAAGGAAGCAGGAAAAAACAAAACAGGTATTAAAACTAAGGATCTCTCTAAACCGGTCACTTCTCAGGAACCATTACTGCTTGTTTTTATACAGGTGAAACTCGAAAAATTTGAATATTGTGCAAAGTTCATTTATTTCAGTAATGTAACTTAAAAGGTGAAACTAATATATGAGACTCATTACCTGCAGAGCGAGATATTTCAAGCCTTTGTTATAGTTTGGATAATTATGGCTTACAGCTTATGAAACCCTAAAGTCACTATTTTGAGGTCCCCTTTGCTCAGGGGGTATGGATTAATTAGCTGACTAGAGTGTGACACTTTGAACCTAGAATATTGAACCTTTTCACAAAATTCTAATTTTAAGCTGCATTACTGAAATAAATGAACTTTTGCACGATATTCAAATTTTTCGAGTTTCACCTGTATATACTCCTAGAAATCCGTCACACAGTCTGTACTGTGGATTAAGAACATCGTCAGTCCATCCAGTCACAGACTATAATCTTAGTATCGCTGCACCACACAACTTTACAGAAAACACTACAGGTATTATTCACAGTATTTAAATAAAAAGGGCTGTCTGGTTAAATAGACACTTTCATTAGAAGGGGGTACGTGAAGATTCACAGAATTTATTTATTTTTTAAAGAATTTGTGACAGCTTTTTATTATTTCAGCAGTACTCTTTTTTTTCCCCCCGATAAAAAAGGGGTTCAGGGGACTTTTTGATGGTCTAACCTCCGGATGGTTATCAATATCAGATTGGGGGAGGGGGTGTCTGACACCAATCAGCTGTTTCAGGCAGCCACAGGCCCCAGAAACTATACAGTGGGCAGAAGGAGCTTTCCACTGTGTAGTTTCTGGAGCTGGAGTATCCAAGCACACACAGTAAGGGTCCATTCACACGTCCGCAATCTTGCGGAACAGGTGCAGACCCACTCATTTTCAACAGGGCCGGAATGTTCTGTCCGCTTCCGCATTTGCACTTCCGGATCCGCACCTCCGTTCCACAAAAAAATAGAACATGTCCTATTCTTGTCCGCGGACAATAAAAGGCATTTTCTATGAGCGTGCTGGCGATGTGCGGTCCGCAAAATGCGGAAAGCACATTGCCGGTGTCCATGTTTTGCGGATCCGCAAAACACATACGGACGTATGAGTGGACCATCTTAAAGGGGTTGTGTCACTTCAGCAAATGGCATTTATCATGTTGAGGAAGCTAATACAAGGCACTACTTACTAATGTATTGCGATTGTCCATATCGCTTCCTTTGCTGGCTGGATTCATTTTTCCATCACATTATACATCCGAAGTCGATTCGCATAAAACTTTATTAGAATACTGTATGGAGCGAGCGCTCCATACAGTATTAGAATGTATTGGCTCAGATGGGCCGAAGTTATTACTTCACGAAGACTCATGAGACTTTGGGTAATAACTTCAGAAATTAATTTCTACTCTTAAAAAACTTTCACTGAACTATGATTCGGTTCCCAGTGGTACCTTGGTAGCAGCTGTGCCTGGTACTGCAGTAGCAGGTACCGATGCTACATGATCTACAGAGATGTTCCAGGTATTACAGTAGTAGGTGCAGATTTATGGAGCTATACCAAGTTAACAATAGAGGGGACAGGAGCGCCGGGGCCCCAGGGAGTTGCCAGTGTTGGACATCCACAAAACTGATACAGATGGGCTTAGGGCTAATGTACACAAACGTGTGCCGCCCGTGAATGGCTCCGCGATCCGTCTGCACTGCAAAAAAAATAGATTATGTTCTACTTTTTAGGCTAGTTTCACACTCGTGTTTGGTGCGGATCCGTCATGGATCTGCACACACAGATCCGTTCAGATAATACAAACATCTGCATCCGTTCAGAACGGATCCGTTTGTATTATCTGTAACATAGCCAAGACAGATCAGTCTGAACACCACTAAAAGTCAATGGAGGACTGATCCGTTTTTTTATTGTGCCAGATTGTGTCATAGAAAACGGATCAGTCTCCATTGACTTACATTGTGTGGCAGGACGGAATGTTTGGCTCAGTTTCATCAGACGGACAGCAAAACGCTGCAAGCAGCGTTTTGGTGTCCGCCTCCAAAGCGGAATGGAGGCAAACTGATACATTCTGAGCGGATCCATTCAGAATGCATTAGGGCAAAACTGATCAATTTTAGACCGCTTGTGGGAGCCCCGAATGGATCTCACAAACAGAAAGCCAAAACGCCAGTGTGAAAGTAGCCTTAGCGGTGTGGAGGCACGGACCAAAATGACACAAAAGTGCTCCATAGTGCTTCTGCTCAGCAGCTTCTGGATCCATTAAAGTGAATATCTGTGATATGGTGCGCGCACAGCCAGTGCCCATATATTGCGGACCCGCAGGCTGCAAAACGGGCAGGGCTGCCACACGCCTTTATCCTGAGAAAAGGCCATCAATATCAAATTCTTACCTGGCGCAGGGAGCTTGTCTGACAGCTGATGGATCAATTCTGCAGATTCTTGAAATAAGCTGAGAAAAAAAAAAAAAGACGATCGACTTATGTGCAGTAATATACACAGCAACCAGTTCCAAGTTATTCTGCCACAAATTTTTTTTAATTTTTTTTTACAAACCTTAAAAATCAGACTTCAACCCAATCTTAAACATGATCGTGAGAGGGGAATCTGAATCCTACCATAAAATAGGATTGCCCAACACGATGAACACCATGGGGGACCTTTACTGAAGGTTTTACACCACTATTGTGGCATTTAAAAAAAAGCTGCAAACTATGGCGCATGCCACAGTTGCGCCATAATTTGTGACTTTTTAAGCTTCTTGACACTAGACGAGAAAAGGGGGTGAGGCGTATCGGAAGTGGCAGGGCTTCATGTAGCCCACTGGGTTTACTACAACTTATGCCAAAAAGTGCCATAGGTTATGGCTGAAGCCTGTGCCAGCGCCGTAGCTGGAGAAGACTTCAGTTTCTGGAGCTCGGACTGCCAGAGATGTGACTAATTTATTAAGAATAATCTGTCTTTTAATAAATTCGGATCATCTCACTCTGGTGCAGAGGGATACGCCAGCCTCGATAAATGTCCCCCTCCCATGCCGAGTGGTGATTGATGGTACCTCGCCTGAGACACAGAGTCCCTGCTGCTGCAGTCATCCTCATCATCCTCTGGGCTCTGTAGTGCACATATACAGTCGTCTATGGTGCTCGAGGGCTGCTCCTCACTGTCAGAGACCGAGCAGGGGCACAAATCCTCCCAGTCAGGACTGGAGTACTGGAAGGACAAGGACAGTGAGTGGCAGAAGAGATCATTAACAAGACGACCACTGGAGGAAGGGTCCTACCTGGGTAATGCCGTTGGTGGCCTGGATGGCAAAAAAACATTTCCTTGTTCCCGGTTCTCCAGCTAAGGAACAAGCTAAAAAGAAATAACATTAGGAGATTTAGGATTATAAGAAAAGTGAAAATGTCAGTCAGGTCCTAATTTACATCAAAGAGTTTGTCCCCGAACGACATGGATAGGTCATAAGTGCCCGGGACTGGTGGGGTGTCCGACTGCTAGGACCTCCACCAATCATGAGAACAGGGATCCCTTGTCCCCAGTTTACATGGAGTGGTGGTTAAGCATGTCAACTACTGCGCCATTCAAACTTTATGGGACTGCCGGACATGTGTCTGTCTCTCAGTCAGGTCAATCGCAAGCAATTGCACAAAGTTTAAGTGCAACAGCATTGTGCACGCTCGACGGACGCTCTATTCCAGTGATGCCCAACCTATTGTAGAACTACAACTCCCACCATGCCCTGATGTAGACAGATAGCTGTAGGCTGTCCGAGCATGCTGAGAATCGTAGTTTTGCAACAGCTGGAGGGCCGCAGGTTGGGCATCCCTGCTCTATTCCAACAGGGGGTGCTGGACAAATGGCTGGGACCCCCACCACCATTCTGAGACTTACCAGCTATCCTATGGGTAAGTGATAAGCTGTCATTCGTGGAATCTGCCCCCAAGACATATACTGGTAAACTGGGCATGACGCCTTGTAGGGCTACAGCTCAGCTGAAAGCAATGACGGCTTTCGATCCATTGATTTATTCTGGAGACAAAGTGCTTGTAATCAATATGCAAATTAGCAGGTAAAGGGGGTTTTGCGGGAGTACAATACTGATGACCAATCTGATCATGGGGGTCCGACTCCGGCACCGATCAACTGTTTAAAGAGGCTGGAGTGCTTCTATGAGCACCAGCCAGAAGACTGTACAGTGGCTGTGCTTAGTACTGCAGCCCAGGCCCCGTAACTTGAATCGGCTAGGTGACCAATGAACGAGCTTTGTGGCCTCTTCAGACAGCTGAGTGTGGGTGAGAGCGACCAAGTGTGGGTGAGAGCGACCAAGTGTGGGTGAGAGCGACCAAGTGTGGGTGAGAGCGACCAAGGCTGATCTTGTGTAATGAAGATAAGGGATTACCGGGGAAGGCGTCTGTGTGTAGGGTGCACTGCTCCTTCAGGTGCGTATAGAAGTCCTTCACGTCGGCTAATCCTGGAAGAATGAACAGAGAAGATTTACTGCACTGTCTGCACAGACCAGAGGGCGATCAAACACTGCGGATATAGCGGACCACCAAACACAGCAGCGACGAGCTACTAAACTACCAGGAGTCTGAGGGCTGCATTACACTGCAGATACTCGGCCAGATCATCGCCAACAAGCGTTCATAGGAACTGTCGTTAGCGATGATCTCCCTGTGTAAAGCCTCGTTCACACGTCAGTGTTCGGTCAGCGATTGTGAGCCTCCACAGAGATGAGGTAGAAGGGAAAGATCTGCACCTGTTCTGTGTTTGGTTCACAATCACTGACGTGTAAATGAACCATAAAAGGGACGCCGATTTCCCGATTAACGAGCAAATGCTCGTTCATTAGGGAATTGCAATTTTAGGCAGGATAAAAATAAATATATATACATTTTTAAAAAATCATCATTTGCTGGCAGCAGATTGTGCCGTCTTATCACGCTTCTGTAAGGGGACGTCCTAGTTCACAAAAAGTTATAATTAATTACTGCTCTACTGTAAGAATAAAGGCCAATGCATGCAGTGCGTCACGTTACCGCAAAACGAACACGTTAAGTGACCATGAAGAAGCGTGCTTTTCATATGCTTCACTATATGGCACGCAACGCACAGTTAAGGAGCAGCAATACTTAGGGCTGTTTCACACGAGCGGATGCCGTGCGTGACATCCGCTCCGTGAATGACAGCCAAGACCCGATGCGGACAGCAGAAGCACGGAGCAGTAACATGACTGATAATGCTCCGTGCCTCTCTGTGACATCTTTACTACGAAATCACAGTGACAACTTTATCTCACTGTGATTTCGTAGTAAAGAGATCACAGAGAGGCTCGGAGCATTATCAGTCATGTTACTGCTCCGTGCTTCTGCTGTCCGCATCGGGTCTTGGCTGTCATTCACGGAGCGGATGTCACGCACGGCATCCGCTTGTGTGAAACAGCCCTTATACTTTCCACTGTGTTGTGTTCCGCTGTTACAGGGAACGCAATGCCCATGGTTAACCTAGCCTCTCACTGATAATTGATTAAAGGGCATCTGTCACTCATTTTTCATTTTTGGGCTAATTAAAATCCTTATAGTGCGATTTTTTATATATAGGGCTCTTACCCTTTTCTGTTGTCTAGTTTCTTTAAAAACCGCACTTTTATAATATGTAAATTACCTCTCTACCAGCAAGTATGGCGTCTACTTGCTGGTAGCCGCCGTGTCCTCCTTTAAAAAAAAACGCCTCCTCCTCCTGCTGATTGACAGGGCCAGCAAGTGCTGCTCTCCTCCGACTGGCCCTGTCTGCAATTCAAATCCCGCGCCTGCACCTTACGTGTCTTCATTCAGCGCAGGCGCTCCGAGAGAAGGACGCTCGCTTCCTCAGCACTTCCGCAGTGCGCCTGCGCCGATGACGTCTTTTCTTTCGGGTTTAGAGGTGACGTCATCGGCGCACTGAGGGAGTGCTGAGGAAGTGAGCGTCCTTCTCTCAGAGCGCCTGCGCTGAATGAAGACACGTAAGGTGCAGGCGCGGGATTTGAATTGCAGACTGGGCCAGTCGGAGGAGAGCAGCACTTGCTGGCCCTGTCAATCAGCAGGAGGAGGGGGCGTTTTTTTTTAAAGGAGGACACGGCGGCTACCAGCAAGTAGACGCCCTACTTGCTGGTAGTGAAGTCATTTGCATATTTTAAGTTTGATTGACAGGGTCAGGTATGATGATGTTTACACTGCCTGGACCTGTCACTCAAAGTGCAGAGGGCGTGGCAGTTGGAGAGATCAGAGCCTCTAGGTGTAATGGCAACGCCCCCGTTGCTCCTAGAGGCTCATTTACATATAATAAAACGTAATTTTTCTCAGCAATGTGGACACACATGAACATGGGACTAACACAGATGCCTTCAGATGCCAAGTGCACATGTAACAGGTCAGCCAGTGTCATAGGTACAAAACTGCTGACAGATGTCCTTTAACCCTTTCAGGCTTTTAGATAACATGGTAGCCTCAGACTGGCTAAAAAGAAAAATTTTAAATATAAAAATGTAAATCACTCCCTTTCCTTAGAATAAAACTAAAAATACATATGGTAAATAAAAAATATAAACACCATGGGTATCACCGCGTCCAAAAACGCCTGTACCATTAAAATATTTTTCCAATACGGCATGACAAAAAAAAGTATCAAAATGTCCGATTCGCCATTTTTCATTGCTTCTCATTCAATCAACCCCCCCCTCCCAGCTCCGTAGAAACATGTACACATGTATGCGCGCGCGTGCGCGTGTGTATATATATATATATAAAGTTATGGGGGGCAGAAAATGTTCAACTTCTTTATTTGTACACTATTTAGACATAAAACCTACACATACGGGGTATCGTTGTAATCGTACTGACCCAGAGAATGAAGGGCACGGGTCAGTTTTGCCACAAAGATAACGCCAGAGAAACAAAACCAGTAAAACTGTTGAGGAACTGCATCACCCTATTTAGAATCCCCCCCCCCCCCCCCCCCATTCAAAAGCACAACTTGTCCTGCAAAAAAACAAGCCCTTATATGGATATGTGAACGGAAAAATAAAACAGTTATGGCTCCAGGAAGAAAAATGAAAATGCAATAATGGGAAAAAAACAAACAAAAAAAACCCAGCATCCTAAGGGTTAAAGGGGTACTCCAGTTCCATACAGTTATCCTTGGACTCTCCTGTCTCAGTGAGATGAATGGAGCAGCAATGCCCCTTTATTTCGGGGAGCCCTGACGGTAATCAGTCCCTGTTCTCATAATAGATGGGTGTAACTCCCTCCTAATAGCATCTCCTATCTTGTGGAATAACGATGTAAGCGGAATACCCCTTTAGAGCCATATTTTTTTTTATCTTCCTGTTGACATAGCCGTATTCACTGACAGCAAGCAATTATTTTAGAAATGGTGAGGAACTGAAACCAAAGAGGGCAGCAACTGGTTATCACCATCATATAGCAATGCAAACAAAGGACCACAGGGGGGCAGCAGAGCAGCAGGTTAAGGCTACTTTCACACTTGCGTTCGGGGCTCCGCTTGTGAGTTCCGTTTGTTGCCTCTCACAAGCGGCCCCGAACGCATCCGTCCAGCCCTAATGCATTCTGAGTGGACGCGGATCCGCTCAGAATGCATCAGTCTGGCAGCGTTTCGCCTCCGTTCTGCTCAGCGGGCGGACACCTGAACGCTGCTTGCAGCGTTCGGGTGTCCGCCTGGCCGTGCGGAGCCAAACGGATCCGTCCAGACTTACAATGGAAGTCAATAGGGACGGATCCGTTTGACGTTGACACAATATGGTGCAATTTCAAACGGCTCCGTACCCCATTGACTTTCAATGTAAAATCAGGACGGATCCTTCCGTCTGACTACAAATTTGACTTTTTTCTGAAATATAATGCAGACGGATCCGTTCTGAACAGATCCCATCGTCTGCATTATAGGAGCGGATCCGTCTGTGCAGACACCAGACGGATCCGCTCCGAACGCAAGTGTGAAAGTAGCCTAATACGGGACTGGTCTGCATGGAGAGGAGATGAAGACCACAACGTCGCACATCTTCTTTCACACTGGCGTTTCTGGGTCCGCCTGTGAGATCCGTTCAGGGCTCTCACAAGTGGCCCAAAACGGATCAGTTTAGCCCCAATGCATTTTGAATAGATAAGGCTACTTTCACACTAGCGTTCGATCGGATCCGTTCTGAACGGATCCGCTCATATTAATGCAGACGGTGGCTCCGTTCAGAACGGATCCGTTTAGTGCAAACGGATCCGTTTTGACTTTACATTGAAAGTCAATGGGGGACGGATCCGTTTGAAAATTGAGCCACACTGTGTCAACTTCAAACGGATCCGTCCCCATTGACTTACATTGTAAGTCTGGACGGATCCGTTTGCCTCCGCACGGCCAGGCGGACACCCGAACGCTGCAAGCAGCGTTCAGGTGTCCGCCTGCTGAGCGGAGCGGAGGACAAACGGTGCCAGACTGATGCATTCTGAGCGGATCCGTATCCACTCAGAATGCATTAGGGCTGGACGAATCCGTTCGGGGCCGCTTGTGAGAGCCTTCAAAACGGAACTCACAAGCGGAGCCCCGAACGCAAGTGTGAAAGTAGCCTAAGGATCCGTTCAGAATGCATCAGTTTGCCTCCGTTCCACTCTGGAGGCTGCTTGCAGCGTTTTGGTGTCCGCCTGGCGATGCGGAGCCAAACAGATCCGTCCTGGCACACAATGTAAAAGTCAATGGGGACGGATCCGTCTACACTGACACAATATGGTGCAATGTAAAGTCAGGACGGATCCGTTTGACAGACGGATCCGTACTGAACGGATATCATAGTTTGCATTATAGGTGCGGATCCGTCTTTGCAGACACCAGACGGATCCGCACCTAATGCAGGTGTGAAAGTACTTTCTCAGGCTACTTTCACACTAGCGTTCGGGTTTCCGTTCGTGAGCTCCGTTTGAAGGAGCTCACGAGCGGACCCGAACGCAGCCGTCCAGCCCTGATGCAGTCTGAATGGAGGCGGATCCGCTCAGACTGCATCAGTCTGGCGGCGTTCAGCCTCCGCTCCGCTCGCCTCCGCACGGACAGGCGGACAGCTGAACGCTGCTTGCAGCGTTCGGGTGTCCGCCTGGCCGTTCGGAGGCGTGCGGATCCGTGCGGATCCGTCCAGACTTTCAATGTAAGTCAATGGGGACGGATCCGTTTGAAGATGCCACAATGTGGCTCAATCTTCAAGCGGATCCGTCCCCCATTGACTTTACATTGAAAGTCTGAACGGATCCGCGCAGGCTACTTGCGCACTTGCGCACTTGCGAATTTTTTTAAAGTTATTAATGCAGACGGATCCGTACTGAACGGAGCCTCCGTCTGCATTAATATGAGCGGATCCGTTCAGAACGGATCCGCCCGAACGCTAGTGTGAAAGTAGCCTCACCTGTGTTCAGTGCGGATCCGTTTGCATTATTTATTCAAAAGAAACAGATCCATCTTGACTGGGGGACGGATCCGTTTTTAATTGCACCAGATTGTCAGTGAAAACGGATCCGTCCCCCATTGACTAGTCAGGACGGACCCGTTTGGCGCCAAATTGTCAGGTGGACACCAAAACGCAGCGTTTTGGTGTCCGCCTCAAAAGCGGAACGGAGACCAAACGCAGCCAAACTGAGGCATTCTGAACGGATCCTTATCTATTCAGAATGCATTGGGGCTGAACGGATCCGTTTTGAACCGTTTGCGAGATCCCTGAAACGGATCTCACAAACGAAATTTAAAACGCAGGTATGAAAGTAGCCTTATGTCGCAACAAAGTCGCACTGTAAACATCATCAGTACTGCGGTCTATGCGCGGAGATAAGCGCGAGCGCCCTCTAGTAGCTCCCCCTGTAATGACAGCCTCTGGTACCTGAAGGTAGCGGCGGCTCCTGCTGCGGTGACTCCCGGTAACGCTCAGTCTGTCTCTGCCAGTAAATGAGCAGCACGTACCGCTCCATAAACCCCGACTCCTCCGCCTCAGAGCCGGCGCACTCTGACTCCTCCGCCGCAGACCACTCACTTCTCTACAGAGACCGGGAAAATCAAATCGCCGCGCCAGTGACGCACTTCCGCCAGCTGTCACAGCGCATGCCAGGCTCCCCGGGAAACTGTGTCAGCGTCAAAGTTACCGCTGCACTGTTCACTAGAGCGTTATTGTGAAAGCGGGCTGTATCTAAAATAAGTCTTTAGGAGGTAGAATGTTTCCCATAGGAAGAAATTCAAGAACGAACTTAGTGTTAGAAAAAAGAGCATAGAATGTGCTTATAACCATGTCTCTATCCGAGCATTCAAAATGCTGCGACGGCGGCCATTTTGTTGTAGACCGTGTTACGTGGATGTCTATGGAAAAAGGCTAAAAGAAAATGGCTCCTGATTCCGAGGACATACGTTGTTTCTTAGGTATAAGGAGGCGGAGCGTGTGAGAGGCTGAGTCTTGTGTGTCATGGTGACCTCCATGTGATGGCGAGTTACAGCAGAGCTGCCCAGGTACTGGTCATAGATTGGGAATTGTGTGTGTAATGGAGGTGGAAGGTCCTGTGTGATGCATGAAGTACTGTATGTTACATGTGTATGTGGCACATATCCTAACACCTGTCCTGTCTGCTTCTCCTACATTATACTGTTAGTGGGGTGCAGCTAGTAGGGGCATTGGGCGACACATTGTGGGGTGACGATCCGCCAATCGGACTCTGCAGAAGTCTTGTAAATTCTGGGGGTTCAGTCAGTTGTATTTTCATTCCTAATTCACATAAGTTTATAAAAAAAATGGGGACAGAACCTGCTTGAGTACACCGTATGGTAAGATTTCTCAGTAATTTAGAGACTTATGCCCCACCTAACGCCTGCGCACACCTCGGTACTAGCCACAGAGCCCCTTCTCTTTCACCCTTAGTCGCCTCCATTGTTTGAAAAGAAAACCATATTTAAACCTGCATGTAAATGATACAAATGTTGCACAACTACAACCCCCAGCATGTTAATTAGCGGTCGTTATATCTCTGGTGATTGATTCCTTCTGTTTTTGCTTTTTTCTCTTATCAGCAATGGGCGACCTTCTCCAGGGTGTGGCGCGTCATTGATGCCAGTATGCAGCCGCCTGGGAAGATTGCATCTATGTGCGCCGTCCACCTGCAGGGTCTGCACAAGCCCATGTACCATGCGCTGAGTGAGTATTCTGGAGGAGCGTGCGTGGACGGACCGCATGTGGCGGTAAATCCGATTTCACACCAGCGTGTTTCACAGACTTGACGGATCGGTGTGTGTCGCACCGGATTTACCACCATGTGTGGTCACATAGAGGTATCTCTGCGCACTGCTCGCATGACACATACTGACGGTATTATGAGCCTGACCTCGGCTGTACTGAATTGTACTGATAGCATTATGTGAGTGCAGTTCAGTACAGCGAAGCCAGGCGGCAACACTTGGCGTAATCAATCGTTATAATGCTGTGAGTTAGCGTTACGGGAGCAGTATTTAGGCGACTTTCACACTAGTGTTTTTTCCAGATCCGGCAGGGTTCAGCAAAAACGCTTCCGTTACCGATAATACAACAGTCTGCATCTGTTATGAACGGATCCGTTTGTATTATCTGTAACATACCTAAGACAGATCCGTCATGAACACCACTGAATGTCAATGGAGGATGGATCCGTTTTCTATCGTGTCATAGAAAACGTCCCCATTGACTTGCATTGGGGGTCATGCCAGTTCCATTTTGCTCTGCATCCCATGACGGAAAGCTCTCCGGTATGGGAACGCAACTAAACGTAATGTATTTTGGAGCGCTCCGTTCTGTTCAGTTCCGTTGTGTCCCCATTGACAATGAATGGGGACAAAACGGAAGCGTTTTTTCCCAGTATTGAGCCCCTATGAAGGATTTTGATACCGGAAAACGAAAACGCTAGTGTGAAAGTAGCCTTACGCTACTTTCACATTGGTGTTTTGGTTTCCGTTTGTGAGATCCGTTCAGGGCTCTCACAACACAAGCGGCCCAAAACGGATCAGTTCAGCCCCAATGCATTCTGAATGGATAAGGATCCGTTCAGAATGCATCAGTTTGCCTCCGTTCTGCCTCCATTTCGCTTTGGAGGCGGGCACCACAACGCTGTTTGCAGCGTTTTGGTGTCCGCCTGACGATGCGGAAACAAACGGATCCTTCCTGGCACACAATGTAAGTCAATGGGGACAGATCCGTTTTCACTGGCACAATAGAAAACGGATCCGTCTTGGCTATGTTACAGATAATACAAACGGATCCATTCTGAACGGATGCAGACGGTTGTATTATCTTAACGGAAGCGTTTGTGCAGATCCATGACGGATCCGCACCAAACGCGAGTGTGAAAGTAGCCTTAGTCTAGTAAATACCTCTGCTGCCTGGACAGTATTTCACAAACTGAATACGGTTTTGTGAAATTGGCCTAAAGGTGCTGCATTAATACTGCGTCGCCTTCAGTATTGTGCAGGGAAACACCGTGAAGGTGACACAGCACAGAACCAGCGCTACGCCTGTTCATCCTCAGATTCAGAGGAACCGCAGAGGACGGACCTCAGTTGATCATGAAGTGATGGCTTAACCTCCCGCTACAACATCACTTTTTATGATGGGAATACCCCTTTATATAAAAATAAATTTCACGTGGGGGTCATTTATCAAACTGGTGTAAAGTTCAACTGACTCAGTTGCCCATAGCAACCAATCAGATTCCACCATTCATTTTGGACAGCTCCTTTGAAAAATGAGAGGAGGAATCTGATTGGTTGCTATGGGCAACTAAGCCAGATTTTCTTTGGTAAATGACCCCCATAATTTCTCTTCTACAGACTGAAATCCAATTAATGAAACTCAATTTCATTACTTGAGTCTTTAAACTGTAACACCCCATTACAAAGTCCACTCTTCTGTGTCAGTGGTAAGTGACCTTTCTTGGTCAGAGATTAGGTATGGCTCAGCCTGTACCTGTAGGTGATCTGTTGAATCCGCTGTATGGAAAAAAGCTTTTAAAGGGTTTTCCCATCTCAGACAGTGGGGCATAGCACTGGGATATGTCCCCATTGTCTCATAGGTGAGAGTCCCACCTCTGGGACTGTACCTATCTATTAACGCAGCCGGCAAAGTCAAGGAGGGCTCGCCGCGCATGCGCTGCTGCCCTCTATTCATTTCTGTGGGGCTGCCGAAAATAGCCGAGTGCCGGGTCGGCTGTTTCCGTTTGCCCCATAGAAGTGAATGGAAGCGCCGGCTTGCAAGCGCGGTGCACTCCCCCATTCATTTCTATGGGGATTTCCGAAAAAATTGCTCTGCTATTTTCAGCAGGAGAATAGGAATGCTTGGCTATGGGGGGGATTATCCTAGCGATTTGCCCCCGTTGTCTGAGATGGGAAACATCACTTTAAGACCTACTGGACTAAATGTACCTGATGTGTATATCAAAATCTCCTAAATAATACTCGGTATGGACAGAAGTACTGGGAAGCCTTCACATTCCATCCACAGGAGCGTCGGTGGCTTGTATGCACTATGCTGCTCAGCGCTCAGCGCCCCCGCTCTGTTACTTTACATGGTCTCCACTTCATGGCTGAGTTGCTGGGGTTCTTGAACACTTTAAAATAATACCACTTACTGCTGATGATGGAATAGTTAGGAGAAAATACATTTCAGGAACTGACCTGTTGCAGCGGTGGCATCCTATGACAGGACCACGTTGGAATCCACGGAACCATTTGGAACGACCCATGTTTTCACAGATTGCATGGCTAGGGGCTGGAGTTTATACACCTGTGGCAATGGGACTGAATGAAACGCCTGAATTCATTAAATAAGACGTGTGTCCTGATGCTTTTGTCTATATAGTGTATCGGTTACCCTCCCTGTTCTTTAACCCTTCCTGAAAATGGAAGACTTAAGAGTGATTCAAGTGGCCCATCCTCCGCATAGGTCATCAGTATCTGATCGGTGGGGGTCTGACTCCCGGGACCCCCTCCGATCAGCTGTTTGAAGAGACCGAGTGCTGCAGACTCTTCCTAGACGAGTAATGTCTCATTCATTGGTCACATTGCCTAGGAGCAGTTCAGTCCCATTCAAATGAATGGGGCTACCCTGCAATACCAAGTACAACCATTACCCAGGGCATAGCGCTGTGCTTGGTAAGGCTAAACTTTCACGTTCTTACTGGATCCGGCAGGGTTCAGCAAAAACACTTCCGTTACTGATAATACAGCCATCTGCATCCGTTATGATCCGTTTGTATTATCTTTAACATAGCCAAGACGGATCCGTCATGAACACCATTGAAAGTCAATGGGGGACGGATCCGTTTTCTATTGTGTCAGAGAAAACGGATCTGCCCATTGACTTACACGGATCCGTCTTGCTCCGCATCACATCGCGGATAGAAGAACGCTGCTTACAGCATTATTGTGCTCCCGATGGAGACGCAGCCAAACGAAACGGAATACGTTCCGGTGCTCTCCGTTTCATTCAGTTCAGTTTTGTCCCCATTGACAATGAATGGGGACAAAACGGAAGCGTTTTCCCCCCGCTATTCATATCCTATGACGGATCTCAATAGTGGAAAGGGAAAGCGCAGATGTGAAAGTAGCCTAAGTTGTGAGGAGGCTGCAGCCTCTTCAACCAGCTGATCGTCTGGGATGCTGGGAGTAAGACCCCCACCGATCACATACTGATGACCTGTCCTGAGGAAGGGTATTAAACACTTGGACAACCCCTTTAAAAAGAAATAACGTATCTGGAGTAATGCACATCATTATTTTAACTAGATCAATGAAGGAAACCCTGCCATCCAGAGTAATCTTCACCTTGTATACCTTCTTTGCTCACCCCTCTGCAGCCCTGGTCTCTGTAGTTTCTGTGGGTGGGCAGCAGCTTGTCCCATGTGACCATCGATCAGCTGCATTTCCCAGGAGAGCTCTTGTGAAACGCTTCTCCTGTATTGCCCCCCACATAGATAATAGACCCTCACATATAGTCCCAGAGATTCCTCTTTTAAGTGGCACTATGATATGTAACCCCCCCCCCCCCCCATTTCCTTCTTTGCTCTTTAGAGAGGGATATAGCTATATACTGTATTTCTATGAATTTACAAGTAAGGATGAATGAATGAAATGTATCTGGGCTGCATCTCTATGAGATAGGGAGCAGGGAAGCTACTGAGCCTGGTCTGGTCCACCACTGGATGCAGGAGAAAGTGGACCGGAGTTTCAGCCACATAAGAAACAGCAGGGACGATACCAGATAGGAAAATGTAATTTTACGTAAAAAAATAAAAAAGTGCCGTAATTTGATGTGTGTATGTTGCAATAATTCTTTATTTGAAATGCCCCGTTCATTGCATAATAATACTCTTCATGTGGTCCTCTAGTCACACTGCAATGTGATATGAGGTCCTCAGAAGCTGTGTGCAAGTGGTCCCCAGCGGAGAGCAGATTGAAAACTGGACGTGTCTCTCTGAAGAGACCCAGGGTATTGAAGCTGCAATTTTTTATTTTGGCCAGCAGGTGGCAGGCCAATATAAGAAATGAGCAATTTTGTACCAATATGGATATTTTATAAACATAAGGGTACAGAATTAAATTAAAAAAATACACAGTTTTGTAGTCTCAAACACAAGCTTTAAAATCATTAAAAAAATTAAAAATATATAAAAAAAAGTTTAAATCACCTCCCCCCCCCCCTCTTTCTGTAGAATAAAAACATAAATATATACCGTAAATGACAAGAAATATAAACATCATGGGTATAACCGTGTTCAAAAATGCCCGTACTATAAAAATCTAAAAATACTTTTCCTATACAGCGAATGGCGTAACGGAAAAATGGGTCAAAATGGCTCATTTGCCATTTTTTCATCTCACAAATAAAATGTAATAAAAGGTGATCAAAAATTCACACACTCCAAAGTAAACAATAGACATAACACAAAAAAAAAAGTTATGGAGGCCAGAATATGGTGATGTAAAAAAAAAAAAAAATTAGATATTTTTTTTTTTTAAACTTTATTCATATTTGGTATCGTTGTAATCGTACTGGCCAAGAGAATAAAGGGCACAGGTCAGTTTTGCCACAAAGGGAACACCGTAGGGACAAAACCCATCAAACGGTGGAGGAAATGCGTTTTTTTTTTCTCCAATTCCACACCAGTTGGAATTTTTATCCTGCATCCCACTACATCGTATGCCATATTAAATGTTGGCATTAGAAAGTACAACTTGTCCCGCAAAAAATAAGCCCTCATACGGCTATGTGAACGGAAAAATAAAAAAGTTGTGGCTCAAGGAAGAAAAATGAAAATGTAAAAAATTAAAAAACCTCCGGTATCCTAAGGGTTAACAAAAAAATTTACTTTGGCCATTCTTACGGTTGATAAAAATTGACTGCGTTTATTATACCAGTTACTAACAGCAGATGGCACTATATGATAACGGAAATGTATGTTGAGCCCCACCATGTCCATAAGCTTTTAGGTTCTTCTACAAATGGCCTCTTTTAGATTCCTGAGGTGGGAATCCTCTTTCTGGCCACGTTTTCTTGTATGATTTTTGTGGAAGTAGAATTTAGTACAATATTAATGCAAAATTATGTAAAATAGGGAATCGCCTATCAAATACTGGAGCATCGGTTATCTGGCATCATAGATGGCGCTCTGTATTTACACCCAGCATGTCTATACGGCATGTTAGGATCAGCCCACCTCCATCTTCATACGGTGCACGAAACGCAGGGCTGGTTCCTTGAGATAACGGGCAAAAACGTAAAAGTGTTTAGTAACATAGTACATAAGGCTGGAAAAAGACATCTGTCCATACAGTTCGGCCTGTTATCCTGCAAGTTGATCCAGAGGAAGGCAAAAAAACCCTGTGAGGTAGAAGCCAATTTTCCTAATTTTAGGGGGGGGAAGGGAATTCCTTCCCGACTCCAATCAGGCAATCAGAATAACTCCATGGATCACCGACCCCTCTCTAGTAGCTATAGCCTGTAATATTATTACACTCCAGAAATACATCCAGGCCCCTCTTGAATTCCTTTATTGTACTCACCATCACCACCTCCTCAGGCAGAGAGCTCCATAGTCTCACTGCTCTTACCGTAAAGAATCCTCTTCTATGTTTGTGTACAAACCTTCTTTCCTCCAGACGCAGAGGGCGTCCCCTCGTCACCGTCACAGTCCTGGGGATAAATAGATGATGGGAGAGATCTCTGTACTGACCCCTGATATATTTATACATAGTAATTAGATCTCCCCTCAGTCGTCTTTTTTCTAAAGTGAATAACCCTAATTTTGATAATCATTTAGGGTAATATATTCCACCCATTCCAGTTATTACTTTAGTTGCCCTCCTCTGAACCTTCTCCAGCTCTGCTATGTCTGCTTTGTTTACAGGAGCCCAGAACTGTACACAGTACTCCATGTGCGGTCTGACCAGTGATTTGTAAAGTGGTAGGACTATGTTCTTATCACGGGAATCTATGCCCCTTTTGATGCAACCCATTATCTTATTGGCCTTGGCAGCAGCTGCCTGACACTGGTTTTTGCAGCTTAGTTTGCTGTTCACTAAAATTCCTAGGCCCCTTTCCATGTCAGTGTTGCCGAGTGTTTTACCATTTAGTATGTACGGGTGACTTGCATTATTCCTTCCCATGTGCATAACCTTACATTTGTCAGTGTTAAACCCCATCTGCCACTTATCTGCCCAAGCCTCCAATCTATCCAGATCCCTCTTTAGCAGTATACTGTTATCTGTAGTATATATACAGTATACTGTCCTCTGTAGTATATATACAGTATACTGTCCTCTGTAGTATATATACAGTATACTGTCCTCTGTAGTATATATACAGTATACTGTCCTCTGTAGTATATATACAGTATACTGTCCTCTGTAGTATATATACACAGTATACTGTCCTCTTCCGTGTCAATTACTTTACACAGTTTAGTGTCATCTGCAAAAAATGATATTTTACTATTCAAGCCTTCTACCAGATCATTAATAAATATATTGAAGAGAATAGGGCCCAATACTGACCCCTGAGTTACCCCACTAGTGACAGTGACCCAATCTGAGTATGTACCATTAATAACCACCCTCTGTTTTCTATCACTGAGCCAGTTACTTACCCACTTACAGACGTTTTCCCCCAGTCCGAGCATTCTCATTTTATATACTAACCTTTTATGTGGTACAGTGTCAAATGCTTTGGAGAAGTCCAGATATACGACATCCATTGATTCGCCGCTGTCAAGTCTAGAACTTACCTCCTCATAGAAACTGATTAAATTAGTCTGACATGACCGATCCCTCACGAAGCCATGCTGATATGGCGTTATTTGCTTATTTCCGTTGAGATGCTCTAACATAGCATCTCTCAGAAAACCTTCAAACAGTTTACCCACAACAGATGTTAAACTTACCGGCCTATAGTTTCCAGGCTCTGTTTTTGGACCCTTTTTGAATATTGGCACCACATTTGCTATGTGCCAATCCTGTGGAACACTCCGTCAGTATAGAATCTGCAAATATAAAAAATCTGGCTATGACATTACTTAATTCCCTTAGGATACGGGGGTGTATGCCATCTGGTCCTGGCAATTTGTCTATTTTAATCTTTTTAAGACGCCGCTGTACTTCTTCCTGGGTCAGACAGGACACTTTTAACTGAGAATTAACTTTTACATTCTGCATTTCATCTGACAGTTTTTCTTCAGTGAATACAAAAATATTAATTAGCTTTGCTTTCTCCTCTCCGCACCCCCCCTCATTACTCTGTAGAGGGCCAACACCTTATACTATTTCTATAATTGAAAAACATTTTAGGGTTAGTTTTACTTTCTTTGGCAATTAATCTCTCGGTCTCTAGTTTGGCTGCTTTTATTTCCCAGGTGTCCCCCGACCTGCACGTCTGTTGTTCTGTCAGGCCTATTGGTTAATACTAAGTCCAGTATGGCCATCCCTCTAGTCGGGTCCTGAACCAGTTGGGTAAGGTAACTGTCTTTGGTTATTGCCAAGAACCGGTTTCCTTTTGAGATGTACAGGTTTCAGTTTCCCAGTCTATATCTGGGTAGTTGAAGTCCCCCATAATAATAACCTCATTATGATTTGCCGCCTCGTCTATCTCGTTTAGTATCAGATTTTCTGTGGAATCTGGTATATTAGGTGGTTTATAATAAACTCCTATTAGTAATTTATTATTGTTTTTGCCTCCGTGTATTTCTACCCACAGTGACTCCACATGTTCATGTCCCTCACTTATATCTTCACGGACTGTCGGCTTTAGACAGGACTTTACATAAAGGCAGACCCCTCCCCTCCCCCTCTCCGGTTTTAATGATCCTTTCTAAACAGACTGTAACCCATGTTAACCGCCCAGTCATAGCTATCATCCAGCCATGTCTCAGTTATTCCCACTGTCATAGCTATCATCCAGCCATGCCTCAGTTATTCCCACTATGTCATAGCTATCATCCAGCCATGCCTCAGTTATTCCCACTATGTCATAGCTATCATCCAGCCGTGTCTGTTATTCCCACTGTCATAGCTATCATCCAGCCATGTCTCAGTTATTCCCACTGTCATAGCTATCATCCAGCCATGTCTCGGTTACTCCCACTGTCATAGCTATCATCCAGCCATGTCTCGGTTATTCCCACTGTCATAGCTATCATCCAGCCATGTCTCGGTTACTCCCACTGTCATAGCTATCATCCAGCCATGTCTCGGTTACTCCCACTGTCATAGCTATCATCCAGCCATGTCTCGGTTATTCCCACTGTCATAGCTATCATCCAGCCGTGTCTGTTATCCCCACTGTCATAGCTATCATCCAGCCGTGTCTGTTATCCCCACTGTCATAGCTATCATCCAGCCGTGTCTGTTATCCCCACTGTCATAGCTATCATCCAGTCATGTCTCGGTTATTCCCACTGTCATAGCTATCATCCAGCCATGCCTCAGTTATTCCCACTGTCATAGCTATCATCCAGCCATGCCTCAGTTATCCCCACTGTCATAGCTATCATCCAGCCATGTCTCAGTTATTCCCACTGTCATAGCTATCATCCAGCCATGCCTCAGTTATTCCCACTGTCATAGCTATCATCCAGCCATGCCTCAGTTATTCCCACTGTCATAGCTATCATCCAGCCATGTCTCAGTTATTCCCACTGTCATAGCTATCATCCAGCCATGCCTCAGTTATTCCCACTGTCATAGCTATCATCCAGCCATGCCTCAGTTATTCCCACTGTCATAGCTATCATCCAGCCGTGTCTCAGTCATTCCCACTGTCATAGCTATCATCCAGCCATGTCTCGGTTATTCCCACTATGTCATAGTCCAGAGTGAGATCAGACACTTTCAAGCACATTTCTCCCTTCAAAACCTTCAGAAATGATCCCTGAAAGTATAGTTTTTTTAGCACTTGATATAAAGACTTTTTGTATTTTTTTTTTACATCTCAGAACATACAAAAAGATTAGAAACACATGGTTTACGCGTTTCTGGTGGTCACCAAAAATCCGAAGACGATGTGTTTTTAATCTTTTTCTATGTCCTGAGTGGAAATAGAGACGTTGTAAACGCTAAACGCTTTCCCGTGTTTGGTCTCTGAAGAAGCACTCCCATCTTGTAACGCGATGGCGTATCTCTAGGGTCTGACTTTATGACCCCCGCCGTTCCTGTGACTGACGGGGGATAGAACACTTGGGTAGTACTGCACCCTCTGCACAGCAGCGCCCCCTGCTGGGCAGGGAAAAACGCTAGCACCAGTGGCCACTTTATTTCTGGCATCCCTGGGGGTCCCCGAGGTTGGACCCGACCAGTCATAAAGTGATGACCTATCCCAGCGATACCTTGCGAGATGGAAATACCCTTTTTAGGATCCATACATGCTCTTATCAACAGAGGTAGTTGCGTGTTTTTTATTTTATTTCTTTTTTGCTTCTCCCCGTCTACAAGCAGGTAGGTGTCCTTGGCCTTCCATAGGTTTCCTCACACCCTGGCACCTCTGAGGCATGAGGTGACCATCACACTGGGTACGGCTGGCACCCCATCACATTCAGTGACATGGCCGCTGTCAGTCTATGCTGTGGAATGTGAGTGAGCCTCGCATATTTTGGAGAGGCACGGCTGGGGACATGTAGGAACACACCTGTGCCTCCGCGAGCCGGCAGCTGCTCAGTACGGCTAGAACCGCTGCCTGACTTCTGACAGACTTCTCATCCTTCCTGGACGGGCGCCACTTACCCCCGGGTCACATAGCTGCCTGCAAATCATTTTTTAAAGCGCCAGCTCACCTGTTTTATCCTCTGTCATCCAGTCTGTGTACACGCTCCATGATATTGGGAGGAGGGGCACTTCTTCTTTTTTTTAAGACTGCACCTGTCTGTATTGGGCGCTTCACCAGCCTGGCCTTGGCTGCAGATGGATTATTGGTCTGGGGCCACTGTCTGCAGCTGCTACATCATGGCCGTCGCTGTGAGTCCCCAGGAAACGCAGCGTAACCGCCTCTCAGCACTTGTGAATCAGAATAGGACCACAGCACTCCTCCACTGGCGCCTTTTATGGGTGCACGTCCCAGGTGGATTCCTTCCACCGCAGAAATCTGTAGACAACACGCCAAAGGAACGATTTCAAAAACTCTGCTTTTATTCATTCAAATTTCAACACCAGTGGAACATTTTTTTACAACGTTTCGGGCCCAATTTTGGTGCCCTTCTTCAGGCTGTGTCTGAGGGAGTTCGGATTCACAAAGCTCCACAAAAAATGGTGTGAATCCACCCTGATTCATTCCTGCCTTAGTTTTGGAGTTTCCACAGGATGCGCTATAAGTGTCTGATAGATGGGCTTTCTACCTCTATAATGGGGGTCCATCTGACTCCTACAGAAGTGATTGGAGAGGATCATGGTCGTGTGCGGCCCCCTCTTCACTCATTCTCCACGGATGCTGCGCCCATCAAACCAGGCAGTCTGGGGGACCACCGCTCTGGAGATAGATCCAAGTCCCATAGAACCTGCATATATCAGACATTTTACGTATCTGGTAGAAATTGCCCCTTTAGGCCCCCTGCACACGATCAGGATTGCGTGCGGATTTACTGCGCGGATTTGCGTGCGGAAAATCCGCACCGTAGGTCATGTACATTGTATTCTATGAGAATTTGAAATTCTCAATGCACACGATGCGGATTTTTTCTGCGCGGATTTTGACCTGCAGTGCGGATTTTAAAATCCGCGACATGTCAATAAATTTTATTTTTCCTGACCGGATTTTCTTCATTCACTTAGTGAAATCCGCATGCGGAAAATCCGCACCAATTAATGCGGATTGACCGCACAGATTTGCCTGCGAACACCTGCTTCTCCGCACATAAATCCTGAACGTGTGCATGTACCCTTAAAGTCCGTGTACTTCACATTGCTGTGTGCATGGACCTAGTTCTGCAGCACACGGAGTTCCTAGATCTCTGTATACAGACATGGAGGATGTCGAACTCTCGCTGCAGATCCCCACAGTCCCTGAAATCAAGCTTCAGCGGTTCTGGGAATCGGTTAGTTCATTAATGATGGAGGTCACGTGACTGCTGCAGCCAGTCACTGGCCGCAGCAGTGACCTGTCACCCATGCAGTACATCACTGCGTCAGTGACCTTTGACAACAGAGAGACCCGGGACCTGCAGAGGTGGCCGTGGGACAATGGAGCCAGCAGCGGGGACCGTTTTGTGATGTTTGTTTTTAAAAAAAAATAAAAAATATTTAGAGTTGCACAACCCCTTTAAGACGGTGATGGGACTCATTGGTCAATTGACACCACTGAAAGGTTTGATCAAGAGCCATGATGGTTTCTTGGAAGCAGGAAGCGTTACTCCAAAAAGGTGCTAAAACGTTGCCCTTTTTTGGGCACCCCAAGGCATAGTTATAGGGCATCTGTCAACAGTTTTGTACCTATGACACAGGCTGACCTGTTACATGTGCGCTTGGCAGCTGAAGGCATCTGTGTTGGTCCCATGTTCATATGTGTCCGCATTGCTGAGAAAAATGATGTTTTATTATATGCAAATGAGCCTCTAGGAGCAACGGGGGCGTTGCTGTGACACCTAGAGGCTCATTTGCATATAATAAAACATCATTTTTCTTAGTAATGTGGACACATATGAACATGGGACCAACACAGATGCCTTCAGCTGCCAAGTGCAGATGTAACAGGTCAGCCAGTGTCATAGGGACAAAACTGCTGACAGGTTCCCTTTAAGTCATGCCCCTTTCTGACAAGCCACTCCCACTGGTTGACCAAGGCATAAAAGGTTAGAAAATGTCTAAAACACTTGATGAATGTGAAGAAAAGCATGTAAGCCAGGTTTTTGGTGTAGATTGCGCTACAAACTGGCTCCTTGTCAATATTCGATCTGTACCAATGAGTTAATTTGTGGAATGTTCCTTTAAATGTACATATATGGCTGTTACATCTTCTGTTGATCTTGTATCGCTCCTTGTGCTCCATTCACAGCCAAAACTACGTTCATGTCTTAACAATAGTTATTTTTTGGTACTTTATGCCATATTGTGAATGAAGACTGGAGGTACAGGCTCATCATGGGACTCCGTGACAGTCACTCAATAATCTCTATTTCTTCTCCTTCACATCCTCACCAAGAAATTAGAGATATGGGAAGTTGGGCATACGTGTCCTCTCTCAGCCTGCTTTTTTAGTGCTCCAATGCAATGAAAAAAATTTAAAATCTTACCTTTTTGTGAACACATCTCACGTGCAGTCCTATGCAAGTACAGGAATGCAGGCTACAAACCGGCCTTGTGTATACGTGTGATGATCCCCTCCATCCGTCCCCTTTCCTACAGACGGTGGAGGACATTAATATGCGGGATCAGACTACAGGTTTGTTTGTAGTCTGTTACCATGGAGAGACATAGGTCTGTATTGAAGCTGCGTACCCAGGGGATTTTAATAAGCTTATTTGAAAAGGTTCTTTATTTGGTATCTTAAGTGCACTTGAACAATTATAACAGATGACCGGTGGGGGGGATGGGTGCTGGACCCTCACCGATCTCATATTAATTACCTATCCTGTATCTGAGTCATGAGAAAATCCCCTTTTAAATATTCATTTTACTTGCAAGTTCTAGAGAGTCGTCAGCGTAACAAAACGCCTCTTCCAGTAATTTTCTTGGTGTGTTGCACAGGTGACTGCGGAGACCATGTGGTGGTGAAGAACACCAGACACATCGCCTTCTCTGGAAATAAATGGGAACAGAAGGTTTATTCTTCACATACGGGGTAAGTGACGAGTGAGGATCTCCAGACATACAACTGGTCGCCACCAAATGGGTCGTCTGGGTTTTGCAGATGAGACCCTACAACGCTCAAGAACAAGGAGCCCTTGTTCCCCACTCTGTGTGGAGGAGGCCACACCAGATCATTCGCTCCTAGAGAGAAATGCCAGACACGTTTTCAGGATTAGTAAAATCGCTAAGATTATGTCATATACCAAGGTCCTTAAAGGGGTTTTCAGGTACCCCAAAAGTTTTATAGAATAGAAGGCCGGACTTGCCTTAAGATAAATAAATAAGCCTTATTCACCTGCAAACCCCCTCAGTGCCACCACTGTGTAAGTCCTGGCAGTCTTTGTTTGCAGCGATGACATCACCAACTACTACTTCATCGGTCACGTGAGGTAGTTGGGTGGGCGTCATTTCTGCAGCGCTGCTCTCCGTACAGCAATGATGTACCTTACTACTTCACATGACCCCAGAGGCCATTGGGTGGCTGCAGGGATCACGTGGCTTCAGTACCAGGGGCATTGGAATGGCATGGGAAATGGAAGGTGAGCAAAGGCCTGGTTTTTTTTTTTTTTCATTTTTTTAGCTTGGATTGGCTGGGGCTCCAACACCCCGCACCCATGCTGATCAGCTGGTCCTGGGTAGCTTGGATTGGCGGGGGCTCCAACACCTTACACCAATCAGCTGTTTGGGAGTAGCTCGGGCAACCACAGTAAAGAAGCGCTGCAGTGACCAGCTCTGTCCACTACACAAAGGATAGAGGTGTGTAGTCGGTGTCGAAGCTACCCAGGAACAGCTGATTAGCGTGGGTGCCGAGTGTTGGAGCCCCACCTATACAAGGCATAGGTGATAACTTGTTAAATCCTGGCAAACCTCCTTAAAGAGGACCTTTCACCGATTATGACACTGTACTAAGTATACAGACATGTAGAGCGGCGCCCGGGGATCTCACTGCACTTACTATTATCCCCGGGCACCGCTCCGTTCTCCTGCTATGCCCTCCGGTATCTCCAGTCACAAAGTTATGGTAGGCGGAGTCTGCCCTTGTTCTGCTCTAGCGCTGGCCAATCGCATTGCAGAGCTCACAGCCTGGGAGAAAATAACCTACCAGGCTGTGAGCTCTGCGCTGCGATTGGCCAGCGCTAGAGCAGAACAAGGGCAGGCTCCGCCTACCATAACTTAGTGACTGAAATCTCCGCCTACTATAACTTAGTGAGCGGAGATACCGGAGGGCTTAGCGGGAGAACGGAGCGGCGCCCAGGGATAATAGTAAGTGCAGTGAGATCCCCGGGCGCCGCTCTCCATGTCTGTATACTTAGTTCACATTGTCATAATCGGTGAAAGGTCCTCTTTAACGACCCATCCTAAGGATGTCCGATCGGCAGGTGTCTGTCATCTCCAACACCTGCCCATTGACTGATCATGAGTAGCTCAAGCGCCAGAATTACACCGCTCCGCCCATTGTGTAGTGATCGTAGCTGGTTACTGTGATGCCAGAGCCTTTACCGAACAGCTAATCTCCATGGGTGTGGGGGGGGTTGGACCCACTCCGATCTGAGAACCCTTTTAGGACTCATGCACTCGGCCATATTTGTGCATAAAAGGTATATTTAGTGCCAGGGACCAATTCACCAAATTCCACGATATCTGTGTCGGCGAAAGGACGTTGCTGTGGGGATGACGACTTGGGCCCAGGCAATGCTGACAGAAACCAGAAGGGGGCAGTATTGAATAAAAGTAAACCCCACAAACAGTATCTTGTGCAGTGAATTGTTGCTTGACATGATCAGGGTCTTCATGGAGATTGATGGCCATTTATCTTCTCTTGTTCCGTTCTTCTCAGGTATCCTGGAGGCTTCAGACAAGTCACAGCAGCTACTCTCCACCGCAAGGATCCCACCGCTGTGAGTATTCAATACTCTTCTGTTTCCTAATGGAGTGGAATATCCCGGCCAGTGTGAACACACAGATTACAGCTCCAAAGCTAATGCTGGCGTTTAAAGGGATTCTCCAATTCAGAAAACCTATTTGGTTATTATGGCTTGAGAGGGGGTCGTCCGTTCAGAATCCTCATCACTGGAATGGAGATTGATTACATAGAACATCTCGCGTTCTGGAGGACCCGTCCTGTATTACATGGGGAATTTATTAAGACCGATGCGTCATAAGAAGTGCACCAGAGTAAGATGCCTCAGACATTGGTAGCATATTACTGGAAATGCCACCAATTTCATGTAGGTGCAGGTCCCATCTCTGGAACCCCGCTTGTGTCTACAGAACGGGATCCCCAAAGTAAACGCAGAACAGCCATGCATGCGTGGCCGCCCTCCATTAATTTCTATGGGATTACTGAAATAGTCAAGCTCTGGCAGTCCCATGGAGGTGAATGGAGCAGTGGTTGCACACAGTACACCCTCCATTCATTTAGACTGGGATTCTGAAAATAGCTGAGCACGTGCTCGGAAAGATATCGCCGTTCATGTACAGTGTGCTGTCATCCACTCTGGAGGCACCATTGTAGAGGTAGGTGCGGGTCCCATACCTTTCTGACATTGCTGCTATATGCCACTAATGTCTGAGATGAGCCAACCCCTTTAAGAGGTGAACCGGAAAAAGCAAATCTATGCCAGGCTGAGCTGGTGAAGGCTTGCACTATAAGGCTGGGGCTACTCTGTGCAACGATCGCCATGTAGCACTGCAGCCATTAATACAAATGGAGGCACACTGTTACTCTCAAGTTGCCCCGACCCCAGAATGGCCATAACCTCCAACACTACTGGATCTTTTGCGATTCATGATCGCGACAGCTTGTGAATTGCATGGCTGCAGTGCTACACGGCGATCTTTCGTCATGCAAGAGGTGTCACGGGCAAGATCACAGTGTAGTCCCAGCCCATTTTGCACCCAGGAAAATTGGTGGAGGCACTAGAGACCCCACCCTACTCCACTAAGCCCTGCTCACTGTTTTAGTAGGTGGCAAGTGCATCCAGAAGAGGTGTATTTTTTTTTGTACAAAAATGTGCAACTATTGTTTTCCCGAAAATGATGTCCGCCAAGGTACGTGACAGAGCAGTGACCACGGTGAAGAGTACTGCATAGCTGGGGCAGGGGAAGTAGGTGGAGGATGTGGTCAGCCTGCCAGTAGTCTGGCACATTTTGGTTGCAGTGAAGAACCTCGTGGGCAGGGTTCAGCGGCTGTGGCCGAGGGTGTGTCTGATGAAAGCTTATTTTGTAAGAATTGGACTCGATGGCAAAACTACGGACTGAAGGAGTGAAAATGTGTAACCTCTACTAGAAGTTGGTTACAACGAAGAGACCTTGGACATCTGAAGATGTCTCTCTCCTGATATGAGAAGGGAAGGGACATTATCTGCCAAGGCTTTGTTTGTCGTGGACAGTGTGACGTCTGAGCATTACTGGGGTGTGCAAAGGATGCTGTGCAGGTGGCTCACTGTGATTCGACACGACAGGTGCACAGGTTCAAAGAAGAACCCCCTGATTCTGATCAATGTAATATAGACTGGATGGAACCGTCACTCAAAACAATCGGATTGCACGTGGAAGTTGAATAAAAATTTATTAAACAATCAACACTATATATTGGATGCACCAAGGTAAAATTCATATAAAAAATATAATAAAAAGCATATATCTCAATGTTAGCCAAGCGAGTGGAGTATTCTTAAGGCACAGAGGTCTGAAGTGCTACGCACAGAGGGCTGCATCCGTGTCCCCCCCAAGTGGGTAGGCTATTGGATCACAGTCGTCCGTGACGGAGCTACACAGAACTTGTTGAATATTGTGCTTGGAATAGTCGCAGGTATTATTCACATATAAATTTCACATAAGCTTAAATGCATGTAAATAAAAACTTGTGCCACCGTATGGGGTAGAGAAAAGGTATTTAAAGGTGAGCTGAGTTCAATTATCCATCACCTATAGTGATCTCAATTTCTGAGTAAACTGGAGGTGGAAAAGTCACTAGTCCAGCACGTCTGATGTCGCCGTGCATATACCGCCTTACGTACAGCGGTTCAGTATGGTTCCACTTGAGTTAATGTTACTCACTGTTTCCCGTGTGAATTCACTCGGTTAGGTCTGCGGGAGGTTTTCTGTCGTGGCGTCCCACGCTTCAGTCTTTCCCCGCTGTATTAGTGTCGGGTCCAGTTGTCTGTGTGGATCCCGTCTGCACTCTCGTGGGAGACCTATGTCAGCTGTTTCACTTACGTGAATTTCACAGCGCTTCTTGGTCTTACGTGAGTAGGTGGATGAACTTTTAGTACATGGCCATGTACCGCTGCGATGGTTCTTTCACAGGTAATACGCCCAGACGCGTTTCGAGATATCTTATCTCTTCCTCAGTGGGTAAGACCTGTGAGCTCTGATCTCGCTTTTTGTATGTTCTCATCTCAATTGGATAATTGGTTTCACCTGTCCCAAAGCTTGTGTGGGAAAATGGGGCCTTGCTTTTCATTGACCTTTACTTTTTCATATGTTGTTTCTACCTAAACCCTCTCTTTCGGTGGCAATTTAGCGATACCTTTCTAATAGTGTCCAGTCTCTCTGTATACATATACGCATACGTGTATTGATTATACAATCGAATATGGGAGATATATATGACTACATAAAATACATACAATCAAATAAAATATATAAAATACATAAAATAAGGATGTGTCAAAAAAGGGACACTTCTTAGTTATATTCATATAGAAGGCAGTATCTTATAATGCAAGGGAATGTTATTATGTCAGCATTGTGTGGTAGATGATTGTACATCTACGTGTCTTATTATACTGGTATCCACAGTATTATCAAAGAGGATTTTGATCCTGAGTGGTGGATATCGATCAAAATCCTCTTTGATAATACTGTGGATACCAGTATAATAAGACACGTAGATGTACAATCATCTACCACACAATGCTGACATAATAACATTCCCTTGCATTATAAGATACTGCCTTCTATATGAATATAACTAAGAAGTGTCCCTTTTTTGACACATCCTTATTTTATGTATTTTATATATTTTATTTGATTGTATGTATTTTATGTAGTCATATATATCTCCCATATTCGATTGTATAATCAATACACGTATGCGTATATGTATACAGAGAGACTGGACACTATTAGAAAGGTATCGCTAAATTGCCACCGAAAGAGAGGGTTTAGGTAGAAACAACATATGAAAAAGTAAAGGTCAATGAAAATCAAGGCCCCATTTTCCCACACAAGCTTTGGGACAGGTGAAACCAATTATCCAATTGAGATGAGAACATACAAAAAGCGAGATCAGAGCTCACAGGTCTTACCCACTGAGGAAGAGATAAGATATCTCGAAACGCGTCTGGGCGTATTACCTGTGAAAGAACCATCGCAGCGGTACATGGCCATGTACTAAAAGTTCATCCACCTACTCACGTAAGACCAAGAAGCGCTGTGAAATTCACGTAAGTGAAACAGCTGACATAGGTCTCCCACGAGAGTGCAGACGGGATCCACACAGACAACTGGACCCGACACTAATACAGCGGGGAAAGACTGAAGCGTGGGACGCCACGACAGAAAACCTCCCGCAGACCTAACCGAGTGAATTCACACGGGAAACAGTGAGTAACATTAACTCAAGTGGAACCATACTGAACCGCTGTACGTAAGGCGGTATATGCACGGCGACATCAGACGTGCTGGACTAGTGACTTTTCCACCTCCAGTTTACTCAGAAATTGAGATCACTATAGGTGATGGATAATTGAACTCAGCTCACCTTTAAATACCTTTTCTCTACCCCATACGGTGGCACAAGTTTTTATTTACATGCATTTAAGCTTATGTGAAATTTATATGTGAATAATACCTGCGACTATTCCAAGCACAATATTCAACAAGTTCTGTGTAGCTCCGTCACGGACGACTGTGATCCAATAGCCTACCCACTTGGGGGGACACGGATGCAGCCCTCTGTGCGTAGCACTTCAGACCTCTGTGCCTTAAGAATACTCCACTCGCTTGGCTAACATTGAGATATATGCTTTTTATTATATTTTTTATATATTTTATATGAATTTTACCTTGGTGCATCCAATATATAGTGTTGATTGTTTAATAAATTTTTATTCAACTTCCACGTGCAATCCGATTGTTTTGAGTGCCGGTTCCATCCAGTCTACATTACTGGGGTGTGTGGCTGCTCTGTCGATACATGGGAGGTCTTCATGAAGCTCTGGAGAGATGGTGCAAAACGAGAATGGAAGGAGAAGAGCCATGAGGAAATAACGTCTGAGCCTGTGTACAAACACAAACTATCCATATGACCACCCTTTAAGGATCTGTCCTAATCCTTCTGACAGGTGCAATTTAAAACCTGCATATTTTCCAGTCTTTAAATACTTTGGCAACAAATTGTGAACATGCCGCACTTTTAACCCCATCACCTCCCGATCGTGATGGGACAAGTGTGGTTTCTTTCTTTTGCTCTATGCCTATTTGATGGTAGGACAGATGTGTCAGTCATACTCCTCAGTGAGGACTTCTTCAGTCTTTCCATCAAGCTGCAGGCTACATCCACTAGCTGAAATAATCATTTAGAGATGGTAATATTTTTCTTCTTGCCTGAGGGATAAATGTTAAAGTGAGGGGCGGTAGATGTTAACAGTTAAGGTTTCACCTGCTACTTAGAGAAAAGACACAGAATAGACTTGGCTCACAGAGTATGGCCGGTCTAGATGTATCCATTCTCCTTCATTCACCTTCACCAATGCATGGTGTCCCAAAGGGGTCCCTGAGAGACTTCAGCAGAAAGTGCTGCCACTTACACATTAGGCATGGCAAAATGATGTCCAAAGATGGCAGTCACAGCTAGATTATAGAATTATTGCCTCTACACCAAGTCTGTTTGAGGTGAGAATGGGAGTGGTAATAACATAGGGAACCAACGCTCTTATGCTGATGTCTCCCCAAACAGTGTCTCTCCAGCTGTATACTGTATTATAGGTCCATTTTTGTACATAGGGGGCAGTATTATAGTAGTTACAGTGGGATGCGAATGTTTGGGCAACCTTGTTAATCGTCATGATTTTCCTGTATAAATCGTTGGTTGTTACGATATAAAATGTCAGTTAGATATATCATATAGGAGACACACACTGTGATATCTGAGAAGTGAAATGAAGTTTATTGGATTTGCAGAAAGTGTGCTATAATTGTTTAAACAAAATTAGGCAGGTGCAAAAATTTGGGCACCACAAAAAAAGAAATGAAATCAATATTTAGTAGATCCTCCTTTTGCAGAAATTACAGCCTCTAAACGCTTCCTGTAGGTTCCAATGAGGGTCTGGATTCTGGTTGAAGGTATTTTGGACCATTCCTCTTTACAAAACATCTTTAGTTCATTCAGGTTTGATGGCTTCCGAGCATGGACAGCTCTCTTTAAGTCACACCACAGATTTCCAATTATATTCAGGTCTGGGGACTGAGATGGCCATTCCAGAACGTTGTACTTGTTCCTCTGCATAAATGCCTTAGTGGATTTGGAGCAGTGTTTAGGGTCGTTGTCTTGTTGAAAGATCCAGCCCCAGCGCAGCTTCAGCTTTGTCACTGATTCCTGGACATTGGTCTCCAGAATCTGCTGATACTGAGTGGAATCCATGGTCCCTCAACTTTGACAAGATTCCCCGTCCCTGCACTAGCCACACAGCCCCACAGCATGATGGAACCACCACCATATTTTACTGTAGGTAGCAGGTGTTTTTCTTGGAATGCTGTGTTCTTTTTCTTCCATGCATAACGCCCCTTGCTATGGCCAAATAACTCAATTTTAGTTTCATCAGTCCACAGCACCTTATTCCAAAATGAAGCTGGCTTGTCCATATGTGCTTTAGCCCACCTCAAGCGGCACTGTTTGTGCTGTGGGCGGAGAAAAGGCTTCCTCTGCATCACTCTCACATACAGCATATCCTTGTGTAAAGTGCGCCAAATGGTTGGACGATGCACAGTGACTCCATCTGCAGCAAGATGATGTTGTAGGTCTTTGGTGCTGGTCTGTGGGTTGACTCTGACTGTTCTCACCATTCGTCGCTTCTGTCTCTCCGAGATGTTTCTTGGTCGGCCACTTCGAGCCTTAACTTGACCTGAGCCTGTGGTCTTCCATTTCCTCAATGTGTTCCTAACTGTGGAAACAGACAGCGGAAATCTCTGAGACAGCTTTCTGTGTCCTTCCCCCTAAACCATGATGGTGAACAATCTTTGTCTTCAGGTCATTTTGAGAGTTGTTTTGAGACCCCCATGTCGCTACTCTTCAGAGAAAATTAAAAGAGGAGGGAAACTTACAATTGACCCCCTTAAATACTCTTTCTCATAATGTATATTCTTTCTCCCACTGTATATTCTTGTACATAGAGGCAGTATTATAGTAGTTATATTCTTGTACATAGGAGCAGTATTATAGTAGTTATATTCTTGTATATAGGAGCAGTATTATAGTAGTTATATTCTTGTACATAGGAGCAGTATTATAGTAGTTATATTCTTGTACATAGGAGCAGTATTATAGTAGTTATATTCTTGTACATAGGAGACAGTATTATAGTAGTTATATTCTTGTACATAGGAGGCAGTATTATAGTAGTTATATTCTTGTACATAGGAGCAGTATTATAGTAGTTATATTCTTGTATATAGGAGCAGTATTATAGCAGTTATATTCTTGTACATAGGAGCAGTATTATAGTAGTTATAGTCTTGTACATAGAGGCAGTATTATAGTAGTTATATTCTTGTACATAGGAGCAGTATTATAGTAGTTATATTCTTGTACATAGAGGCAGTATTATAGTAGTTATATTCTTGTACATAGGAGCAGTATTATAGTAGTTATATTCTTGTACATAGGAGGCAGTATTATAGTAGTTATATTCTTGTACATAGGAGGCAGTATTATAGTAGTTATATTCTTGTACATAGGAGCAGTATTATAGTAGTTATATTCTTGTACATAGGAGCAGTATTATAGTAGTTATATTCTTGTACATAGGAGCAGTATTATAGTAGTTATATTCTTGTACATAGGAGCAGTATTATAGTAGTTATATTCTTGTACATAGGAGCAGTATTATAGTAGTTATATTCTTGTACATAGGAGGCAGTATTATAGTAGTTATATTCTTGTACATAGGAGCAGTATTATAGTAGTTATATTCTTGTACATAGGAGCAGTATTATAGTAGTTATATTCTTGTACATAGGAGCAGTATTATAGTAGTTATATTCTTGTACATAGGAGCAGTATTATAGTAGTTATATTCTTGTACATAGGAGGCAGTATTATAGTAGTTATATTCTTGTACATAGGAGGCAGTATTATAGTAGTTATATTCTTGTACATAGGAGCAGTATTATAGTAGTTATATTCTTGTACATAGGAGCAGTATTATAGTAGTTATATTCTTGTACATAGGAGCAGTATTATAGTAGTTATATTCTTGTACATAGGAGCAGTATTATAGTAGTTATATTCTTGTACATAGGAGCAGTATTATAGTAGTTATATTCTTGTACATAGGAGGCAGTATTATAGTAGTTATATTCTTGTACATAGGAGCAGTATTATAGTAGTTATATTCTTGTACATAGGAGCAGTATTATAGTAGTTATATTCTTGTACATAGGAGCAGTATTATAGTAGTTATATTCTTGTACATAGGAGCAGTATTATAGTAGTTATATTCTTGTACATAGGAGCAGTATTATAGTAGTTATATTCTTGTACATAGGAGCAGTATTATAGTAGTTATATTCTTGTACATAGGAGCAGTATTATAGTAGTTATATTCTTGTACATAGGAGCAGTATTATAGTAGTTATATTCTTGTACATAGGAGGCAGTATTATAGTAGTTATATTCTTGTACATAGGAGCAGTATTATAGTAGTTATATTCTTGTACATAGGAGCAGTATTATAGTAGTTATATTCTTGTACATAGGAGCAGTATTATAGTAGTTATATTCTTGTACATAGGAGCAGTATTATAGTAGTTATATTCTTGTACATAGGAGCAGTATTATAGTAGTTATATTCTTGTACATAGGAGCAGTATTATAGTAGTTATATTCTTGTACATAGGAGCAGTATTATAGTAGTTATATTCTTGTACATAGGAGCAGTATTATAGTAGTTATATTCTTGTACATAGGAGCAGTATTATAGTAGTTATATTCTTGTACATAGGAGCAGTATTATAGTAGTTATATTCTTGTACATAGGAGGCAGTATTATAGTAGTTATATTCTTGTACATAGGAGCAGTATTATAGTAGTTATATTCTTGTACATAGGAGCAGTATTATAGTAGTTATATTCTTGTACATAGGAGGCAGTATTATAGTAGTTATATTCTTGTACATAGGAGCAGTATTATAGTAGTTATATTCTTGTACATAGGAGGCAGTATTATAGTAGTTATATTCTTAATCAAATTTCTTTTTATTGAAGAAAACGCAAATAGTCATGTGACAATTCAATCACTTAAATACCAGGCGCAGCTGGACAAATGCTTATTCACTAAGCGCATGAATTCAAGTGCAGTGGCGACATGACTCAATAACACATTAACATGTGCATAAAAGTAATTAATACGGAAAAGTAAAGACAAGACATGGGAAGAGGTGAGGGGAAAGGAGGTAAGGGGGGGGGGGGTAATAGATGTCTATCATATGCTTCGTGTGAATCTAGAAGTTACGATAAAGCTTCCAAGGGGACCATGTTTTGATAAACTTTGCTCTAGAGTGAGTCTCCCAGTGTGCAAGCTCCTCAAACCGGTAAAGCTGATCCACCTTCTCGGTCCACATCAAGAGGGATGGAGGAGAATCATTTCTCCATAACAATGGAATCAATAGGCGAGCTGCTGTTATAAGCATAGTCGGTAGATTTAACCTTGAGGGGGTCAGCGTGTCATTAGGACACCATAACATTAGGAGCTTTGCGTCTAATCTAACCTGGTTTTTACAGATCTTATTTATAATAGTTTCGATCTCTATCCAGAAAGGCCGGATCTTTTCACAATTCCACCATATATGAGAAAGAGAACCAACATCTCCTCCGCACCTCCAGCAACGGTCGGGGATATCAGAATTGATCTTATGTAGATATTCTGGTGTTTTATACCATCTTGTGAGCAATTTGTATGAGTTAGCTTGTATCTTAATGCAACGGTTGAATCCGTGTGAGTGTGTGAGGATAAAAGCTTTCTCAGGTTCTGACAAAGTTATGGATAACTCCTTCTCCCAAGCTAAGAGAAACCACAGATCTGGAGGGGCGGAGGAGAGCAGCTCCTTGTATAATGTGGAGAGAGGCTTCCGCGGGCGTTGGCCTACTGAAATCTTCCCCTCCATCCATGAGGGATCATTTGTGGGCCGTGGGACCTTTTCAATAAGCTTTAGGTCCTTTTTAAAGGCCATAACTGCCAAAAAGGAAGCCTTTTGGACCTTTGGAAGAGCGAAAACATCACTCCAATTTAAAGCACCAGACTCAGATATAATGTCTTGTAACCTTAAGCTAGATAGTAGGGCCCAAATTCCTGATGGTGCAGTGGTGGCGGGATGAATATGGGCCTGAAGCAGGTGCAGGGGGATATTCATACTAGGGAACTTAAGAACTGACGCCTGATATAGTTTGGACCACTCCAACAGTAAGCCCTTCCACAAAGGCGAGGCATAAATGTTATTAGCAGTACTTTTCCGCAAACCCCATAAGACCAGTTTATCTTTATAGGTGAGCATATCACACTCCAATTGGGAGACAAGATTGAGAGGGCGCCAGGAGAGGAGGCTTAGAGCTCTGCTTATCATTGCCGCTTTATAGTAAAGGTATATGTCTGGCAGGCCAAAACCTCCCAATCTTTTCTCCCGAGTGAGGGTGGTGTATGCTATTCTGGGGGGCTTACCCGACCATACAAATGCTGAGAAGATTCTGCGGACCTCCACAAAGAAGGAATGGGGTAGCCAAATTGGTAGTGTTTGAATGAAGTAAAGTAGTCTAGGGACAATGAAGGCTTTAATATAATTCTTCCTTCCAATCCATGAAATGAACGGGAGTTTTAGGGATTGCAGGTGTGCTCTAATAGATCTAAGTAAAGGGGCCTGGTTAAGCTCGTAAAGGTCCTCTGGATTCGCTGATATATGGGTGCCCAAAAATGGGATTGACTTGGGGGCCCACGTAAATGCCGTGGAGCGTTTGATCATTTCTATGGAAGTGGCTGAGCAGGAAATATTTAGGGCCTGTGACTTACCATAATTGATCTTGAAATTAGAGACCAAACCATATTCCTCAAAAAGAGCTTGGAGCCTGGGAAATGAGGTCGTGGGATTGGACGTGATGACTAAGAGATCATCTGCAAAGGCAGCTGTCATATGGGTATGAGATCCCAAGGTAATCCCTTGTATGTCCGGATCTTGCCTAATTTTAGCCAGCAGTGTCTCCATAACAATAACAAAAAGGGCCGGTGATAGTGGGCAGCCTTGCCTCGTCCCATTGGTAATGGGGAAAGTTGGAGAGAGTGTGCCATTGATCCGAATCCTGGCAGAGGGGAGCGAATAGAGTGAGAAGATGGACTGGATGAACTGGTCCGGAAGGCCAAATTTTGACAGTGCCCGAAACATAAAATGCCAGTTGATCCTGTCAAAGGCCTTCTCTGCATCTGTACTGAGAAGGGCTAGCGGTATAGAATTCCGCCGAGCATGCGTAATTAAGTGTATGATGCGAACCGTGTTTTCACTCCCCTGTCTGCCAGAGACGAATCCTACCTGCTCCTTATTGATAATGTCAGGGAGAACCGACTGGATCCTATGGGCCAAAATCTTAGCCCACCATTTCACATCAGTGTTCAAAAGCGAAATAGGGCGGTAGCTCCCGCAGTTTAGGGGGTCCTTATTTTCTTTGTGAATTACTGTGATATGGGCCGATAGCGATTGTGGGGGGAGGGAACCTCCTTGGAGTAAGTAATTACAAAGGATGTTAAAGTGTGGGATCAGGATGTGCTTAAAGGTTTTGTAGTAGGAGATGGTAAAGCCATCAGGGCCTGGGCTTTTCCCGGAAGGTATGGAGGAGAGGACCTTGCTGATTTCAGAATCCGTGATGGGGGACAAGAGTTGGGCCGACTGTGATGGAGTGATAGTAGGCAGCTGGAGGGAGGAGAGGAATTTCTCAGTTGCTTCCCCTATTTGGGCTGGCGAGAGTTGGTTTGGTGGCTCTAAGTTATATAGGTCCCTATAGAAGGCACAAAAGGAATCTGCTATGTCTGGGGTGCTTTTATGTAGCGTACCTTTGGCATCCTTGACAGCTGCGATAAAGGAATCAGCTTTCTGTTTTTTAACTAAGGCTGACATTAGCCTATTCCCTTTATCTCCATGGGCATATGACCGAAATTTGGCACGTAAAAGTAGTTTGGCTGACGTGACATTCAGCAAATTCTTAAGCTTTGTGCGAGCCTCTGACAGGTCCGAGGCACATCTAAGGGCCTGCGAGTTTTTGTGCGTTATTTCTAGCGCTTGTATCTGGGAGAGGAGGGTCGCTACTGCTTGGTTCCGCTGTTTTTTAATATGAGCCCCTAGAGCTATCAGCTCACCTCTCAGAACTGCCTTGTGGGTCTCCCAAGTGATGGAGGGGGAGGGCGCGTCCGGGCCTAGGGTGTTAAGTGTGAAAAATTCAGTTATGATAGAGGACAATTTAGCGACATGGGAGGGGTCAGAGATAATGGTCTCATTAATACGCCAATTCCATTCCCTCTTTGGGAGGTCCTGCAGAGAAACACTCAGAAATACAGGGGCATGGTCAGATAGGGTGATGTTCCCTATGTGGGATCGGATAGCCCTATTTGCATGGGTTTTAGACAGGAATAGATAGTCCAGTCTATGGTAGGAGGATTTAGCGGCTGAATAGAAGGTGTAATCCTTACTAGAGGGGTTCGTGGTGCGCCAAATATCTATTACACCTAACCTATGTAAGGCGAGTTTGAGGCGCCGTAAGCGTACATGTGTAATGGCGGACTTCCCATTTGAGGAATCTATGGAAGGCTCCAGGGTGACATTGAAGTCGCCGCCTAGAATCACCATTCCCTCCTTAAAGGTGGATAACAAGCCAAGGGTCTGAACGAGCCAAGCAACCTGCCCTCTATTGGGAGCATATACAGTTGCCAGGGTAACAGGTGTGTCAGCGATAGTGCCCTTAACAAACAGGTAACGACCCTCAGGGTCCGAGGAGACAGCAGAATGCTTGAAGGGGAGCTGTTTGTGGATCGCTATGCTGACACCCCTGCTAGCCGAACTATACGTGCTATGGAACCATTGGGAAAACCTTTTGGGGGGCAATTTGGGGGTCTTACCCTCTCTGAAGTGGGTTTCCTGGAAGAATGCTATAAACACTTTATCCCTTTGTAAAAGGGCCAGGACTTGGGACCGCTTGCAAGGCTCGTTCATTCCCTGGGCGTTCAGGGAGGATATCACAACGGACGACATTCTAAAATAGAGAAAAAATAATCAGCATCTACATAGACTCTATATGACATCTGACTCCAATGGGGAGGGGGAGACACAAGAGGGAAGGAGGGGAGACAAACGGTTAATGAACACAACAATAGTGCAAACAATTCTTGCAACAGAAGCTCCACTGAGCACCTGACTATAGGGCGACCTTTTCTCATCACGGCTACCAGCCGGGGTCTGTCAGGTGGGGGGTCCCGCAGAACTAAAGAGGGCCAATGACTGACCATCACAAGGGGGAAGGGTGACCCGTAGGTAAAGCCGGGTTAACCCCTGCAAACTAAGGTGAGAGCAGGGAGTGGGAGATGACCAGGCCATGGTAATAATCATAAAAGCCTGGAAGAAGAGGGATCCATTATTAAACAATAAACAGACAATAAGACACATAGTCCCATATACTTAGAGTGGAACTGGAACAGAAAACGCAGAGAACCTATTCACGGTCCTATATTCAGGTCGGAGCTTGAGCAGAATTTTCAGCCCTGGTTTTGGGCCCTTTTCTTGTGCGGACGGAGCGCCATTCACCCGCATGGGGTGGCGGTAAGGGTGGGTCTTCTAGATCCGCCGGCATCCACGAGGGTATATCGATAGGGGTTAACCCCAGCTGGGACCAGCTAGCCTGTAGATCCGATGGTGAGCGGATAGTGATTTGGCGTCCGTTTTTAAGGACCGCAATGCCAAAAGGGTACAGCCATCTGAATGGGGTGGCAGCAGCTTTAAGGGCATCCAGGAGTGGGCGAAGAATACGCCTTTTAGCCAGTGTGGATGGGGCCAGATCTTGGAAAAACAGGATTGGCGTACCTTCATGCTGTAGCTGCTCCGCTTCTCTGCTAGCTCTCATCAGTGCGGCTGTATCGACATAGCTGAGGAGGCCGCAAATTACATCGCGAGGAGGATCTGAAGCTTTCGGTTTGGGCCTAAGCGCACGATGTATGCGCTCGATTATTATCCGATCCGATTTTCCGGCACCCAGGATATTCGCGAAAATTTCGCGAGCAACTTTATCGAGCGCCTCACTGGCAATCGATTCCGGAAGGCCGCGAATCCTCAGGTTCTTCCTGCGGCTGCGGTTCTCCTGGTCTTCAATTCTTAGAAGAGCTTCATTTAGCAGGTCGGTGTGGGATCGGATTACATTGTATGATTTCTCCTCTCTCTGCAGAGCAGCTTCCTGTGTGCTCTCAAGGTCAGACACCCGGCCCCCGATATCTCTGAGGTCTTCCTTTATCTCAGATAAGTCTTTCTTTATAGGGGCTAATGCTGTGTTAAGCACTTCAAGGAGTGCAGCTTTAGTGAAAGATCTCCCCTGTCTGCGCGATTTGCAGGTTGAAGCATCAGAGACACTCCCGGCATCTGAATCCTCCTCCTTGTCAGATAGCTGAGCCGGCGCCATCTTAGGTGTTTCAGCCGACCTGAGCTTCGGCTGTTTTCTTAGATATTGGTCCATATCTGGTTGTCTGGACCGAACTGGTGTGGGATCTGCTTGATCCTTGGATCTATCTTTACCCACTTTGCCCATTAGAGCGGTGCTGTAAGCTGATTTTAGGGGTTAAAACACCGGCAAGGTTGAGGAGCTCAGAAACTAGCAGCCATTCAGCTACACAGCCAGGCTCCGCCCCCCATAGTAGTTATATTCTTGTACATAGGAGGCAGTATTATAGTAGTTATATTCTTGTACATAGGAGGCAGTATTATAATAGTTATATTCTTGTACATAGGAGCAGTATTATAGTAGTTATATTCTTTGTGTATATTTCTCAAATAAAAAGAAATTTGATAGTCATGTAGAGAATCATACATCTTGTGTCCAGACGCAACTGGAAAAGTGCATAATCAGCAAGCACACTATGTGCAAAATGATGGCATACACGACTTCAAATAATAAAGTGACAAAAATGAACAAATATCTGACGAGGGGGGGTTATAACAAGACAAAGGAAGGTGAAACAGGGGGGGATAGAGGGGAGGGGGAGAGTTGGATGTCAATCAACATCTTAAGTCAAGACATGTCTAAACCTAGAATTTGCGGTATAGCTTCCAAGGAGACCATATTTTTACAAAAACTGCTCTAGAGTCGTTTTCCCAGTGGGCTAATTCTTCAAACCGATATAATTGGTCAATTTTTTCCGTCCACATCAAGAACGAAGGGGCTGATTCATTTTTCCATAAAAGAGGGATCAGCAGTCGAGCTGCTGTAATAAGCATGGTTGGTAGGTTATACTTTGAAGGAGTGAGCGTGCTATTTGGGCACCAGAGCAGCAGGAGTTTTGCATCTAATGTAATCTGGATATTACATATCCTGTTTATAGCTGCCCCTACTTCAACCCAGAACGGTTTGATTTTCCCGCAGCTCCACCAAATATGAGACAAAGAGCCAATGTCTCCTCCACACCTCCAGCAGCCGTTTGGGATAGCGGGATTGAGCTTGTGAAGGAATTCCGGCGTCTTATACCATCTTGTAAGTAATTTATAAGAGTTTGCCTGGATTTTAATACAACGATTGAAACCATGTGAGTGTGTGAGGATGAACGCTTTTTCAGGTTCTGACAGAGTCAGAGACAGTTCCTTCTCCCACGCTGCAAGGAACCACAGATCTGGAGGTGCGGAGGAGAGTAACTCCCTGTAGAACGTGGAGAGAGGTTTCTTGGGGCGAAGGGCATTAGCGATTTTCCCTTCCAACCAAGAGGGATCTACCGTGGGCCTGGGCAAAGATTCCAAAAGCGCCAAATCTTTCTTAAAAGCGATACGCGATAGGAAAGAGGCTCCTTGAACCCTCGGGATTTCATATATCTTACTCCAATTTAAGGCACCTGATACAGTAATGATGTCTTTCAGTTTAAAGTTGGCTAGTATAGCCCAAATTCCTGTTGCATCAGAGGTGGCCGGGTGTACATACGCCTGCAGCAGATCTAAGGGGAGACTCAAGCTTGGGAACCTAAGGGTAGAGGACCCATATAGTTTGGTCCATTCCAGTAACAGACCCTTCCATAGTGGCGAGGTGAACTTATTATTAGCAGTACATTTGCGTAAGCCCCAAAGAACTAACTTGTCCCTATATGAGAGCAGATAACACTCCAGTCGGGAGACGAGGCCGAGAGGGCGCCAGGCGATGAGGCTCAAAGCTCTGTTCAGCATCGATGCTTTGTAGTAAAGGTATATGTCGGGTAGGCCGAAGCCTCCCAACCTCCTCTCCCGGGTGAGAGTGGCATAAGCCAGTCTAGGGGACCCTCCAGACCAAACAAAGGTTGAGATGACCCTGCGGACCTCCACAAAGAAGGAATGGGGTAGCCAGATAGGGAGTGTTTGGATGAGGTACAGCAGTCTGGGGACAATAAAAGCTTTAATGAAGTTCTTCCGCCCAATCCAAGAGATAAACGGAAGTTTTAGAGCTTGTAAGTGTGATCTAATGGATTTCAGCAGAGGTACATAATTTAACTCGAAAAGATCTTCTGGTTTTGCTGAGATATGTGTACCCAGAAAAGGGATTGAAAAAGCAGCGATACCTTTAAGCGTATCCACTGTAGCGGAAGGGCAAGAAATATTCAGGGCCTGTGACTTAGTATAATTGATCTTAAAATTTGAGACTGCTCCATATTCCTCAAAAAGGGCCTGAAGTCTGGGGAAGGAAGTTAGAGGGTTGGACGTTATGACCAAAAGGTCGTCTGCAAAAGCAGCCGTCAGATGGGTATGTGACCCCAAGGTGATCCCCCTAATGTCCGGATCTTGCCGGATCCTGGCCAGCAGGGTCTCCATGACAATAACAAAGAGGGCAGGTGAGAGTGGGCACCCCTGCCTCGTCCCATTAGTAATGGGAAAAGCTGGAGAGAGTGTTCCATTAATCCGTATTCTGGCAGAGGGGAGCGAATAGAGTGAGAAAATGGATTGGATGAACTGGTCCGGAAGGCCAAACTTCGACAGTGCTCGAGACATGAATTGCCAACTGATCCTGTCAAAGGCCTTCTCTGCGTCTGTACTGAGAAGAGCTAAGGGTATTGATTGCTGACGAGCATGCGTGATCAATTGTATGACACGGACCGTATTTTCGCTTCCCTGCCTGCCAGAGACTATCCCCACCTGCTCCTCGTTGATAATGCCAGGGAGAACCGACTGAATTCGTTGAGCCAAGATTTTGGCCCACCATTTCACATCTGTGTTTAGGAGCGAAATAGGGCGGTAACTCCCGCAATTTAGGGGATCCTTATTTTCCTTGTGGATTACCGTGATATGGGCTGAAAGCGATTGGGGAGGGAGGGAACCCCCTTGGAGTAAGTAGTTACATAAGGTATTAAAATGGGGAATTAGGGTCTGCTTAAAGGATTTGTAGTAAAGGATGGTAAAACCATCAGGGCCTGGGCTTTTCCCTGAGGGTATGGAGGAGAGAACTTTACAAATTTCATCGTCTGTGATAGGAGACAGGAGCTGGGCTGACTGAGCTGGGGTAATAGTAGGTAACCGGAGGGAGGAGAGGAATCTCTCTGTCGCTTCACCTAATTGAGCTGGTGACATGTGATCTGGTGTCCTAAGGTTGTATAGGTCCCTATAGAAGGCGCAGAAGGTCTTAACTATGTCTGGGGTCCCTTTATGAAGGACGCCTTTGTCATCTTTAACTGCCGCAATAAAGGAGTCAGTTCTTTGTTTCTTCACTAAAGCGGACATCAGTCTATTCCCTTTATCTCCGTGCGCATACGAACGGAATTTAGCTCTAAGTAAAAGCTTAGCTGAGGTGACGGTTAGCAGGTTCTTGAGCTTAGTACGGGCTTCTGAAAGCTCTGAGGCACAACTAAGGGCCTGGGAGGATTTGTGCGTTAGCTCTAGAGCCTGAATCTGGGAGAGAAGTGTCGCCACAGCCTGATTCCGTTGTTTTTTAATATGTGCACCTAAAGCTATTAGTTCGCCTCTCAGGACCGCCTTATGGGTTTCCCAAATAATAGCAGGGGAGGGAGCGTCAGGGCCTGTAGTATTAGATGTGAAGAAATCCTTTATGATAGAAGATAATTTAGCAGCATGGGAGGGGTCTGAGATAATAGTCTCATTAATGCGCCAATTCCATTCCCTCTTTGGGAGGTCCCGCAGGGACATGTTCAGAAATACCGGAGCATGGTCAGACAGGGTGATGTTCCCTATGTGGGAATTGATGACTCTGTTAGCCCAGGATTTGGATAAGAATAAATAGTCTAATCTATGGTAAGATAGTTTAGCAGCTGGATAAAAGGAAAAATCCCTACCAGTAGGGTTTGTGGTGCGCCAGATATCTAGAACTCCTAACCTCTGCAGGGCTAACTTAAGGCGCCGCAAACGGGTATGTGTGATGGCAGACTTCCCATTAGAAGCGTCTAGTGCAGGATCAAGGGTAGCATTAAAATCGCCTCCTAGAATAACCATTCCCTCCTTAAAGGAGGATAGTAGGCCAAGGGTCTGAACGAGCCAAGCAACCTGCCCTCTGTTGGGAGCATATACAGTTGCCAGGGTAACAGGAGTGTCAGCAATAGTGCCCTTAACAAACAGGTAACGACCCTCAGGGTCTGCAGATACGGCAGAATGCTTAAAGGGGAGCTGCTTGTGGATCGCTATGCTGACACCCCTGCTAGCCGAACTATACGTGCTGTGGAACCACTGAGAAAACCGTTTGGGGGGCAATTTGGGGGTCTTACCCTCTCGGAAGTGGGTTTCCTGAAAGAACGCTATAGACACTTTATCCCTCTGTAAAAGGGCCAGGATTTGGGACCGTTTGCAAGGCTCGTTCATTCCCCGGGCGTTAAAGGAAGAAATCACAATAGACGACATTCTAAAATAGAAAGCGGACAATCAGCAATTGAATATGCAATACATGACATATATGACATCTGATGGTGGATGAGGGGGGGGGGAGGGGAGACACAAGAGGTAAGGAGGGGAGAGAACAAATACGACATTAAATAATAGCACAGATATATTCTGCATATAAAGCTCTACTGAGCACCTGACAACACGACCCTTTCTCATTTCGGCTACCAGCCGGGGTCTGTCAGGTGGGGGGTCCCGCAGAGCTACAGAAGGCCAAATACTGGCCATCTCACAAGGAAAAGGGGGTAACCCAAAGGTAAAACCGGGTGAACCCTTGCATATTAGAAAGAAGAGCAAGGAACAGGCAAGGTACAGAACCTCATTTGTATCAGACCATAACTGCACTCTGAGACAGTATATTCCGCAACAGGCGGCCATGACTGGCCTGAAATCAGGCCGAGAGCCCTCAGGGAACAGGCAAGGTACAGAACCTCTATTGAATCATACCATGACTGCACTCTGAGACATTATACTCCGCAACAGGCGGCCATGACTGGCCTGAAATCAGGCCGAGAGCCCTCAGGGAACAGGTAAGGTACAGAACCTTACAGCAATCAAACTAGAACTGCAGACTCAGACATTATTTTCCGCAACAAGCGGACATGACACCTCATAATCAGGCCTAAAGCCCTCCGAGGACATAAAAGCATCTGCCAACTTCACCCTCATGCAGTCAGTCCCAGGAACTTCGCTTGAAACAGGAACAGAATAGACAGCTCCTCACACAACTTCTGTGCTCAGGTAGGAGGGTGAGCAGACTTTTCAGCCCGAGCCCTGGGAGACCTTTTATTGTAGACAGGGCGCCATTCAGCCGCCTGGGGTGGCGGGAGAGGTGGGTCCTCCATGTCGGCCGGCATCCACGACGGGATTTCAATCGGGCTTAATCCCAGCTGAGCCCAGCTGGTATGTAGATCCTTCGGCGATCTGATAGAAATCTGGCGTCCGTTTTTGAGGACCGCAATCCCAAACGGGTAAAGCCACCGAAACGGGGTAGCTGCGGCTCTGAGGGCATCCAGGAGCGGCTTGAGGATACGCCGTTTAGCCAGTGTGGAGGGGGCCAGATCCTGGAAAAACATAATCGGCGTACCTCCATACTGCAGCTGCTCCGCTTCTCTTCCTGCTCTCATAATCGCTGCGGTGTCGATAAAACTAAGGAGGCCGCAGATGACATCCCGTGGGGGATCTGTATTCTTCGGCTTAGGCCTCAGCACCCGGTGAATCCTCTCGATTATTACACGGCCCGCTCTCTCAGGCCCCAGCAGGTCAGCGAATATCTCCTGCGCCACTTTCTCCAGCGCTTCACTGGCGAAGGATTCTGGGAGCCCGCGAATCCTGAGATTCCTCCTGCGGCTCCGATTCTCCTGGTCCTCGACCCTCAGGAGCGCTTCATTGAGCAGGTCAGTGTGGAGGCTGATCGCCTTGTAGGTCTTTTCCTCTCTCTGAAGAGCCGCCTCCTGCGCGCCCTCCAGGTCTGACACCCAGTGACCCATGCTCCGGAGGTCTTCTTTGATCTCTGTAAGATCTTGCTTGATCGGGGCTAAAGCTGAGTTCAGCACCTCCAATAGTGCCGCTTTTGTAAATGAGCCCCTCTGCCTCCTCGATTTACAGGTGGACACATCGGAAACACTCCCGCCGTCAGTGTCTTCCTCCATGTCAGATGCCTGGGCCGGAGCGGGCGCCATCTTGGGAGTCTCAGCCGACCGCAGGTTTGCATGTTTTTTAAGGAATTGATTTATTTCGGGCTGTCTAGATTTCACAGGAGTAGGATCCGCTTGGTCCTTGGATCGATCCTTGCCCGTTCTGCCCATCAAAGCAGTGCTGTTAGCTTATTATAAGGGTAAATACACCGGTAAGGATGAGGAGCTCAGCAACGTGCAGCCATCCAGCTATAGTAGTTATATTCTTGTACATAGGAGCAGTATTATAGTAGTTATATTCTTGTACATAGGAGCAGTATTATAGTAGTTATATTCTTGTACATAGGAGCAGTATTATAGTAGTTATATTCTTGTACATAGGAGGCAGTATTATAGTAGTTATATTCTTGTACATAGGAGCAGTATTATAGTAGTTATATTCTTGTACATAGGAGCAGTATTATAGTAGTTACATTCTTGTACATAGGAGGCAGTATTATAGTAGTTATATTCTTGTACATAGGAGCAGTATTATAGTAGTTATATTCTTGTACATAGGAGCAGTATTATAGTAGTTACATTCTTGTACATAGGAGGCAGTATTATAGTAGTTATATTCTTGTACATAGGAGCAGTATTATAGTAGTTATATTCTTGTACATAGGAGGCAGTATTATAGTAGTTATATTCTTGTACATAGGAGGCAGTATTATAGTAGTTATATTCTTGTACATAGGAGCAGTATTATAGTAGTTATATTCTTGTACATAGGAGCAGTATTATAGTAATTATATTCTTGTACATAGATGCAGTATTATAGTAGTTATATTCTTGTACATAGTGATGTAAACAGGGCCTAAATATTATATTAATCTGCTTAATCCCTTCATGACATCTGCCTTACATTTACTCATCAGGGGAGCCGATGGAAAGATCGAGACTACTACAGCCTTAGTTCCTAGTAGGCCTGAAAATGTCAGAGCTCCATAGGAACATAACTCCTATAGACTGCAATGTTAATTCATTGCAGTATATGGGGCAGGCGATCTTACAATCGCTTGTTGGAGTTCCCTAAGGGGATTTAAAATAAATGTAAGGGGAAAAAAAGTTTAAAAAAAATATATATTTTTTTTATAAATGTAAACTATAAAAACTCCAAAATGCTCATACAATTTAAATATAAACTTATTTATCCTGTACGGCGAACGGAATGACAGGTAATAAAATCACAATGGTCATACACAGATCACCCAGCAAAAAAATGTGGTGTTTTTTATTTTTATTTTTTTGTATTAAAACACAAGAAAAGCTATATACTGTACTGTAAATGTGGTTTTGATGTAATTGTTATGACTCGGAGAATCAAGGGAACAGTTCATTTCCATTGCATAGTGAGCGCTATGAAAATAACTGTGATGCAAGTGTGTCTTATCAATTCCACCCCATTTGAATTATTTTTTCCAGCCTCCGACTACATTGTATGCAATATTAAATAGTTACATTTTCCTCCACCACAAACAAGCCCTTAGGCTACTTTCACACTAGCGTTTTTCTTTTCCGGCATAGAGTTCCGTCCTAGGGGCTCTATACCAGAAAAGAACTGATCAGGCATATCCCCATGCATTCTGAATGGAGAGTAATCTGTTCAGTTTGCATCAGGACGTCTTCAGTTCAGTCGTTTTGACTGATCAGGCAAAAGAGAAAACCGTAGCATGCTACGGTTTTATCTCCGGCCAGAAAAACTGAACACTTGCCTGAACGCCGGATCCGGCATTTTTTCCCATAGGGAAGTATTAGTGCCGGATCCGGCATTCAGAATACCGGAATGCCGGATCCATCGTTCCGTTATGCGCATGCGCAGACTGTAAAAAAGGTGAAAAAAAATAAATGCCGGATCCGTTTTGCCGGATGACACCGGAAAGACGGATCCGGCATTTCAATGCATTTTTTCGACTGATCAGGCATTTTTAAGACTGATCAGGATCCTGATCAGTCTTACTAATGCCATCAGTTAGCATACATTTTGCCTGATCCGGCAGGCAGTTCCGGCGACGGAACTGCTTGGCGCATCTCTCTGCCGCAAGTGTGAAAGTAGCCTTATACGGCTATGTGAACTGAAAGATAAAAAATGTATGGTATCGGTAAAGTAGAGGAGATTAAAAAACGTAAATGGAAAATGGTTGTGTCCTCAAAGGGGTTACTAATATGTGCTAAATAAATCTGATATTTGTAGTCTTCTCTCACCTTGCAGTTTTCAAACATTACCACTAGATGGCAGTAGAACTTTACATTTTACCTTCTAGTAGCTGACGTTTGCTCGTTAGCGCCTTATTCTACCCGTCGCTGTGTCAGTCATTGGAATGTCTGCTGTGATGCGCCCCATGGATGCATTGTCCACCTGGACAGCATCCATAACACTCTCCTGGGCTGTAGCCGACATGAGGTCATCTTCTAGCTGCAGCCATGGATGTAATCCAAGATCACGGAAAATTTGACCTGATTGTACGTGAGCACAGACAGAAGTAGAGGGAACCAGGATGGTTCTTCATTTTGCAGACGGGTTTGAAGAAGCCAATAAAATAAAGTTGTCTGACGGCGCAGTTCACGTTTCAGTCTTTAGTGCAGATGGTATACAGCTACGGAAAAACAATGTAAGGCAGGTAATAGGAGAATAGTAAAGGGGTCGTCCCATGAAAAATATTCTACAGTATTCAAACCTGCCCCTGGATCTGAATACTTTTGTAATTACATCAAATTAAATTCATTATAGCTATTTCGTTTTTCAATAAAATGTATCTGTACAGCGCCACCTGCTGTTTGCTCTTTTTCTGATTTCTCTGTCCTGCCCACTGAGATGGCCGCACACGCTCAGTTCCATCCTTTCACTGCCAACAGCTGCAGTAGAAAGGCCATGCCCCCCAAGAGTGCACGCCCCGCTAAGCTTCTAGCAGAGCAATGAATGGGGGTCCAGGTGAGGCACAGGACTGGTTCTAAGTTTCTTAGAAAGAGACTGTTGCGTACTATATGATATCCGATTTAACATTTTTAGCGTTACTCATGGCATAACCCCATAAAAAGGATTTTCCTGCTATACAGGGTATCGCACCACGTGAATGTGGCTGGCTTAAGTTCCTTGCGTAGCCACGTGACCTCCAGTGCCGCCGTATTGGGAATTATAAGTCTATACCTGATGTAGCGCCACCATTTATTCTTGAGATCGTTGAAGATGGTCAGACCCCCACCAGCCATAAGGTGCTGGCATGTTGCCCGACTGCTGGAAGCGGACTAATCTTGCGGAGAGTGAAGGGGTCGCAGCTGTAAAGTGTTTTTTGTTTTACCTGCACAGCAGCGCTCATGCAAGAAACTGCAGCGCAACCCCATTCATTTATTTGCATCCAGAACTCCGTATCCAAATGAATGGCCGACCGTGTAATATATGTATTCTAAACTATCTAATAAATACAGTGTCTCTCCCAGCTCTGGCCTGGAATATTTCTATGGGGTATGAAAGGGAATCCAGGGCCTAAAGCAGAAATTCCAGCACTAGTCATGTTGTGTATAATCGCATTCCTCCCTTCTAGGTGTGTTTTAATCTCCCATGACAGACAGCCCTCAGCTGGGTTGTAATCTTCCATGTCAGCCGGGCTCCCGAAGGTGTGGCATGCCCGTCTTCACCGGATCTCCCATGCCAGCATGGCACGTCTGTGAATATTTTGGAATTATATATTGTGCCGCAAATTCTGTCAAGAAATATGATTCCAGCACAACACATAAATAGGTCTTCAGAGGACAAGCGAGCAGCCTGCAGTATCTATAAATTACCTACAATAGAACAAGAAGTTGGTGACAGACTAGTATCAGACTACACAAGCATTGTTTGTAGTCTGTTTCCATGGAGACACATAGGTCTGTATGGGAGCTGTAGAGACAAAATGATATATTTAAAAAAACTTTTTTTTTTTTTACTGTTCATGCACTGGAGCAGTACAAAATGCAGGGTCATTTATCCATTTTCGTATATGTTCAGTGTGACCAGAACGGAGACGGGCAGTGATGTTCTAAAAGATCCTGTTTTCTCGTCACGGACAACCCCCTTTAATATGGAAGACAGAGCCCACCCGCTAACGGCTGATTATGCTGAGAGAATACATGGCCATTCAGGAAATGGTCATGGGTGCCCCGAGGTTGTCAGATAGAGAGACGCTACTTGTTATCTACTCTCGCCCATAAGGAGAGTCCCAAGAGGTCCCCCCTCTACGACATCCATGGAGGACCCCCTTTCCCCATGACGTCTACGTGTCCCAACAGGAATAGAGCATCACGTGTACCCTTCCTGTCAAACTGGCGTTGGTTGTGCACCCCGGTGTTTATGCAGTTGACCCTATGCTGTCCAGCTGAATGTGATAAATGTTGTAATATATCATTTTCATATGACACAGGCTATCCGTGTAGAATGCAGAGGAGCAGCTCCGCCGACCATATGTCCTTTATCTTTCAGATCGTGAGGCTGGCCGTGTATGGTATGTTACCGAAAAACCTGCTTCGGAGAACCATGATGGAGAGGCTGCATATATTTCCTGAAGAGGTGAGTGGGGTGTCATTAATACAGCTGGATACGTACATGGGGAGAGACCGGAGGAGAACCGCCCGGCAGACGCTTCTCCCCAAACCTGACGCAGAATGTCAGCGAGCCTAGATTGCCGTAGCGTGTTAGGGTAGGTTCACACTGGCAGAGAAAAGCCTGCTGCCTAGCCGGATACTACCATTCGCTGCCGCACCTCATTTATTATGATGGGATCAAAAAACGTTGCAGGCATTTATGCCGGAAAACGGTCGGACCGCCACCGGATCCCATTATAATCAATGGGGTCCAGCTGTAAACGGCAGTATCCGGCAAAGCCAGATCCGGTGAGCTCCAGTAGGCTGTTCTCTGCCGGAACCATTTAACCTACCTACACAGTTTAATAGGTCAGGACAGCATGAACATGCCTGCAGGCTCCCTATAGACAGTCTGCAGTAAGCTCCCCCTAGTGGTGGCTGCAGACAGCCAAAAATGGGTCAGTTAACTACTTCTCTGCTAGAGATTGGATGCTCCGACTGCAATATAAATCTTCTATAAAACGTAATCGGCACAGAATCGGGGAACTTCAAACAAATGACGTTCAAAAACCGACAATCCCTGGACTATAGAACATACAGATGTACGTCACTAGCTGGGGGTGACTAACTCTCTAATCAGTGGCTGCAGATTAGTAGCATTGTCTGAGAGTCCGGGGCGGTCTGAAATTCACTTCTTGGCTCAACCCATGGCTGAAGCTGCTTCTCTGTTCCTCCCCCATTCTTTACATTGCAGCTCTGCCTGTGTAGATGGGATGCTACTTAGAAAGATCTTGCTTTGAGGTCCTGGAACCATAAATGTCACTTTAGACCTGTAAGCATTTCTTCAGGGCTTGGCTTTACACTCCCTTGCGAGGATTACCTCCTTGACATAGGGAGCAATCATCCATGACAAACTGGCATAGGCCCTACTGAGCAGATGTGGACGAATGGGCGCAAATTCCCACAGACACGCTGCAAAATCCAGTGAAAATCCTCCCCAAGAAGAGGAAAGGGCAACTCCATATCCACAGCCCTGTTTGTGGAGAGGACTATCCTGCAAAGCTAATCTACAGTGATGGTCAGGGGTCCGCACACGTTTGGCCACGTAGTGTACGAGTCAAAGGGCCGTGCATGACGCAGGGATTCTCTCTCTCTCACGTTTATTGCAAGCTCCATTCAGATGAATCAAACAGTTGCAGCAAATCTGGCATGTGTGAATATGCACATAATCCTCCCTGCCCCCATATCATTACATTACTAGTCCCCATGGTGCGGCAAGAATCGAAAATCCTGAAAATCCCCGGACATGCTGCGTCTTGTTCTGCTGTGAACTTTGCTCTAGTCACTGCTAATCCCACCACATCTTCATACCCCCCCACCCCCCCCACCCCTACAGCAGTTACTTATTAGCGCCGACCCCTCAGGACCCGCAGTCTTCTATTACTACAGAGTGCATCCTGTGATTAGGCTGGGGCTACATGACGACATGCGAGGTGCAGTGGCTGCTGGGGGTCCCTCATGTAATAAGCGCTGCATGATATAACACACAACACATATAGGACTTCACTGCAATCCTATGTGATATTCATATTAATCTAGCCGTGTCCGTCTCACTAGGGGGCAACTTCCTATAGATTGGCCCAAATAATTTGCTGTCCATCCTCTGCCTTAGGGCTCATGCACACAAATGTCCGTTTTTTGGGGGGGGTTTTTGCGGACCATATGTGTAACTATTAATTTCAAGTTACTCCGTGTGCATTCTGATTCCGTATGTCTGTGTTTCCGTTCCGCAAAAAAAAATAGAACATGTCCTATTATTGTCCGCACTACGGACTGTTCTATTAGGGGCCAGCTGTTCCTTTCCGCAAAGTACGGAATACCATCCGTATTTTTGGCGGACCGCAAAATACATACGGTCGCGTGCATGAGCCTTTAGAGCAGGCCTCCTCACACTGCGGCCTTCCAGCTGTTGCAAAACTACAACTCCCAGCATGCCCGAACAGCCTACAGCAGGGCATTGTGGGAGTTGTAGTTTTACAACAGCTGGAGGGCCGCAGGTTGAGGATGCCTGCTTTTTTAGAGTATATTCACACACAGAGGATACATATGGATTTGTCACCCAGGTTTGCATGCGGACGCTCCGCAGCATATTACAGTCCCAGCACAATGAGTTTTAAATTATTTTTTTTATTTTTTATTATAATTTAATTTAATTTTTTTAATGATCGGTGGAGGTCCGACACCCGGGACCCCCGCCGATTAGCAGTTTGAGAAGGCAGCGGCGCTCCTGTGAGCGCTGTGGCCTTCTTTCTGCTTTTCTTAGGCCAAGTGCCAACACTTTCATCAGTCATATGGCCTCGAATGAGCTGCAATACTGAGCGCAGCCACTGCACAATGGACGGCGCTGTGCTTGCTCCGGTGCTCACAGGAGAGGCAGTGCCTTCTCAACACAGCAGATTGGCGGGGATCCCAGGTGTCAGACCCCCTACCGATCACATACTGATGATCTATCCAGAGGATAGGTCATCTCTAAAAAAAAAAAAAAAATCTTGGAAAACCCTTTTAAGAAATCTCATCCACACAATGTGCAATGAGCCTGCAGTAAGCGTGTTAAGCCTGTATCTGGTTCATGCTGCGGATTTCACCCCTTTGTAATGTATATCCGCTGCAAATCTGCAGCCAAACGCTCATGTAATGCATCCAGATTTTGCTGTGGAAACGCTCCGAAAATTTTACCCCATGTGTGGCCAGAGGATCTTTGTGCCTTGATGGGGGTCCGTCGTGTTGTAAGTCATGATCCCACTTCTTTTTCTGGAAGATTTAATCATAGCATGCTCCCACCCCATAGGGACGATTTATCACTAGTATGCGCTGTCACTTTGATGGGACCCCGACTGATCCTGAGAACCAATGGCGGGCAGTGCGGGTTCACTGGTTTTCCCTGCATGGCGGCACCGCAACCACCTAAACGGGGCCAGCTCCACTACCCGTTACAGTGTGTGACCGGAGCACTACTGTGCAGGGAAGGCTTAGAAGGGTACCCCAAGTATATGACGGCGTATCCAAGTGCTGTTGGGCAAACTAAGAGACCCCCACAACTCTGCAAAACCGCATAGTGGCTGTAGTCATCATCGACCACAGGTTTGAAGGCTGTGATCAGAATGATCTCCGATCTCGACACTTGCAGCAGGATGTCACCTGTGTACTACAGTATACAAGGGTACGATCTGGAGCAAAACTACATCAAATCCACACCAAAAACTGCAAATAACACATGCAGTTTTGGGTGCGGAAACGCACTGAAATCCACATGGTAGCGATGAAGGGTTTTTCGGGTTTAAGATATTGATGAGCTATGTTCAATTGTCTGTTGCAGGATATTCCAGAAGAAATCTTGAAGAATCTTGTTCTAGAGCTCAAACAGCCCAGAATCATCCCCAGGCGGCTGGACGAGTACTCGCGGGAGGAAGTCGAGGCTTTCCCTAAACTCTGGATCCCGTATGTATCGTGTAGCAAGATCTTTTCCACATTAGGAAAGCAAAGATATTCCAATATATTTTGTGTCACAGAGTTTTCAGGATCTCTGCTTGCTGCCAGTGACTAAAAACATTCCTGGTTAACCTACCGTAGGTTCATTTTACTGTAATTGGTACATTCTGAAAGTCAAGATCAATGTTCATTTTCAGAGGGATCCCAGGAAATCTTGGCAGATCTCATTGGCCGAAAATGGGCTTTATCAGGTTTATGTGGGGGTTCCAGTGTTTTTGACTAGAGAATATTTCTGCATTATGCCCCAATGTAACAGACTAGTGGCAGTGTGAACAAAGTCTTAAAACCTGCCCTGATCTCCCTGTTCACATTGGAGACGATGCTGCAGTTATATTCAGCCTAATCCCTTGTGCAGCAGTTACACCAGGCCCTGCTGCTTGAGGGGTCCCCAAGGCCTCACTGCCACATAAGGCTACTTTCACACCTGCGTTCGGTGCGGATCCGTCTTGTATCTGCACAGACGGACCCGCACCAATAATGCAAACGCTTGTATCCGTTCAGAAAAAAAAAGTCTAAGTCAAAACGGATCCGTCTTGACTCACATTGTAAGTCAGGACGGATCCGTTTGGCTCCGCATAGTCAGACGGTCACCAAAACGCTGCAGGCTTAGTAAAAAACGCAACGGAGACCAAACGCAGCCAAATTGATGCATTCTGAACGGATCCTTATCCATTCAGAATGCATTGGGGCTGAACTAATAAGTTTTGGGCCGCTTGTGAGAGCCCTGAAACGGATCTCACAGAAAAAGTGTAAAAGTAGCCTAAGAAGACGGAAGTATTATAAATGTCGCATGGTAGGTGAGAGGAAGGACAGTGAAGGCATCTGTGTTGGTCCCATGTTCATATGTGCCCGCATTGCAGAGAAAAATGATGTTTTATTATATGCAAATGAGCCTCTACGAGCAACGGGGGCGTTGCCATTACACCTAGAGGCTCAGCTCTCTCTGCAACTGCCGCGCCTTCTCCACTTTGATTGTCAGGGCCATACAGTGAAAATGTCATCATCCATGACCCTGCCAATCAAAGTGCAGAGGACGAGGCAATTGCAGAGAGAGCTGAGCCTCTAGGTGTAATGGCAACGCCCCCGTTGCTCCTAGAGGCTCATTTGCATATAATAAAACATCATTTTTCTCAGCAATGAGGGCACATAGGAACATGGGACCAACACAGATACCTTCAGCTCCCAGTGTCATAGGTACAAATCTGCTGACAGATGCCCTATAAAGTGATGGCACATGGTGATTAGGGATAGGGGAGTCTCCCCTCTGGGATCCCCACGGAGCCTGAGAAGAAGGGCTACAGAGCCGGTACAGGGAAATTCAGTGAAAGGGATGTATTGCTACACCAGCTCTGCAGCCCCTTCATCCCAGAGGTCGGATCCTCCCCGATCATATAGTTATATTTCATCAGATTAAAAGATGGGAACACCCCTTTAAGACATCCAAATCACCTCCAAGCGTCTTCTGTAAATGTGGATTTGCACGTATTGGTTTATGCAGCGCTAAGCCGGTCCCTTTATGTCTCGGAGTCGTGTTTTTGTTCTGGCTCATTGCAAGGTATTTAACTTCTCTGAAAAGCCACCAAAGGCTCCAACGTGCGGAGCTCGGGGGTCACATTGTGCGGATAATCCAACAGAGTAAATGCAGTTTATTCCCCTTTAGATCTCCATTGTCCACGATTCCGGTCTCAGACGTCGTCTCCTTAAGATCTCTTTATATTCTCGCATTTATCCCGCTCTTTTCCTTCTGCGCCTCTGGCTCTGGGGGGGGTTAAAATAGAAATGTGCCGAGCAGAATATCATCAATAGGAACTCATTTCAACCCCCTTTTTTATGGTCCTAAAAATTTCAATGTATGTCGGAGAGCTAAGCGGTGAAAGAATGCTTTGAAGTGAGATGGAAATGACGGGGTCTGCGTGTGCTCGAGTCGGGCGCTCCTCCTGTCGTCTCGATGTACCGGGAAGAAAGTGGAGCCCATTGTCACCCGTCTAATGGACTATTAGTCAAGCTTCAGCTTCACAGTACGTTCAGACTCCTTGGCATGTCACGGGAAAGCTTGGGGTATAATTTGAGCTTGTTTGCATATTTAGGCATTTTGGTATATTTGTGAGATCCATGTTTGCATGTGGTTGGAGTTTGCTTATAATCTGTGCAGACCTTTAGGCACGTCTGAGGGTTTTCCACTGAAACCTTTAGGTCTATGTTCACACGGCGTCTTTTAAGAATGGAAATTTGGTGCAGATTCCATGCCAAAAATTCACTTACAGGCGCACATATTCTTCCTCCCACTGTTCTCCATGTTAGGTCATGGTTTACACCACGGCCATGCCAAGAAACAACATGAATCCATTGAGAACAGTGGCAGCTGCGGAATACGCGCCATATTCTGACTGCAAAAGGCGTGTGAATGAGGCCTTATTGTATATTCTCTACAAGTCCCAGGGATGCATCCTCGCTCTCCATTAAACATGAAACACCCCATGCACACAATTAAGGGAGTTCTAGTGACTAGACCCAAAACAATCACTATTTTAAGAGAATATCTTTGGTATGGTCTATTCGGTGGAGGTTCAAACCCCTGAAGCACCCACAATCCGCTAAATCAGTGGTTCTCAACCTTTCTAAAGCCGTGACCCCTTAATACAGTTCCTCATGTTGTGGTGACCCCCAACCATTACATTTTTTTCCTTGCTACGTCATAACTAATTTTGCTACTGTTATGAATTGTAATGTAAATATCTGATATGTCCCCCCCCCATCATCATCATGTGCCAGTATAAAGCCCCCCCGCCCATCATCATCATGTGCCAGTATAAAGTCGTCGCCCCCCCCCCATCATCATGTGCCAGTATTAAGTCCCCCCCCATCATCATGTGCCAGTATTAAGTCGCCCCCCCATTATCATGTGCCAGTATTAAGTCGCCCCCCCAATCATGTTCCAGTATAAAGTCGCCCTCCCCCAATCATCATCATGTGCCAGTATAAAGTCCCCCCGCCCATCATCATCATGTGCCAGTCAGTATTAAGTCCCCCCCCCCCATCATCATCATGTGCCAGCCAGTATTGAATCCCCCCCCATTTTCATCATGATGTGCCAGCCAGTATGAAGTCCCCCCCCCCCCCCCCCCCATTATCATCATGTGCCAGCCAGTATTAAGTCGTCCCCCCCATCATCATCATCATCATCATCATGTGCCAGTATTGTAATAAAATAAAAAAAACACTTATACTTACCTCCGTGTCAGCGATGCGATGCAGGCCTCTTCTGGCCTGTGTCCCGCGCTGTAAGGCTCAGGCGGCGTGATGACGTCATTGCGCCGGCCTCTGATAGGCTGCCGGCCTAGTGCGCCGGCAGCCTATCAGAGGAAGGGGAGGGGACACACCTCTCCCTCCCCTGCACCGCCGCAGCACAGGCAGATTACGAGGGAGATGAGCGCAATGGAAGTGATGGGCGGCGGGAACGGGGGCATAATAGGAAGCCTCAGGCGACCCCCCGGAAAGGGACGATCGACCCCCAAAGGGGTCGCGACCCCTAGGTTGAGAACCGTTGCGCTAAATGAAGGCGCTCGTTCACTGCCTTGCCCGACACATAGACTGCAACTCCACTCTGGTCACTTGAATGAGGTTCTTGATTGAGGTTATCTGCACCACCAGACACGGCCATCCTCATGCTGCAGTGATGAGGTCGAGACACTCCGGCTGGTGCCACTACCTGTTCATTCGGCGGAGCAGAGGGGGCTTATTCTAGAGCAGTGTGCAATTATGGTGCTCTAGAATAAAAGAGCGGCCAGGGAACAGGACGGCGGCGGCAAGATCAAAAGGAAACCTGGTGACCCAATCAATACTGCGGAACCTCTTTGCAGTCAGCCTGGGAACCTAGAAAAAGATCCCATGGTTGTCCGTGCACAAAACCTGCTTTTAGGGTGCATGTGGCCGTGTCCATATTGCAGTCCACAAACCACGGATCTGCAAACTACGGACACCTCCCATGTGCAGTCTGCATGTTTCTCACTGCTATCACTAGAAATGACTATTCTCCTCCGCAACACAGACAAGAATAAGACCTGTTCTATAATTTGCAGAATGGACATACGAACAGTGCACAGATGACACAATGTCAGATAGGTGCAGGTCCCACCTCTGGCATTCTAGCTCCAGAACGGGATCCCCTCCATTAATTTCTGTTGGAGTGCTGAAAATAGCTGAGCACTGGCTTGGCTCCCTCCAGCAGTCCCATAGAAGTAAACGGAGTGGTGGCCACGCTCGCTTGGCTATTTTCAGAACTCCCATAGAAAAGAATGGAGAGCACACCACGTAAGCTCTCCATCAGTTTTGGGGGCCCGCACCTATCTGACATTGGAGGACATATCCTAGTGATATGCCATCGATGACTGACTAAGATGAGACACCATCGTTAAGCATCTACACGACCGTAATGACCTGATATTAACATAAATGGCATAAAATATCAACAAAAAAAAGCAGAAAATTGCTTTGTACTCGACACAATTATTTTTTTATGTAAATCATAATTTGTGTGTTTGTAAACGGATAAAACAAGACATCGTACTTTGTAATGGAGCTACGGCTGTGACAAAAATCTAAAAATGTCGCTGGTCATTAAGAGCCAAACCATGTGGGTATTAAGGGGTTAATCGCCGTGAGCTGGCACCGTGCAGGTACAGGGTGGTATAATATGATGAAATATCGGTATTTTTCAGCATTGTAGACGCCGTCGGCTCCATGTTAGTAATTCCCAGACGTAAACGGCTAAACCTTTCAGGTCTCGGGCAGCAGCACCTTTCAAGGTCTCTCTTATGGGATTTCTCCAGTCTCTTCTGTGCATCATCCATGATGAGACCTGCCAGTCACCCCAGACGAGGAGAAGAAGCCTCTCCGAGACTGACAATCAGCACATAACATTAGAGGGAACAGGCGAGAGGCGATTACTGTCATTTGGCTGGAAGAGCCCTAATTATGTCATTTCCAGCTTCCCACAAGTGGTTTTACAGCTGTAAATTAGAGCGGGCAATGCTCCTTGTGTCTGGATTAGAAGGAGAGCGGTCCGGCCGTCTGCTGGCCAGAAACTTTGAAGTTCCCCTCCCCATCTACCGTTCTAAACCTGTAATGACCCAGAACCAGATGTAGAAGCTGAAACCGTGATTATTATTTTATTGCCATGTAATCACCTTGGGCAATATGTACTGTGACTGAGCAGGAAGAGATATGCAGTGCCGTATAGAAGGGCAACAGCGTGCGTAACGCTTAATACACGTAATATTATCATCTGCCTCAGAGAGTGGATCCCGCTATGAAGGATCATTGTACAGTAGCAGCCATCATCTGAATGGGCACCATGTAATACCACATTTATCCTGTAGTGGCCACTACAAAAATTTGTTGTACATGAGGGCATGCAGCGATCTCGGGATCGATTGATCAATCCTTCTTTGGAGTGGTTGATTATTGCTCTTGGGACCCATCGGCTAACTGATTGAACCCTCTTAAGACTGATCGATTACTCTTGGAATCGGTTGATCAATCTCTTTTAGGAACGGCTGACAGCTCTTGGGACGAGACCAACCGGTCGATCTTGGATCAAGTGATCAGTCAGATCAACCAGTTACTCCTTAATACAGTCTAATTACTGAAAAGAATTAAATATGTCCTTGGTGCACACGTTACTAATCCTGCAGTCATATTCCTCAGGCTAGGTCATCAATATCAGATCAGTGGGGGTCTGACTCCTGACAACCTCACAGATCAGCTGTGAGCGCTGCAGCCTCTTCCTAGGCCGGTGACGTCCCATTCATTGTTCACATGGTCTATGTGCAGCTCAGTCCTGTTCAAGTGAATGAGGCTGAGCTGCAATACCAAGCACAGCCACTATACAATGTACGGCGCTGTGGTTGGTGAGCTGCGAGAAGGCCTCTTAAAACAGCTAATCGAAGGGGTTGTTGAGAATCAGACCCCCACCAATCTGATACTGATGACCTATCCTAAGAAAAACCCCTTAAAGGGGTTATCCAAGGCTATAAACTGCCCCCCCATATGCCACGCCACTGACACTGTTTCCCGGCGATGCTCCTGGTCCTTGCACAGCCGCTGCTGTTTCTCCCCGTGCGAGGTCGGGGGGAGCAGCCAATGGCAGATCAGTGGCGTAGCCGGCGGGGCACAGGGAGATGAGCGCTTCCATTGTGGAAGCGCTCATCTCCAGTCATCTGTATCGCTGTCTATGATGCGGCAGGGGAGGGAGAGATGTGTCCCTTTCCCTTCCTCTGATAGGCTGCCGGCACTATGCCGGCAGCCTATCGGAAGTCGGCGCAGGCGGCGCGATGACGTCATCGCGCCGCCTGAGCCATACAGCGAGGGACACAGGCCGGAAGAGGCCTGCATCGCATCGCTGACATGGAGGTAAGTATGTGTTGTTTTTTTTATATATACAATACTTTTAGGGCTGTTGATACTGGCACGGGGGGGCTGTTATTGATGCTGGCACGGGGGGGGCTGTTATTGATGCTGGCACGGGGGGGCTGTTATTGATGCTGGCACGGGGGGGCTGTTATTGATGCTGGCACGGGGGGTATGTGGGGGGGCTGTTATTGATGCTGGCACGGGGGGGCTGTTATTGATGCTGGCACGGGGGGGCTGTTATTGATGCTGGCACGGGGGGGGCTGTTATTGATGCTGGCACGGGGGGGGCTGTTATTGATGCTGGCACGGGGGGGCTGTTATTGATGCTGGCACGGGGGGGGCTGTTATTGATGCTGGCACGGGGGGGCTGTTATTGATGCTGGCACGGGGGGGCTGTTATTGATGCTGGCACGGGGGGGGCTGTTATTGATGCTGGCACGGGGGGGCTGTTATTGATGCTGGCACGGGGGGGCTGTTATTACTGGCACATTATTGGGGGCACTATAGGGGCATCTACTGAGGCCACAAAGAAGGGGTATTTTATATGGGGGGCTCTGTACAGTAGAATTTTATACTGGGACACATTATGGTGGGTACTATGAGGAAGGGGCAGAGGAGTACTATGGGGTCATCTACGGGGGGCACTAAGAAGGGGTATTTTATACTTGCAAATTATGAGGGACACTGAGGGCATCTACTGGAGCATTTTATACTGGTACATTATGGGGGGCACTAGGGGGAAGGAGGGTGTGGAGCACTAGGGGGGCATTTACTGGGGGCACTATATAGGGGTATTTATACTGGCACATTATGGGGCACTATGGGGACATTAGCTCAACTGGGGGCATTACAAGGGGGTATTTTTTGCACTGTCACGTTATAAGGAGAATTATTTCTACTGGGGGGCATTATGGTGGGCTTTATTACTCCCCCATGGTATGACCCCCTAGTAGCAGCACCAGCCTCTCCCTGCTCTGCTATCCCTCTGCCCCTTCTCCAAATCCTTATTATGAAATCTTTCTCATTAGGATAAAACAACATCAGCTCCGCCGAGCCCCCGGCCAAAGTGTGGAAGTGGTTCCGAGATCCCCAAGGGCCAAGCCAAGTAACTGTAAGTTTTCATGTGAAATATGTTTGTTATACACATATAGCCTACACTGTGCCACACAATGTACAGTATACCGCTACACTGTGCCACACTGTACAGTATACTTCTACACTGTGCACACAATGTACAGTATACCGCTACACTGTGCCACACAATATACAGTATACCTCTACACTGTGCACACAATATACAGTATACTTCTACACTGTGCCACACAATGTACAGTATACCGCTACACTGTGCCACACAATATACAGTATACCTCTACATCGTGCCACACAATATACAGTATACCTCTACACTGTGCCCCACAATATACAGTATACCGCTACACTGTGCCACACAATATACAGTATACCTCTATACTGTGCCACACAATATACAGTATACCTCTACACTGTGCCACACAATATACAGTATACCTCTACACTGTGCCACACAATATACAGCTATACCTCTACACTGTGCCACACAATATACAGTATACCTCTACATCGTGCCACACAATATACAGTATACCTCTACACGTGCCACACAATATACAGTATACCGCTACACTGTGCCACACAATATACAGTATACCACTACACTGTGCCACACAATATACAGTATACCTCTACACTGTGCCACACAATATACAGTATACCGCTACACTGTGCCACACAATATACAGTATACCACTACACTGTGCCACACAATATAACAGTATGCCTCTACAACTGTGCCACACAATATACAATACCTCTACACTGTGCCAATAAGTATACCTCTACACTGTGCCACACAATATACAGTATACCTCTACACTGTGCCCCACAATATACAGTATACCCCTACACTGTGCCACACAATATACAGTATCCCGTACACTGTGCCACACAATATACAGTATACCGCTACACTGTGGAGTCTGTTCTATAAGCACCATTGTTTTGTGGCGGCGGACAGAAAATAATCTGAAAGTGCCCCTCCCATGACCAGGCTCTGGATCCGCCACTGTGGCAGATGGGCAGGAAGGCTAGCGATGCTAGCGGGTGATGCTAGCGAGGTCTCGTCCCCGTCCCTGCCTGCCATTGGCTGCGCCCCCTGACACCGGGAGAAGCAGCGGTACTGGGATACTTACCCAGTGCGGGGAGTCGGGTAAGTATATTCTTTGTGAGGTGCCCGGCATATGTGGGGGGCAGTTTGTAGCCTTGGATAACCCCTTTAGATCAGGTTTAGAAAGTCTGCGGTTTCTAATTTGCTCTGCTGCATATAAATGGAATCTTTTGTTCTCTGTTGTCGGCCCCTTTGAAGTGAAGGTGTTGTGTTTAACGATCTCGTTAGCAGGAAGTTGAGGGGAATCCCTGTCCCTCATGATCATCACTTTATCTCGCATATCTCCAGATCAGATCCTCCAGACATTTATTTTTATTAAAGTTATATTTGTATTAGATATATTTGTAGAAGATATGTATCTTTACCAATATGGTTATGTCCGACATGGCGATGAGCAGTCCTTCTGTTCTATTACATAAGGCCAGCCCCGAAATCTCTTTGGTGAAGTGAATATCGGAATATTAGGATCGGACTACAGGGTGAAACATAGTCATACAATATAAGATCGGAACATTGTGCTGGTACATCATGGCCGCCAGGGTCGAACTGGCCCACCAGAGGATCCTCTGGTGGGTCCAGGCTCTGACCATAACGGACCGCTAATAAAACAGGGCCCTTAAAGGGGTTCTGTCACCAGATTTAACCCTATTAAGCTAGCTGAGATTAGCGATGTGCTAATGTCAACTAAACCTAACTAGCCTATTCCTACTTGTATCTATGTCCCCGTTACGCCCCAGAAATCTAATTGGCCTCTAGGAGCGGGGGGGGGGGGGGCGCATTGTTCCTGCTCCTAGAGGCTCCGTTCTCCCACCTTTGTCGCCTGCCTCCAAGTCCTGATTGACAGGGCCAGGCAGCTCTCGCATCTGTCTGCCAGCCCTGTGCTCTGGTGAAATCTCGCGCCGTTCAGCATTCGGCGCAGACGCTGTGAGGGAAAGACGCTCGCAGGCTGCCAGCTTCCTCACCACGCCTATGCCGAATGCTGAACGGCCCAAGGGACTTCAGTCTGAGGCTGATGGCCGCATTACAACCTGCAAGTTGCCATTAAGTGCAACTGGCAACACTACATTTGCACAGCCACAAGTCGCCCTGTAGCCCTAGCCTTATGGGAGTCTTATACGTTTCCTGCTACTTCATTCCACGGTCTTGTAGCCGGAATCCCCAATTGCCGACCTGGAGGAATGCTCATGTCACAAGTAGAGGCCTCCAAACAAAAGTGCCCCCTGAGCCTGTAGAGAATTGCGCTGTGTAGACATGCTGCGGTCATTGTGACTGTCCATTGTAGGCGGTGACTGGTTTGTCATTGTCCCGTCTGACCCTGCTGTGCGGGAATCTCCGCTTACATGATGGCGGTTTTCACACCAGGCTCCATGTTTGTTTTCTCACCTGCTTTGTTTGCATTCAGCGCTGGTGACCGTAGGGCTCGTTGTCATCACCACTGATTAGGTTGGTAATTTGTAAAGCTCCCGGGACAGGGTCATGTGTTACTGGTTATATTGATGCGCTGTCTGTTCTTGTATTAACGACACTGTATATAAGTCTATATGGTAACATACGTGGGATTACATGGCAGCCATTTAAATGAATGAGCAACTGTGCAATACATGGTCAGAGCCGCTCTTTGCAGAGGCAGTCCACCTTAATTAATGGAAGGTCTCACGAAGGCGAACCCCTCTGTGATGTCCTAATTAACCCCTGTGTGGTTGTACAATCTCCTGCCACACTGTTCCGTTTCCTGCTTGAAAGCAAGGCAGGTTTATAGGTGGTTGTCCGGGTTCCGATATTGATAACCCATCCTCAGGCTAGGTCATCAATATCAGATCAGCGGGGCTCCGACTTCCGTCACCACCACTGATCAGCTATTTGAAGAGAATGTAGTGCTCCTACCCGCTCTGCGTCCCCTTCATTGTTTACCCGCTCGCCTTCGGCATAGTTCAGTGGAATTACAGCTCCTCCATCCCATTCACGTGAATGGGATGGAGGAGCTGTAATTGCACTGAACGCCGCTGCAATGTGCCCGAGACTGCACATCCTCTTTTATCATTTTGTTTGTCCTATTGTAGAAAATGCAAAAGGATGAGGCTTCTTCTGCAGCCAGTTGTCTTACAGCCAGATAGAGAATACTGAGAAGGAGGGGGCACGACTGATTTCCTGGAGCGCAGAGAATATTTATTTTGTGTATTTTTCAGTTTTAGGCTATTTTCACACCACAGCATGCAGCAATTTGTGTCCAGCCAGTTCTCTAAATGTCTGCCGGAATCTCGTTCGGATCTCTGCCGGACCCATGGGGCTGGCGGACATTTTGGCTGGATCCGGAGAATTCCAGGCTTTTCTCTGCCAGAACACTTTGCCGGAATTTAAACCGGAGATGTGAAAGAAGCCTTAGTTGTACTATGAGATACCATAGGAGCAATGGAAAGGCGGAGATGAAGGATGGAGTTGCTGGGATATTTTTTATTGTTGTACATTTTCTATGTTTAGTGGTACTTTAATACCTGTTCGGTATTAACTACCTATTCTCTGAATATTGGTGGGGCTCTAACACCCAGCACCTCCACCGATCAACTGGTAGCTGGAAATTCATGGGGTGAATCAGCCTGCCCTTCAATACATTTCAGTCTATGGAGGGAGGAGATAACAGGCATCAGCAGCGTCTGGCAGCCGCTTATCTTGAGAGTAAAAGTTAAAAAAATAAAATAAAATGTATCTTCTCTTATATGACCTGTTTTGTGAGATTGTCAGCGTACATGCCATATCTGATGTCTTTCCACCACATGTAGAGTATCTGCTCTTTTTTTCTGTGTATCTACCATGCTAAAATAGAATCTCTTCTTATTTTGCAGATCCACAGACTACCTGCCCCAATAACTCCAGGACACATACCATCGACAAGACCTGTCAAGATTTTTTTATGTTTATATGGATGTTGCATTTTGCAGGACAATAAATCCACTTCGCAACAAGGTTTATGTGATGTCGCCTTTAACCATTTGCACACTGTCATGAGTAACGTTAGTACATTTAAATCTTACCTACGTGTTCAGGTGACTTTTCAGAATAAGCTGCCATATGAGTATACAGTCTCCTGACTGACATAAATCCATCAGAGCTCTGCTGCTTCTGTGTCTGACAGGTTCTCCCTGCTGCTCTCTTCTCTTTACGGATAGCAGCAGAGAGGAGGAGGTTGTGTGCACAGCAGATCAGAGTGTGGAGACAGGGTAAAGCACTCGAGAAGAGCAGGCTGTAGCTAGATGGAAGCGCACACAAGGTATTTTGCAAAGGAAGAATCACACAGTGCACTTCATCCAGCAGGTATTATTGGGAGGGACCCCACCCCACATGAGAAAATTCTTAAATCAGGAGCAGATGGTAAACTGAGTGTCAGGAGGTATGAGAATGAATGAAGATTGCAGATTTACAAATTCTTTTTCCTCAAGGTAATTATGATCACATAATTATCCTTTACAAAGCGCCCTCATGATTACCTATCCCTATTTTTGTACCGTTTCCTTTGGTAGGCCATGTTGGAGAGCACATTTTGTCATCACACATTTGCTCTGCATAGAATGCTTGCAGGTTGATCTTTGGTCCCCTTCAGGCAATACATTTTGGTGCAATTACAATCTCTGAACCCAATGTTAACCCTTTCATGACCAAGGGTCATTGATGCCCCAATGTCCAGGTCAAAATTTACAAATCTGACATGCGTCACTTTATGTGGTAATAGCTTTGGAACACTTTTACTTATCCAAGCCATTCTGAGATTGTTTTCTCGTGACACATTGTACTTCATGACAGTCATAAATTTGAGTCAATATATATCACCTTTATTTATGAAAAAATCCCATATTTACCAAAAAATTGTAAAAATTAGCAATTTTCTAAACTTCAATTTCTCTGCTTCGAAAACAGAAAGTGATACCTCATAAAATATTTATTACATAACATTCCCCATATGTCTACTTTATGTTGGCATGATTTTGGAAATGTTATTTTATTTTTTTAGGACATTACAAGGCTTAGAAGTTTAGAAGCAATTCTTAAATTTTTAAGAAAATGTCCAAAACCCACTTTTTAAGGACTAGTTCAGGTCGGAAGTCACTTTGTGGGGCTTACATAGTGTGTACCCCCATAAATGACCCAATTATGGAAACTACACCTCTCAAGTTACTTAAAACCAATTTTACAAACGTTATTAACCCTTTAGGTGTTCCACAAGAATTAAAGGAAAATGGAGATGAAATTTCTAGATTTCACTTTTTTAGCAGATTTCCTATTTTATTAATTTTTTTTCTTTAACACATTAAGGGTTAACAGCCAAACAAAACTCAATATTTATTACTCTGATTCTGCGGTTCACAGAAACACCCCACATGTGGTCGTAAACTGCTGTACGGGCACACGGCAGGGCGCAGAAGGAAAGGAATGCCATACGGTTTTTGGAAGGCAGATTTTGCTGGATTGGTTTTCTGAACGCCATATGTTTTTTATTTTTCTACCGATCGTCTTGTGCAGGGGCTCATTTTTTGCAGAAAGAGTTGAGGTTTTTATTGGTACCATTTTTGGGTACATAGGATTTTTTGATCATTCATTATTACACTTTATGGGACAAGGTGGCCAAAAATTGGCTGTTTTGGAACAGTTTTTTTTTTTTTTTTAACAGCGTTCATCTGAGGGGTTAGATCATGTGACAGTTTTATAGAGCAGATCGTTACGGACGTGGCAATACCCAATATGTATACCTTTTCTTATTTATTTAAGTTTTACACAATAATAGCATTTCTGAAACCAAAAAAATGATGTTTTAGTGTCTCCATAGTCTGAGAGCCATAGCTTTTTATTTTTTGGGCGATTGTCTTAAATATGGGCTAATTTTTTGCAGGGATTAGGTAACGGTTTGATTGGTACTATTTTGGGGTATATACGCCTTTTTTGATCGCTTGGTGTTGCACTTTTTGTGATGTAAGGTGACAAAAATGGCTTATTTTTTTACACCGTTTTTATTTTTTATGGTGTTTATTGGACGGTGTTGATGATGTGATATATTTATAGAGATGGTCGTTACGGACGCGGTGACACCTAATATGTGTGTTTTTTTTTTTTTTTGTTTTTTTTTTATAGATCACAGAAAAAATGCACCAAACGGATATGCCACTGACTATACTGGCTAGTCATAAATGCAGATATTAAAAGCTGAGACTTTTGCCAATATATTCCTGTCAGGAAGATATCGGAGCCCACATGCACCACGTCACGGCTCTCAGCATGGCAAGGGGTCCTACCACTAAGCTACCTATGGTGTGAACAAGGTCTGAAGGTGATGTAATCCAGCTCACAGCCAAGCTTCCACACAACCGCCTAGCAGAACAACCAGTGCAGTGTGAACAAAGCCAGACTGTAAGCCACACCCATACCAGACCATGTGATGGAGGCTACCAGGTGCAAAGAGTGTTTGAATGCCAAGTGAAGGCACATACACTACATATAAAACAAGACAAAAACACAGAAATATAGTGGCAAATCTGGGGGAGCTGCTCAACCCCCAATGAAAAACACGCTACAGTGTTAGGGGTTGAGCAGCTCCCCCAGATTTGCCACTATATTTCTGTGTTTTTGTCTTGTTTTATATGTAGTGTATGTGCCTTTACCTGGCATTCAAACACTCTCCTTTGCACCTGGTAGCCTCCATCACATGGTCTGATATGGGTGTGGCTTACAGTCTGGCTTTGTTCACATTGCACTAGTTGTCCTGCTAGGCGGTTGTGTGGAAGCTTGGCTGTGAGCTGGATTACATCACCTTCAGACCGTGTTCACACCATAGGTAGCGTAGTGGTAGGACCCCTTGCCATGCTGAGAGCCGTGACGTGGTGCATGTGGGCTCCGATATCTTCCTGACAGGAATATATTGGCAAAAGTCTCAGCTTTTAATATCTGCATTTATGACTAGCCAGTATAGTCAGTGGCATATCCGTTTGGTGCATTTTTTTCTGTGATTTATGATTATATTTTCATCCGCACAATGCTCCGTTTTGTGTAGGATGCCTTTGTGGTGCATGTGGACCGCGCCGACATCCTCCACCGTATGCAAAATATTTTTTGCTGGGGATAGTCGTTTGCTGCGGTCCACATGCGGTGGGACTGCTCCCCCAATGAAAAACACGCTACAGTGTTAGGGGTTGAGCAGCTCCCCCAGATTTGCCACTATATTTCTGTGTTTTTGTCTTGTTTTTTTATAGGAAAAGGAAATTTATTTTTTACATTTTTATTTATTTATTTTTACTTTTATTATTTTCACTTTATTTTTTATTTTTATTTTTTTATCAGTTCCCTCTTGGATCTTGAAGATCCAGTGGGGCTGATGGTTGTACTATACTTTGCAATGCTCTTGCATTGCAAAGTATAATACAATCAGATGCCTGTAGGTGGCAGCACTGGACGCCTATACCATGGCAACCGGACGCCTTTGCAAAGCGTCCGGTTGCCATGGCAACCATCGGGCGCTGCGATCGCAGCAGCCCTGATGGTTGAGAGAGAGGGAGCCCTCTCCCTCTTAACCCTATGGATGCCGCTACTGCGGCATCTATGGGGTTACAGCAGTGTCAGCATAGAGCTGACACACGCTGCTGATGGCGGCGGCTCAGGAATGGAGCCGCCGCCATCACACACAGAAGGGGGACCGCATCGGGGGCAGGGGACGGGGCATCGCTGGAAACTGGGGAGAGGAGAGGAGGGCAGCATTTCATTATTTACAGGAAGGGGCTGCAGGAAGGGGCGGACCGCATCGGGAGGAAGTAGCAGGAGAAGATGATGGACAAGAAGGGGGCGCAGGTCGGGGCAGGAGGGGGCGGACCGCATCGGGGGGGGGGGGCAGGACAAGAACGGGGCACAGATCGGGGGCTTCAAGGGGGCACGGGGGCTTCAGGACACATTACCGATTTCAGGCTCTGATCTGCAGAGCGCAGATCAGAGCCTGAAACCGGCATTTTTTTCACACAGCGATCCGATTAGTTAGTCTGCACAGACTAACCAATCGGATCGATTGCCGGCAAGGGGCCACTCTGATTGGTCCCTTGCCGGCATTACTGCACTGTATGCTGTCCGTGACAGCATACAGGGCAGGGGCAGAAGCTTTAATCCAAGCGCTTTGCAGCGCTTGGATTAAAGAGCTGCCAGAACGTATATATACGTGGTAGCTGCACGGGGTATGTGCAGCTATCACGTATATATACAGATTGCAGTCGTGAAGGGGTTAACAATAGTTACATTCTGCTGGGTGGGTATAGGTTACATGCCAAGGTATATTATTGGCATAAGGGTAACAAGTCAATTTTCCGTTCGTATTCATTTAAAGGGAACACCAAAATTAAGCGTAAAGGGTTAAGAGGTCCAAATTCTGTCCTAGAAGTAGGAAATCAGCAGTACCCATGTGTGCAAGAAGGAAGCTAAGGAGTTAAAGGGGTTCTCTCACTTCAGCAAATAGCATTCATCATGTTGAGGACGTTAATACAAGGCACTTACTAATGTATTGTTATTATCCATATTGCTTCCTTTGCTGGCTGGATTCATTTTTCCATCACTCGTTTCCATGGTTACGACCACTCTGCAATCCATCAGTGGTGGTCGTGCATGTACACTATAGGAAAAAGCGCTGACTTCTCTGGCAGTCAGGACCGCGGGAGCTCACATAGACTTGTGCTTTTTTCTATAGTGTGCAAGCAGGGTGGTCGTAACTATAGAAGCAAGCAATGTGATGAAAAAATGAATCCAGCCAGCAAAGGAGGCAATATGGACAATCACAGTACATTAGTAAGTGCCTTGTATTAACTTTCTCTACACGATAAATGCCATTTGCTGAAGGGAGACAACCCCTTTATGTACGGAGTTGTGAGAGGTTTTGAAGGTAAGCTAGAGATAAGAAGAGGAAAGGAACCAGAAGATCGGGAAATCGTTTCAAATTTAATTTCACTTTCCAGTTTATAAACCTCTTGGAAACTATCCACAGAGCAGGTTAAGAACTTCTGTTTGAAATACTTGTGTCTGCAGCTGGAAGCTAAAAGATGTGAGCTGGATCATCTATATGTAGGAAAAAAGATCTCACCTCTACTATAGGATTTTATTTTTGACATCTGTCGTCTAACTTTTTTTGGCAAAACGATACATTCCAGAAAAAAGTATTTTAATCACATTCACAGTCCTGACTGCTCCGGTGCGGTTGTCTGCCCCCTTCTCATGCTGTGAATTTCTGCTTTCATTGTTTTCTTAAATAAAGTGAGAACTTTTTGCTTCTGGCAAACTTAATAATTCATAATGCAGATAAAGGAGAGGCTTTATGACCTGCCTCTATGGACACGGGGAACTAGGGGGTTTCGAGTGCCTTGGGTCACCGGTATATTGATAAGTCCTTCCATTGCGTATGGGGAAGAAACCTCTTCACAGACAATAACGCAAGAAACGTAGAGAGGAACTTGTAGTGTATATAGGTTTTTATAAATTACATCTTTCTGAGGGCCTCAAGATTGAGGCTGCACTACTGAGAGATGATGATATCATTTAGTTTTCGGTCAGTACGTTGATGTTTTGGAGACCTTGTGGATTCCATTAACCACCTACATCAATATCTACGTTATATGACTCAATGCAGTGTTCACGGAGAAGCAGGACCGAGAAAATCGCCACCGGACACCAGGCGGCTGCTTATCTCCTGGGAGAACAAAAGGTTCAGGCGTTGAAGTTCAGAGCACCCAATCCTTTTTGTCCCGTACACATTATACTGTCGCCCAATAGTCTACGGTGTAAGGGGGTGTACCAACTCTGGCCATAGCCTAAAGCTGGCCATAGATATGAGACAATGATCGGCTGCATTGTGGCTAATCAGTCCTCCGTGGGATCGTTCAACTGTTTTAATAAAAACTGACTCCCTGGTGCTTGAGCTCAATGACTACTGATCGGCTGAATTAAGCTGATCATGCCATTAACATGCAATTACGGCCAAAGTTTTCTAGCACATTTGTAGGCGATCGCAAACTGCTTGTTTATGCTAGTTTTTCAAACGGTATGCTGGAATGGCCAAAATCTGCCATTTGCTCCTATGTGTATGGCCACCTTTATGCACTTGTCCTTAAACAAATGCAGCAGATTGTGGTGGTCAATGATTATATGACCCGAGCAACCAAAATTCAGAGGTGTTTTGCCCGGTTGCTGCGCCAATAATGCTAATTAACGTGTCCGTGTAGCTCTTTGGATCTGAGCAGGATAGTTTATTTCCGTTCATTTAGCGCCATATTAAGTGCATACAAGCTCCCATGAGGCTTTTGAGACAGGAAATCTGTACCGCAAGTCCACAGTGTATGAAACTCTGGGGTGAGGTTACCTTACTATACATCAGCAGCAAGAGTTTACATGTTTTGTAAGCAAAAAAATTTGGGAATTACTGTCCCAACTTAAAGGAACCTGTCACCATGAATATGCAAATTAATCTGCAGGCAGCATGTTATAGAGCAGGAGGAGCTGAGCAGATTGATGTATAGTTTTGTGGGACAAGATTCAGTAAAACCTGTAATTTATACATTGAAATCCCTGCTCCTTCTGAGCTTTGAAGTCCAGGAGGCGGTCCTATCAGTGATTGACAGCTCTCTGTGTATACACAGTAATAGAGGGAAAACTGTCAATCCCTGATAGGACCGCCTCCTTGACTTCAAAGCCCATTATGAGCAAGAATTTCAATGTATAAATTACACGTTGTACTGAATCTTTTCCCACAAAACTATACATCAATGTGCTCAGCTCCTCCTGCTCTACAACCTGCTGCCTGTAGCTCCGATACAGTGTTCAATGTGACAGGTTTCCTTTAAGGCCCCTTTACACTGACAGATGAGACTGACGATTGTTGGAAAGGAGGCGTTCTTTCCTGACAATCGACTGCTCGTCAGTGGAGGAGACCGCTACAATTACATGCAGCGATCTCCTCCACAGTATAGGGAGGAGCGATCACTAATGCCATCGCTTGTCCCCATACAGGATCAGTTTTGCCGGCAGCGGAGACTGTTTAGACACCAAGATCTGCTGCCGGCAAACAATGATTTAGGTGACCGCACTAACGATCCTATTACCAGATGAAAGAGCGTTTTACTGGGGGATGTGCCTAATTTATGACAAGGCCTGCACCTCGTCATAATTTTAGGCATAACCGCCAGCAGTTGGTTTTGTCAACTTTTGATGTAAAGGCAGGGCGTCTTACAGTGGTTTTCCAAGGTCAGAAAAAAGCTCCATAAACAGCGCCACATTTGTCCATGGGTTGTCTCTGGTATTGCAGCTCGACTCAATTAAAATGAACGTGGATGAGCTGAAATACCACACAAAACCTGTGGACAAGTGTGGTGCTATTTTTGGAAGATGCCTTGTTTTCTAATCTTGGAAAACCCCTTTAAGATGGGACATTTGTTGCCTAATTTTTGTTTAGATTTGGTGAAAGACATTTCATCCTACAGGAGAGGCTCCGTATACAGCCCTGGATCCCTGTTTTCAATATGGGAACAATTACCTGGGTGGCAATCTGACCACGGCCCTACACAAAGTCGTCCATAACTTTATTAACAATGACACAATTACAAACAATTGGATCTTGTAACAATCTTTATTTGTCTTTACAAAACAATGGAAATTGCTTTACAATAAATTACCCTCATGTTCACTTCTGGTCAATTTGGCACCTGGCACAGAAAACGGTAAATGGCGGTAAACAAATGTATTGCACAAATGACCAAAAACCTCTCTGAAGTCTAGATTCAATGTAAAATATGAAGATGTGGACTGACTGATTTAAATTACTACAAGTAACAAAAGGTATCAATACAGATATAACTAAGGCTACTTTCACACTAGCGTTAATATTTTCCGGTATTGAGATCCGTAATAGGGTCTCAACACCGGGGGGAAAAAAACGCTTCAATTTTGTCCCCATTCATTGTCAATGGAGGCAAAACGTAACTGAACAGAATGGAATGTTTCAAAATGCATTCCGTTCCCATACCGGAGAGCAAACCGCAGCATGTTGTGCTTTGCTTTCCGTCCTGGGATGCGGAGCAAGACAGATCCATCATGACCAACAATGCAAGTCAATGGGGAAGGATCCGTTTTCTCTGACACAATAGAAAACTGATCCGTCCCCCATTGCCTAACATTGCCAAGACTGATCCATCATGAACTCCATTGAAAAAGATAATACAACCGGATCCGTTCATAACGGATGCAGATGGTTTTATTATCGGAAACAGAAGCGTTTTTGCTGATCCAGTAAAAACGCCAGTGTGAAAGTAGCCTAAACTAATCGATAATATCACTACAAGCCATCTAAAATAATTTATTTGGTCATAAAGCTCTGGTTATACAAATTTTTTGGGGGGTTGAAAAGAAGTCAGTGGTTTGGGTGGAAATATTTTGCCTGGGGAAGAGGTGTTTATGTACCAGCTGGATGGGAACACAGGACTACAATGGTTGGGTCTTGTGATGACCACAAGAAATGATGATCTCTTCATCAGCCTGTGTGAGGTTGTTCAGGATAGCCCGTATGGGGCTCTACAAAAACATGTATTAGGTTATTCTTTCCATGACTGCTGTGTCAAATCGCAGTATAAGATATCGCAACCACCACTATCTTTAGTGGAGCACCGAAACCGATGGTTACTAGAGGTGTGTGATACAGCCCTTATACAGGAGGTTCTATCCAAATGCATTATAAATCTGATATTAATACTTTGGGAGCTAAATATAAAATTTGTCTTATTAATTTCACGCTTTTCAGATCAAGAAAGACATGTACCCAAACACCATCTGCTAATGCAGCCAGTTTCTCAGGCTAAGTAAAATGGTCTTCACATCTATGGGCACTAGCTCCAACATACAACTGATTTCTGTGAAAATACTAAATCCTAATTTGAAGACTTGAGGTTGATTCATTTTTCTCACCAAAATAAGCCAGCCCCAAAGTCGGCCCTTGTTACCTTTGGCACAACCCACCACTGAATGACTTTGTTGACTCTATCTTGGTTATCTAAGTAGAATTGGATAGATCGAAGAGAGATCATAAGAATAAGCCGTGGTGAAGCTAGAGGCTCAAATATGAAGGGTTCTCAAATTGTGAAGTATGACTTCTCATTTGACCTGACCCAAAACCTTGAAAAGACTTTCCATTTTACAAACCTCCATTGTTCTCTTCCTCAATCAAAAAGTGGTAGATAGCTAGATGCAATGGATTTTGTAAGTGGACGTAAAATAGGGTGAGGCTAATGCTGTTTGAGATTCCTGAGGCAGTTGTCACCAATATCATGAGGGGCCAAGTGGCCGAGCACCTTGTCTATTTAGCTTATTATAACCCTTGTCTATTGCTACACACAAATTTCAGGACTCACAAAAGAAAGGACATATGCAATTACCTTTGGTCTCAGAGTACGTATTGATCAAAAATGGATAAAATTACTATTTCAATTTACGTAAACAATTTCCATGAACAGAGCATTACATTATGTACAATGTATTGTAGACAATGCTTGATGACTGTCCCATCACAAAATTATGAGTACCCACTCATTGAGTCCACTTAGACATCCTGAAGATTTTTTAGAGATTTGGATGGTCTTTTCTGAATACTTCTGGCTATGCGGCTAATCCCAGGTGACCTCACCTCCTCCGAATCTTCCCCTTGGACCGGTGTAAACTCTGGTATGAATTCTGGTTGGTGGTAACCAACGTGAGAGTAGGAGGCAGGGTAGGGCACTTGGTATCCACCATAAGGATCTTCATTGTCGTCATCATCGTAAGGACTTCCTTGGCCATAGGATTCAGGGCTGCCTTGGCCAGGCTCACCGCCATATCCACCTTGACCCGCCACCACCATGAGTGTATAAATGATTAAATACATATACAAATGGGCATAAACATAAAAAACATGGGGGTATAAACATGGTAACAGGGCCTAGATGCTATACATGAGTTAAAATACAGTATATTTATTTACAACATGGAACGATTAATAGAAACAAGACAAAAGTAGTTGAAGACTTTAACTAGGAAACCGTCACCAGGAACGTGTAATCAACCACAGACATTTACATCAATGAAGTGAATAATGTCACAGTATCTTGGTTTCTTTTAGCTCTGGGCAAGCCTTCATTATATCAGGCTGTCCCGAACAAGTTACATTGGCTTATGTGACAATGCTTGATATGCAGCTAATAGAAACGGTAGGAGAGGCCTCCATGGAACATTATCCTCTCTTCTTCATCACTTAGTGATTGTTTTTTTTTAATGACAAGTTCATTACTGTCTACTTTTTATTGGTCAAACGGACTATATTTTCCATTGGTGGCTTGGAGCCAACTGGCAAAGCAGAGTCGTAGCGCTATTGGTCGTAATCTTCAAGGCTGGTAGTCATTGTAAGGTATTAAGCCTTCTCATTGGATATGTGTAAAATTGTGTAAGACGAGACATTCGGAGAGACAAATGAATAAAAGAGAAAAAAACACAAACGTCAGTACATAAATATCATTACACCAAGAGAAAAATGCCAACCGACACTCAACAAGAACACACAAACAGAATGTCCTACGTTGGCATGTATTGGGTGGAACGTATCAGTTGTGGTGCATGGGATCTGTCATTGTAGTCTTAATGCCAATATATTTTAGGGCACCTTGATTTTGTAAATCTTGGGGTATACAGTAACCATTTTATCATGTGGCCCCACTCCAACAGCAACCACTTGAGATGCTGTTGAGATGGTAGGATCTCAGTGGAAGTACAATACACATTGTCAGGATTGGGCTAGAATACCCTCTTGTGGGCCAGGATCTGAAACAATAATGAGCCTAATTTTGTGTGTGGGTGGGGGAGGTCTGAAATAACTCCACTTGTGTCCATGGGTTGTGTATGGTAATGCAGCTCAGTCCCACCCAAGTGAATGGAACCAATTTATATCTCATATTACTACCGTGGTCCATTCGCTTGAAAGAGGCAAGCTTTCTGGTAAGAAAGCAAAAGTCCGTTTGTGTTAAACTCATCAAACAGTAACAGATTACCAATACACAAACACTCAACGCAGACAAAACGTCACAAACACACAATGACAAGGACATGCAAATCTGAGTTTGCAGTGTCATGTTTTTAGTTAATATGTGACATTTTGTGGAAATACTCAAGTGCAAACCTATATTACATCCATCAAAACCAGTCAGGCAACTAGTACAGAGCCTACCTTATATTACCATATACCCAATATCAGTGAGTATGAGATTCACAGACATATTGGGGGAGATTTACTAAGCAAATTATGAAAAAGTGGAGTACACTGAGATGGACCTTTCATAGCCATGGAGGCTAATGACTATGATTGCTCACAATTACTGGTGGATTGTGCAATATATTTTGTAAGTTTTTCTGGAGGGAGAAATTTAAGAGCAGAATGGGTTATAAGAGGTATCAGTCACCTCACCAATCTCTGGCCCCACTTACTGCTTTCAGCTGGACACAGAAAAAGGCCAATCACCGGTCCAAATGATGACCCGTCCACTACTCATTTCATACTGCATTGTTTGTGATAGGTAGCTGCCTCTATGTGATACACTTTGTAATCTTTTTGATTATTGGATATGTATTCTATTATTGTGAAGAGATTATCACACCATCTTTTGTATATATGTTACTTGACCTTCTTTATGGACGTCCTTATGTTGGTCTTATTTTCTGGCATTTTTACAAGGATCCTTGATCTTGCCAGGGAACAGGGTCAGTTTCTATAGGCATGTTAATCTTGTCTACCTGCTTTGTTCATATCCATTGAAAATCATGTACAACAAAACATTAGAGCTCACCATATCCAGCACACGAAGAAGCATCGCAGTAACCTGGGGGCCCAGGTGGTCCCATAGGACCAAGATTTCCTTGTGGGCCTGGCAATCCACGTTGTCCCGGTGGCCCAGAAGGTCCTTGGCTTCCTGTCCTTCCTTCTCCTGGGGGTCCTGTTGGAGAATGGTTCTAAATGTAGTATTTGTAGCAGCATTCATGAAGTAAATTAAATATTTCCTTTCCTAGAACTAAAGGTCGATAGACTAAAGTCAGCATTTATTGAAAATCTGGAATATATAAAGTTATGGGAATAAAGTTCCATAGGAAAAAAGTTAAAAGAATTCTACAGATTTTATAACCTGTGGGATGTAATAATGTATAGAAGGATTTCTAAATCTTGGCAATATCACATTTTCCCTTTTGGCATTTTGGCAACTAGACTACCTGGCACATCCTGAAGAATATTATATACATTTCAATTACAGATTTTCCCAACAATGAACTTTTGTCCCATTGATTGTTTGTACCTGAAGGTCCCTGGGGACCACGTGGGCCTTGAGTTCCCACTCCTGGGTTGCCTCTTTCTCCCTTTTCACCAGATAGACCTATAGGGAGATGATTAAAAATTAGACATTTTTCTAGTTTACCCTCAATGTGGCCCAAGTTGTAGAAAACTGCAAACTGACCACAATGTCATAGGCAAGGAAGCCCAAGTCAACCAGGTCACCTGATGCCACCATGTAACAAGGGTCAAAAGTAAAACAATCTCATGCTTCCTTGTGCCCACCAGTGGAAATTATTCTCAGGGCCCAAACCCCATGTGAACAATAAAGTCTAATAGATTATGATTCAAAGATATAGACTCTAGTGGCAAGTTATTGGCTCCAAAAACATCTCCAAAAGTTTTTTTTCCAGGACCTTTGGGGCCTACTATGGTATCAAAGCCTGGGCCCACCAGAGGATACTCTGGTACTCTGGTGGGCCAGTCTGACACTGGTTGTGATGCCCTTAATTCAGCCCAACCAGTAGCCACACTTATTTTTACTGCCTTTCAAGTGCACAATGCAGATGCTTACTAGATTATACCTCCAACAGTATCCTGCTAGTTCTGAAAAGTATGGGGGAATATTTTTGAGAAAGACATAAAAAATATAGGTTTAAAGGTGGATTTAGATGCCAAATAATTGGGCGGATTATACGCTCGTTCCTGTGAATCTGTCCATCTAAAGATGCATCTGATCACCTGATGAATGAGCATAACACTCGCTCATCATAGAAGCATATCACCATATCTTTCTCTAGACAGTGGCAAAAGAATTGGTAGGAGGCATTACATACCATGTTATTTATTAGAGGAATCGTCGGGGCTGTGTGTGAGGAACTATTTTTTAAGCAGGGGGGCAATACGGGAGAACATAGCTCCTTGACTGCAGTGCTTTCTTGGGAGAGGTAAGTGCTTTATGGTCTCATTGGACGAGATTCTGTCTGCCCACAGAAAGTGAATAGACCTGAGCCGCAGATGGATGAGGAAAGAAGCTAAAAAGGCTTGAAATTACACTGAAGATTAGCTGTTTTTGCATTGATATACTTAAAATTTATGGAGGGTTAATTCGTGAGATAACTCATCGAACTGTAATAAAGCTGAGCTGCTATACCAGACACAGCCCAAGGACTTGGTATAAAGTTGGACAAAAGTGTCTATGCCTGCACCACATTTATCATCCAGCCTGAGCCACTGTGATAAATGTGGAGCATGTTTAGACAACTGATCTAAGTTTATGTCATCTACAGGATTAGTAAATCTACCCCACTGTTTCCATCAATGAACATTGTGTGGCAGTTAAATAGGCATTATCCTGTAGTTAAAGGGAACCCTACTTTTTTAATGTAGTGACATTCCTTGTAATGTAGTGAGTCAATGAGCATATACAGGCACCTATTGGTCTACAGTTATCAGGACTGGTACCTCTGGTACCAGGCCGCATTCCTAAAGATTGGGGTAACTTTACATGCGTACTGCACACTGAAGATTTTTAGGAGAGGCCAGGAAGCTAGAACGTATAAACTTCTATGTATGTGACAAAACACACATCATCAGGGTAAAATCATGTCTTGTGACTACCACCTCTTTTTGTGTCATATGGGCGTTGACCAGATGTTATGTTGGGAACTGGTCAATGCGGAGCCTGTTCATTTGTTCACTGGCTTGGTTACTGTTACTTACTTTATTCTGTATGTTATCTTTTGTATACATACTTTATCATAGTTTGGTAAACTCCTTATGCACCTAAGCCTTGTCAAGCCTATCCTATTCCCGTATCTCAGAATTCACGGTAAAACAGCATCGTAAAAATGCCAGTTGCAAATGAAAAACCCACAATGGAATTTAAAAATTCACAAAACCTTGTTTCGAGACTTTTAAATACCAGGAAACTAGTGTGGGGGGAATGATAAATTCTCCTCAGAGTTTTCAAAATCCATTCCAAAATTAACAGTTTCTTAATTTTTATCTTTTACATCTGCAGCAACATGATAATCACTTTGCTCAAAACTACCTCCTCAGGGACAGGATTAGGGTCCATTCACACATCCATGTGTGTTTTGCGGATCCGCAAAACACGGAAACCGGAGATGTGCATTCCGCATTTTGCAGACCGCACATCGCCGGCACTAATAGAATATGCCTATTTTTGTCCGCTATTAGGTACAAGAATAGGACATGTTCTATTTTTTTCGGAATCGGGAGTGCGGGTCCGCAATTCCGGATCCGGGCCACACATCGTGCGGCCCCATAGAAATGAATGGGTCCGCAATTCCGTTCCGGAATGGGTCCACAATTCCGTCCGGAGTCTTAAGGAAACTGTCGGGTCAGAACAAATCTACTGCCAGTGACATAATCATGCATGCTCAGATCAGCTCAGCCAGACCTCTTTGCAGCGCCTTATCTCCCAAGAAAAAAAGAATCAAGCATGTTGAAATTGAGCAGCCCAATCCTTATCTCAACCAACATCTGCAGGCGGTCCTGCTGAAATCATACCTTTAAGAAGACATTATTCTTGTGTGCATGGCCAGCTTTAGATTCCATGGCTGAAACTGATTACAAGGGTCCCTAGTCTATAGACAATCACTCTAAATCTTAACCTGTAATTCCTCTGAGATACATTATGGGGGGAGCATGGGCGTGGTGGGCTATGTTATTTGGCTTCACTCAAGATTTATCACTGCAACTTTTTTAATAAAGAAAAGTCCCACTAGAAAAGTCGCAAACCCATTCCTGAGTAAAGTGTTATGTTTAAAGGGTTCCAAATTTAACAAACACTGGGAAGATTTATCAAAAGTGGTGCAAAGGAAAAAAATTGCCCAGTGCAACTAATCAGATTCCACCTTTTATTTTTCAGAGCTCCTTTGAAAAATGAAAGAATTAATCTGATTGGTTGCTTTGGGCAACTAAGCCAGTTTCCCTTTACACCAAATTTATCAAATGTCATGCATTGGGGGGGGATTTGTCAAAACTGGCGCAAAGTACTCATGCAAAAAAACTGGCTTTAAATATTCCAGTTCTGAAATCAAATTTCTTATTTTTTCAATTAGAGCAAAAGCTGGCTGACTTTTCAGCCCCCTGCTTGTTCAGGGTCTGTGGACAATTTAGAAGATACAGCAGGCACTTGAAATTTAAATTTAAAGGGAATCTGTGACTAGCCACCTCCCTATCAAACTGATTGCATACATGTGACACATGGCTGTTGTTCACCTGATTAGAACACAGTTTTTCTTTTGTTGATGTGAGGCTCCATTCCTGATTTATGATGCTTTTTCTTAATATGCAAATTAAGCTTTTGGTGCAAAGAGGGCATTACCTTTGCTCTTGCTGCACCCATCTTCCACTCTTTTCTTTGGCCAGCTCCTCCCTGGCTGCTTTGACACTGCCTGGTTCTGTCAATCAAAGCAGCCAGAGAGGGGCTGGAAACAGAAAGGAACAAAGCTTGGGTGCATTGAGAACAATGGTGACGCCCTCATTGCACCAAATGTCTAATTTGCATATTAAGTATAAAGTATCATAACTCGGGAACGGCACCTCGGATCAACAACAGAAAAACAGCGTTTTAACCATGTGAACCCCAGCTTTGTGTCTATGCAGACACTTTGATAGGGAGGTTGTTGATTACAGGTTTCCTTTAATAACGAATGTTTCTCCCCATGTCTAGCATTAGTATACGGTATGTTAAAGAATATTTCTGGGGTGTGTCTGTCAGCACACTATTGACGGATTTAAAGTCGCAAGTGGCAGATTTTTTGATTCTAGACGTGGCTGGAGAAAGGGACCTCATGTAATAGCAGTACAACATAGATAAAGTAATGTATTTGAAAAGTTAGTCAGCATTACATACGGCTTCACCATCGGAAGGCTATGCCCATTCCTACCTCCCCCAATCTGTCTTGACACAGCCATATTTTTGGCTAGAAACAATGTAGAAATTACCTCTTTCTCCTGGCGGTCCAGGGTTTCCAGGATTTCCAGGAAATCCTGCTCGTCCAGGTGATCCCTGTTCTCCAGGTTGTCCTGCAGGACCTTGTCGGCCCGGTTCCCCTGGTGGTCCCACAATGCTCCTAACTGATACAGACTGACTTGGTATTTGGTTCAGAAGTGAATTGAATCTTGACATATGACCTACAAAAAAATGCACAAAGGTTAAACCATCTTGTGGTATCCTGCTCTGGTACTTCACAGGTTGTATTAGTTTTAGTGGGGGTTCTTGTATTTATGAGAGTAGTTTCATCTTGAATCTAGAGCTACGTAAAAGAATCAGTTCATTTGGGCTAATTGCACATGGGAGAACATTTGTCCAAATACAATTGTCCTTCTTCTGAGTATGTGGCCCAACTAGTAAGAATTTTCAAGGTCAATTTTGCATGAATTATAACTTGGAATTACATAAAATTTGTTTCTGGTCTCACAGTACAAGCAAAGGACATGTCACTTGTCCGAGCCTTCTTCAGTTTGAACGTCAATGCTAAACCTTGCAAGTTGAAAGACTAAAAACTTGAGATTTCACCATGAGTACAGACACTATCATTTCACATTATCAGGATCTGATACTCATTGACTGGAGTTCATTCATGAATCACCAATTCCCCATGGAGCTGAGCTAATGTTTTTAAGGCATACTTAACCTTTCAACAAATTTTGCATTAATCAGTAGTACAGTAGGTGCACACGAGGACCAACACTATTTCTGGCCTCTATATGACTTGTATCTGGCATTGTTTAGCGGTTTTTCTCTGTGCATGTGTCTAGTTTGCAGTTATCCGAGACATGGTGGGTGAATACTAGCTTCCATCCACTGCACACAGAAAGTAGAGGAGAATCTGCTTCATAACTTTATCTTACTCATCAGAATCAGCTGCAAGATCATGGAGGACAGTACAGAAAGCCAATGACCTCTATGGTTGTGATTAGAGTACTTAGGAAGATTATATCTCAGCCCATGTAGCTGCAGCAGTCTGTGTGTGTCTCACTTATCTCCTGCTCACTCCTTCCATCTCCCCGCTCCATAGACTTGTATTCACATGTGTAATATGATTCTTCTGTGGAGCTGATCCATCTTGGACAGGTTTAAAGAGGTTGTGTCACCCTAGACATTGGTGGGATATCATTAGGATACGCCACTAAAGTGAAAAAGGGGCAAATCTCACCTCTGGAACCCACTCCTATCTAGAGATCAGGGCCCCCAAAGTGAAGGAGAGAACACCATGCATCGGAGTTCTGAAAATAGCCAAGTTAGTGTTTTTCGGAAGTCCCATGAAAATTAATGGAGAGTGCACCACACAAGAGTGGCCACCACTCCATTCATCTCTATGGGACTTCCAGAAACAGTCGAGCGAGTGCTCAGCTAATTTTGGTAAGTAAGTGCCATAGTAATACGGTAATTGAAGGCAACCGTGCATGTGCATCTGCTCTCTGTTCACTTTGAAGGTCCCATTCTGGAGAGAAGAGAGGTTCCCAGATGTGAGACCTGCAACTATCTGACATTGATGACATACCCTAGGGATATGCCACTAATGTCTTAGGTGAGACAACCCCTTTAAGACTTTTTCAAAGTGAAAAACGATTAGCAAGAAAGGAGGGATTGATAACATGAGAACTAGACATTTCTATCTGATAAAACATATTACAAAGTTTCTTGTGGCTTGTACTATTGATTTATGCTAAGTTGTGTGAAAAGTTAGTGAACATTTAAGTAGCAGTTTAGATACTCACTCTGGATGATCTGCTCACACACTTGCCGAGCAATGACACGCACCATGTTCTGGGACTGGGTATCTCCCTGTGGTAAGACAAAAACAAGGAGCAATGTCTCTGTTCTCGAGCATATGATGAGGACTACGTAGCATTATTCAAGTAGGATGGTGATGCTACATTGTTAGGGTCCATTCACACGTCCGCAAAATGGATCCGCATCTGTTCCGCAATTTTGCGGAATGGGTGCAGACCCATTCATTTTCAATGGGGCCGGAATGTGCTGTCCGCATCCACATTTGCAGATCCGCACTTCCGCATCCGTGCTTCCGTTTCCGCAAAAAAATAGAACATGTCCTATTCTTGTCCGCAATTGCGGACAAGAACAGGCATAATCTATTACTGCCGGCAATGTGCGGTCCGCAAAATGCGGAACGCACATTGCCGCTTTCCGTGTTTTGCGGATCCGTGGCTCCGTGTATCCGCAAAACACATTGCGGACGTGTGAATGGAGCCTAAGATGTAAAGACTTGTATAGGTTTTGAAATAATATTTACTGAAGAAAGTAAATAAATAAAAAAAGTAAATACCATATATCATAAAAACCTCCAAGAATGCACCTATATTTTTGTTCCCGTGTTAGTCTCCTTGGCTTGATAGTTTATAGCAGTCCACATGATTTATTTGTACAACTTTGTCATACATCCTTGTTCATAAGATCCTTTTTTGACAGCCGACAACCTTTATTTATGAACCTTAAAAGGGTTCTCTGGGAGTGATTTAAAATGCCACCAACCTGTCCTAAAAAGTGAACAGGACTGTCTGTCTCCATTTGCACAGCTGCCTAGGGGGGTGAGGGATCAGGGCCTCATTACACACTATGCTCTGGCACTTGCACATACTAAACATTGGTGAGTGTTCCTGTCAGGCTGCTCAGCCATGATTTCATATCATAGGCAGGATCACATCATTACCATCTATTGTAGATCAGTGTAGTATAGATGGAAATGATGTGATCCTGTTTATGATATGCCATCATGGCTGAGCTGCCTGACAGGAACACTCACTTATATGTGGTATACACAAGTGCCATAACGTAGTGTTTAGTGAGACCCCATCCCCTCACTCCACCTAGGCAGCTCTGCAAGTGGAGGCCACCAGTGCAGCTCACATTCTAGGACAGGTTGCTTGTGGCCATTTTAAATCATTCCCAGAGAATCCCTTTAAGGAACATATTCTATTATTTACACTGATCAGCCATAACATTCAAACCACTGGGAAATATTGGAGCTGGACATGGTGTGATGCTCTGAGCAATGTGCAGCTGGGAAACTTTGGGTTCTGGCATTCATGTGTTTGTTACTTTGACATGTATCACCATACTTGTCAACTCTCTTGAAATGTCTGGGAGGCTCTGGGGAAAAATTGAGACCTCCTGGAAGACTGCAGCACTCCATGAGTTTTAACTGTATGAGATGCTGGGATGCTGCATCATCAGACTCAGTCCAGCGCCCAAACATGCATTCAGAGAGGACAGGGTGTTATACAAAAGGTGGCCAAACACCACCCAAAAAGTGTGGTTTATGTGCCCAGGGAGCCTGGTCTGGGTTGTTTAATGCTTAAAAGAATCCTGGCATAAGTTGACCAGTAGGCAACTTACAGTGCAACCCTTCAGGTATTCCCTAATGGCTGTGGCTTCTGCCACACCACAATAATTGTCCAGGAATGGTCCGACGAACATGACAAAGAGTTCAAGGTGCTGATTTGGTGACTTGCCCTCCAAATCCTCCAGATCTCAATCTGATCGTCATCTGTGGGACGTGTCGGCAAAACAAGTTTGATCTATGAAACTTACTGGACCTAAAGGATCTACTGCTAACATTTGCTAACGTCTTGGTGCTGGATAGCATGGACCTTTAGAGGTCTTGTGGAGTCCATGCTTTGGTGGGTCAGAGGTCTACACAATAGTGGGCAGGTGGTGAGGAAATGACATGGATGACAAATACTGGAATGACTTACTCTTTCTCCTCTTTCTCCTTTTTGGCCTGGAGAACCCTAAAAGAAAAAATAAAATAAATGATTATTTGTTTCTGCATTGTATTTGTAATAGTTGGAGCTTCAGTTTTCTGATAAAGAGCTTCACATCTCCTACATAGACAGCAGAAATTCTGGATTTTATTTATAGCATTCAAAGGTGTATCATGCTTGCAGCTCCTTAACAGAATTTTTTGGGAATTACACCTATCGTATATATCTCTTAAAGGTTACTTCTACATTCAATGTCATTTTGGGTGAGGAGGGGGGTAGCCAATTGTTAAATGCTATAAGTGCCATATGTAGTGCCTAGAAGTGAAGAGGGTCTGGGCAGAGGACCTGACACAATGACATTGCATAATGATCCTGAGGTTGTATCGATCTCTACAAGACAGATAATCCTTAGGCAGCTGTAGATGTGTATTAGATGCAGTTTATACAGAAATCGTGTGCCTAACTTGTGTGTTTTTGGAAACTTTTTGCCTTTTGAAAAAGCATTTTGTCTCCATGCCGAGTGAGTGGGCGGCCGGTGTTTTGCTGGTGGTGTGCTCCATTCTATAAGCCAATCAGATGTTATTTCATTTCTGCGGCCCATCCCCTCTAACAGCATGCAGTCTCACAGACACAGAGGGAAGGAAACTGCAGCTGCATCTCCCTCCTCATCCTCCTCCATCAAGAACCTGTTGCTCAGGCTGCTAGAAGAGGAGAAGATGCAACTTTCCCAAATAGAATAGATGATAGAAGTTACGTAGAGTCACATCTACTAGTTAATTAAAAAGAAGATAGATATGCTTTACATTGTATATTTCCTGTCACTAATACAGTCCGAATTTCATTTGCATGCAGATTTACATCTCATGAGCCTGTAGCTAAATATTGCCTTGTGGTAAGAACTTGTTTGAATGTTCGAAACGCATAAGCATCTTTTTTTTTACCAAGGTTGGGATGTTTTTTAGAACATAGATTAGAAGATTTTAGTGCTGGAGCCCATTTTTATTTGATATATTGCCTTGTGCCTTAGGGCATATTTACACGTGTTTTCCTCCAAAATGACCCTATTCAGATGAAATAAAATTTAAAAAATTCTGAAACAAATCTTCCACATGGGAATAGACCCTGAGACTCCGTCCATCACATCTTAAAGGATATACGGTTTTAAAATGTTTATCTGCAGCCTCTGACTCCCTTTAATTCCCCCAGCATCAATGAACATATTAATACCTATCATTTTCATATAAATGTACATGGTTCAGAGTATTCACATGTAATCAATCCTGTTTGCAGAGACCCTTCCTTTAGGGTGGACTAGGCACAGGCCTACTGTGCCTATAGGTGACTCTGGCTCTGTCCATAAAAAAATAATAATCCTTGCAAACGGAATTGCTGTGTCATATAAAGCTGCCCATACGCATAAGGTTTTCATCGGCCACAATGAAGACGATCAGTCATCTGTACCAAGGCATAACAAAATAAACTGGCCGATCATGGAGTCAGTTAAAAAGATTGAATCCTTGGGGCGTGGGCAAAGTGGCAAACAATTGGCCAATATTTTTAAACCTGACGGATCACATTCAGGGGGCAGGGCTTAATAGGATGGCGCTAAAGGCACAGTACACTGCAATGCAAAAGCACTGCAGTGTACATATGGTACGAGAGGGCAAATTATTTTTAATATCTAAAATATTACAATTTCACATTATTTATACCGCTCACTTGTAAAAGAAACAAGTACAGGGGTATAGCTATAGAGGAAACGGGACAGAGACACTATAAGAAACGGACAGAGCGGCTGCCGGGCCTGGTCTGAAAGAGCGATCTTGCATAGCCACAGAAGTGGAGGTTGCATGGGAGGAGGGGGGTGCGAAGAAGTTACTAGGGGGGCAACATTAAAAATTTGCTGTGGGGCCCAATCATTTCTGGTTAAGCCACTGAACAAATACAATGTTTTTCAGTCACCTCGCTTAACCCCAAAAAAGTGGAGTAAAAAGGGATCAAAAACTCATACATACCCCATAATGTATTAAAAAAAATTTAAAGCAGTAAAACATAACGAAAACTATTTACCTGTGTCGCTACAGTCATACTGACCGGCAGATTAACGACCACGCATCATATTTACCGCATAGTGAACAATACTAACATTGGCGGAATTGCAGGACTTTTTTTTTTTTTATTCCACCCCACAAACTATTTTTATAAAGTTCATCACCACATTATGTGGAATGTTAAATGGTGCCAGTAAAAATATCACTTTATCTGCCAAAACTAACGCAGCTTGGTAATAAAGGGGTTAAAATACCCGCCCTGCCGCCGTCTTTGTATGATTTAGCGCACATCGTGCTAATTTGTATTATTTTTTTCATATTATTATTATGAATGTTGTGTGTTGCGCATTTCATAAGCAGCAGTTGCTTCGTGTCATGGGAGCGTCTTCTGGAATGTTTCACTGAGAATAATTATCCCAACAAGATGTCATTGAAATATCAATAGAAATATCCCAAGGAGCCGTCAGCTGGACTCCCTCAGCACAGACGTCTTATAAGTTCAGGGGAAGGAATTTACAATGATCTCGTAATATCATAATGTTCTAGTCAGCGGGGGTTTATGATTGGATATTACACATAGAAAGCATTTCCTAATAATCACCTATGTCTATGCAACCATGTTATTGCTCCAACACATCTAAAACATAAAATCATCACGGGAAAAAAAATCCTCAACCGTTTTATGTATACAGCTCCTAAGCAGACTGATGTGTCTCCATGGTAACAGACTACAAACAACCCCTGTGGAGTCTGAGCTCGCTGTCCCCTCCTTCTTGCTCACATTCCCACAGTAAGAAGTAGAGCACATATAGGAATGACTGCAGGACTAGACTACGAAGGGTTTGTTTGTAGTCTGTAACCATGGAAACACATAGGTCTGTTAAGGAGCTGTATACACAAAAAGCTAGGAGATTATTTTCAAAGCTGAGTTGTTGTTTAATTTTTCATGTTAGATGAAAATTGGAGCAATAACAAAAATGGTGATTGACATGGCCTTGGGGTGGGAAAGGAACTTATGATGTGAGAGGTGGCTGTAAGATCAGTATTAGAAAAGTACAGTCACATATTCGCCAATACGTATTTACAATGTTTTGACAAATCTACAGGATCTGCAGTCCTGACCTATCAGGAGAACAGGGGCCCCCATTTTGGCAGCTGCTATAACTCCCACAGACTCTTATAGAATGAGGTGTTCATGTGTGGCCACTTCTTGAAGGGGTTGTGCCAAGTTTAGAAGTCCACGGTATAAGGGCTAATAAACTGATTGCTGGGGTCTGACTGCTGGCACCACCATCGACTCCACTGATCTGATGGAGTGGCAGGTCGGGCATGCACCCTGCCTCTCCATTCATTCTACAGTATATGGGGCTGCACTGTTCTTAGCTATCTCTGGCCATCCCATATAGAATGAATGGATTACTAAGGCTCACCTCCAACCTGCCGCTCCATCAGATCAGGGGACCGGACCCCTTTCATGGAATCGGTGGATGCCGAAGTAGTCGGACCCCCAGCAATCAGTTAGTTATCCCTTATCTTGTGGACTTTGATAGCCATTATAATTTCTAAACTTGACCCAACCCCTTTAAGTCCGTCTGCTGCTGGAAGTCAGGGGGCCCGTGTTCTCTCAATAGGTGGGGACGGGCCCCCTGATGACATTTTTGCCATACAGTCCTGATCAAAAGTTTAGGACACTTGAAAAATTGCAAAAAATCATATTTAGCATGGCTGGATCTTAACAAGGTTCCAAGTAGAGCTTCAACATGCAACAAGAAGAGATGGGAGTGAGACAAACATTTTTTGAGCATATAATTTAATGAAAACAACGAATAAACCGAAACAGGCTGTTTTTCAGCTAATCCAAAATTTAGGACCACATGCCTTTAAAAGGCCAAATATGTGCAAAGATCCCACCTAAGATGTTTTCTACGCGCTACAGTGGAGGGGGCGCCATAATGGTCTGGGGTGCTTTTTCCTTCATTGGAACAATAGAGCTTCAGGAAGTGCAGGGGCGTCAAACGGCCGCTGGCTATGTCCAGATGTTGCAGAGAGCATTCCTCATGACTGAGGGCCCTTGTCTGTGTGGTAACGACTGGGTTTTTCAACAGGACAACGCTACAGTACACAATGCCCGCAGGACAAGGGACTTCTTCCAGGAGAAGACCATCACTCTTATGGCCCATCCTGCGTGTTCCCCTGATCTAAATCCAATTGAGAACCTTTGGGGATGGATGGCAAGGGAAGCTTACAAAAATGGACAACAGTTCCAGACAGTAGATGGCCTTCGTGCGTCCGTCTTCACCACTTGGAGAAATGTTCCCACTCACCTCATGGAAACGCTTGCATCAAGCATGCCGAAACAATAACGGTGGAGCTACTCATTACTGAGTTCATGTTTGGAAGTTGGATTTCTGTTTTGGGGGAATTTAGTTTTTTTTGGGAGGTGTGGTCCTAAACTTTTGATGAGCTGAAAAAAAGCCTGTTTCAGTTTATTCATTGTTTTCATTAAATTGAATGCTCAAAAAATGTTTTGTCTCACTCCCATTTCTTCTTGTTGCATGTTGAAGCTCTACTTGGAACCTTGTTAAGATCCAGCCGTGCTAAATAGGATTTTTTGCCATTTTTTATGATCAGGACTGTATCTTGATATACTGTATATGTTGTCATGACAACCTTTGTCTATCAGTTATTCCTGACCGTCACGTATAATCTACTGTCACACCCTGCAGTTAATCTGATTATAGATGAAATGTTGTTTCTCGGGGTCGTTATCTGCACGGACCCCCAGGGCAGCAATAAAACAGCGGAATGTGACAGCTGAGTGCGGGGACAGTGTACAGATGTGTAACCCCATGGTTATGTCAGGGCGGTTTCCCGGCGGGCGCCTCCCAGTGCGCAGCTCCAGGTATTTCAGAACTGCTCAGACTTTGCTGAAGCTGGAATAACACGGCCACATTTATTATTCTGCAGCCCTCAGACTATAGCGCGGAGGGGGTCCTGTCACCACGAAGCGCTCCGGTCCTTCACACACGTCTCTTTGTATTCTGGAACGTTGCTTTGAATGTAGGCAAAATAGTTTATGTGACTCCTGGAGGAGCTATATGTTCCTGAGGCTAAAAGGGGTTTTCTCATCTTTCCATTACTAAGGTGAGATGTGACACAGTCCCGACCACCAGTCGGCCTGGGAACAGCGGAGCGTGCCGCCACTCACTGTTTTAGTAGTTCCCATTGCGGTGCGTCTTAGTAAAGGCGAAATAAGACACCCCCCTGTCTTATCCTTAGGGCTCCCGATGATCAGCTGTGTGAAGGGGTCACCGCGCCAAGCTCAATCCTATTCAAGAAAATGGCACTGAGCTGCAGAAAGGACTAGAGATTAGTGTTGATTGGGAGTTTTCTAATCGCAAATTTTTATCGCGAATATTGGCACTTTGAGAATTCGCGAATATCTAGTATATAGTGTTACATCTTCATAATCGAGAATATTCTAGATTTTTTTTCATTTGAACCCGTGATCCCTCATTGCTTCTTGCTTGTGGGCCAATGAGAAGGCTGCAATATCTTTGACTTTAGGAATAGTGTTGATCGTGAATTTTCGTATCGCAAAAAATTTTATCGCAAATTTTCAGATTACCGATTTTTACAATCAAGAAAATAATGATTGGAGATCACGAATTTAGGGAATATATGATGAATATTCGCGCAAATATTCGTGAAATATCACTGCTAGAGATGAGCAAATGTTCCAAGATTCAGTTCCTCGCACCAACCTATACCGGCCCCAATGGGTAACCACTGTGCACATTACTATAGAATCTACACACCAAAATTACCAGTGCACAGCATACAATGAATCAAAATATATATTCTTTATAAATTTCATATCAAACACAATATAAAATCCGCAGCAGTGGCATATACAAAGAAAAGAGCCACACTATATATGTCACATGTCCATAAGCAAATCCCATGAATTGTATATGGAATAGTTCCCACCCTTAGGCTTCATTCACACGTCCGTGCTCAAATCCGTGAGCAGGTGGTCAGTGATGCATCAGTGAAGCTGTCTGTGAAAGATCCGTGTGTCCGTTTTTTGCTGTCCGTGTTGCATCCGTGTTTCACTGACACTGAACGGCTGAAAAATAATTTTCAATGAATCTCTTTTTAATGATCCGTGAAACAAGGATGCAACACGGATGGCATCCGTGGTTTTCACGGACCCATAGACTTTAATGGGCGTAATGGATTCGGACAAAATAGAGCATGCATCCGTGCTAAAAAAAAAGGGACCCACGGACTGTGCTAAAACACTAATGTGTGAAAAATACACACATTAAAATGAATAGGGATGTGTGCTGTCCGTGGAGAACACTTACAGCACAAGTCCGTGAAACACTGACGTGTGAATGAGGGTTTAAAGGGTATTAAACAGTCACATTCATTCCAGCATACTGCAGATAGCACAGCTCACATACCGGGGTTCCTGAATCTCCCTGAGGTCCTGTGCTGCCTGGAACACCGGGGGATCCTGGGTTGCCTGGTGCACCCTACAATAAAAATGACCAAATCTTAAGATTTTATATATCTTCCATATGGCAGTGAATCTTTTATGTATTGCACTTCTATGTAAAGTCACAGAGGACATCTCATGTGGTGTGCCAAATGACAAACTCAGCACTGCTGCATTAGACCAAGCATCCTCAAACTGCGGCCCTCCAGCTGTTGCAAAACTACAACTCCCAGCATGCCCGAACAGCCTACAGGTATCAGCCTACAGCAGGGCATGGTGGGAGGTGTAGTTTTACAATAGCTGGAGAGCCGCAGGTTGAGGATGTCCGATTCAGACAAACATTTCCCTGTAAACTCCAGAATGAATCCCCATGAAGTTGCATGTCTACCACTGAACATCACTGGGATGGAAATAGGTTCAGATCTGTAGCTGATACAGAGCTCCAAACCCCCTGCATAGACTGAGAATAGGCTACTTTCACACCTGCGTTGTGCTGTCCGGTTTTGAGATCCAGCACAGGGTTTCCACAGCACAACGCTTCAGTTTTATCCCAATTCATTTGTCAATGGGGACAACACTGAACAAACTGGAACAGAGCGCGCCAGAATGCATTCCGTTCCGGTTTGTTGCGTCCCCATGCAAGCAACGTTTTTGTGTGCGGCATGGGAAACTGAAAGAACCAGATCCAGCACCAATAGCCATGTAAGTCAAAGGTGACGGATCCATTTTTTTCGGACACGAAAAATGGATCCAGCGCCAGTTGACTTACAATGGTTTTAGTGCCAGATCCGGTTTCTTCATTTTCGATATAATACCGGATCTGTTCGGAATGGATGCAGCCGGTTGTATTATTAGAACGGAAGTGTTGTGCAGTGGTTTTGTGAACCCATGCCGGATCTGAAAACCGTACAGCAAAAACGCAGATATGGAAGTAGCCTTAAATGATATGATTCTAGCTGGGGGAGGGGGGCTCAGGAACCTATTACATACTACTTATAGACTGAGTTCAATAACATAGTGGGCAGCAACCTCCAGCTGTTGTGAAACTACAATTCCCATCAGGCACACTTGCTCAACTGTTCTTCGAACGACCATAGAAGTGAATGAAGTATGCTGGGAGTTATAGTTTCCCAACAAATGGAGTCCCAGAGGTTGTTTTATAGATTGAGAGGCAGGTGGGACGTATGATATATTTATATACTGTGTGTGTATATACTATCTATACACTGTATATATATATATATAAAGCTTTGAATCTCAGTTTTCACTTGCATTTGAGAGTCCTCATCTTGGCATTTTTTTTTTTTCTTAAAAAACAAAAACTTTACCATCGGGCCTGGAGGTCCTGCTGAGCCAGTGGCGCCATCTTTTCCTGGCATTCCCTGTATAGATGGAACAAAAAGAAATGTGTTACTGTGTCCTCTACCGTTCTATGTCTGCATAAAATGTCATCTGACCATTCATAATGCATGCTACTTGGGGCTCATGCACGCGAACGTGCCGTGTTTTGTCGTCCGCAAAACACGGATGCCGCCCGTGTGCGTTCTGCAAATTTGTGGAATAGGCGACCCATTATAGAAATGCCTATTCTTGTCCGCCAAACAGAAAACTATATAGCGTCGCTATCACCTCCCAAAACAAATGATCTCAAGCCGTTTACAGCACATTTCCCATTTCTGGGTATATTTTGGGATTTGTTGGTCTCCATTACCCACGCCAGGTCGTCTCCAGCCACTGAAATGTACAGTCCTGGACAAAAGTTTTGAGACTGACACAAAATTTGGTGATATTTCTGTGGTATACTGGAGTACAATTATAAGCATTTTTGTTTTTATTTTAATGACAAATAAAGTTGCCAGAAAAAGTATGTGAACCCTTTGGAGATAATATGGATTTCTGCACAAATTGGTCATAAAATGTGATCTGATCTTCATCTAAGTCACAACAATAGACAATCACAGTCTGCTTAACCTAATAACACACAAAGAGTTAAATGTTACCATGTTTTTATTGAACACACCATGTAAACATTCACAGTGCAGGTGGAAAAAGTATGTGAACCCCTAGACTAATGACATCTCCAAGAGCTAATTGGAGTGAGGTGTCAGCCAACTGGAGTCCAATCAATGAGATGAGATTGGAGGTGTTGGTTACAGCTGCCCTATAAAAAACACACACCAGTTCTGGGTTTGCTTTTCAGAAGAAGCATTGCCTGATGTGAATGATGCCTCGCACAAAAGAGCTCTCAGAAGACCTACGATTAAGAACTGTTGACTTGCATAAAGCTGGAAAGGGTTATAAAAGTATCTCCAAAAGCCTTGCTGTTCATCAGTCCATGGTAAGACAAATTGTCTATAAATGGAGAAAGTTCAGCACTGCTGCTACTCTCCCTAGGAGTGGCCGTCCTGTAAAGATGACTGCAAGAGCACAGCGCAGACTGCTCAATGAGGTGAAGAAGAATCCTAGAGTGTCAGCTAAAGACTTACAAAAGTCTCTGACATATGCTAACATCCCTGTTAGCGAATCTATGATATGTAAAACACTAAGCAAGAGTGGATTTCATGGGAGGATACCACAGAGGAAACCACTGCTTCATCCAAAAGAAACATTGCTGCACGTTTACAGTTTGCAGAAGAGCACCTGGATGTTCCACAGCAGTACTGGCAAAATATTCTGTGGACAGATGAAACCAAAGTTGAGTTGTTTGGAAGAAACACACAACACTATGTGTGGAGAAAAGAGGCACAGCACACCAACATCAAAACCTCATCCCAACTGTGAAGTATGGTGGTGGGGGCATCATGGTTTGGGAGCTGCTTTGCTGCATCAGGGCCTGGACGGATTGCTATCATCGAAGGAAAAATGAATTCCCACATTTGGCAGGAGAACTTAAGGCCATCTGTCCACCAACTAAAGCTCAACAGAAGATGGGTGTTGCAACAGGACAACGACCCAAAGCATAGAAGTAAGACCTCTTTCACACGGGCGTCATGTTTTTCGCCAGGATAAGAGGCGGGTGCGTTGCGGGAAAATGTGCTGATTTTTCTGCGTGAGTGCAAAACATTGTAATGTGTTTTGCACACGCTTGAGAAAAATCGGCATGTTTGGTACCCAAACCCGAACTTCTTCACAGAAGTTCAGATTTGGGTTAGGTATTCTGTAGATTGTATTATTTTCCCTTATAACACGGTTATAAGGGAAAATAATAGCATTCTTAATACAGAATGCATAGTACAATAGGGCTGGAGGGGTTAAAAAAAAATATTTTTTTTTTAACTCACCTTAATCCACTTGCTCGCGCAGCCCGGCTTCTCTTCTGTCTGTCTTCTTCTTTGCTGTGCACAGGAATAGGACCTTTGATGACGTCACTGTGCTAATCACATGGTCCAATCACATGGTTTATCACCATGGTGAGGGACCATGTGATTGGATCATGTGATGTGACGTCACCACAGGTCCTTAGCCGGCAGCTCAACATTACAGAAGAAGACAGAGAGTCGCAACTACGCGATCAAGTGGACTCGGTGAGTTAATATATTTTTTTTTAACCCCTCCATCACTATTATACTATCCATTCTGTATTCAGAATGCTATTATTTTCCCTTATAACCATGTTATAAGGAAAAATAATACAGATTGGGTCCCCAGCCCGATCGTCACCTAGCAACCATGCGTGAAAATCGCACCGCATCCACACTTGCTTGGGGCCTGCGTTGCGTGAAAAACGCAGAATATAGAGCAGGCTGTGATTTTCACGCAACGCACAAGTGATGCATGAAAATCACTGCTCGTGTGCACAGCCCCATAGAAATGAATGGGTCCGGATTCAGTGCGGATGCAATGCATTCAACTCACGCATTGCATCCGCGCGAAAATCTCGCCCGTGTGAAAGGGGCCTAAATCAACAACAGAATGGCTTAAACAGAAGAAATTACGCCTTCTGGAGTGGCCCCGTCAGAGTCCTGACCTCAACCCGATTGAGATGCTGTGGTATGATCTCAAGAAAGCGATTCACACCAGACATCCCAAGAATATTGCTGAACTGAAACAGTTGTGTAAAGAGGAATGGTCCAGAATTACTCCTGAACGTTGTGCACGTCTGATCTGCAACTACAGGAAACGTTTGGTTGAAGTTATTGCTGCCAAAGGAGGTTCAACCAGTTATTAAATCCAAGGGTTCACATACTTTTTCCACCTGCACTGTGAACGTTTACATGGCGTGTTAAAAAAAAACATGGTAACATTTAACTCTTTGTGTGTTATTAGTTTAAGCAGACTGTGATTGTCTATTGTTGTGACTTAGATGAAGATCAGATCACATTTTATGACCAATTTGTGCAGAAATCCACATCATTCCAAAGGGTTCACAAACTTTTTCTTGCAACTGTATATCAAGTTTCTGCAGAGACTCAATATTTCCAGCTTTGTCTCTTCTTTTTCAAGACTTCTGCCACTCGCCCTGGCCTGCTGGATATCAGCTGCGGGTCCAAATCCTGACTGACGACAGCCCATCGTTGCCTAATCATTGCTTGGAGTTTATCACAATTTCTGTGTGTCACAATTTTTTAGGACTGACCACAGGTTCTCCATGGGTTTCAGATCTTGGGAGTTTCTTGGCCATGGAGCCAAAATGTCAATGTTTTGTTCATTGAGCAACTTAGTAGTTTACCTTTTGCCGGGTTAACCTCTTCCCAACATGTGACGTACTATTACGTCACATGCCGGGTCTTTAAAGATGGCGCTCGTTCCCGAGTGGAGCTGGCGAAAATAGCAACCCGCTGCCTGCTGTTTCCTACAGCAGACACCGACGGCTAATGTCCGTGACTAGCGGTAATGCCTATCGCGGACTCTTAACCCCTCAGATGCCGTGGTCAAACCTGACCACGGCATCTGAGCGCGCTGAAAACCAGAAGTGCGCGTATCTGGTTATGCTCCCGCTCCCCCGTTCGGCGATCGGAGGAGCAGGACCTTGTGTGCAGCAGCCCCTGTCATAGTCTATGACAGGAGGCTGCTGCACAGTCTTTCCTATGGAGGCCTTGCCTGTAATAGGGCTCCATAGGAAAGTAGTAAAATCATCATAAACTCCAATGCAAGTGCAAATACGCCCGTACTATCAAAATGTTAAAGAATTAATCCCATACGGAAATAGACAAAACAAAAAAAGGGTCAAAATGGCAGATTTTCCATTTTATGGTCTCTTCTCCTCCCACAAAAAATTTAATAAAAAGTGATAAAAAAGACATACATGCCCCAGGAATGCAAAAAAAGGGGCCCTCATACAACTTCGCACACATAACTACAAAAAAGTTATAGGGGTCAGAATATGCCAGGAAAAAAAAAAAATGCAAGGAAAAGTATACATATGTGGTATCGCCGGATTTCTACTGACCTGGAGAATGAAGATCACAAGTCAGTTTTATGGCATAATGAACACAGTAAAAAAAACAACAACGTAAAACTGTGTCAAAATTGCGTGGTTTTTTTTCCCAATTTCCCCGCTTCCCACTACAGTCTATGCAATATTAATTGTCATGATGAAGGACCTGAATTAAAAGAGGTCTGAAACGCGTAATATTATATACTGTACTGGAAGTTATTAACCGCTGAAATAAAGATTTCCCCGTTTTCGCTTTGAGCTGGATTTCTAAAGATTTTGGGATTACCGTTGGAACAGCTAAGCCCAGGGGCTGTTGTCCGTGCTCTGCATAGCAGGGAGCAGGTGAGAGCTGCTTTTTTTCTAATTTTTCAGTGGCGTTGGAAAGTACAACGTGTCCCACAAAAAATAAGCCCTCATACAACTATGTGAACGGAGAAATAAAAAAGTTATGGCTCTGGAAAGCGGGGAGTGAAAAAGCGAAAAAAAACAAAAAAACAAAACACCTCTGGGATAGAAAGGGTAAAAATCTGGTTTGACATCGCAGCAGCCAATCATTGGCTGCGGTGGAGACCGGATCCCCTCGCGTCATGTGACCACTCGTCGTGATGTAAGGGGAGTTGGTCACTGCCTCGCCTTATGTTTGGCTGTGGCGATGTGAAATCGGATGTTGATATCGAGGGAGTCCAGCATGGACTGGCGCCGGGAGGCAGGTAAGTCATTTTCATGGGGGGAGGGGGGTTCCCCTTATCATTTTTGCACAACCCCTTTAAGGTGTGCACAGAGCTCCATGCCCCTCACATTCCTCATCTGACAGGCTTGGTGCTCCACTAAACCATTAGAGGATTAACTTGATGTAGCGCACTCCCCAAACAAGACAGCTTGGCAGTCCGTGCAGATTTCACATACGTGAAACACAAATATCAGCGCTCGGGTGTCAGATGTTCTACGCATGAAGCAGATAAAACGCTGTAAACACCATTCATTATAATCGTTGCAAAACTTGGCAGGAGCGTTTGTAGTGTAGGCGATAAAGCAAACCTCCTCCTAATAAACGTGGCGAGAGCGACGTGAAATTGAAGAATGTCACCATTTTTTGGTCCAGAAGCGCTGCACACCAGAATCGGCAACTGTTAAACAGAAAACTGGTGCGATTTGCGTAATAAATCCCCTCCACTTTGTGTTTCATTTCCTCATCATTTTCAATATACTAGTTTGCTGTCAGTGAATGAAAACACTCCTCGTTACAGTCGGAGGGGGGGAACCTGTACATAGACCTGCTCTCAGTATAAAGCCTCATTTTGTATACATGTCCAATACGCAATTTGTTGCAGATTGCACACGGACAAATTCATTTGTCACCCGTGTGCTGTCCGCATCCTTGTGTCTATTCAGCAAAAAGTCAGAACATGTCCTATTCTTGGCCACATAATGCCGACCATGGACCCATTGAAGTCAATGAGTCTGCAAAGGAAACCAGATGCAACACAGACGTCACATGGACATCATCTGCGTTTTGCGGACCGAAAAATGGATACAGTCTTGAGCATGATGTCTAGGGCCTTATTCAGACATGTGCTCTCCATGGACAGCACACGTACCTATTGATTTTAATGCGTGCACTCACACATCCAGGATTTACCGTGGTCCAGGGGTCTGTGGCTACTTCGTGGAACCATGCCCTATGTCCATTATAGTCTAGGGGTCTGTGAAAAAACACATGGACACAACTAGAAGGCCACCTGTGTGTCACCGGTTGCTGGGAAATGAATTTTTAGTGTCCATAGCATACGGATGACACACGGAAGGCAAAAAAAGGACACACGGCCTAAACATGCTGACCGTCTTGTCATGGACACGGACCATGTTACATCCAGTGTAGACAATGCTCTGTGAGCTCAGCACATCAGCAGCAGCTGCACAGATCTCTCTGGTAGTTTGCTACAATGTATCAGTCTGGAGTCCATTGTCTAGCCTGGATACAATTGTATCCGCTTCTCACCTGTAAGCGGGACGAGCTGTGTACAGGCTTACTGCCTCTGAATGGAGACAGGGGTGTTTTCATTCACTGGCGGCAAACACATTTTTCAAAATGCGGACATGTCATATTTTTTTGCGGTGCGGACAGACCACGGACCCATTCAAGTTGAATGGGTCTGGCCCACTGCACGGATGTTGCCCATGCATTGGGGACCGCAATTGCGTTCCCCAATGCACGGAACGGCCGCACAACGGCTGTGTGTATCCGGCCATATAGTATAACATTGTTACTTGCACATTGGCCCTTAAAGGGGTTGTCTCTCACTTCAGCACATGGCATTTATCATGTAGAGGAAGTTAATACAAGGCACTTACTAATGTATTGTGATTGCCCATATTGCCTCCTTTGCTGGTTGGATTCATTTTTTCCATCACATTATACACTGCTCGTTTCCATGGTTACAGACCACCCTGCAATCCAGCATTGGTGGCCCTGCTCCCACGGTCCCGGACACCAGAGAGGCCTTTTTCCTATAGTGTGCAAGCACGACCACCGCTGATGGATTGCAGGGTGGTTGTAACCATGGAAACAAGCAGTGTATAACGTGATGGAAAAATGAATCCAGCCGGCAAAGGAGGCAATATGGAGAATCACAATACATTAGTAAGTGCCTTGTAGTAACTTGCCACTTGCTGAAGTGACAACCCCTTTAAGAGGAACTCAGAACGATAGCTCGTCTACTCAAAAACGGCTGAACTATGCTGTGGGCATGTCCCCTGTGCTCAGTGTCCCCGCCCACTCTTATGATGCCTGACACTGGAACTGCACCCCGCGGATTTCTAGTCGCATGCTTTTATCTCACCCGTGGTCCTTCATTTCCATCACGTCCAGGAGCCCCTGATGGTCCGGAAGGCCCCTGAGAATAAAGCAAATAAAAAACATTTTGGTTGGTATTGAGCCATATGGACTCTGTATGAGCCAGAGAATATCAGAGGCACAGATCCTGGGACGTGAGGAATATTTCACATCACACACTAGTAGTATTCTGTACAATACCTGAATTCCTTGGGCTCCAGCTTCTCCCTTTTCCCCTTTGGTCCCAGGTGGTCCCTAAAAACAAAGTAAAGGACGGTCTCAGTGCTGAATTTTTGAGGCCTGTAGTTTTCGGACAGCTGTTTCGGTATATACTTGAACAATATTTTTGAAGGTTCTTCTGGGCCAACATTGAATATTACAGATATCAGACATTATGGGAGAAATATGAGCGGCTGCCAGATTTGGTGGTCACCATCTCGATCTGCTGATTGTCACGCTGCCATCATTTCAAAATGGAGTTGTCTCCAAGAGACAAAGACATCTCCTTTAATTAAAGCATAACTAGCTAGGATTTTTTGTAGAGCTGAACTTGCTTGACCGCTTCCTCAGTCGAGCCGAACCTAGATCATATTTTTTCTAAAAATTATAAATGATTTTAGGTTTTATATAAAAAAATTACAAAAAACGCACAGATTTTGGAAAGTTGATCATTTATATTGTTAATGTACCGCCGAAGAATTATTAATGTGTGTAACGACTACGAGTGCATAGTTATGAGATCTACGAGCTTGTTTCGCATTGCCGGCGCACAGACTTCCAGCGGACTGTTTTGGCTTGAAATGCCGGGAATCGGGCGGACAAAAACCGTTGGACGCAGTGGTATTTATCTGGCTGAGCCTCGGTATATTTGCAGTGTTTCAGCTGGTTCTTTACTGGACCCGTTGTAGTTAATGGGGCCAGACAGCATTCAGCCATTTTTAACTGATGGCCTATCCTCTGGATAGTCAGCACATCCCAATGCGGCGTGCACCTGCGCTCTGGAATGTGCTGACTGACCCCCTCTTTTTGCAGTTGTACTGCTGGAGGTGTGGATCACTCCAGTTGGTCTTGCACCCCTGACCAGACTGTCTGCCCCATAGACCGATTAGTGTAAGTATAAAGCTGTAGCCTGCTCTCATTGTATTTATTGGAAGCCATTTGGCACCAGGAGACGTATAGAGTGGGCTCAGCATGCATGTTGGTACCTGCATTCCTGGATTTAATGGAGGTCGTTATGGCATCAAAAAATGGTAAAAGGCAGAGTGGACCCAGCATGCATGTGGAACCGAGGACCGGCGCTTCCATATAGGCAAGGGGGGCAATTGCCCCCGGGCCCCCGAGTCCTTAGGGGCCCCCAAGCCCACCATCATCACCGGCCAGTCCCAAGTCTTTTTTTTTTTTTTGTGAGGCCTCGCGCTGGTGGGGGCCTCACTCTGGCTCCGGGAAAGGGGCCTGCGGCGGCGGTGGCAGGTCACAGGGAGATGAGTGCTTCCATAGTCATCTGTATCTCCGATACAGATGCCTGTGCTGTGGGGCAGGGGAGGGAGAGGCGTCTCCCTTCCCTGTTCCTCTGATAGGCTGCCGGAACAAGGCCCGCAGCCTATCAGAGGCCGGTGCAGGCGGCGCAATGACGTCATCGCTCCCCCTGAGCCGTACAGTGCGGGACACAGGCCAAAAGAGGCCTGCATCGCAACGCTGTGTGATGGCTGTAAGTATAAGTGTTTTACTGTTATTGCCACATGGGGGGAGCAGGAGGCACTTGATACTGGCACATGGGGAAGGGGGGTTGGCACTTGATACTGGCACATTGAGGTGGTGAAGAGAGGCACTTGTTACTGGCACATTATTATGGGGCACTATGAGGGCTTCTACTGAGGCCAAAAAGAAGGGGTATTTTATATGGGGGGCTCTGTGTGGCACTAGTATTATCAGGGGTATTATCTGTTTCTGCAGTATAGTATTGGGGAGCACAGCAGCACAGTATGGGGGATGGTAGGATGATTTGTCCAGAAGATGGGAGGATGATGGAAAAGTAGTAAACTAAGATTTTTTTTTTTGTTGTCAAACTGCAGAGACGGAAAATGGCGACAAAATGGTGGTCTGGTCTGAAGGTCTGAAAGGAAAAGACGAGGACAGAGAACATCTACATCAAAGGAGACGTCACTGGATGTAAGAGGTATGGGGCGCTGTATTTCTGTAGTGATGGGGGGACGTTAAAGTCAGTGAGTGTCATGTGGGCGGGGCCTTATTTTTTTTTGCCCCAGGGCCCCATTTCACCTAGAACCGGCCCTGGTGGAACCTGCACTCCCTGAATTTTATGGTGGCCATTATGGCACATACCAGGTAATATTTACTGTTAGGTTCCCATCTTACAGAGATCACCTTGACGCCGGCAGACGGGCCCATATAATTTTGTACAAAGAATCTCAAATTTACTAAATAAGTGTAGCATTAGCACCAGAATATTTTCTATAAATATGGCATTATTGTACTTTATTTGTGTTTGAGTTCTGTTGCATTGTGTTTTTTATATCCTCTGGATAGGTCATCAGCATCTGTTTATTGGGGGTCCGACCCCCACTGATTTAAGAAGGTACCAGCGCTCGCAGTAGTGTTGTGGCCTTCTGTCAGCTCACCAAGTACAGCGCCGTACATTGTATAGTGGCTGTGCTTGGTATTGCAGCTCAGCCTCATTCACTTCAATGGGGCTGAGCTGCACCTAGGCTATGTGTCTAGGGAAAGCAGCAAGAAGGTCGCAGTGCTACTGAGAGCGCCGGTGCCATCTGAAACAGCTGATTGGTTGTGGACCCCCACGATCAGATACTCATGACCTATCCTGATGATAGGTCATTAGTTGAAATCGATTGAGAATCGATTTGTCTCATCAAGCAGAGTTCTGCACCTGTGACTTGATTGACAAGGCTGCCTGACCCAGACAATCTTGTGCCTTCACCAATGCTCCTAGTAGCAGCACAAGCACAGAGGTTCTGCTTCCGCTGCGACTGCGCATGCGCTGCTACACCTCCAGCTAGAGGCGCATGAACAGTTGCTGCACCATTTCCAAAAGCAAAGCCTCTGCACTTGCGTCACTACTTGGAGCATCAGCTCAGGCATGAGATTGTGAGGGCCCGCCGAGATGTCCTGCCCTGTCAATCGAGCAGCAGGGGGCGCATCCTCAGCTTTGGGGACCCCCCCTATTGCAGGTGCAGAACTCTGCTTGGATGAGACAGACTGATTTGCTCGCCTCTACTCCATCGCCTCCATGTTCATGAACTAATCTCCCAAGCTCCCCCTAGTGGGGCTTAACGGCGGCAGGTTTTATTTTATAATTGGCCTTTCTGGTTACAAAGGGGGATTTGGAGCTCTGAAGCTACGACCACTAAGATATATTAGGAAATAAATCAGCAGAGAATTTGGGACTTATTGAGACTGGTGTTCCAGGGTAAACACGAACGTTAAGAAAACTAGTCTGGCCAAGCCGATTTATACACATTCTGCTATCAGCAGGAGCTCTGCTTTATCTCACGGATGTTCGGTTCAGTGAATTTGTGAATTTCCTTTGCTGTTTATTTCTTCTTGCTGACTGTAAAATAGATGATCAAGTAATGTGTTCTTTGCGCTGACCTTTTACAAGCTGCAATTTGGCATGAGCTAGTGATATCACTGAGCAGAGGTGGATACAGAAATCTTTGGGCTCCATGGGAGAAGTCAGAATGGGCCCCATCCCATTCATTTCATACTCTATAGGGGAGCTCTGCTTTTCTGACTTGATGAATGATATAATTCTGTATGCATACTGCTAACACTAGGGGGAGCTAATTGCACATTAATATGTACAGATCGTATAGAACCTAACGGGAGCTGTTTTAAATGGGTTGTCCTGGACTTATATAGTGATGACCTATATCAATATCGGATCAGTGGGGTCCGATTCCCAGTACCCCCGTCAATCAGCTGTATGGCTACCATGCTGCTGCCTGCTTCAGGCTCGTGATGTCATGTTCATCAGTCACATGGGCTTTCTGCCGCTATTCAAGTGAATGAACCTGGGCTACAATACCAGGCACAGCCACTATATAGTGTATGACGCTGTCCCTGATATACAGTGAGGAGGCCACATTGCTTGCCCGACCGCTGTAGCCCTTTTTAAACATCAGATCACCAATAGTCAGACCCTCACCATTCTGATATTGATAACTGCCCATCAGAAATGTGTATGAGATGAGCTACCTCTAGAGGCGGATGCAGGTAGACCACATAAGAGAGTCACAACAAGCAGGGGAAGCAAAAAAGCGAGAGGCACCCTCCTACTATGGGTAGCATACCAGACGTGTGCCCTGCCTCTATTGTACGCCACCAGGTGTGAGGCACAAATACTCAGAAATTACTAAAATTACGGATTTATGGTCAGGCAGCTTTCTTGTAAATGGTGACGTGTGCATTATGGATGTGTGTGGAGTGCGATATTAAGTATTAAGGTCTTACAGTCGGTCCTTGAATAGAATGGCCATCTGGTCCTTGGGGTCCGGGTGGTCCATGTTGTCCTGGTGCACCTACTGGGCCTCGGGGGCCTTCTGGTCCCTGTAAGATAAAGCATATTTTGACCATCAACCATCAGCTCATCTACCCTGAAATCCCAAGATAAATGGCGCAAGATGCATTACTACTTGTGGCACTAGACCTAGCTGTAGTGGATCAGACATGACCCAAATCTTTATCTCGACCAAACGTTAGCAAAAAAAAAAAATTTTGTTTTTCTCTTCCAGAGGACTAGTCACTTGTATTCCATGTGAAACCATTCTGGAGCACTTACTCTTATGACTGTAGGTTGTGCCATCACATGTACAACTGGATGTTCAGAGTTGGCACAACAAAGAGCTATATAAAATGATGGCTTATGGTAGAGACATGAATATTCATTGCACGGGCAACAGCTCTGGTAGACATTCCTGCAGTCAGCAATTGCACGCTCCCTCAAACGTTGTGACATCTGTGGCATTGTGCTGTGTGATCAAACTGCACATTTCAGAGTGGCGTTTTATTGTGGGCAGTCTAAGGCACACCTGTGCAATATTCCTGCTGTCTAATCAGCACCTTGATATGCCACACCTGTGAGGTGGGATGGATTATCTCGGCAAAGGATTAGTACTCACTAACACAGATTTAGACGGATTTGTGAACAATATTTGAGAGTAATGGGTCTTTTGTGAATGTAGAAAAGGTTTCAGATCTTTGAGTTCAGCTCATGCAAAATGGGAGAAAAACCGAAAGTGTTGCGTTTATATTTTTGGTCAGTGTATTATACCCAGCATAGCCGTGTATGGATGGCACAGCAAGGGTTAACAATCCTGGCTTCGCCCTTGTAGGAAGCTAGGTGGTGGCTGGTTCCACCCCTAGATTGAGGTTGTTTAGTTGAGAGATCAGAGAAAGAGGAGGCAAAATCCAGTTCAGAGGGAGAGAGGAGGCAAAGTCCATGTGCTCCCTCTTCTCAGGCCCAGGAAGCCTCAGAGACTAAAAGATTTCTGCAAGATCTACAGAAAGAGAAAAAAGGGAAGGAGAAAAAGACAGAAAGATGAAGGAGAACTTGGAATCAGCTATTTAGATTTTGCTGCTGTGAGGGACACCATTAAAACACCCTTCACACCTGGACACATCCTGGCCAGACGTGCCTTCAAAACTCTGTCAACCGCAGTGGACAATAGATAGATTATAGAAAGGGTGCATCCTCTTTCACTGTACAGCTCTAGGGAGCAACAGTGTGAGGAAAGTCACTAAGATTGACTATAACAGCCAGAGCCACTACCACTCCCATCCTCTGCTCCAAGTGTACTTTGCTTCCCATTGGCTTCTTATCCCTAATGCTCCACTGAAATCCATGATTGTGAAGAGAGAGAGAGAGTCTGGGGTTGTACATGCCAACATTTATCTGATGTATGTAGCTGGATTACCCCATTGTAAAATCAATGAACAACTTACAGGTGGACCTTTTTCTCCTGAAGATCCTTTGGAGCCTCTCATGCCTGATCCGCCCTAAAAAAAAAAAAAGAGAACAATAAATAAATAATAATATAATAATATAATTAGACTCTGCAACTCGGAAGGTTATGGCTTCCTTTCTACTTCTCCATGTAAATGAAGAGTAGAACCTGTTAAACTCATTGATATTTTCTTTGAACAGGATGGACTTTAAAAGTAAAAATTATGTGTAAAAACCAAGTCATACTACAATGTCAGTATCCTGAAAAGTCTAAGAAACCGCTAGCTATACCATCATGCTGGGGCTTATGAAAAAAATGAACATAATCCAAGATATGGGTAAAAGTCTACAGCCAGCCATACAAAGCCCATCCATTGCCACAAGAAGGAAGATTTGGTGGTGTATATTGGCGATAACTAGCTCTTATGAGGCCTCCATGGGTGGACTGGCCCAGGAAAATAGCAGAGGATACTCTGGTGGAGCCAAGCAGATATCATAATGGACCACAACGGTCTATCAGAAGACAACCAATTTGGGGACACCACTCTGCAGGTACAATCTATGATGAGGACCAGCACTGTAGAGCCTTCAATCTCAAGATTGGTAGAGGTACAAGCAATTAAAGGGTTCTCTGGGATTTTCAGAATAGGTCATCAATATGTGATTGGTGGGGGTCCAACTGTCACCACCAGACATCTGAGAAGCTCTGACAGATGCCTTTCAGAACCTCCTCCTTGAGCTTCCTTTGTTTTGCTTTCAGTTCCTCATCTCGTTAGCCTCTCTCAGCTGTCATGTAGTTGTACTGATTGCATCCCTTTAAATTCCTCCCCATAGTGCATCAGTGTGCGGTTTATATTTCTTCCTGGAGTGTGTGTGCATGCTGATCCTACTTCCCAGTCTTCTACAAGATAAGTGTTGTGCATTCTTTTGTGTTTTTCTGTTTGCTGGATCCCAGGTGACCCTGACTCCCTCCGTATCTAGTGTAGGGAGCCGGTGGTCGTGTCCCCTCACTATTATAGGGTGTTCAGGTGTTATACAGTCGAGGTACGAGGATATGCGATCATCTACCATTGGGATTTTCGCATAGGCTGAGCAGTCAGGGAGAGTGCCAGGTCTGATGCAGGGGTCTCCCTTTTTGTTCCTTAGTTTTGGATCCAGTGAGTCGTATATTCATTTTGTGTTGTCTTGTTTCCTGTACACCTTCCGTGACATTATAAACCGCCAAAACCGTCTCAAGCATGGATCCGGTTTCACTTTTGACTGAACGCTTCCAGGGTCTTTCATTAGAGGTAGCTGATCTCCGTAAGACTCTTTCTCAGTTTCAAGTGACCGGTTCAGCTTGCGTTCATGGAGTTTGTTCTGAGCCTAAGATCTCGCTCCCGGATACGTTCTCCGGGGGTAGTGAGAATTTTGTGCGTTTTAGAGAGGCTTGCAAACTCCATTTTCGCCTTCTTCCCCATTCCTCTGGTGATGAGGAACAGAGGGTGGGGATCATTATATCGCTGCTCAGGGGTAACGCTCAGTCGTGGGCCTTTTCGCTGTCGATGGGGGCACGGCCCCTCCGTTAAGTGGATGAATTCTTTTTAGCCCTGGGTCAGATATATGATGATCCAGATCGTATTGCTTTGGCTGAGTCTAGACTACGTCTGTTATGCCAGGGTAAACAATCCGCAGAGATATACTGCTCAGAATTTCGGAGATGGGCAGCTGATACTGGTTGGAATGATGCTGCACTCCGAAGTCAATTTTGCCATGGTCTTTCAGAGGGATTGAAAGATGCATTTGCCTTTCATGAGAGGCCTACTTCCTTGGACTCTGCTATGTCTCGGGCCGTTCGTATTGACAGGCGTCTTAGAGAGAGAGGAGAGATCACTCCTTCCTGTCATACTCAATCCCAGGACAGTGCAGCGGTCTCTTTCTGTGCGCAGGGGTCTCAGTCGCTGTCAACCCCTTCTGAGCAGGAGCCCATGCAGCTGGGGTTGATTGCCTCTGACAATAGAAGATTCAGCCCGCATGGGAAGGTTTGTTTTTGTTGTGGAGGTATAAATCATTTGGCAAATGTTTGTCCCTCTAGGAGATTCAGGCAGTTTTTTGGGAGTAATAAAGAAACAAAAAGGAAAAAATCATTTAAAAATGTTCCATCTGTTACCATTGGCAGGGTTGAGGCGGAAACATTTTTTGTGAGATTTTTGTAGATAGTGGAGCAGCTGTCAATCTCATTGATAATCAATTTGCGATAACTCATGGTTTCCAGGTATGCACTTTGGGAAAGGATATTCCTGTTTTTGCTATTGATTCCGCTCCACTTTCTCAGAAATCATTAAAGGGCATAGTTCACAATATCCGTTTAATTGTGAGTGATGCTCATGTTGAGGATGTGTCATGTTTCGTCCTTAGCGGATTGCCTACTCCTCTAGTGTTGGGGCTACCCTGGCTCACTAAACATAACCCCACCATTGATTGGCAAGCGAGGCAAATAAATGGTTGGAGTGACTTTTGCAGAGAGAATTGCCTCACGACATCTGTTTCTGAGGTTTCTACTAAGACTGTACCATCCTTTCTCTCTGAATTTTCGGATGTCTTCTCTGAGAGTGGAGTTCAGGATTTGCCCCCGCACAGGGAGTACGATTGCCCTATTAATCTCATCCCAGCCGCCAAGCTGCCTAAATCTCGTTTATACAATCTCTCCCAACCTGAAAGGGTCGCTATGCGTGGTTATATCTCTGAGAGTCTGAGAAAAGGACACATACGACCCTCGAAGTCACCTGTTGCCGCTGGTTTTTTCTTTGTTAAGAAAAAAGATGGTTCTTTAAGACCTTGTCTGGATTTCAGGGAGCTGAACAGTATCACAATTCGTGACCCTTATCCGCTTCCTCTGATCCCGGACCTGTTTAACCAGATTGTTGGGGCTAAAGTTTTTTCCAAATTAGATCTAAGAGGGGCATACAACCTGGTCAGGGTCAGAGAAGGAGACGAATGGAAGACGGCCTTCAATACCCCTGAGGGCCATTTTGAGAATTTGGTTATGCCTTTTGGTTTGATGAATGCTCCAGCCGTTTTTCAGCATTTTGTGAACAGCATTTTTTATCATTTAATGGGGAAATTTGTATTAGTGTATTTGGATGACATTTTGATTTTTTCTCCTGATTTCAAAACTCATAAGGAACACTTACGTCAGGTCTTGCTCATCCTGCGGGAGAATAAATTGTACGCGAAACTGGAAAAATGTGTGTTTGCGGTTCCAGAAATTCAATTTCTGGGGTTTCTTCTCTCCGCTTCTGGTTTTCGCATGAACCCCGAGAAGGTCCGCGCTGTGCTTGAGTGGGAGCTTCCTGAGAATCAGAAGGCGCTGATGCGTTTTTTGGGCTTTGCCAATTATTACAGGAAGTTTATTTTGAATTATTCCTCTGTTGTTAAACCACTCACTGATATGACCAGAAAGGGGGTAGATTTTTCTTCCTGGTCGGTAGAGGTCGGTAAGGCCTTTTCTAATATCAAGGAGAGTTTTGCTTCCGCTCCCATCTTGGTACAACCTGATATTTCTCTACCCTTCATAGTTGAGGTTGATGCTTCTGAGGTGGGTGTGGGTGCGGTATTGTCTCAGGGTTCCTCTCCTGCCAAATGGCGACCGTGTGCCTTTTTCTCGAAGAAACTCTCCTCCGCAGAGAGAAATTACGATGTGGGAGATAGGGAGTTGTTGGCCATCAAGTTGGCTTTTGAGGAATGGCGCCATTGGTTATAGGGAGCCAGACACCCTATTACAGTGTTTACTGACCATAAAAATCTAGCCTACTTGGAGTCAGCCAAGCGTCTGAACCCGAGACAGGCCAGATGGTCTTTGTTCTTTTCAAGGTTTAATTTTGTTGTCACGTTCCGCCCTGGGGTTAAGAATGTGAAGGCAGATGCCCTGTCACGTTGTTTTCCGGGAGGTGGGAATTTTGAAGACCCGGGTCCCATTTTGGCTGAAGGTGTGGTGGTCTCTGCTCTTTATCCTGAATTGGAGGCAGAGGTACAGGTAGCCCAGTCAGAGGCTCCTGATCTTTGTCCTCCTGGGAGGTTATTTGTGCCTCTCGCTTTAAGGAACACCACGATACGGTCCTTGCTGGGCACCCGGGAGCAAGAGCCACAGTGGATCTCATCGCTCGGAGATTCTGGTGGCCTGCGCTTCGTAAGTCGGTTGAGGGTTTTGTGGCAGCCTGCGAGACCTGCGCTCGTGCCAAAGTCCCTCATTCACGGCCATCAGGTCCTCTCCTTCCGTTACCCATTCCTTCTCGTCCTTGGACACATCTGTCCATGGACTTCATAACGGACCTGCCTTGTTCCTTGGGGAAGACTGTGATTCTGGTGGTGGTGGACCGTTTTAGCAAAATGGTGCATTTCATCCCTTTTCCTGGCTTGCCCAATGCTAAGACGCTGGCGCAGGCATTTATTGATCACATTGTCAAATTGCATGGTATTCCTTCAGACATAGTCTCTGATAGGGGCACGCAGTTTGTTTCCAGATTCTGGAAGGCTTTTTGTTCTCGCTTGGGGGTTCGGTTGTCATTCTCTTCTGCTTTCCACCCGCAGTCGAATGGCCAGACAGAGCGCGTCAATCAGAATCTGGAGACATATCTGCGCTGTTTTGTGGCGGAGAATCAGGAGGATTGGTGTTCTTTTTTGTCCCTTGCTGAGTTTGCTTTAAATAACCGTCGTCAGGAGTTCTCTGATAAGTCACAATTTTTTGGTGCATATGGGTTTCATCCGCAGTTTGGGACATTCTCGGGAGAGGGGTCTTCTGGTTTGCCTGATGAGGACAGATTCTCCTCGTCTTTGTCATCTATTTGGCAAAAGATTCAGGATAATCTAAAGAGCATGAGTGAGAGATATAAGCGTGTGGCGGATAAGAGACGTGTGCCTGGTCCGGACCTGAATGTTGGTGATCTGGTGTGGTTGTCTACTAAGAATATCAAATTGAAGGTTCCCTCCTGGAAGTTGGGTCCTAGGTTTATTGGGCCTTACAAAATCTTGTCTGTCATCAATCCTGTTGCCTACCGTCTTGATCTTCCTCAGACTTGGAAGATCCATAATGTTTTTCATAAGTCCTTATTAAAACCTTATGTCCAACCCATTGTACCCTCGTCTTTGCCTCCTCCTCCGATTATGGTTGATGGTAATCTTGAATTTCAGGTCTCTAGGATTGTGGATTCTCGTGTTATCCGCGGTTCTCTCTAGTACCTCGTTAATTGGGAGGGTTATGGTCCTGAGGAGAGGATGTGGGTCCCAGTGACGGACATTATGGCCACTCGTCTCATCAGAGCTTTCCATAGGTCTCATCCTGAGAAGGTGGGCTCTGAGTGTCCGGAGTCCACTCGTAGAAGGAGGGGTACTGTCACCACCAGACATCTGAGAAGCTCTGACAGATGCCTTTCAGAACCTCCTCCTTGAGCTTCCTTTGTTTTGCTTTCAGTTCCTCATCTCGTTAGCCTCTCTCAGCTGTCATGTAGTTGTACTGATTGCATCCCTTTAAATTCCTCCCCATAGTGCATCAGTGTGCGGTTTATATTTCTTCCTGGAGTGTGTGTGCATGCTGATCCTACTTCCCAGTCTTCTACAAGATAAGTGTTGTGCATTCTTTTGTGTTTTTCTGTTTGCTGGATCCCAGGTGACCCTGACTCCCTCCGTATCAAGTGTAGGGAGCCGGTGGTCGTGTCCCCTCACTATTATAGGGTGTTCAGGTGTTATACAGTCGAGGTACGAGGATATGCGATCATCTACCATTGGGATTTTCGCATAGGCTGAGCAGTCAGGGAGAGTGCCAGGTCTGATGCAGGGGTCTCCCTTTTTGTTTATTAGTTTTGGATCCAGTGAGTCGTATATTCATTTTGTGTTGTCTTGTTTCCTGTACACCTTCCGTGACACCAACTCCTGGCACACCCACTGATTTGCTGTACGAAAAGGCTGTGGTGCTTAGTTAGTGCTTATGCCTCTTCCTAGGTCATTGACTTCACGTTCATCAGTCACATGGCCTAGGTACAGCTCAGTCCCATTCAAGGCAATGGGGCTGATCTGCAATACCAAGCACAGCCACTATCAAATGGATGGCACTGGACGGGGGTGCTGGGAATTGAACTTCCACCAATCAGATACTGATGACCTATCTTGAGAACAGGCTATCAGTATGAAAATCCCAGAGAACTCCTTCAAACACCACTGAACATAAAGTGACGGCATATTACATTACTGTACCTCTTTAGGGGCATTCATGCTACACTACGAATGGTTGAGTTTGTATGTGGACAGTATTCTGGTAGAATTGAAGGCAGAAGTCTATATCTGGTCTACGAAGATATGAAAAACTCTTTGTTGGGTCAGTCACCCCCGCCTAGTTGCTTGCTAATCACCATTAGATGTAACATTCCTACATGCTCATATTTTTACACATTATGTTCCATACACATGAGCCATTCCTTCTTCTGCTTGGCATGAGATGGACAAGTGGCACAGCTGAGTATACACATTACTTAGGTCTACCCGCCAGGTGTGTTAGTCCCATGCATTACAGATCCCAAACTAAACAAGCCTCAACATTACAGCAAACCAGATCACAAAAGTCAGGCTTCTTACCGGGGGTCCTGGAGGTCCAGGTAACCCTTTATTTTCCTGGGAGCAGGAGCAGGAGTTTGGAAGTGGTGGGCAGGTGGCCTCATCTCTCTGGAAAAGAAACATGTCTGCTAAATCTCTGCTGTGAAAACATGGAGAATGTCAATTTGATAAATGAATGGGACAACACAGGAATGCCGCTATGAAAAGTGTAAAGTATGAACATTATACAGACGATGTAAGCATTGAAGACTGCAGTGCCCTTCAAACAGCTGATTAGTGGAGGTGACGACTGTCATACCCCCACCAATCTAATTTTGATGACCTATCCTAACAAAAGGCCATCAATTTTGCAAAGCTGGATAAACCCTTTAAAGGAATTGTGGCACTAAAAATATTCTACATTTTTCAAACCAGCACCTGGATCTGAATACTTTTGTAGTTGCATGTAATAAAAAATTTTGTATAGCTACTGAGTTATCCAATAAAATGTATCTGTATAGCGCCATCTGCTGTTTGTTATTTTGCTTATTTTCTATCCACCTCACTTTGGTGGTCGCACACGCTCAATTTACAATTTCAACTGTCATATATTGACTTCTGTGGCAGTTACAGGGAAGGAGCTACAGCAGAAAGAACATGTCCCCTGAGAAAGGTTAGGGCCCCTGAGCTGCCAGTTTGAAATAAATCTAGTAGCGCAACTTGGGCAATGAATGTGGAGATCTCTGGATCCATGTGAGATACAGGTCTGGTTCTAGCTTTGTTAGAAAGATGTCCTGTACTATATGATGTCTAATTTCTATTTTTTACATCAATCATGGTATAATCCCTTTGCATGCATGTATACTGTGACTCCACCAGCAGAATATTGAGTGCAGCTCTGAAGTATAGGGCCAAAAGAGTATACAGTTTTTAACTTAACTTTCTGTGTAAATTATAACTATAAAATGTGGAACATATTGAGCCATGAACAATGCAAATTAGGAATAGGGCACTTACCAGTGCAGGAAGTTCACAGCATTTATCTCGACTGGCCCAAGAAGATGTACAAACAATATCAAACATCTGGAGCTGGAACTAAAGACAAATACAAATCCAGCATGTAAGTTATATACAGTATATCACATCTTCATTAGGTACATTGAAATGACTTTATGCACTGATATTCAGATTGTGTAACTGGTTACAATACCACGAAATGATGTTTGTTGGAGTCAGCGATAAGACTGAAGCCTGGGACTTTAGATTAATAAAGATGGCGATTAAACCATTAAATTGCCAAGAGGGAATAATAAACTGCGGATGGAAACTGTATGATGTTTTAGTTACATGAAACCAGTGCATTACCAAGAATTATCTCTTAACACTGGATCATCAGCGATCTACAGTAAATCACTAGATCACCAAGAATAGACCATAAAAAAATGATCAGAAATCTACAGTAAACCTCAAGATTGCCAAAAATAGACCCTTAACTCTGAATCATCAGGGATCTACAGTAAAACACTGGATCACCAAGAATAGACCATAAACTGTCATTAGTAATCTACAGTAAACTACTAGACCACCAAAAATAGACCCTGAACACTGAATCATCAGTAATCTACAGAAAACCACTAGATCACCAAGAAGAGACCAAAAACAGTCATCAGTGATCTACAGTAAATTATTATATCACCAAGAATAGACCCTAAACACTGGATCGTCAGCAATCTACAGTAAACTACTAGATCAACAAAAATAGACCATAAACTATCATCAGTGATCTACAGTAAACCTCTGGATCACCAAAAATAGACCATAAACACTGAATCATCAGCAATCTACAGTAAAACACACTGGATTACCAATAATAGACCATAAACAATTATCAGGGATCTACAGTAAAATACTAGATCACCAACAATAGACCTTAAACACTGGATCATCAGCAATCTACAGTAAACTACTAGATCACCAATATTAGACCATAAACTATCATCAGTGATCTACAGTAAACCTCTAGATTACCAAAAATAGACTCTAAACACTGGATCTTCAGCGATCTATAGTAAACCACTAAAACATCAAGAATAGACCATAAATAATCATCAGTAATTTACAGTGAACTACTACATCATCAATCAATAGACCCTAAATTTTCTTCATTGATCTACAGTAAACCACTAGATTTCCAAAAACACACACTAAACACTACATCATTAGTGATCTACTGTAAAACACTTGATCACAAAGAATAGAACCTAACACTAAAGAATTAGAGATCTACTGTAAGAGTCGATTACCAAGAGACTCTAAATAAAGTATCATCACAGATCTACTGTAAATTACTAGATCACCACAAATAGACCCTTATTCACTTTATCATAAGAAATCTACAGTAAAACACATTGGATATCCAAAAATACACCCCAAACACTGGATCATCAGAGATCTGTGCTAAAACACCTCGGAGATCTACACTAAACCACCACTAAGGATTTTTTATTTTTTTTGTAAATTCTTTATTTAAGATTTTTCAATTTTTAACAACCCAAAGCATGGTGGACAATGGGACTGATAATGAATACAACTCATTAATAAAGCATGAGTACAGTAAATGACAAATGACAAGTCAAAAATTATAAAGCCCTACTCGGGAATACCACAATATCATGTGGAACAATAAAAAGCAAATTGAATCCAAAATCACTGAGTAGACACGGAAAGGGGGGGGACAGGGAAGGAAAGAGCAAGGGCGGAGGGAAGGGAAAAGGGAAGGGGGACAACATACCCGAACCTGCACTCTCACTCAGATGCTAGGAGTGTTTTTCCTTCCACAGATTCAAAGAAGTCCAACCAATGACTCCAGGTCTTGGTGAACCTTTTTTCAGTATGTCTCATTGATGAAGTGAGGTCCTCCATTCTCATAATCTCCTGAACTCTATTGATCCACATTGATATGGAGGGAGCAGATGATTGCCTCCATAGGCCTGGGATGCAAGCTCTGGCCGCATTTACCAAGTGCCTTACCACAGACTTGTTGTAGGATGACAAAGGAATCTCGCACTGATGGAGCAGGAAAAAAGCAGGTGTCTTAGGGAGGGTATATGTAGTGAACTTAGAAGTAATTTCCCATACAGAGTTCCAAAATGCCGATAGAAGGGGACAAGACCAGAATATATGCAGTATTGTACCCCTCTCAGAGCCGCAACGCCAGCATAGGGGTGAGGTAGATGGGAATATGGAGTTAAGTCTAGTGGGGACCCTATACCAGCGTGACATGAGTTTGAAACCCGATTCCTGAATATTGCTGGCCATAGATGTTTTGTGGATGCACGTGAAAAGTCTTAGCCGTTGGTCCGAAGAAAGTGTGATATCCAAGTCAGCTTCCCATTGAGAGACAAAGTTGGGAGGAGGTTGGTCTGGGGGAGATATTAGTAAGCCATATGCGCGGGAGAGGGTACGTTTAGTTACTCCAGACTGCTCGCAGATGAACTCAAAGTCCGTCTTTTCACGAACGTACGTAGACGCAGGAGGGAGTGTAGACATGAAGTGTGTGAGTTGTCTAGACTGCCAAGGATTGAGAGTAGACGTTCCTGATAACTCTGAGATCTGTTGAGGGATAAGCCATTGGTTTGAGGCAGTCAGATGATGAGCCCTAAATTTGTTACACCTTATTAATTCCTTAAAGGGACCGCACTCTAGTCCTGGAGGGAATTGAGGATTGCCCAGAATAGGAAACATAGGAGAGGGGGATGGAGAGATACCCGGGTGATTTTGAATGCTGGCAAAGGCTTTCAAGGAGGGGCCTATAGTCGGGTGTAGGCGTGCTTCCAATGGGGTCTGGGTGGACAACCAAGGGATGGCTGACAATGGAGCAATCAGAAAGGATTGCTCAACTGAAACCCATTGTTTATAGGCTTGGTGACGACACCAATCTACTACCCTAAGAAGGTGTGAAGCCCTATGGTATGAGAGGAAGTCCGGGAGCCCAAGACCACCCTCAAGCTTGGGACGGAAGAGTATTGACCTAGCTATCCTGGATGGTTTACCTGCCCATATGAAATGTGTAACATTTTTAGAAGAGTATGGAAGAAGAGTCTGGGAATGTATATCGGTAGGGCTTGGAAGAAAAATAGAATTTTTGGCAGGACATTCATTTTAAAAATAGATATCCTTCCAAACCATGAGAACGTTCCAATATTCCACCTGTCTAGATCTGTTTTTATATTCCGGAGAAGAGGCGGGTAGTTGACCTGATATAGTTCCGAGAGTGTGGGGGTAAGTAAAATCCCTAGATATTTTAGAGATGACCGAGCTCATTTAAATGGAAATAGATTGGACCGTAGAAGGGAGAAGAGTTATGTTTAAAGCTTCTGATTTTTGATAATTAATTTTAAAGTTCGAAAGGTAAGCATATATTTTTAGTTCCTGCAAGAGGTTCGGGAGAGAAACCCTGGGGTTGGTGAGAAAGAACAGAAGATCATCAGCGTAAGCTGCAACCTTGTGCTATGTCTCACGAATCCGTAGCCCTGAAATATCGGGGTTCCCCCGTATATGACACAGAAGCGGCTCTAGACAAATCACGAAAATTAAAGGGGAAAGGGGACAGCCCTGCCTTGTTCCATTGCGAATGGACAGAGGCATGGAAAACTGGCCATTCACCTTAACCACTGCCGTGGGGTTGGAGTAAAGATTAGTAATCCGGGCCATCATTTTGTCCCCCATACCCACGCAACGTAGAGTTTCAAACATAAATTCCCAATTAACCCTATCGAACGCCTTTTCGGCATCGGTAGATAGGAATAAAGTTGGGGTCTTAGAAGTGACGGCTTGATAGATCATGTTAATTGCTCTTGTAGTGCTATCACGGGCTTCCCTAAGGGGTAAAAAACCTGTTTGGTCTAGATGAATTATTTTTTGGAAATGTGGTAGAAGGCGAGTGGCAAGAATTTTAGAAAATAACTTTAGATCTACATCGATCAGGGAAATGGGACGGTAGTTTTGGCAATGAGAGGGATCTTTCCCTTCCTTGGGGACTACTGTGATGTGAGCTCTAAGAGTGTCATTTGGAAGAGTGCGGGCCCTATCTAACGAGCTAAAGGCAGCAATAAAATGATCAGGCAAAATGTCCTTAAATTGCTTATAGTAGGAGAGCGTGAGTCCGTCCGGACCAGGAGCCTTCCCAGTTTGGGAGTTTTTAATAGCTGCCTGTAACTCATTTAATGATATGGGTGACTCCAATTCAGAAACCGCTTCTGAGGGGAGAGATGGTAAGCCCGCAGATTCAAGATAAGCTTTCACTGAGGGCTTGAATTCAGGGCTAACGGATTGATGAGAGTCGTCTAGATTGTACAGGGTGTGATAATATGATCTAAATGCTTCTGTTATTTCCTTCGGGAGAGAAGTCTTTCTACCGGAAGTGAGTGACACATGGGGGACAAAGGAGCGTAATTTGGTCTTTTGCAAAGCCCGTGCAAGGGTTCTACCTGGTTTGTTACCATGTTCATAATAATGCCCACGGCACTTAGTTAAGGTCGCTTTGGCTTTTGAAAGACATAAAGAGCGAACCTGATCTCTCAGCTGGGTAAGTTCCGCTCCCAGCTGCAAGTCCAGAGTCCGCTTATGCTGCTGTTCTATCTCGTGGATGCGCGATAGAAGAGTAGATATCTTTGCTGTTCTTTCCTTTTTCAAACGGGACCCTAGTTTAATAAAAGAGCCTCTGATAAAACATTTATGGGCTTCCCAGATGGTAAGGGGGTCGCTATCGGGAGTCACATTATTCACAAAATACACGGTCAGGTCTCTCCGGACTTCAGAGATGACCTGGAGATCTTGGAGAAGTGAGTCGTTTAATTGCCAGTGCCAGGCTCTGGGTTGATGAGTCGGGAAGGAGATGGATATGGAGACTAAGGTGTGGTCCGAGAAGGTAATGGGGTCAATCTCTGCTTTGGAGAGAAGGTCTAGACTAGCATGGTTCAGGAGGAAGTAATCTAATCTGGAGTAGGAGTTGTGGGGGTGGGAAAAGAATGTGTAGTCTCGGGATGTTGGATAGAGGATACGCCAGGCATCAGCGAGTTGGTGGGAGAACAAGAGCTCCTTGAATTTGGTAATGGCGGAAAGAGGGAAGGAAACTTGGCCCTTGGAGGAGTCCACGCGAGGATTCAGGACAATATTAAAATCTCCTCCCAGAATCAAAAGACCCTCCGTGAACTCCTCCAAGGCCCTGAGGGTCACCACTAAGGATTTAACGATTATCTATGAAATTATTAAGATGATCATCAAACCATTGGATTGCCAGGGATCGAGGCTAAAAGACAGGATTGCTAAGAGATCAGCAGGAATGAACTCTGAATAACGCGAGATTGGATCCAAATTATATAATAATACTAGACCATTGGATCACTAAAGATCTATGAAACTTAGCACTGGATCATCAGGGATCATCTTCTAGAGCTCTATGAAAGTGTAGCACCCCAGAGTTGTGTCACTACACGCCTCTACCCAGCTATCTTCTAATAGGCTGTATATTGTCATCTGATGTAATTTACATTATGTCCTCCACAAATGTGCATCTAAAACTATGTTAAACACAACAGTTCCTGTTATTTACCTGGTTACCAGTAGGTGGCAGCAACACTTTGGCAGTCCCAGTTTAGTGTATCTGAGCTGGAATGGATTATTCCAGCTTAGCTCTGCCTCTGTGAGAGAAGTGGGCTGTTCCCACATCCGGCAGCATGGGTGGAGAAGGAAGTTAGAGTCAGTGTGCCAGCCACCCCTGTTGGGGAAGGCTGTGTGATAGCGTTCAGGAGTGTAATCCATCCCCTGCTAGGGGTAGGGTGTGTGTGTGAGGAGTTCCCCTGCATAGGGAAGACAGCAAGGATCTTGTCTCGGCTGAGACTTGACCATATTCCCAGTCTGAGCACCTTTAGCCTCAGCTGGATGAAGAAAGCAGAAACTCAAACCTCCAGAGTTCCAGGAAGAAACCATCCCCTGAGAATCCATCTGTGAGTTAAGTTCAGAGACCTAGAAGAAGCTATTCCTCCTCAGCTAGTCTGTCCCCATACAGCAGAAGTTACAGAAAAGTGCAGAAGATTAATTCCTGTCACAATTACAGAGCTACCAGGCAGACAACTTTCCTGCAAGCTCCAAATTTAAAGCAGAAGTATTCATTTCTGCCAATGATTGCTAAAACCTGCTGGGACCAAGAGACCAAAGCTGTATATTGCTTGGTTACAAGTTATTTCAAGTAAAGCAATGTTTTAACTTCGTCTAAAGGTCTGGACATCATTTCTGCTGCAAAATTCCTCTATTACTCCTACACTCAAATTTATTGCAAGTGAGCCAGGAGTCCAGCCGTACCCAGGTAGGAGACACAGTGACACAACTACCACCAAACTACAGAGACATTATAGGCCATTACACCACTCTGGCATTCCTAATCTGGGATGTGCGTTATAACACCTTGGAAGGGCCCTGGGAGAGTACCCTGCACACGCTGCAATTGGCGTCATGACAAATATAGAACATTAGAAGCTATAGTGATGGGCGAGCACACTTCATTTGGACTTATACAATTTGTAAAATTTAATTAAATCACACAATTATATACTGCACATGTGTATAACATATAGTAATAAAATAAGATATAAAACAATATTTCATAAAATAGAATGTCAGTCTCTTGTGCTGATATACTCCAATGACAGTTAGTGTTTATGTCACCCACATATATTATGGTTGGTATATTTGTAGGTTAAGTCCTCTTACCTTCCTCGGCGTTAGTAATTTATTTTGGCGAGGGTCGGGCGGCGCGGGACAATGCCGGCGTCTCACTCCGTACTCCTCTAGCCGGCTTACACGAGATATCGCGGGAATTCGGACGGGATTTCAATATGTGCTTCGTCCGTGCTTGTTTCTCTTCCGGCACAGTATAGAGGAAGGTATCTTTTCGGCTTTCCGTTTTTCAGCTGTCCTTTGATTTCAACTTTCATAGCGTGGCCACGCTTATGACTGTGAAGGTGCTCTTTACAGGTGTCCTATCTGGCCCAGACGCGTTTCGGGAATTAACCTTCCCTTCATCAGTGGTATCGCAACACCTGTTAGCCTCCGCCTTTTATTTCCAAGAGAGCACCCAAATTATGGAAAGCTGGATTTCCCTTTAGAAAAAGGGACTGTTCATGCGTTTTTATGCATGCGTTTTTCATGCGATTTTTTTTTGGTACATGTGCGTTTTTTGTGCTGTATGTTCCTTTTATCCTTGTGGACTTGTGGTATAAATAGAATTGCTATTTATGATTGCCTTAGAAAGTTATACCATTTTCAAGTTTGACATCACATAAATATACTCTCTGTGACCCTATATGGCTAAGTCTTAGCATCATCTTTTTCAATCAATATTCTTCGTGCATACTGTATCTACATCTACATAAATTAAAATTAAAATACCAATAGAGAGATTATTAAAATGTATACTTTATTAGAATTTAAATTTAAAAAAAAGTTAAATTCGAGAATAGGTGTCACGGCTGAGGATGGGGAAAACCCTCAGCCGTGCGGTATCAGCAGATGGAGTCGCTGCAAGGCCAGGACAGAGAATTAGGGAGCTGGTCACCTCCTACACATCCCTAATTCTGACCCTGTCTCCTATCCGTATGAGCCAACCCTGAAGGTAGGAGGGCTCATACTCCAGAACCTGATATTCCTGCTGGCCCTCAGGGTGGCCCTGGACTAGGAGCAGGGTAAGACGACCCGTTCCTCCTAGACACGGAGGAACAGGAGTCTCACTGGCCAAGCTACATAGAAAGGGGAAACATAAACAGACATATGGCATTGACAGGTAAGTGAGACTAGTACCACACTTACCTGCCACAGACACACAAACTGGAACCCACGTGTAAGTGCTGCTATCCACAACCAACACCAAGGACACAGCACACAACAGACATCACACGGGAACCCAGTAAACCATATGCTGCAATAACACATAAACCATAAACTAACACCAGACATAACGTTTATGACCACCAGGGTGGCCCTCACTGGCAGAAGGTAAATAACCAGGAGGCTGTCTCCAGCAAGCATGGCTGAAGCACCCTCTCTGACTACTGCTATTCACTGAGGCTTTATAGGGCCAAGTAGCCACACCCACAGTCAGACACACCCAGTGCACACACACACTAGGAGGGAAGTTAACCCTACCAACACCAGGGAAGGGAAAACATCAACTTAAAGGGGAAGTGCACACAACACATATAACACCCCGTGCACACCGATAAAAGGCACACCTAAAGGAGAGGTTGCCAGATGCAACTGCATGCCTACTGCAGCAAGCTGCCTAGCACCGCTCAGGCTGCTCTGCTGCCACATACCCAATGTTGCCAGCAGCAACCACAGGTGAGGCAACATACTATAGCCCTCACCTGTGATTGACAACACCAAGACCGCAGGCAACTGCATGCGGCCACAAGAGTCACAACCATGACCAAGGGTCGTGACAATAGGTTTATAGCGGATCCTATATTTATATATAATATAAAAATCTTTCTTATAAACTTTTATGATATACCCGTATATTTGTATACCATATTATAAGTATTTTTAATTTGATCAATATATCACATAGATGGCCTCTGATCAAAACAGATTTGTAGATGTGTATGAGGTTAGATGGGATGTTGATTTGGTTGTAAGGGGCTGGGGGCCCCAGTTCGAGTCCACGACGTTGTGCCGATAAACGGCCAGACAGCGGCGTGTGAGTCGGCTCTGGGGCACCCAGCCTACAAGAACCCGAATATTTCAAGTTCAGCATTCAGACCCGCTGGTAGCTGAACTTGAAATATTATATATATCTGTATCTATATGTGGATTTATCCCCACGGGACTTTAATCAATGCCATTAAGAACTTTGGCACAACAAAGCCAGACTATTATTGTGCGAAGTAGGAACTACCTCGGCAGTCCCTGCCAAATCCTGTGAACCTTGCTAGATATATGTGGTGGTGTCAACTTTCATGAAGTGTACTTTATTTTTTTACCTGATTTTAGCGTATTTTATGAAATATTGTTTTATATCTTATTTTATTACTATGTGTTATACACGTGTGCAGTATATAATTGTGTGATTTAATTAAATTTTACAAATTGTATAAGTCCAAATGAAGTGTGCTCGCCCATCACTATAGCTTCTATTATTTAAACACTACCAGAGGGTGGGTGTCCCTCTAATTTGGGCTAGCAGCAGCACCTGTCCCTGTATTTCATTTGGAGTGAGCCACCATATTGATATTTGCATTCAAATATAGAACATTATCCACACATATCCTGGCCATTGCAGAAGGAAAGTAAATTGTAATATCCCAGAGGAAGAAACATAAATTAATTGATTACCCAAGGCAGGATATTGCATCGGTAACTCCCTTGGGTCTAAACACTGAACTAGATCATCTACACTACTGGACTCTACAGGGAGTAATCACGGTTCTAGTCACTGTAGATCACGGTTCTAGTCACTGTAATCTAATCCTAAAACTCTTGGTCTGAACTGGTGTAAAAAGCAATGCAACTTGGGTCCTTGGGTATAACGTTCTACGGATATGTTGGGTTAATTAATGCACATAAAAAAAAAATCTACAAAAAGTAGCTTCCACCTTAAATAGAGGATTTGTGACTGTGTGGGCAGTTTGGTTAACCAATAAACTTTGTAAGCCATTCACAAAAACACAAAACCTCATTTCCACCGATGAAACAATGGAGTCCTTCAACGAACAGGCCTCATTAGGTTGATGCCGGGTTGGAATGCAGCCACATGGTTCCTTCTCCTGAATACCCTCTCATCATGAGTGGGTTAGGGTTATTCATGTAGCAGCCATTATGTATAAGGCTCTTATTGTTTTTAGGCCGACCTCTAATAGCTAATTATTTTTACTCTCTCTCACATTCTCTGTGTTTGCGTTAACATATTATCAATACAGAGGTCGGCAATTGAATAATCTCATAAATGTAAATTTATTGCCTAACAGGATAACACAGACTGGAGGAATTTATTGAGTGGGTTTAGTTATGAATGGCCCATTGTCTGCAAAGGGTTCACTACATCTATGGGCTGATTGTAAAGCAGTCACTGTCTCTTACTCATGGCACTTACCGGGGCAGAGTTGTCCTTTGGTCCTCTTGATCGAACCATTCTTCCCAAGACTTCTACGCCATCGACTGTGATGTTTCCAGCTCCATTTATCGGCTTCTCGTCCACTTGTTTGCAGTCAATGACCAGTTTCGAATTTGTCTTGGATATTACTATGTGTACCTAGAAAATAAATTAAGGCTTTAGTCTGTGCTGCCAGGGGACCCAGCATGTTTGGTACAATTATACAATTTATATTCTTAACTGCACAATGTATATTATAGTCTATGGGTTTATATTTATAATGTAAAACATTTACACTGACCTTGTGGAAACTGCCATGGAAAATCTTCTTGACCTCCGGGCCTTCAAAGGTAATGGTCTGAAACTGTCCCTTACTGTCGTAATTGAAATATGTTAACGTCTTGCCATTGTCTGTACAGAAAACAACATCATGTAGGTGTCAATCAAAAAATACAAAAATGTTAAAATATAAATATATATATATGATATATACAGTATATAAATACACAGTATATACTGTATATATATAATTATATATATATATATGTAACTAAAGTGATCAACTATTAAATGGGGGGGGGGGATATGTGTCATAACTGAACATCTTTCACACGTCTTTTCAAACATTCATTATAAAGGGTATATAAACTTCCACTACCGTCTTTGTAGCTTCAGTGCTTCTAAGGTAAAAAAAAAAGATAAAGCAATCTTGCATATTGTCTCATAACAACATCTACTACCTGGTTTTTGTATGCAGCTCCTATGCAGACCAATGGGTCCCAATGGTTATAGACTACAAGCAATTCATGTGAGTAGTCTGAACCTGCAGGTTATAAAGGGGGCATAATAACACATGACTGCTGGATCAGACTACAGAGGATTTTTTGTAGTCTGTAACCATGGAGACTATTAGGTCCGCATAGAAGCTGTATAAAAAGAATAAATAAATAAATAGTTGTGAATATCTATATACTCTTTAAGCAACAAAGGTGTTCCACGCCCATATCTCCCAGGTGAACTTACTGTCAAGTATTACACCAACTAGTGGCTCATACTCTTTATTCAAGATCTCCCAGAGTGCAAATGGTTCTTTGGGGGTGTCAGGAAGAATTCGGAAAAGGAAGGAAACAGTATAATCTGAAGGAAGTCCCTCTGGATGAATAAATCTTTAAAAAAGAGAACAGAGGGTTAATGTTTTTTTTAAGCAGAATAGAAGATTCACATGTTTGTGTGTATGTATTGAATGCAGTAGGAGGGCAGGTAATGTTCATGAATTTTATTATAGAGGACTTTTTACCAATTTTCTCTACAACCCTAACAAGCCTCTGCCCTTTTGGGTGAGGTGCTAATAGGACGTACGACCCACTCGGCTGATTGGTTATGAGGCATCACCTGACACAGTTGCTGGTACTATTCCAGGCTTTATATGAATGGTACTAAAAACAATCAGATGGGAAGGGCAAGTGGTTTTGCTTACAGTGATCCTCCATTGACTGCCCAGGTAGGTACTTTAAGTTTTGGTTCGGTAGGTGGTATCCATTAGGTCAGTGGTGGCGACCCTTTGGCACTGGTGCCAGAGGCGGCACTCAGAGCCCTGTCTGTGAGCACCCGCACCCTGACAAAAGTCTAAGGCATACCAATATGCCTTAGACTTTACCCGCCATTCATCAGCGCAGGGAGCACTATGAACAGCACAAGCAGCGCACTAAATGTAGACAGGTTATTATAGCCAAATGATAAAGTACATGGAACATACACTATATTGGACTGTAGTATTCAGGGTAAATTGCCGTGTTGGCACTTTGCGATAAATAAGTGGGTTTTTGGTTGAAGTTTGGCACTCGGTCTCTAAAAGGTTCACCATCACTGTATTAGGTCATTATTTTTATTGGATCTACTATAAATCTTTTTTTATTTTTATTCTAAGACGTCTTAGCTCAGTTCAGTCAGGTCTCTTGTGCTACCTCATTTGAGGGCAGTATTTGGCAGAGAGAAGATAAAAACTATGAGTCTTGCTTTCCCTTCCACTTAGAGAAGGCGCCTGTGAGTCCTGCTTCTCCTGCCCACACAAAGAGAAAGCCTGTGAGACCTGTTTCCCACACCAACTCATAAGAAACATGTGAGTCCTCCTTCCCCCAACCACTCATAGAGAAAGCTTGTGCGTCTTGATTCCCATGATCACCCTTAAGATGGTCATACACATTAGATAGAAGTTGGTTTATGGTTGAACAGCAGTTGAAGAAACAATCATCTGGTGAACGATCACTCTCCTCTTCCCATGAAATACACATGCACACTCAGCCAAGCCGAGCATGTAGGTGTATTTGTGGAGCCGGGTGAGAGTCGGGAGAGATAGCTGTTGGGCAAACAATCCTTCAGCCCACAGCTACTGAATGTGTACGGTCGCCTTTACAGTTGTTCACACTGGTCATACATGTTCAATGAAAGCGGGAGATGGCCGAAAGATCTTTCTAGGAACATTCTTTCAAAGAAAGATCTTTCATCCACAAACAATCTTTCTTTGAATGAATGATCTTTTGTCTGACTATTGGATTAAAATTTCAAAGATAATGGATTTCTTTCCAGATGATAAAGGTCTGTCATCGGTCGGCTAAAAAGTTCTTTCAGTGTAAAATTTTACCCGACATACAATTGTTTTGGCTGAAATAGTCCTTTTTGATCAGCTTTAGACTAATGTGTATGTCCACCTTTACAGAAAGCATGTGAGTCCTGCTTCGTCCACTCACTTATAGAGAAAGCATGTGAGTCCCACTTCCACTGATAATGGTAGCCAACAACTGTGAGTTCCACTTCCCATGCCCACTCATAGTCAAACCCAGTGACTCCAGCTTCCCCGATAAGTGAGGCTTTCTTTTCTGGCCTACCCATAGAGAAAGTCTGTTAATCCTGCTCCACCTTCCTATTCATAGACATAACTAGAATCCTGGAAGAGATGCCCATCAGCAGTATGTTTTTATGTTATGGTGCCCCCTCTTTATGTGAAAGTTTTTTTTTCAATTGGGATGGCTGACTGATTCCAACTATTTTCTATATAATACCTATGTTATACACCAGTATAGTAGTCTAGGTAAATGATACAACTGTGGAAAAGGTAGATTTAGGCTCAGTCTTAGTATTAGGGAGCAGGATTAGTAAATATACACATAAATAGAAATCTTTATTAGCCTTGTACGTACTTGGTAGGTTGAGACACCAGTGCATCCTTGTGTATTCTGTAACATGGGAAGTTATTGAAGGTTCCAGGCTCCATAGAGACCCCATCCAAGGCTGCATATTCCTTCTCCACCAAGCCAAACATTTCCAACATTTTGAACCCTGGAATAGTAAGGTTGCTATGTAAAGGTGCTGTCCATAAGGAAATATAGTACCCCCCAAATCCGGACATAGGCCTCTCACCCTCTTAAAGGGGTTTTCTGGGATTTTAATACTGATGACCTATAGTCAGAAAAGGTCAATAATATCAGATTGGCAGGGGTCCGACCCCCGGCAGCCCCGACGATCATATGGTTGAAGAGAAGGCAGCACCCTTCCCTTCATTGTTTACCTGCTCGACATCGCAGCGATGAGCAGGTGTAATTACAAGAAGCCGTCCCGTTCACTTCTATGAGATGGCTGCTTCCTATTCAAGTGCATACCACAGAGCCGTCCCATAGAAGTGATTGGTACAGCTTGTAATTACACCTGCTCCCCACTGCAATGTTGATGGCGAGCAGGTAAACAATGAAGGAAAGGCTGCGCTTGCAAGGAGCGCGGCCTTTCCTTTAACCATATAATCGGTGGGGGTGTCGGGTGTCGGACTTCCACCGATCTGACATTGATAACCTATCCTGAGGATAGGTCATCAATATTAAAATCCAAGAAAAATCTTTAAGCCAGTACTCTCTGCTCTGCACTAATGAGGTACAATTACCCCGAAACAGCCGTCTTCAGATGAGATGCTGGCTTATTTAATATCTGAGTCATGTCTCAAGACCTATTTAAGGGGTTGAACATTGACTTATAGGATAGCTGCCTTACATCTGGTGGCATCTGGGGCAGAGCTTATTAAGAGCTCATTGGCATCCCTTTCTTCCCAGAATTCCAGAGGAGCATGTATGGCCTATAAGATCAGAGCTCTGCAGAAGGAGATATAGTACCCTCCAATGCTTCTTCATGTAATGCTTTGGTGCGCTCAGGAGAAAGCAACAACTCGCCAACTGGCTCCCCCCATAATAACATAATTTTACTAGGATGCTCTAGTGTTACACAATTTAGGGTCTATGGAAAGCTGAGTGAAAGTCCCTTTAATTAGTGTAATAGTTGTATAATGGTTTACACCCGGGACATGTCACCAGTGCAGAAGACCACAACTTATAAACGCTTAGATCTTCGATTCACTCCACTTAATAACAACGAAAGAGGTGGAAATGAAAGAAATATGGTCCCTTTTTTCTCAGAAACAGCACCACCTATGTCTAAAAGCTACTTTTCTTAAGGAAATAGAGCTGACTTGCAATACCCAAGACAGCCTATACAGTTTAGTGGCACTGTTTCTGTAGTAAACTGATCATGTTTCTATAATATCATACAACCTTTCTAATAATGGGGGTTGTCAGACCTAGGATAATTAGGAAATTATTAGGACACTCAGGGCAGATAGTGGCTACAAAGAAGTGTCTCTCTCTTTGGAGGACCAGGCATGTCCATGCAATACAAGGACAGTTCATTTATTTCAAAGAGAAACATGTAATGCTTAAAGAGTCACTGTACTGGGGGTAAATAGCAAATTTGTAAATCTGCCTGCATCCACCTGAAAAAAAACCTGCAATGTTGTGGCCACTAGGGGTCTCACTGCCACCTAATTTGCAGTCCTCAACCTGTTGTCAGGCAAAATCCATCCCTAGTAATAGCACAGAGGAAGTGGGGGCGTGACAGAGCTAGCTGAGCTCCTGATCCTGATAGAAGAACTGCTTCTACACAGCTTCTGAACATCACAGGAGCGTCCTGCTTTTCTGTAAGTGCAATCTCTCCCTCCTTATCTGTTCCGAGATCTCCAGAGCTGAAAACAAATATAGTGGGAAGTAAGGGAAATACGTCACAGCAGTACAGAGCTGGCAGATTCCACAGACGGGAGATTTCCTCTGCTTGTGAGAGAAGTGCATCTAGCTGTGCCATTAGGCTTAAAAATACATTAGGGAAGCCCAAAAAAGACTTATTCCTTCACAATTATGATTGTACAAAGAAACACAGACGCAAAGTTTAGTTCCTGTCGTGTTACACTGATGTATCATACCAATGTAGGAGTAAAACGTGTCTATAATAAAGTAACTACAGGGAGTGCAGAATTATTAGGCAAATGAGTATTTTGACCACATCATCCTCTTTATGCATGTTGTCTTACTCCAAGCTGTATAGGCTCGAAAGCCTACTACCTATTAAGCATATTAGGTGATGTGCATCTCTGTAATGAGAAGGGGTGTGGTCTAATGACATCAACACCCTATATCAGGTGTGCATAATTATTAGGCAACTTCCTTTCCTTTGGCAAAATGGGTCAAAAGAAGGACTTGACAGGCTCAGAAAAGTCAAAAATAGTGAGATATCTTGCAGAGGGATGCAGCACTCTTAAAATTGCAAAGCTTCTGAAGCGTGATCATCGAACAATTAAGCGTTTCATTCAAAATAGTCAACAGGGTCGCAAGAAGCGTGTGGAAAAACCAAGGCGCAAAATAACTGCCCATGAACTGAGAAAAGTCAAGCGTGCAGCTGCCAAGATGCCACTTGCCACCAGTTTGGCCATACATCACTGGAGTGCCCAAAAGCACAAGGTGTGCAATACTCAGAGACATGGCCAAGGTAAGAAAGGCTGAAAGACGACCACCACTGAACAAGACACACAAGCTGAAACGTCAAGACTGGGCCAAGAAATATCTCAAGACTGATTTTTCTAAGGTTTTATGGACTGATGAAATGAGAGTGAGTCTTGATGGGCCAGATGGATGGGCCCGTGGCTGGATTGGTAAAGGGCAGAGAGCTCCAGTCCGACTCAGACGCCAGCAAGGTGGAGTTGGAGTACTGGTTTGGGCTGGTATCATCAAAGATGAGCTTGTGGGGCCTTTTCGGGTTGAGGATGGAGTCAAGCTCAACTCCCAGTCCTACTGCCAGTTTCTGGAAGACACCTTCTTCAAGCAGTGGTACAGGAAGAAGTCTGCATCCTTCAAGAAAAACATGATTTTCATGCAGGACAATGCTCCATCACACGCGTCCAAGTACTCCACACCGTGGCTGGCAAGAAAGGGTATAAAAGAAGAAAATCTAATGACATGGCCTCCTTGTTCACCTGATCTGAACCCCATTGAGAACCTGTGGTCCATCATCAAATGTGAGATTTACAAGGAGGGAAAACAGTACACCTCTCTGAACAGTGTCTGGGAGGCTGTGGTTGCTGCTGCACGCAATGTTGATGGTGAACAGATCAAAACACTGACAGAATCCATGGATGGCAGGCTTTTGAGTGTCCTTGCAAAGAAAGGTGGCTATATTGGTCACTGATTTGTTTTTGTTTTGTATATTTGTGAATGTTGAGATGTTATATTGGTTTCACTGGTAAAAATAAATAATTGAAATGGGTATATATTTGTTTTTTGTTAAGTTGCCTAATAATTATGCACAGTAATAGTCACCTGCACACACAGATATCCCCCTAAAATAGCTAAAACTAAAAACAAACTAAAAACTACTTCCAAAAATATGCAGCTTTGATATTAATGAGTTTTTTGGGTTCATTGAGAACATGGTTGTTCTTCAATAATAAAATTAATCCTCAAAAATACAACTTGCCTAATAATTATGCACTCCCTGTATAGAAACAAGAGAAATATCATCAAAGCAGAGAACTGGTATCGCTTAGAACGAGGGGTTTGTACGAGGATAATTTGCGGAGAGCAGACATACCTGTCACACTGTTGCCTTGAATGTAAGCCCACGGACAAGCTGAAAAATACATAATCATATAGGTGTCAGACAGGCAGCATGAACATAGAGATATAAGAGTGCAAAATGGCACTTTGGCTTCAACAACGGTATTTTTCTCTATGGTATTACTGACCCTGCCTACTTGTGTTGTCTTCTGTCAATCTGGACCTGCCTGCAACATGGGGCCACTTTTATGGGTTTTTTTCAAGGGCCACTTTAAATTCCCAGTCCATCCCTGATGGATTTTCAGTTCTCGTATATCTCAGAAGGATTTTGCTCCAAAAAGAGAGGTTTGGCACGGAATGTTTTGGGTGGTACAGTGTGCCGTTTGCCAGCTTCTATGTAGTCTACAGATCATATCTTCCTGGTCTGAGATGTGAGGACACGATGCACTGAGAGGATTCCTCAACCGGTCATGCACATTGTAGGTCTGATGCCTTGCTCCTCCTCATGCTGAGAGCTCCATGTCCTCACACATCATTGACGCAGTGGGGACAATTTGTTAAGAGTTTAGGGGTGAGGGCTACTAGGAGATGTGAGAGCACAACATGCCATAAGAGGTCCCATTTAGGTTCCTGAGGAAGCTTTAGTTCTCCAGTTGTTCAAATGAAGATGTGTAGTGAGGAAGGGCATGCTATGGATGGAACCTACTGAGGGATTTCCAGTAGACATTTTGGTGCTACTATAACATGCTATCGTCCCGTTCACCAGTGTCGGACTGGGGTTCCTAGGGACCACCAGTAAAATTTGTTCTTGGGGCTCACTGTGCAGTCACATGCAAATATTGTCTGCTCACACAATGGCAGGCAGCAGCAAGACACTACAAGATGACTGATTACGGGGGTGCCTGATGAAAGATGACACTGGCTGACCTGCCTCTGCACCTACAAGTCATCTCAGCCACCTAATGCATCCATAATAACACAATGGGTACTTTGTAAAATAATGTACCCAGGTTTTTATATGGGTACATAGTCTGGTTGAGATGCTGTATGCTGCCTATCTATATGGAATGCAGTCAGTCTACTGGGCCACGTGCCACTTGTGAAAGGGGGTGGGGGACTAGGGGCCAACCCTGCTCAGGGACCCGCCAGGGGATACACCTGTTTCCTGGTGGGCCAGTCCGAGCCTGCAGCTGCAGACCAAACACTATAACGGAAATGTTCTGGTAGACCGCATACTATAGCAGAACGGCTTATTGTCTTTCTGATGGGACTTTATAACGATGTGAAAAAAGAGGGAATGAGAAAACATAAGAAGTTGGCACTCACTTGCTTTTGCTGTCTCGCAGACAAAAGTGATCAATTCATCTTCTATTTTCTTGAAGGCATCAAAGTTGTCGACAAAGAACACGTGTCTCTCGCTGGGCTTGCTGCCAATGTTCACTAACTCTGCATAGTCTGCATCCGCCACTCCGATCGCAAAAATGCTAAAGCCTGGGAGGAGGAGAGGACACAGGAGTTTAGTCATTAAGCTTCCCTCGAGTGCGAGTTCAAATCCACAGGTTACAAAAGAATATATGGCATGATCAAAGCCGGAGATTGTTGATGAAAGGTGCGGCTAGGCTGGGGACGACATGGTTTATTGAAGTTGCAGACTTAAAAATAACATTCACTTAAAGTGAATCTGGCTGCTGTGGTTGTGACGGCAAGCAGGTAAACAACGAAGAGAAGCCCGCGCTCATACGAGTGCTGCTTTCTCTTCAAACAGCTGATTAGCCGGGATGCCGGGAGTTGGCCCCCGCCAATGTGATATAGATGACCTATAGTGAGGACAGGTCATCAATAGAAATACAGCAGACAACTCCTTTAAAGGGAGTCTGTCACCACATTTGAGCATATTAGACAGATCCAATAGCGTTATATGTGCCACCCAGAAGTTAAAAACGGTACCTTTGTTGCATATACCGGAGTCTTCTTTCAGCCAAAAATGAACTTTGAAGATTCTGTAAATGCCCCCTCTCAAGTGCCCAGGGCGGCGTCTCAATCTTCCGAGCCCAAGACCGGACCTCCCCAACGGCTCATAACCCCGCCCTCCGTGTGCCTGTGCCCGCCCTTTACTCTCCTCCTCTCTCCTTTTCCACTGCGCCCGCTACGAATTTGACAGCGCAGCCGCAGTGGAAAAGGAGAGAGGAGGAGCGTAAACGAGCGGGCAGAGGCACACGGAGGGCGGGGTTATGAGCCGTTGGAGAGGTCCGGTCTTGGGCTCGGAAGATTGAGACGCCGCCCTGGGCACTTGAGAGGGCGCATTTACAGAATCTTCAAAGTTCATTTTTGGCTAAAAGAAGACTCCGGTATATGCAACAAAGGTACAGTTTTTAACTTCTGGGTGGCACATATAACGCTATTGGATCTGTCTAATATGCTCAAATGTGGTGACAGACTCCCTTTAAGTTTTCCTAAGGCCTCATGCACACAACCATATCCGTTTTGCGGATCTGCAAAATACGGATGTTGTCCATCTGCTGTCCGTATTTTATTTGCAGACCCATTGCTTTCAACGGGTCCAAGGTCTGCAGTTTGTGGAATGGACATACGGATGCAGAGAGCACATGGATGATCCGTGTACTTTCTGCATCCATATTTCCGTTGTGCAAGAGGATAGACCATAGCCTATACTTGTCCACAAAATGAGGACTGCAGAACCATTGAAGCAATAGCTCCACAAAAAATGCGGATGTAACACGGACCACATCTCTATTTTGCAGATCATCTAAATACAGTCCAGTTACAGTTGCATGTATTTGGCCTTAAACACTGGGTACGTGGATGAGACAATGTTTGGTTTTGTTCTTTTGCATTGCCAAAGTCCAACATGGGACCGTCCACCATCTGTATGTAATGTAGGGAAGATCTGGATGTCTAGGGCAATAAAATTGAAAGTTTCTCTGCAGCAAAGAAATAAAATGAAAGGTAACCCAGACCAGCTGTATAAACGTTCTCTTAAAGTTATGTTATGAGGAGACGCAAGCCAAGATGAAAATTAACCAGTCCAATTATGACTTAAGGTATCGAGTCCCTGACATCTCCAAGCTGTGAGGACCTAAAGCAAAGAGTGTACAAACCATAGACGTATAACTCATGCAATGTAGAAGGGAGGCCCTGATTAGTTTGGCTTCAGTTCCATAGAAGAGAGGAGAGCTGGTTCTGGGTTTTCCACCTAGGATGAGGGCTTCTCAACAAACTTCCATGATACTTGGGCCAAGTCCCAACTACCTTGCTAAAAAGCAGCTCCCCAGATCCTCGCCATCTAGTAGCAAAGCTAATGAAACAATCTGGGCTGGGCCCCATCTTTCCAAGGATCCCAAATCAGTGGCATGTTTCTGTTATATGTAAACCCACGCCCATTTATATATATTCCCCATTTGTTGTGATTGTTAGGGATTCCTCTCTGCTTTATGACTATTGCCCAATCTCGCACTGTTATGATGGCCACAGACATCACATATCTAGATAACAGTCCGACCATCCAATGGCTGTAGGCTCAGGATAATAGTTGGAGATACGGCCATCAAAGAGGTTGGATTTTTGCCTGTGTATTCCTTGTTTCCTAAATAGATAAGCGGTACCAGAGTCACCTTGTTCTCTCCAGCAGGGTTAGGGAAAATGATTCCAGTTCATTCTGCCAGTGTCTTGGTATTTCTCAAATGTTTAATGTGGTAATAGCACCATCTAGCGGTGTTAAGTTGTATTACACTTTGTTTTTCCTGTTACAAAGACTGCTACATTGTGGGTGGTGCAAAGCATTGTGGGAGTGCAAAGCATCCTGGGAAAGAGAAGCCTCCAGTCACCAGGACACATCAGCAGAGCTGTCCTTCTGCATATCTCCTTCTCAAACTCCACCATCCTTGTAAAAGCATATCTGGTGAGAGATCTACATTTGTTTCAGGGACATTATGTTATGCAGAGCTGTTTAGTTAGTTATAATTGTTACTCAGGGAGTACTACTGTTAGCTAGACATGTAATCTTATGTATAGGCAGCCATTTCACCATGTGCTTTCACTGCCAATGCAAATATTATAGTACATGCTATGCTTTATACTATACATGTTATTTGTATTCATGTTGTACAATCTCTCACTCACGCGCATCGTGCAGCGAGTACAACCTGTTGACCAATAAACAAGTTAGACTACAAAGAACAGTCCTCTTATTTGGAAGACAGGAATGGTTTATGCTGAATGTCAGACTGCACACTGTGTGAACGTGTATTGAGGAGTCTGAGAAGGTAGCTGAGTGATCATCTTATGTCAACTCTTTTAACCAATTTTTATTTTTTTTTCTCTAGACTCCAGAACCGTCTCTCCTCCTCTGGGGCTGATTTCCCTAGACAAACATTATGATCACATTTTTGGAATTCCATGGAAATGCGGATCACCTGGAGGATTTAATATGAATAAAAGGAGAACATACACACACTATTCAGAGGACGGTTCAAGTGCTACAGGCATCAAACCGCGTCTCACAGCCGTGCCGCTAAAAATCACTGAGGTCCCTTTGTCCCTTCTGTTTTGGGTACAACAAACTATGATCGCAGAACGTCTCACAGTCATCAAATGTTATTGTTCCCCCCAAAACAGCTTCATAAACTTCTCCACAGTTCATACCGAGCTCCTGTAGGCCAAGAGCTCAGCAGGACTATCCATCGTAATCTGCTGCATTGTCTGCTTCTTTTATCCGCTCTGAAGTGGGTTCAAAAAGGGAAAAAAAAAAATTCTTGGCCAAATACCTTCCTTTTGTATCAGATAATAATAAACCTCTTCATCGAAGCCCTAGGACTAAACGTTTTAATGAGTCTATTCACGTTAAACCTTATTCTCAGCTTTCCTGTCTTCTAGAAGGTTGTAGCTTCGTTATTCTACAAGGAAATTCAGGATGAGGACGCAGATGTAGCTGAGGGGAAAGTGCGTTTTAACTGTTTGGGGCTGTGTTGTTTGTGCATTAAAGGGGTTGTCTAAATAAAAAAAATAACACAAGGCAGGGAGGTTAATAAAAGAATAATAACTTACATTCACCGTTTCTAAAACCCTCCACTCCAGCATCACCGGACAGCAGCAATGAAGCGCCAGTATACTGCACATGACCGCTGCAGCCAATTACTGGCATCAGCGCGCTCATGCCGTATACAGTGATTGGCGCAGAGGTTGCATGTGGTATATGGGACATCTCTGCAGCCAAGAACATGACATTATGGTAGGATGATCAGAACGACGATGCCGACGATCTCCTTGCCTTTTAGCATTTTTTTATTTATTTGGAAAACCCCTTTAAGATAACTGACTTAAAGGGGTTTTCAGGATTTTTGTAAATAAAATATCACTTAATGAGTGAAACGTTCTACAACTTTCTAATATACTTCATGTTGGAATTCCTCACCATTTTCAACATAATAGCTTGCTGTCAGTGAAAGAGAACCTGTGCATAGCCAGTCCTGTATCCAGTCTAGACAACGCTCTGTGAGCGTCAGACTGATACATTGTAGCAAACTACCAGAGAGGTCTGTACAGCTGCTGCTGATGTTTTTAGCTCACAGTCATTGTCTGGACTGGATACAATTGTATCCACTTCTCATCTGAGAGCAGGACTGGGATTGTACAGCTGGCAGTGAATGTAAATAAGGGTGTTCTCATTCACTGACAGCAAACTAGTATTTTTAAAATAGAAGCATAAAGTAAATTAGAATGTTGGAGAACTTCTCATTTACACAACGATGAAGCATTATAAACCTGAAACCACAAGATCCCTGTAAGATACTGTAATAGGTTTCTTTATGTGTCTGTGTAATCACAGGCTGCACATCCTGATCTTTGCCAAACGACACATTCATCTCTGCTAGATCATTTGTCTTTAGGCTACCAGTGCACATGGGCGCAAATTTCCGTGTGGATTTCTGTGCATTTGTGCACCAAATCCGTATGTGTTACTTACAGTTCTTGGGGTACAGATGTGGTGCCGTCTGTTCGCAATGTATTTTGTGACACTAAATGTGTTCCTTGACACAAAATGAATGCAGCAATCACAGAATTCATTTTGTCTTTATAGAAATCTTTTTGTCACCCAGAACTCTTATTTTGTGACGCAGAGCTGATTTTGTTACACGGAATTCTGTGAGGATCTCAGAACCAGAGGAAAACGCTTCAGTTTTGTCCCCATTTATTTTCAATAGGGAGAAAACTGAACAAACAGGAATGCAATGAATCGGAATGCATTCTGTTCCAGTTTGTTGCATTCTGTGACCGGACACAAAACCGCTGCAAACTGCGGTTTTGTGTCCATTTTGCAAAACTGAACAAGCTGGATCTAGCACTAAAACAATGTAAGGATACTTTCACACTAGTGTTAAACTTTTCCGGTATTGAGTTCCGTCCTAGCGGCTCAATACAGGAAAAAAAAAAAGATCAGTTTTATCCTAATGCATTCTGAATGGAGAGCAATCCGTTCAGGATGCATCAGGATGTCTTCAGTTCAGTCACTGTACGGTTTTTGGATGGAGAAATTACCGCAGCATGCTGCGGTAATTTTCTCAGTCCAAAATTCCGGAACAGTTGCCGGAATGCCGAATTTTTCCATTGAAATGCATTAATGCCGGATCCTGCCCCAAGTGTTCCAGAAAAACGGATCTGGTTTCGCGGTCAGACCTTTAAAAATGTGAAAAAGATACATACCGGATCTGTTTTTCAGGATGACAACCGGAGAAACGGATCCGGTATTGCAATGCATTTGTGAGACGGATCCGCATCCGGATCCGTCTACAAATGGTATCTGTTTGCATACAGATTGCCGGATCCGGCAGGCAGTTCCGGCGACGGAACTGCCTGCCGGAATCCAACAACGCAAGTGTGAAAGTACCCTAAGTCAATGGTGCAGATCCGTTTTGTTTTTTTCAGTTTGTTCTTTTTCGATTTAATACAACCGCATCCAGATGGAATGGATGCAGCCGGTTGTATTAAATCGAACTGAAGCGTTTTCCTCCGCTTTTGAGATCCTCTTCTAGATCTGAAAACCTGAAAGGAAAACACATATGTGGAAGTAGCCTTATTTTGTAATGCAGAATTGATTTAGTCACACACAATGTTATTTTGTGACACCAAATCACAAAATAAATATCTGATTGGTTAGTTTGTTTGACTGACAGATACAGTATTTTTCACAGAATATAATTTTGTTGCACAGAATTCTACTAAATGAATGTTGTCTGTACAAAATGCACTGTGAACAATGCGCCCCATAGATTTGATGCAGTTTTGCCACAAATCTCACCCTTTGCAATGCAAAGGATGAAATCCGCTGTGAATTTGTAAATCTGCACGGAACGCACGGAACGCTGTGAATTTGTCAATATCTGCACGGAACGAGAAGGCAGTCTACACGAGATTTGTAAAATCACATACACTTTGCTGGTGCTGTATTAAGGTTCACACGACCATGTGCTGCCCGTGCCCGTGCTGTGGACCGCAAATTACAGTCCGCAATGCACGGGCACCGACCGTGGGGCAGCCGCATGCGGATCGCAGACCCATTCACTTGAATGGGTCCACGATCCATCCGTTCCGCAAAAAGATAGTACTTGCTCTATCTTTTTGCGGTGCTGAGGCACGGAACGGAACCCCATGGAAGCACTCCGTAGTGCTTCCGTGGGGTTCCATTCCGTGCTTCTGTTCCGCACCGTATCTCCGGATTTGCGGACCCATTCAAGTGAATGGGTCCGCATCCGTGATGCGGAATGAACGCGTCCAGTTCTCCATGTATTGCGGAACCGCCGTATGCGGTCCGCAATACGGCCACGGTAGCACAACGGCCGTGTGAATGAGCCCTTAGGTTGTGGTTTTTCTGCACCAGACTCCACACGGAACAACCCGCATGTAATTGCAACTTCCCCTGGGTGTGTAGTACTGAGGAATAGCTTGGCGCTTTATATAAGGATTATTGTAGGAACCACATTCTACCTTCCTGCTGCATTTCATAAGCAAGTTTGATGGCGTCATCTTGAGAGCGTCCATCGGTAATCACCACCAGGACTCTTGGAACACCTTTCCTCATACCGGATTCCACGGTAAACAGGTCTTCTCGGACGTGCTTGATTGCCCTGCCTTTAGGAGAGAAAAATATATGGCTTAGCGCTGCTTCGGAGCTGTGTTATTTTAGGCTAATTGATTTTGTAAACCGTATAATTTAACTGTTCTGTTTGCATTAGCAATGGAGCTTCCATCACAGATTTGTAGCTATTCATAAAAATAAAATATCCCTGAGGCCGGCCATGTTGGCGGCACACACTTTCTTCATGTCTGCTGTAAAGAAATGTTAATAAACTATGAGGCAGAGGTTCTATCCAAAGGGTCCGGCCAGTTGTGTGTGGCAGGCCACGTCCACCAGCAGCAGTCAAAGCAGCAGTCAATGGCTGGACAATTTTGCTGGGATTTTGCAATAAGATCTTGGCTGCTGCGGGTTGCCAGATGGACTGTTTGACCTTACCCTTAAGACCCTTTTACACTGCTTGAACATTGGACAGATTGTCTCTTACAAGCGTTTATACGAACGGAAGGTGCAGCCGATTACCCGATGAACGAGCAAAATGCAATGCGGGCCACGTAAATCGCCGTTTGCCGGCAGCAGGTCGTGAACAGCCTTTGCTGCCGGCAAACCACTGATCATGTATGGGTCCGATCTATGGCATTAGTGATCACTCCTCCCCAAACTGTTGGGAGGAGTGTGCAATTACTGCGTGTAATCGCAACGGCCACCTCCACTGACAAGCAGGCCATTGCCAGAAGGGAACACTTCCTTCCCGACAATCGCCTGCTCGATTGACCAAAGTAAAGGGACCTTTACAGTTTCTCTCCTCCAGAGAAGAAGGAGTGATCGAGGATCTGCATACAAAGCCTTATCTGTGTGTACAGTGCCACTATCCTGCCTTATCTAGGCCTCCAGCAGTGCAACAGAGAAGGCTCTGTTAACCCTGACCTAGTCTATACAGCAAACCTGAAGTGAGTGAAGCGAACGGTAGAGAATAGGAAGTGTCATCTTATTGTTTGTACTCTAGTGGTCGGGAATAAAACAGGAATTTTTTTGTTTCGATGAAACATTCTTTTTAAAGGGGGGTTGTCAGGGGATTTTGATATTGAAGGTCATCAAAATCTGATCGGTGGGGGTCTGATCAGGCCAGTGATGTCATGTTCATGGGTCACATGACTTAGGCGCTGCTCAGTCCCATTCAAGTAAGCTGTAATACCCAGAACACCCACTACACAACGGTTGTGCTGTGGTTGGTATGCTGTAAGGATGCCGCGGCGCTCCGGCTGATCAGCAAACAGCTGATTGACGGGGTGCTGGGAGTCAGACCCCCACAATCAGATAATGATGACCTATCGTGAGGATAGACCATCAATATCAAAATCCCAGCAAGCCCCTGTAATCTATCTGATGGAAAATACTTGGTAGCACCGGATCTACGCTTTTGGTTCTCTGTGCTGGGGCCTTATCAGGATTTCTGTCCGATAACTCTAAAAATGCTAACGAGTGTGTTTCCATACTGGAATGATTCAGATAAATTGTGTTTCTGGCCCGGGCCCCGGTCAGTCAGCTTAAATAAACAGCTCAGTAATTGTTCCAACAATGGCTTTAAAAAAATGCTAAATTACCAAATAATTGTACATCAATAAAACGAGAGCCAAAAGAAGCAGCTCTCCGCAATCTGCAAGGCAAATAAACAGGACTCCATTTTACGAAGTGCCAAGATCCATTTATCTCACCTTCCAAGGTTTCCTTGTCGCCGGCAGACACAACATGAAGGAAGCAGATGGAAATTCACCCACCACGTACCTGTTTTTGTATTCCCTCCTTTGTAAGATATGGCGTTGATTGCCGCCAAAAGGGACTCCTTGTTTCTATTGGATTTTAACTTAATTTCGGTCCTGGCGTCATCACTGTACTGAGCAACCCCAACCTAGAAAGGAACATGTCTCGTTACTAGTCCGGCAGGGTATGAAGGAACATATGTATGGTATGAAGGAACTGTATACACCACTGCGGCCCTCCAGCTGTTGCAAAACGACAACTACCAGTATGCCTGGAAAGCCTACAGCTATTAGGACATGCTGGGAATTGTAGTTTTGCAACAGCTGGAGGGCCGCAGATTGAGCATCCCTGGTTTAAATCACCCCTCTTTCAAAAAGTACCCTTCATAGTTTAGTTTAAAGGACTTTAATGTTGATGGCCTAGCCTTGATCGATCCACTTCTGGGACTTCTGCTGATCAACACAATGAAGCAGTTGGGGAGCTCCTACATATGCCACATCTCCTACACTGTTCATTGGAATCCCATGAGATCGGACCCCCCCACCCATAAATATTTTTAGACATTAATACTGAACTCCCTAAACAGCCCTTTTAACCCCTTAAAGGGGTATTTTGATCTGGATATTTATGGCATATCGATAGGAAATTCCATAAATGTCTGAAAGATGTGGGTTCCATCTCTGGGACCTTTTCCTAGATCAGGAATGGTGGCGGTGCCCAATGTGAATGAACAGCTCGCCGCGCATGCATGGCAGTCCTCTCCATTCACTGTTATGGTAATTTCAAAAGTAGTGAGTGAGTGTGCTCGGTTATTTTTAAGTCCCACAGCTGTTAAAGGAAAAATCTACAGATACTGTATGCGGCTTATACTCCATCCACGTTGGGGCCCTGGATTTCAGATAGGAGTGGGTCCTAGAGGTGGGACCCACGACCCGCACCCTTCAGACATTTATGGCATATTGATAGGACATATCCAGATAAAAATACACCTTCTAGGACGCAGCCTAGTTTACTACTTTAGGCACAGCAGTCTTCTTTCCATTTTTATTTCTGCACATTTCAAAAACCATACATTTTTGGACAAGTTGCATTTATTAAATGGCATAATTTTGGGTACCTCTAACTTAAAAAAAAAAATTTATGCTGTGAAAAAACTGTGATTCTAACATTGTTTTTGTATTTTTATGGAATTACATTTTGCTGTATGATGCCTCATGCACACGGCTCTTTTGCCCGGCCGTGCCTGTATTGTGGCCTGTAAACAGCAGGTCTGCAATATATGGTCACCGGCCGTGTGCACACACCGTATCATGGAATGCAGACCCATTGTCACAGTCCCTCAGGTGACTGATGTCAGGAAATCAAGCAGATTGGCTGAGCGTGGAGGAATCTAACAGCCTCCTTGATTTCTCTTGATTCAGTGTTGATAGGGTTAATGACCACTTCCCTTTTCTCAGCCGTTGCTCAGTGGTCATCACTTCTACCCTTTATAGTCTGACCCCACCCTTCTGACTATGCGGTTGATAGCCTAATTTGTGTTTGGCTGAGCTGGTGTGAGTTTGTCTCTGGTGTTCCTGCTTGTCCGTCTCTACAGAAGTTAAAGGGGTTATCCCATCATAATGATCACTGTTAAATCTGTTAATGATTTGACAGTGATCATTTTTGTAAATATACTTTATTAACAAATCCCCACCGATTAGGATAAAATTCATCCCCACTTACCTGATTGTTGTGACTCGGTCTCCCCTGGTTACGACCTCCGCTCTTCTCCAAAAGCCGGAAGGTCGCGCTTGCCCAGAAGACTCCTTCTTTTCTCCCGGCCGGTCCGCTCGCTGTTCTGAACGCGCACGCTGCCGCGCATGCGCGACGGTGACTTCTTCCCGGCCAGAATAGTACAGAGCTGCGAACGCGCACGCCGGCTCTGTAGGAATAAGTCACCATTGCGCATGCGCGGCGGCGTGCGCATTCAGTCCAGCGCGCGGCACGGCCGGGAGAAGACTTCAATCAAGATGAAGCCCGCCCCCAGCCAGAATCCAGGAAGTGAACGCGCGGTGGCAGCAGGTAAGTTTAAAAACGCTAAGTGGGATAACCCCTTTAAGTGTCGCGTTTGTTTGTGTTTGTTATATTCCCTGTTGTTTGTATCTGGGCCTGAGACAGAGACTTCCATTCGTCCATCTGGGGAGAAATGGGTTGTCTCTGGCCCTAACCTTTTTCCAGGGCCTTATAGGGATATAAAGGCCTAGGTATCCTGCATATGAATATTCCTACCTTCAGGGTCTATTTATGTTGTTAGATAGTTAGGGCCCGGATTAGGGTTGTCTAGGAGGTGACCTGTTTCTTCTCTAGTTTCCAGGCCCAGTTACTGTTTCCCTTCCCTCTGTGTTCAGTGTGGAGTTTCCGCCCACACTGATCGTGACATCCATTTACTTGAATGGGTCCGCAATCCGGAAGGAGCAGCTCTACAGGAACATGCTCTATTTTCCGGTGCGGATGGATCACAGACCTATTCAAGTTGAAAGAGTCTGTATCCGTCTGTGGCAACCGCACAGATGGACCGCAAATTGCTTTCGTGTACATGAGACCTAAGTGATACTTGGAACAGTATGATTACGCCCATATTTATATAGTATTTTTATGTTTTCCTACTTTTGCACAATGAAAGTAATTTTATTGGAATTTTTTTTTCTGTCACTGCATTTAAAGACCCAGAACATTTTTTTCACATCGATTGAGCTGTGCCAGTGCTTGTTTTATTGAGGACGAGTTGTAATTTTCAATTGGAAACATTTTGACTTTTTATAGTGTTTTTTTTTTTTGTGAGGTGAAATGAACAAAAAAATAAAATAAACAGCCATTTTGACAATTATTTATTTATTTATTTTTTAATTTTCATCAGTGCCGTTTTGGAATACATATACCTTACTGTATTATTTCATTATTAGTCAAGCTTGGATGCAGAAAAAGCCATTTTTTTTTTTTACCACTTTTAGATTTTGTCTTAAATTAATTATTCCAGTTATTAAGGTTGCGTGGATTCCTAATAAGTATAGGTTATTTGTTTTCATCCATTGTATTCAAAAGAAAATCTGTTTTATAAAAAAATTTGAATTTTTTATTACATTATGAATAAACTGTTTCTCTTGCCTTATATGACCAAATCCATCGAATACAGGACAGTTTTGCAGTCTTTATCCCATTATTGTATTATGCATTTTATACCTAAATAAGTGAGTAAAATAAATAATGGGGAAGCACTTAGGCGGAAATTCATTATTCCCTCTATGCCAAGTTTGGGCTTAAAAAGTCGGAAAAAAAAAATGTTTTGTTGTAAGGTCTACTTATGTCTGTGACTACCTCTCCCATGTAGTGCACCTTGCAGATTAGATGATTTAAGTTGCCTTACAGCCACATGACTTCTTGTCTTGGTCACCAGCTCCAATCTTTATAGGTACTGAAGTGATCACGGATAGAAGCAGAATAATGACATGAAGGAATGCAGCTCTACTTATTTGTATATATACCGTACTGTATGTTTTTTTACATTTTAGACGTTTTTTGTATGATCTTACTTGTGTTCCACCTGGGCCTATCTCATCCAGGGCTCCGGCAGTGCTGTACAGGAAACTGATGACTTTGTGGAAGTTGTCATCTCCGATACTCCACGATCCATCCACAAGAAAGACGAGATCAGCTCTGGCAGATTTACACACTACAGTATGGGAAGCATTTAGAAACCAAATGAGGGCACATCATATGGGACCTGTCCATAGCTAGTGCCATCCTGGATTTAAAGGGGTTGTGCAGCCAGTACATATTGATGACCGGATCTGTGGGGGTCTAGCATGCGGCACCCCCGCCAATCAGATATTGATGATCCGGCACCCCCGCCAATCAGATATTGATGATCCGGCACCCCCGCCAATCAGATATTGATGACCTATCCTGAGGATAGGTCATCAATATGTACTGGCTGCACAACCCCCTTAAGGTTTGTGTGTTCCTTCCACATAGGTCAGAAATGCAAGACAGTAAAGCTGTTACCCATCCCAACACAGTAAATGCAGCAACTCAGCTCATCAGCCGACTCCAGCAGAACAGCTGATGTACCAAACACCTAGTGTCAATTGATCTCACTTTAGAAAATATGGGGGTCATTTATCAAACTGGTGTAAAGTAGAACCGTCTTAGTTGCCCATAGCAACCAATCAGATTCCACCTTTTATTTACCAAAGGAGCTGTTCAAATGGAATCTGATTGGTTGCTATGGGCAACTAAGACGGTTCTACTTTACACCAGTTTGATTAATGACCCCCGATGAGTTATGTACCAGCTTTGCATGAACATTTTTTATAATAAAGCAGTAATTTTACCCACTGGCATTTTCTGTACCTACACGTGAGGCCGTATGTTTTTAAAGAGGTGTTTTTATCTGGACTGTATGTACTGTGTAACAGCAATGTCATGGTGAATGGATGCCAGACTGAATGATTACATCCATGTAAAAGGAGACATGTGTGCAGAGCGCCATAGAGAACTGCATGTAGAACTCATAAGGGTGTTAAATAATAATGGTCCAAGAAGATATAATTTTAGTGACCAACAATAAAAGTTATGTTTTAGATACAAATTAACATATGTTAAAAGAAGGCAACTAGTAGTCTCTAAATAATTGTAAAATTAGAACTCATAAGGAACACCATATGGAATACATTTTTTATATATTCATTATTCACACGTATGAAACTTAAAGGGCATCTGTCAGCAGTTTTGACCCTATGACACTGGCTGACCTGTTACATGTGCGCTTGGCAGCTGAAGACATCTGTGTTGGTACCATGTTCATATGTGTCCGCATTGCTGAGAAAAATTATGTTTTATTATATGCAAATGAGCCTCTAGAAGCAAAGGGGGCGTTACCATTACACCTAGAGCAGGCATGTCCAAACTGCGGCCCTCCAGCTGTTGCAAAACTATAACTCCCAGCATGCCCTAATAGCTGTAAGCTATCCAGGCATGCTGGGAGTTGTAGTTTTGGAACAGCTGGAGGGCCGCAGTTTGGACATGCCTGACCTAGAGGCTCTGCTCTCTCTGCAACTGCCGCGCCCTCTCCAATTTGATTGACATGGCCAAGCAGCGAAAGTGTCATCACACCTGGACCCTGACTTCTCCTAAAGTCAATAAAAGTGCAGAGGATGCGGCAGCTGCACAGAGAGCAGAGCCTCTAGGTGTAATGGAAACGCCCCCTTTGCTCATAGAGGCTCATTTGCATATATTAAAACATAATTTTCTCAGCAATGCGGGCACATGTGAACATGGGACCAACACAGATGCCTTCAGCTGCCAAGCGCACATGTAACAGGTCAGCCAGTGTCATAGGTACAAATCTGCTGACAGATGCCCTTTAAAGGAGTTATCCTGCGAAAAGTATTACTATGCAATGAAAGGGTGTTTAAAACTATGTATGATTGCACTATACATGCAATAAAAATATTGTTAGGTTTCTGATGTACATTGCATTTTTGGTAGCTCCTGTGCCCAAAATTGTGGTCCACCATCTTCTGCATTCACTGGTGGACCAGACAATGCTCAGCAGCTTCCCTGCTCCCTTCCTACTCTCATTGCCAATGTAGTGATCTCATAGTGAATCAGGTGAATACCTTTCATTAGTCCGTCCTTATATTTTTTTATGAATTTAGATATATCTACCATACATCTGTCTCTAGACAGTGGAGAAGGAAATTGGGGGCATTACATACCATAGTGCTATTTATTAGTGGAATCCCTGTGGCTGTGTGTGAGGGACTATTTTCTATGTGGGGGGCAAAACAGGAGACTGGGTTAATAAGGGCTGACTGCAATACACTCCTGGGAGATGCAGGTGCTTCATGGTTGCATGTGCCCACCCACAGAAAGTGAAGAGACCAGAGCAGCAGAAGGGTGAGTAAACATAAAAAGGGGTGAAAATAACACTGGAGAGCTGCGATCTTTGCACTGATATGATGGTATGTATTACTCCAGATATATATTTTTTAATTCACGGGATGACCCCTTAAGTGCACGACAAACAATGTTGTGAAGTTCTTATTCTTTGAAACATTAATTGGATTGTGCTGAAACGCCATTAATAGTTACAATTTGTCAAAAAGTTCAAGCTGTTGGTGTTACCTTCTCTAGCAGCAGGAATAGTCGGAGGAGGAGGTGGCGTTAGTGGTCGGGTGGGTGCCGCAGTTGGAAGTGGCACTAAGAACAAGCATGAGATGTAAATGATTAAAACTGAGCACATCGTATCAACAGGACTGAACGTTATAATGTACAAAGAGGGGGTCTTTTATGAAGACTGGCCTTTTACATGCCGATCTTAATAACCCCTATATCTGGTGGTGGATCGGCTGAAGTTACGGAGAGACGCCGGCCTCTACATAACTTCCGTGCAACCAGCGCCAGTCTAAATGTAAGCCAGCTTCCTAGCTTGCTTACATTTAGACCATTTTCTATGCCTAAAACAATCTGACCGTTGAGCCGCAATCTGCTCCGGAAATACGCCTAATATAGGCATATGTCAGGATAATAACTGACCCCCATAATGTATATGAGCAATGGCTAGTCATATGGCACTTTTTCAGCATTAGTAGCACATGAATAGGGTATGCTACCAATGTCTACTCAACAAGGCTCTGGCTGACTCCGCCTTTAAAGGGGTTTTCCAGGCTTTTAATATTGATGACCTATCCTCATGATAGGACATCAATATCAGATCGTTGGGGGTCCGATACCCGACACCCTTGCCGATCAGCTGTATGAAGAGAAGGTCATGATAGATTGTCATAATGAACAGCCTAGGAAAACTCCTTTAGGTGGAACAAACAAGTAGACACTGACACTAGGAGAGTGCCATGCCACTTTGTGTCTTGTTCGTGCAACCTGTGCAAGGGCTTGGCTATTTTTCCTTGTCACGTCCAAGGCTTGCTCAAAAGTTGGACATTCACTCCTAGGAGGCCACTTCCAATAGGTGGCACTAACAAGACCCCTCTTTCTCTGGGAGATACCTTTTGGCATAAAGAGAGATAATTGGGAGGGTGCTCTAAGTTATTAGAGAGCAAGGCGCCCAAATGGTGTTGCATACAGGTCCTCTGCTGTTTGTCTCAGGCCCTTCTTATACTAAAGAGCTACATATGAAGGTCTTGCATAGCTCTTCCATTAAATTACTGCTTACCATCTAGACTACTGTTCTCCAGCCTGTCTAGCTGCTGTACATCCACAACTCCCATCATGTTGGGAATTGTTACTTTCACAACAAGTTGAAGCCATTCTTCTAAAATACCCTGACTTTGCATATGAAGAACTAAAATAGTTTTAGTATTCATTAATTATGCTTTCTATTTGCAGGAAGCCTATTTGCTTTCATACCAAAAGAGTGAAGGAGACATTTTTCCAGCACGTCTAGAGTTTACTTGGTGGGATCCCATATTCTGATACTCTCTCCACCCCCAGAATACTCCTCTCTAAATAATATATAAGTCTCCATATTTATTGTCTCACAACAATGCATCAACATACATGTAGTGTCCACAATGCTCACGCCGGGACCTTCGGTCTCATCAATTTGTGCATAAACGGTGATCCTATATCTAGAGTTTGGTAGAAGGTCATAGAAACAGTGTCTAGATGTTCCTCCAGCAATATTGGCTTCTTGCTTTGATTCATCTGCATAAAAAGAGTGAAAACGGGAGTCATTAAATTATATGGCAATTAAATATTAGTAAAAATGTATTTAACTACATATGAGAAACACAAAATGTAAGAATTACTAATGGTACTGACTACAGTGTGTACTATAGGACAGCCCATAGCAAGAACTGAAATCTGAACAATATTATTAATTGATATTATTATATCGTATGAACCCGAATATGTCTACAATAAAACTACCCCTAGGCACAAGAATGTAATTACTATAATAGTGCTCCTATGTACAAGAATATAACTACTATAATACTGCTCCTATGTGCAAGAATATAACTACTATAATACTGCTCCTATGTACAAGAATATAACTACTATAATACTGCTCCTATGTACATGAATATAACTACTATAATACTGCCTCCTATGTACAAGAATATAACTACTATAATACTGCTCCTATGTACAAGAATATAACTACTGTAATACTGCTCCTATGTACAAGAATATAACTACTATAATACTGCTCCTATGTACAAGAATATAACTACTATAATACTGCTACTATGTACAAGAATACTACTCCTATAATACTGCTCCTATGTACAAGAATATAACTACTATAATACTGTTCCTATGTACAAGAATATAACTGCTATAATACTGCTCCTATGCACAAGAATATAACTGCTATAATACTGCTCCTATGCACAAGAATATAACTACTGTAATACTGCTCCTATGTACAAGAATATAACTACTATAATACTGCTCCTATGTACAAGAATATAACTACTATAATACTGCCTCCTATGTACAAGAATATAACTACTATAATACTGCTCCTATGTACAAGAATATACCTACTATAATACTGCTCCTATGTACAAGAATATAACTACTATAATACTGCCTCCTATGTACAAGAATATAACTACTATAATACTGCCTCCTATGTACAAGAATATAACTACTGTAATACTGCTCCTATGTACAAGAATATAACTGCTATAATACTGCTCCTATGTACAAGAATATAACTACTATAATACTGCCTCCTATGTACAAGAATATAACTACTATAATACTGCCTCCTATGTACAGGAATATAACAACAGTAATACTGCCTCCTATGTACAAGAATATAACTGCTATAATACTGCTCCTATGTACAAGAATATAACTACTGTAATAGTGCACCTATGTACAAGAATATAACTACTATAATACCGCCTCCTATGTACAAGAATATAACTACTATAATACTGCTCCTATGTACAAGAATATAACTACTATAATACTGCTCCTATGTACAAGAATATAACTACTATAATACTGCTCCTATGTACAAGAATATAACTACTATAATACTGCTCCTATGTACAAGAATATTACTACTATAATACTGCCTCCTATGTACAAGAATATAACTACTATAATACTGCCTCCTATGTACAAGAATATAACAACAGTAATACTGCCTCCTATGTACAAGAATATAACTACTATAATACTGCTCCTATGTACAAGAATATAACTACTGTAATAGTGCACCTATGTACAAGAATATAACTACTATAATACCGCCTCCTATGTACAAGAATATAACTACTATAATACTGCTCCTATGTACAAGAATATAACTACTATAATACTGCTCCTATGTACAAGAATATAACTACTATAATACTGCTCCTATGTACAAGAATATAACTACTATAATACTGCCTCCTATGTACAAGAATATAACTACTATAATACTGCCTCCTATGTACAAGAATATAACTACTATAATACTGCCTCCTATGTACAAGAATATAACAACAGTAATACTGCCTCCTATGTACAAGAATATAACTGCTATAATACTGCTCCTATGTACAGGAATATAACTACTGTAATACTGCTCCTATGTACAAGAATATAACTACTATAATACCGCCTCCTATGTACAAGAATATAACTACTATAATACTGCTCCTATGTACAAGAATATAACTACTATAATACTGCTCCTATGTACAAGAATATAACTACTATAATACTGCTCCTATGTACAAGAATATAACTACTATAATACTGCTCCTATGTACAAGAATATAACTACTATAATACTGCCTCCTATGTACAAGAATATAACTACTATAATACTGCCTCCTATGTACAAGAATATAACTACTATAATACTGCCTCCTATGTACAAGAATATAACTACTATAATACTGCCTCCTATGTACAAGAATATAACAACAGTAATACTGCCTCCTATGTACAAGAATATAACTGCTATAATACTGCTCCTATGTACAAGAATATAACTGCTATAATACTGCTCCTATGTACAAGAATATAACTACTATAACACTGCTCCTATGTACAAGAATATAACTACTGTAATACTGCTCCTATGTACAAGAATATAACTACTTCTGTATTTCCATTCTGAAAAAAAAAATAGAACATGTCCTATTATTGTCCACATTACGGACAAGGATAGGACTGTTCTATTAGGGACCAGCTGTTCCGTTCCCCAAAATACGGAATGCACACGGACGTCATCCGCATTTTTTGCAGACCACAAAATATATACGGTATTGTGCATGAGGTCTTTGACTCTGTCAGCACTGATTGGACAGTGTCAGATTGCATAGTGACACACCCTCGACTGCTAACAGTTAGTCATTTATTTATACATTTCAAGTAGGAATAACAGAGGAAAGGCCCAATGAAGAGATCTAAGACAAGATGTTCCAGAATTATTCTGTCATGGGGGATACAGGTACAGACCTATGTGACACTCGTCATTGAAGTGCTCCAGAAGTAATAAGAAAGTGACACTAAGGCTACATGCACACGACCGCTGTGTGTTTTGCGGTCCGCAAATCGCAAATCCGCAAAACACAGATAGCGTACGTGTGCGTTCCGCAATTTGCTAGGTGCAGCAAATGGTATGATCATAGCCTTGGGGGTACAAATCCTGCTGTCGATGACCCCTAACCATATCCCATATCAACCACATCAGTCTTATCAGGATACCTACCTCTCAGTGACTCTATGATGATTCTATAGGATGTGGCATGGCTCTGCGGCTGCCACTGAGCGCAAATGCTGGTCATTTTAATTTGATAGGATCTCAGGTTCGTCACTCCAAGAAACACTGGAAAGTAATTACAGACATTGTAATAATTAGATGCATAATAATAAAAGGGGTATTCCCTTCTAGACATTTATGACATATCTCCTTAAAATGCCATAAACATCCAATAGTTACACACATTATAGACCCTTAGGTACTCCATATTCTGACTCCCTGTCCCCATTGGATCTTACTAAATTCTGCATTAACCTATGATTATTATTTTTTTTAGTGTGGAAGGAAACAGGTGCACCCAGAGGAAACCCATGCAAACACAGGAAGAACCTAAAAACGGCATGCAGATGTGGACCTTGGCTGGATTGGAACCCATGACCCCAGTGCTAAGCCACCATGCTTGATTGGACAAATATACTTTATTGCTCCAAGGTCTGCTGACATCCCGGCATCTCCCCTCATCTCTGGTCAAGAGAGTCTTCTGTTTGAAGTTGTTCCTCATGAGTATTGATTGAATTGGGTTGGGTGACATGCCACTTGTATCTTCTCTGACCAGTGACCAAGCTTTTATATTACCCATGGAAATAATTACAGCTTGGACTAATAGGTTAGATCAGAGCCATGGACCATGGGTGGGATGTGGCCTCCTAATGCTTGGAATGGTCTTCACCACCAAAGTAAACCCTTTGCAGACACTTGTGGATGATGTCAGCTCTAGAATTAAGATGCTTAGAACAGTAATGGGGCGCTCTTTATGGAAACATGTATAAATCATAGTTTTTACTATTGAAATGACGATATCCACCCTGGAGCAACAACTCCATTATTTGGAGGTAACCGTGAAAGAGGTCTTTGAGCTGAGAGTTGATTCTGAGCCCAATTTGGAAAGTTGTAGGACACAAGAGGAATGACACCTAATAAACTAACGACCTCGCCGGTCAGGTCCCTCAACATCTCGTTATATAGTCTTACCAAAAATTAAGAGTTTCAAATCATTCTTGTCATCTCCTCCTGCCTTGTGACCTGAGTTACTGCTATTTTCGGTGTTTACTTCTAGATTTTGGTTGCCCTACTGTACAAAATATGAAGCTGACAATATTTAGTACTGGCTTTACGCTTCATATTGGATTCAAGGGATTTTACAGATTACGAAAAGCTATACAATTTTCCAATATGTCTTTTGTATCAACTCATCATGTTTTTCAAGATCCTCTGCTTGCTGTCATTCAGTAGGAACCTCCACTGTTTACTTCCGGTGGGTACAAATGTATCACGCGATGTGCCATTATGAGAGATGTGTTTTGTATCGTGCCCTGTGTGTCAGTCATATGACCAGGACAGGTGTGCATCCACTGGAAGTACACAGTGAAATTTGCTACTGAATGACAGCAAGCAAGGATCTTGAAAACCAGGAGAAATTGATAGGAAAAGGATATCGAAAAAATGTATAACATTCTAAGTTAATAGATGGGCCCGCCTTTTAGAGCTCTGATCTCTCCTGCAGATCAGAGAGGAGGACCTGGCATGTCCCACTAATTTCAATGAGAACTGTGCAATGCCTCATTTCCCCTGAGTTGGCGCTGTAGGGAAATGAAACACCTTCTTCTGGATTCCTCCACAATTTATAGCTGATCGCTGGATGTCCCAGTAGCAATTAAATTATCCATTGTCTGTGATTTTACATAGGACTGCAGGTAAGACTCTGTTCACATCTAGTTTTTCTAGATGTTGGGGGTTCCTATTGGGAATATTCCTCAACGTATGCCTCTGACGTATCCATATGCCTCCATGCACCCAGTGTCTTTACGCAGGGCCACTAGCGTCAGCATACCCTTCTTTTACATGCAGAAGGTATAGCATGTGCTATATGTTTCTGCCCGGAGCTTACAGGCGACATATCCCACAATATCCCAACACAGTATAACATGCAACAGCATCCCGTCAGACGTAAACATTGAGAGATCCTCTCGATGCATATCTCCATTGCAATGTGAACAGAACCTAAACCTACTGTACAAAGCAACTTCGGCTCTGCTACATCTGCAGTAGAACATAAAGTTTTCCTTACGTGTTTTGCCCACTCCAGTTAAAGGGTCACCGAATCCAGTCGAATAGGACGCCAGGACTTTTAAGTTGTATTCGGTCCCACTGAGAAGGTTGAGAATGAGAATCGGTGTTCACATCATCTCCAACGAAGGTCTCCAGGGCTGGGCCGACTCCTGAAATAAAGTCCAGGAGCCTCAAATCATCACCGGGCCAATGCATGCTGATAATCTTGGAGAACTTATACACAAGCCTGACAATTCCAGTCCAAGCACAACATGAGCCATTCATATGGAGCGTGTACTTCCCGGCACACGGAAATGTAAGACTTGGAAATTTCAGATCTACAAATATTTTCATATTGTAAAACTTGGGGCTGAAATAAAATTTTATCCTTAATAGATCGCTTCCAAAGCACACACTCATGGACAAGTCAGAAGGGATTTTTAAGTTAGTGGTAATTAACCAAAATCTTTAGTTTATATCCATTATTTATGATGTGAAATTTTATGAGCCGCCCACTGAAGGAAAACACGTGAAAGAACATATCTGAAGCTGCTGACTAAATGGCAGGATGTCTGGGAGCTTCTACTAAAAACAGCGACCCACTGGTCCGCAGGTTGTGTGCGGTATTGCAGATGAGCCCCATTTTCTTCAATGCAGCTGAGCTGCAATACCATGGACCATGGGCAGGTGTGGTCCTGTTTCTGCAAGAAAGCAACCGCGTTATTCAAATCCTGTACAAACCCTTTACCCTGGGTTCAGACCTGAGCCTTTTACAGCGCGTTCCTACGCGCTGTAAAACGCACAACAGGCAAGAACCAATGATTCCCTATGGGAATGGTTCTCACCTGGGCGTTTTACAGCGCGTACGATCGCGCTGTAAAACGCCCGACGCTCAAACAAGTGCTTGAGCTTTTTTTTGGGCGTTTGTCGCGCGTTCCCGCACATAGATATTCTGGAACGCGCGACAATGTGTGCACGCCTGTCTCTGTATGCGCGATTGTAAACGCCCGTACAATCGCGCATACAGAGCGCTCGTTTCAGAACGCTCAGGTCTGAACCCCCTGTTAAGGTGGGAGTTGTACAGGTTAAGTCATCCTGTTTGAAAGGGCTGTAGTGCTCGGATGAATGCTGCAGCCTCCTCACAGTATACCAAGCACAGCGCTGTACATTGTATACTGGCGGTGTTTGGTATTGCAGCTCAGGACAATTCATATGAATGGGACTGAGCAGCACATGGGCCATGTGACCAATGGACATGACCAGGGCCGGCGCTACCATAGAGGCAAGGGGGGCAATTGCCCCCGGGTCCCCCGCTCATTAGGGGGCCCCTAGCGCCGGCCCGGCCTTACTATTCTTATTGTCAGTTGTGACAGTGCTGCTGGACTCTGCGGGCTGCCACCGGCGCCACGCGGCAGCCGGCAGTAATGTAATTAATACATTAAACTAAGTTACTCACTCTGGGTGAGTCAAGTGTTGGAGGGGGCCCCCTGCCGGGCGCAGGTGGCTGCTGTGCCTGCGCCGCTGCCACTGATTCGGTCTCTTTCAGAGAGTCAAGACTGTCTGGAGGCTGGAGCAGCAGCGGCATGCACGGCACAGGCAGGCACAAGGCTCCGCCCCCTCGCCCAGAGCGCACTGAGCAGGGCAAGGAAAAGAAAAGAAAGGAAAGAAAAGAAAGAAAAGAAAGGAAAGAAAGAAAAGAAAGGAAGGAAAAGAAAGGAAAGGAGAGAAAAGAAAGGAAAGAAAGAAAATCAATCAAGCAGCGCCAGGGAAGGCCCGCCGCCCCCAGCCAAGTTCCAGTCTGATAGGTTCATAATTCATTGGTTAGGGTACTTTCACACTTGCGGCAGGACGGATCCGGCAGGCTGCTCTCCCTGGCGGATCCGTCCTTCCGCTATATCGCCATATCGCTGCTCTGTCCCCATTGACTATAATGGGGACGGGGGCTGAGCTCCGGCGCAGCACGGTGGTGCACAGCGAAAGCCGCCGGACTAAAAAGTCCTGCATGTCCAACTTTTTAGTCCGGCAGCTTTCGCCGTGCTGCGCTGGGGATCAGCCCCCGTCCCCATTATAGTCAATAGGGGCGAAACAGCGGAAGGACGGATCCGACAGGGAGACCAGCCTGCCGGATCCGTCCTGCCGCAAGTGTAAAAGTAGCCTTGTTTGGTTGTTGTTAATGAATCCATCATCCATCCATTCATTCCAATGTACAGTATAGCGCTACACTGTGCCCCACAATGTACAGTATAGCGCTACACTGTGCCCCACAAAGTAAGCAAGCGTCATGGCGGGGGCGGGCATCATGGGGGGGGGGCCCTTATTGTTTTCCGCCCCAGGGCCCAATTTCGCCTAGAACCGGCCCTGGACATGACGTCAGTGGTCTAAGGAGAGGCTGCAGTGCTCAACGGAGCTTCACGGCCCCTTGAGGCTACCTCCACACGTTATGTGAATTACGCATGTTTTTTCCGTAAAGTGACTGAGATTTGACTGAGTTTGAGGTGGCCCCAAAACTACGCTGGATCCCCTGACACTGAGGTTAAGGTGTCACCACATGTTCCTGCTGTCCGGAGGGGATGGTAAGGCAACGGGAAATAGGTCCAGAGAGTCAGGGTCTGCAGTAAACCAGGGTGCTTCTTTACTGGAGGAACTCAAGTGCAAAACAATACAGGCGAGGCACTGGGTTGGCTTCTCCAGGGCAGAAGAAGGTTCTGTGCTGAGGAAAGGCCTGAGATAGCTGTCCCTCTGATACACTGGCCTAAGGGCTGGTGACCTAGGGTCTGTGGCAGAGTATCCCAGTATCAGCGTCTACTTCTGGTCACTCATGCAGTCTGGCAGAGTCTCTCCTACTAGACGCTGGTTCCTCTCTGCAGATCTCTAGGGGCTCTGTCTGCTCTACATTTATACAGTTTCTAACTGGTCCAGAACCGTGTAGGAGAGGAGAGGTGAAGCTGGAGAAGCACAGCCTAACAGAAACAATGTTGCAGTTCACGGCTGCCATAGACTTTTAGTGTGCCCCAATACAAGTCAATGGGAATGACTAAGCAGTTTCCAGACATAAACAACCGTCTGACAGAGCTATTGGCTTTGCATTAACCCTTTCCACACCACAGTGCAATAACAGTTCGAATGAACAGGATAAATAAAATAAAAAAAACATATAAAATGCAATTCAACAATATAAAGCAGTTGTAAGTGTAAACAACGGCATAAATTCTAGTGCACGCTAACCCTTCAAAATGCAGTAAAGTAGGGGGTTGATGGCTTTACATACTGTAGCATCAATAGGGGGCAGTGGTCCTCAACTCCAGTCCTCAGGGCCCACCTGCCAGTCATGTTTTCAGGATTTCCTTAGTATTGGACAGCTGATATAATTAGTGTCCGTCCATCAGGATTTACCACAGGATTTTATTCTGTGGGATACTCCTAAATCCTGACCTGGTAAGTGGGCCCTGAGGACAGGAGTTTGGGAACCCTGCTCTAGGGCACTACAACAAATCTCATGTACACTTTGCTTTTCTTTCCCTAAGTTGAAATCGACCTGCTGTGTGGATTTAGAAATCTGCAGCATGTCAATTGTTTGTGCAGATTTTTTGCGCAGAATTTCACCCTTTGCAATTACAAAAGGTGAGATCGGGGGAGATCGCATCACAGTCACCAACAAAATCCACAAATAACACAGAAAACCCGTGCCCAGGCACCCTCAAAAAGCTGATCGGCAGGGTTGCCAGGAGTCAGATTCCCACTGATCAGATATTGATCACCTATCCTGAGGAAAGGTCTTTAATATTTTACTCCCAGAAAACCTCTTTAGGCTACATTCACACAACTGTATGAATGGGTCCGCATCCGTTGCACAATTTTGCGGAATGCTTGCGGACCCATTCATTTCAATAGGGCCGCAAAAGGTGCGGACAGCACACCGCATGCTGTCTGCATCCGTAGTTCCGTGGCCCCGCAAAAAAGAATGTTCCCTCAATCCTATAGCTCTGGTTCTGATCAAATCGACTATTGCTCTATTGCTCTACACTGTCCTGGTATCACCTTCTGAAATTTACCCTCGGGGTCATCTGGAAGCATTAAAATGCTTGCGGTCAGCCGCATATTTGAACGTGTCTTAGAAAAATGTAGCCTGATCAAACATTTCTAAAGCTGAAAGTAATTTTTTTCACCAAGTAAATTTCCCGGTAGAATAACTTGGACATGAAATACAAAGTTCTAAGACTTGGCTCCAGGTTATTGGATCCGTTACAGAATTCTGCGACGGCAACACTTTGCACATACAATGGTATCTCTCTATTCAGTGAATATTAACCCACTTTGGGGGTAAGTTCTTCGTTTTCAGGATCTTACACCTTCCTGTTATATAACAAGTAAAATGTGGTTGCGCTGTCCAGGAAAACATTGCAAAGGGCTTGAGTAACGGCCTCACAGTCACTGCCCGCGCGTCAGATCCAAGAGAATAAATTCGGCATTTCACTGGCAGGAGGAAGGAACAGCTTACCGCTTGTAGGCCTGTATACAATTCTGTAACCCAAGGTGGAGGAAGGCGGGGGGTCCCATGTAATCCTTAGCCTATTGTACCATTCATCAGAAACACGCAGATTTCGGGGACCAGATAAGGGCACTGCAGAGACAAAGTGTTGTATGCATCATTAGGACAAACTGGGATGGTGGTATTTCTATGCGTCACCATCATTGGTGCACCACCTAATAGCAAATATATTGCTTCTCTTGTCAGGGGTGCACCTAGCCTTTCTGTTGCCTGAGACGAAAACTGAAACGGCACCTTCCCCCAATGCCAATTTCTTAACCTAACCCCTTTGCCACAATGAAAGTGCTCATTCCCCATGGCCCTTCTGCTGCCCCCCTCTTGCCCCTACCTAGTGCTGCCTGATGTGATCACCTCACCTGGCCTCATTGGTGGTGCGCCCCTGTCTCTTGTCTTTTACTGACCTATTTCATTCACGTTCAAAACTGCATTCAAAATTCTGCTAATTGTGCCTTGAATCAATGAACTGATTGAGTTGAAAGACCTGCCTCTAACAACTTAAAGGGGAATTCCCGCTAAATAAAAATGGTTGCAGTAGAATACATAATATATATATATGTGTGTGTGTGTGTAAAGAAAAAATGGCAGAGCTTGTGTTTACCAATCCCTCACCGCTGCCTAGGTCAGTGCTGTGCTCCACTTCCTGTTCCTGTCCTGAATTGATATGGCCGAAATGGTTGTGAATAGCGCTAAGCCAATCCTTGACTGCAGTGATGACCTGCCCTCCGCCTGAGTGGCATTCTACTCAGAACCTTGTACTTAAATTGCTGATTCTGAGATTTCGCCTATGTTATACTCCAGAGCTGCATTCACAATTCTGCAGACTCTAAAGTTGAGATGTTCCAGAACTCCCTGATAATTCAGCATCTGCAGATCTTTGTGTATGTGATTTACACATTCTAGGAACTGTGACGGTCTTAATAAGCCGCTGTGCTGGCGGTGGACTTGCCTAAATTATATAGAAACAACGGCCTTTACATAACTTCGGCATATCCAGCACCGGTCTAAATGTAAGAATTTAGCATTTACATACATTTAGACCATTTTCTACGCCTAACAGAGGCGTAGAAAATGATGAATGAGACCGGCCTGCTGGCTGGTTTTTATGCCTGGCAAAACCCGGCCTGGAACATGAGTAGTAGTCACCCACCCAGCACTTTGACTACTGCCAGGAGGAGCCGTCCCTGATCAGCTATTACAGCCATGCTAAATCTCAAGGTGTCAGTTAGCAATAGCTGCTGCTGACTCATAAAATACCGGCTCTTATACTCCACAGAGGCCAGGAACCTCGGTGACATATACCTTCCATCCACGATGATTCCAGGTACCTTCTTACAATAAATATATATATAACCTACTATAGGCATATTTCTGAATGTAAATGATGATCCCTGTGTTCTTTACATGGGCCTTGCATGGCCAGCACACTCACCGGACATGTCACCCATGTATACGACAGCGTGTTCCAGTTCCTGCCAATATTCAGCAACTTTGCACAGCTATTGAAGAGGAGTGGACCAACATTCCACAGGCCGCAATCAACAACCTGATCAACTCTATGCAACGGAGATGTGTTGCACTGCGTGAGGCAAATAGTGGCCGCACCAGATACTGACTGGTTTTCTAACCCCCACCCCCAGTAAGGCAAAACTGTGCACATTTCAGAGTGGTCTTTTATTGTGGGCAATATTCATGCTGTCTAATCAGCACCTTGATATGCCACACCTGTGAGGTGGGATGGATTATCTCGGCAAAAGAGAAGTGCTCACTAACACAGATTTAGACAGATTTGTGAAGAATATTTGAGAGTAAAGGGTCTTTTGTGTATGTAGAAAATGTTTCAGATCTTTGAGTTCAGCTCATGCAAAATGGGAGCAAAACCGAAAGTGTTGCGTTTATATTTTCGTTCAGTGTATATATCTATCTGTCTGGTCTATCTTTCTATCTACAGGGAGTGCAGAATTATTAGGCAAATTAGTATTTTGACCACATCATCCTCTTTATGCATGTTGTCTTACTCCAAGCTGTATAGGCTCGAAAGCCTACTACCAATTAAGCATATTAGGTGATGTGCATCTCTGTAATGAGAAGGGGTGTGGTCTAACGACATCAACACCCTATATCAGGTGTGCATAATTATTAGGCAACTTCCTTTCCTTTGGCAAAATGGGTCAAAAGAAGGACTTGACAGGCTCAGAAAAGTCAAAAATAGTGAGATATCTTGCAGAGGGATGCAGCACTCTTAAAATTGCAAAGCTTCTGAAGCGTGATCATCGAACAATCAAGCGTTTCATTCAAAATAGTCAACAGGGTCACAAGAAGCGTGTGGAAAAACCAAGGCGCAAAATAACTGCCCATGAACTGAGAAAAGTCAAGCGTGCAGCTGCCAAGATGCCACTTGCCACCAGTTTGGCCATATTTCAGAGCTGCAACATCACTGGAGTGCCCAAAAGCACAAGGTGTGCAATACTCAGAGACATGGCCAAGGTAAGAAAGGCTGAAAGACGACCACCACTGAACAAGACACACAAGCTGAAACGTCAAGACTGGGCCAAGAAATATCTCAAGACTGATTTTTCTAAGGTTTTATGGACTGATGAAATGAGAGCGAGTCTTGATGGGCCAGATGGATGGGCCCGTGGCTGGATTGGTAAAGGGCAGAGAGCTCCAGTCCGACTCAGACGCCAGCAAGGTGGAGGTGGAGTACTGGTTTGGGCTGGTATCATCAAAGATGAGCTTGTGGGGCCTTTTCGGGTTGAGGATGGAGTCAAGCTCAACTCCCAGTCCTACTGCCAGTTTCTGGAAGACAACTTCTTCAAGCAGTGGTACAGGAAGAAGTCTGCATCCTTCAAGAAAAACATGATTTTCATGCAGGACAATGCTCCATCACACGCGTCCAAGTACTCCACAGAGTGGCTGGCAAGAAAGGGTATAAAAGAAGAAAATCTAATGACATGGCCTCCTTGTTCACCTGATCTGAACCCCATTGAGAACCTGTGGTCCATCATCAAATGTGAGATTTACAAGGAGGGAAAACAGTACACCTCTCTGAACAGTGTCTGGGAGGCTGTGGTTGCTGCTGCACGCAATGTTGATGGTGAACAGATCAAAGCACTGACAGAATCCATGGATGGCAGGCTTTTGAGTGTCCTTGCAAAGAAAGGTGGCTATATTGGTCACTGATTTGTTTTTGTTTTGTTTTTGAATGTCAGAAATGTATATTTGTGAATGTTGAGATGTTATATTGGTTTCACTGGTAAAAATAAATAATTGAAATGGGTATATTAGTTTTTTGTTAAGTTGCCTAATAATTATGCACAGTAATAGTCACCTGCACACACAGATATCCCCCTAAAATAGCTAAAACTAAAAACAAACTAAAAACTACTTCCAAAAATATTCAGCTTTGATATTAATGAGTTTTTTGGGTTCATTGAGAACATGGTTGTTGTTCAATAATAAAATTAATCCTCAAAAAATACAACTTGCCTAATAATTCTGCACTCCCTGTATAGATAAAAGTAAAGAAGTATAAAGAAGTATAAACAAGGCAGAACTCCTTTAATACACCCAATGCAACATTTCAACTCATCTCAAAGGCTCCATTGAGATGAGCTGAAACATTGCATTGGGTGTATTAAAGGATCCACTTATTTTTCACCAAGACGGGAGTGCTGCCTTGTTTATACTTCTTTATATTGAGTTGATTTCCATCCAGAATCCTTCCTAGGACTTTTGCACCTGGCTAACCTTAGGAGTGCTGCTATTTCTGTTCTTTATTATAGATAAAAGTAAGAATATTTCTGAATACTAATACATACACGTTCTCCCAGATGTTGACATAGGATTTCCTTCTCCATTGAAATACACGGGGGTCACACTGACTTTGTATTCAGTGTCAGGCAGCAAAGGCTGCAACACAATTTCATTTTCCCTTCCAGACACAACTTTCTGAGGAAGGCAAGAAAGATGATGTTACAAATACAGGAGAAACCAAGATATTTTGTAAACGATGAAGCACAATTATTGGAGCTGTGGTTCAATTCATCAGGCGATTGTTGGGAAGGAACTGTTCCCTCCCGACAAGCGCCTGCTCATCAGTGATTATCTGGTGGATTCTCAGCCTGTGTAGGGCCCTTAACCCACCTTTTCAACAGGCTGTTTTTAAAGGCCAGCTGTAACTAGTACAATAATTCTAAAAGCAAATACAATGCAAAAGCACCCTGCAAACATAGACTATATGAACTAATGTTATATTCACTATATGAATGAATAGGAGGTACTTAGCAAGTATATTTTGCTAAACATTATTAGTGCCCATCCACCATGGCAAGGTGACCTCTTTCTGGATGGGAACCTACTCTTTATTATACCTCTCTGTGTGCCAACCAGCCTCTAATTAATTTAGGGAGAGCAGACTCCACATGTATACTGTGTCTGCTCTATTTGTAATTTCTCTTTGTGCCAGCAGGCCTCCAATGGATTTAGGGAGAGCAGACTACAGCTATATATTGCAGTAATTAAAGGGGGTTTCCAAGACTTTTATAGTAGTTTGCAACAGCTGGAGAGCCACCCCTCTAATTAGTGCAATATATAGCTGTAGTCTGCTCTCCCTGATTTCATTGGAGGTCTACCGGCACAGAGAGAGAGGTAACTAACAGAGCAGACATAGTATAATTGTGGTGTCTGCTCTCCCTAAATTATTTAGAGGCCAGTTGGTACACAGAGAGGTATCATATAGAGTAGGTTACCAGCCAGAAAGAGGTCACCTTACCGTGGTTGACGGGCGCAAATAATGTTGATCAAAATATATTTGCTAAGTACCTAATATTCATTTATATAGTGACTATAACATTAGTTCATACAGTGCCTTGCAAAAGTATTCATCCCCTTGACGTTTTTGGTATTTTGGTGCCTCACAACCTGGAATTAACATGGATTGTTTGAGGATTTGCATCATTTAATTTACAGAACATGCCCACAACTTTGAAGATGTTTGTTTGTTTTTTATTGTGAAGCAAGCAGCAAATAGGACAAAATAACAGAAAAAGTCAATGTGCATAACTATTCCCCCCCCCCCTAAAGTTAATACTTTGTAGAGCCAATTTTTGTGGCAATCACAGCTCCAAGTCACTTTGGATAAGTCTCTATGAGCTTGCCACATCTTACCACTGGGATTTTTGCCCATTCCTCCTTGCAAAACTGCTCCAGCTCCTTCAAGTTGGATGGTTTGCACTTGTGAACAGCGATCTTTAAGTCTGACCACATATTTTCTATTGGATTGAGATCTGGGCTTTGACTAGGCCATTCCAACACATTTACATGTTTCCCCTTAAACCACTTAAGTGTTGCTTTAGCCGTGTGTTTGGGGTCATTGTCCTGCTGGAAGGTGAACCTCCATCCTAGCCTCAAATCAAGCACAGAGTGGTACAGGTTTTATTCAAGAATATCCCTGTATTTAGCACCATCCATCTTTCCCTCAACTCTGACCAGTTTCCCAGTCCTGGCTGCTGAAGAACATCCCCACAGCATGATGCTGCCACCACCATGTTTTACTGTGGGGATGGTGTTCTTTGGGTTATGTGATGTGTTGGATTTGCGCCAGACATAGCATTTTCTTTGATGGCCGAAAAGTTAAATTTTAGTCTCCTCAGACCAGAGCACCTTCCTCCATACATTTTGGGAGTCTCCCACATGCCTTTTCGCAAACTTACAATGTGCCTTATTGTTTTTAGCTAAAAGTAATGGCTTTCTTCTGGCCACTCTGCCATAAAGCCCAACTCTATGAAGTGTACGGCTTATTTTAGTCCTATGTACAGATACTCCATCCTATGCTGTGGAACTCTGCAGCTCCTCCAGGGTTAGCTTAGGTCTCTATGCTGCCTCTCTGATTAATGCCCCCCTTGCCTGGTCTATGAGTTTTGGTGGGCGGCCATCTCTTGACAGGTTTGCCATGTTCTTTCCATTTGATTATGATAGATTTGATGGTGCTCCTGGGGATCATCAAAGTTTTTAATATTTTTTTATAACCTAACCCTGACTTGTACTTCTCAACAACATTGTCCCTTACTTGTTTGGAGGGTTCCTTGGTCTTCATGGCAGTGTTTGGTTAGTGATGCCTCCTGCTTAGGTGTTGCAGCCTCTAGGGCCTTTTAACCACTTCAGGCCCCCTAGCTTAAACCCCCTTAATGACCAGACCACTTTTTACAATTCTGCACTGCACTACTTTCACGGTTTATTGCTCGGTCATACAACTTACCACCCAAATGAATTTTGCCTCCTTTTCTTCTCACTAATAGAGCTTTCATTTGGTGGTATTTCATTGCTGCTGACTTTTTTACTTTTTTGTTATTAATTGAAATTGACCTAAATTTTTGCAAAAAAACTAAATTTTTCACTTTCTGTTGTAAAATTTTTCAATTAAAACTACATTTCTATATACATTTTTCTCTAAATTTATTGTTCTACATGTCTTTGATAAAAAAAAATGCAATAAGTGTATATTTATTGGTTTGGGTAAAAGTTATAGCGTTTGCAAACTATGGTGCAAAAATGTGAATTTACGCACTTTGACTTTCTGAGCACCTATCATGTTTCCTGAGGTTCTACAATGCCCAGACAGTAGAAACACCCCACAAATGACCCCATTTTGGAAAGTAGACACCCTAAGGTATTCACTGATGGGCATAGTGAGTTCATGAAAGTTTTTATTTTTTGTCACAAGTTAGCAGAAAATGTTTTTTGTTTTTTTTTTCCTTACAAAGTCTCATATTCCACTAACTTGTGACAAAAACATAAAATTTTACATGAACTCACCATACCCCTCACGGAATACCTTGGGGTGTCTTCTTTCCAAAATGGGGTCACTTGTGGGGTATTTACCGTGTTTCCCCGAAAGTAAGCCCTACCCCGAAAATAAGCCCTATCTCAATTATCAGGACGGGCTGTAATATAAGCCCTACCCCGAAAATAAGACCTAGTAAATCTCCTTAAAAACACTTTGTAAATGTTGCCTAGTGTCTCCGTTTGCTGCTACCGTATATTTAAAAAAAAGAAGTTTTCGCTCACTGCTGTCCCGCCGGAGGTTCTCTTCTCTCCTCCTGGCTGATGTCTGCTGCTGCTTCCCTGTTTCATTGCCGCTGACGTCTGCCGTGGATCTCCTCCCTCCAGAAGCCGTCTTCGGCGCGCTGACGTCAGCAGCAATCTCGGCTCTTCATTTTCCTCCCCTCCTCCCGCTGACGTCTGCGCCCCCCCCCCCGCCCTTTTTGCACGGAGCTGGCTGACGCACCTCTCTGTACAGGGACCAATCATCACCTCAGAGAAGAGTACCGTACTGTAAACGCTGTTAAACAGGTATTTTTACAGTACCAGAAATACCTAATGATATAAAAAACGAACTCCTGACCTGATAAGGGGGGGCTCGGGACACAGAATTTTTACCCTAGATTTTAACAGGTTTTTAAGAAAAGAAAATAAGCCCTACCCTGAAAATAAGCCCTAGTGTGTTTTTTTGGACTAAAATTAATATAAGACCCGGTCTTATTTTCGGGGAAACACGGTATACTGCCCGGGCATTTTAGGGGCCCTAAAGCGTGAGAAGTAGTTTGGAATCCAAATGCGTAAAAATGCCCTGTGAAATCCTGAAAGTACTCATTGGAATTTGGGCCCCTTTGCGCATCTTGGCTGCAAAAAAGTGTCACACATGTGGTATCGCCGTACTCAGAAGAAGTAGGGCATTGTGTTTTGGGGTGTCTTTTTACATATACCCATGCTGGGTGAGATAAATATCTCTCTAAAAGACAACTTTTCCCATTTTTTTATACAAAGTTGTCATTTTACAGAGATATTTCTCTCACCGAGCATGGGTATATGTAAAAATACACCCTAAAGCACATTGCCCTACTTCTCCTGAGTACGGCGATACCACATGTGTGACACTTTTTTGCAGCCTAGGTGCGCAACAGGGCACAAATTCCAATGAGTATCTTTTAGGAGGGCATTTTTAGGCATTTGGATTCTCACGCTTTAGGGCCCCTAAAATGCCAGGGCAGTATAAATACACCACATGTGACCCCATTTTGGAAAGAAGACACCCCAAGGTATTCCATGAGGGGCATGGCGAGTTCATAGAATTTTTTTTTGTTGGCACAAGTTAGCGGAAATAGATTTTTTTAGTTTTTTTCTCACAAAGTCTCCCTTTCTGCTAACTTGTGACAAAAACTGAAATCTTTCATGGACTCAATATGCCCCTCAGCGAATACTTTGGGGTGTCTACTTTCCGAAATGGGGTCATTTGTGGGGTGTGTTTACTGTTCTGGCATTTTGGGCAGGGCTAAATTGTGAGCAACCCTGTAAAGCCTAAAAGGTACTCGTTAGACTTTCGGCCCCTTTACGCACCTAGGCTGCAAAAAAGTGTCACACATGTGGTATCGCCGTACTCAGGAGAAGTAGGGAAATGTGTTTTGGGGTGTATTTTTACATATACCCATGCTGGGTGAGAGAAATATCTCTGTATAAAAAAATGGGAAAAGTTGTCTTTTAGAGAGAAATTTCTCTCACCCAGCATGGGTATATGTAAAAAGACACCCCAAAACACATTACGCTACTTCTCCTGAGTACGGCGATACCACATGTGTGACACTTTTTTGCAGCCTAGGTGCGCAAAGGGGCCCAAATTCCAATGAGTACCTTTTAGGAGGGCATTTTTAGACATTTGGATTCCAGACTTCTTCTCACGCTTTAGGGCCCCTAAAATGCCAGGGCAGTATAAATACCCCACAAGTGACCCCATTTTGGAAAGAAGACACCCCAAGGTATTCCATGGCGAGTTTCTAGAATTTATTTTTTTTGGCACAAGTTAGCGGAAAATGATTTTGTAAGAGAAAAAAAAACCCAAAAAACATTTTCCGCTAACGTGCCAAAAAAAAAATATATTCTAGGAACTCGCCATGCCCCTCACGGAATACCTTGGGGTGTCTTCTTTCCATTTTATTTTTTGTCACAAGTTAGTGGAATATGAGACTTTGTAAGAAAAAAAAAATATAAAAAAAAAATTCCGCTAATGAACTCGCCATGCCCCTCAAAAGTGATCTTTATAGCACCGCAGCGATTTTACGGTGTTTTTGCAGTGATCAAAAAAAATAAATTCTGTCACTGCGGTGGGGCGGACTGAACGCAAGTGTGCGCACAAGATCAGGCCTGATCGGGCGAACACTGCGTTTTTTGTAGAGCCTATAGAACATGTCCTATTCTTGTCCGCAATTGCGGACAAGATAAGGCATTTTCTATATAGTTCTGGCAATGTGCGGATCCGCAAAAAGCGGAAAGCACATTGCCGGTGTCCGTGTTTTGCAGATCCGCGGTGTCTGTGTTTTGCGGATCTGTGGATCCACGGATCTGCAAAACACATACGGACGTCTGAATGGAGCCTTACGGGGGGGTGATCAATGACAGGGGGGTAATCAGGGGTTAATAAGGGGTTAATAAGTGACAGGGGGGAGTGTAGTGTAGTGGTGTTTGGTGCTACTTATTACAGAGCTGCCTGTGTCCTCTGGTGGTCGATCCAAGCAAAAGGGACCACCAGAGGACCAGGTAGCAGGTATATCAGACGCTGTTAACAAAACAGCATCTGATATACCTTTCAGGGGTTAAAAATCGCATCTACAGCCTGCCAGCGAATGATCTCCGCTGGCAGGCTGTAGATCCACTGGTTTACCTTCGGTTCCTGTGAACGCGCGCTCCTGTGTGCGCACGTTCACAGGAAATCTCGCCTCTCGCGAGATGACGCGCGTCTAGGAGGAACAACAGGGCCGCCGTCAGGATGCAATCCTGCGTGCGGCGGTCCTGGGATGGTTAAAAAAAGGTGTGCATATGTAATGACAGATGATGTGACACTTAGAATGCACACAGGTGGACATCATTTCACTAATTATGTGACTTCTGAAGGTAATTGGTTGCACCAGAGCTTTTTATGGGCTTTCTAACAAAAGGGGGTGAATACATACGCACATGCCAATTTTCTGTTTTCTATTTCGAAACAGTAGTTTAATTTATATATTTTTCTCATTTCACTTCACCGACTTAGACTATTGTGTTCTGATCCATCACATGAAATTTTGATTAACAAAACATTGAACGTAAGGCTGTAATGTAACAAAATACGGGAAAAGTCAAGGGGGGTGAATACTTTTGCAAGGCACTGTATATTCTACGTTTGCAAAGTGCTGTTACATTGTGTTTGCTTTTACAGTTATTATATTAGTTACACCTGGCCGTAGATGGGAGGATTTGTTCCTGATCCAATGGTCACATACAGCATTTTTGACTACTGTGTTGCTGGTTAGCATAAGAACATAGACTCCATTGCTTGGAACCAGTTCTCTAAAGCAAACAGCCTGCAGTGATCACCTAATCTGGTTGTAGAAACCTGAAGCTGCAGACAACCACACATTTACCCTGCAGTCAGTGGTCACTAGAGGGGAAATGTAGTATTATATGGTGACCATTAAAGATACCCTTCGTTTTAAGAAAAAAATCACATTATCTAGTGTAACGAACAGAACACTTACCTGGTGATCTCCTTTTTTATCTTTTTAGTTGCTGATTCGCTTATTCCCAGGCTTCTCTTCTGCTGCCCAAGATGGAGCATCACTTCTTAGGCCACCTGGTGCCTACTGTGCACTTTCTACTTGGCCAGCCCTGCTTTTAGATTGACTAACACCGTCCACATGAGCATTGCTGGTCAATCTGAGAGCAGCAAGTAGTGTCTTGGGCACCAGATAGTCTAAGAAGTGGTTCGGCCATCTTGGATGGCAAAAGAGGAGTCTGGGAACTGGAAGATCTGAAGCTGAAAAGATTAAAAGAAGGTCCCCAGTTTTTTTCTTGAACTGGAAGCTCCTTTTAAAATAAACTTTTTGGCCTAAATGCAAAACGCTATGTCGTGCATTTTTGCACTCAGCTGACTGGAACAGGAACTGTACTTTGTAGTGATTTATAGATCGGGTTGTACAAGCCCTTTGAGTAACAAGCCGTTTAAGTAACACACATGCAATCAAAATGAATTATTTTTTGTGTGTGAATTGTTAGCAATTGTCATTATTAGTGCTTGTGGTTTAACTGAATTAGTGTAAAAAACTAAAAAATTAAAAATAAATCATACTTACCTGATCCATTTGCTTGCGATGGGCCGGCCGCCACCATCTTGATTTAAGATCTCGGCCGTATGACATCACCACACCGCGCTGCATGATATTTCACTGCAGATCTTCTAGCAAGATGGCGGCGGGTGGTCAGTCGTGAGCAAATGGAGGTGGTAAGTAAGATTTCATTATTTTTTCTGTAACTGTAAAATTCAGCGAAGCAGCCAAATCGAAATTTGAAGAACTTCGCTCATCTCTAATCATGTCTATGGCTAACTTAGTCTCCATTAATGACCGCTAACCTTCTAGCATGGTGCGAGTTTTAGTTTTGCAGAGGTTGTAGGGATGCGGGTTGGAGACCAATTGCCAAGATGAATAACACTTTAAAATGTGATCCTAATACATTGACTGTAACCATGAAAGAGGAGCGTTATATCCAGAGGTAATAGGGGGCGATAGTGAGGCTAGAGCAACAAACAAAATTATTGCCCTTAGTGAAGGAACCCCCACTTATGACCCAACCCAATATCTTACCGTTTCTTCACGATCTCCATTTGCAGTAGCATAGGATATGAGGTATTGGCGAATGTTGGCATCTGTCATAGACCATGAAACGAGGAGGCTGGATGTGGTCTCTTCATCTATTAAAAGGTTTCTGATACCCAAGCGGATCACTGTAATGGCAATAAGGTATATAAATATATTATATTCTACAATAAGGTACGCCATATACAGTGCCTTAAAAAAGTATTCATACCGCTTGAATTTTTCAACATTGTTTCATGTTACACTCACAAACTTAAATTTGTTTGATTGGGATTTTATGTGATAGACCAACATAATGTAACAAGTATGTGTGAAGTGAGAAGAAAATGATAGATGGTTTTCAAAATGTTTTAATAAATAAAAATCTGGAAAGTGTGCATTTCTATTCAGCCCCCCTGAGTCAATACTTTGTAGGACCACCTTTTGCTGCAATTACAGCTGCAAGTCTTTTGGGCTATGTTTCTACCAGCTTTGCACATCTAGAAGCTGAAATTTGTGCCTGTTCTTCTATGCAAAATAGCTCAAGCTTAGTCAGTCACGGTGAGGATGGTGTGTTCAGGGTGATGTGCATGTGTGTCTCATCTGGCCAGAACACCACCTACCACATATTTGCTGTGTCCCCCACATGGCTTGTAGCAAACTGCAGGACTACTTATGACTTACTTTTCAAAATGTCTTTCTTCTGGTCACTCTTCCGTAAAGGCCAGATTTGTGGAGTACACGACTAATAGTTGTCCTGTGGACAGATTCTCCCACCTTAACTGTGGATCTCTGCAGCTCCTAAAGACTTACCATGGGCCTCTTGGCTGCTTCTCTAATTATTGCTCTCCTTGCCTGGGCTATAAGTTTAGGAGGACAGCCATGTCTTGGTAGGTTTGCAGTTGTGTCATATTTTTCGGAAGATGGAAAGACCAGTGCTCCGTGAGATGTTCAGAGCTTGGGAACTTATTTTATAACCTAACTCTGCATTATACTTCTCATCAGCTTTATCCCTGACCTGTCTAGTGTGTTCCCTGCTTTTCCTGATGCTGTTTGATCACTAATGTTCTCTAACAAACCTCTAAAGCCTTCACAGAACAGTTGTAGTTATACTGAGAATAAACTACACAGAGGTGGACTCTATTTAGGTGACTTCTGAAGGCAATTGATCACACTGAATTTTATTTAGGGCAGAGTCAGGGGCCTGAATACAAATGCACTCCAAACTTTCCAGATTTTTATTACAACCATGTATCGTTATTTTTGTTCACTTCAAACATACTTGCTACTTTATGTTGTCTATCACTTAAAAGCCCAATAAAATACATTTAAAGGAGTTGTCCAGGTTTAGAGCTGAACCTGGACATGTCCCCCTTTTCACCTTTTACATTTCATGCTCTGATGCTCTCCCTTGCCCCGTGCTGTATCGTGCAGGGCAGGGGCTTTTTTGTTTACATTTTTACACTGCTAGGCAGAGGCTTATGCCTAGAGATGTTGCCGGTGAAGTCACCGGCACTAGTGGACAGGCTTTAGCGCTGCCCTAGCTGTTTTAAAAGCCTGTCCATTAGTGCTGGTGACATCACCGGGAACACTGCTAGGTGGAAGCCTCCGCCTAACAGAGACCCAGTACGCCCCAGGATTTGCTGAAAAAAGCCCTTCCCTGCGCGATTCAGTGCAAGGCAAGGGAGAGCATCGGAGCATGAAATGATCCAATGCTCCACTCAATGCTGCCTGGGTGAAGAAGGGGATATGTCCAAGTTCAGTTCTGAACCCAGACAACCCTTTAAGTTTGTGGGTATAACTTGAAAAAATTTGAAAAAGTTGAAGGGGTATGAATACTTTTTCAAGGCACTGAATATATTTGATTCTACAAATAGATATAGCTATATACTTTATATTCTACAATAACCAATATGCAGTATATTATATTCTACAATAAACTATATATACATATTCTATGCTACAGTAATCTGTTGCAAGACTATTAACTTATATTATAGTTTTATCTAAAAATATTTAGCAAATGTTATATAGCCTGTCCTCCACTGAAGTATTGTAGCAAACCATCAGGAGAGAAAATTTGTGCTAGAGGACTGCTTAGGGTCCATTCACACGTTCGTAGTGCATTGCGGATCTGCAACACACATGGCCGGCACCCCCATAGAAATGCCTATTCTTTTCAGCAATTGCCGACAAGAATAGGACATGTTCTAGATCGGCGGCGCGCTCCGGAAATGCGGATGCGGACAACACACTGCGTGCTTTCCACATCCATTCCTGCCCCATAGAGAATGAATGGGTCCGCACCCGTTCCGCAATTTGCGGAATGGATGCGGACCCATTATTACGGACGTGTGAATGGAGCCTTAGACTGGATGCATACAAACCCTCAGCTGTGATGAATACTAAGTCTGGGTTAGCCCATCTGGGACATGGATGGCATATTGCTAGAATAAGCCATAAATGTCAGATAGGTGTGAATCTCCCATATAGGGAAAGGGCACTCAAAGTGAAGAAAAGCACACCGCGGATGTGTAGCATGCTCTCCATTCATCACTATGGGAATTCTAAAAAATAGCTGAGCGTGCCCATAGGTTAATGGAGGATGCACCATGCAAATGTGTCCACTGCTCCATTCACCACTATGGGATTGCTGGAAATAGCTGAGCCAGTGCTCGGCTTCCCATATCTGGGCCCAATATCCTAGCGATATGCCATCAGTGTCCCAGATGGACCAACCCCTTTAAACAAAAATGTCTCTGTTTACAGCAAGCAGGGATTTTGAAAATGGTTGGATTTGATAAACAAAGCATATTAGAAACTTGCAGAACTTTTGATTATACAGTAAAAACCCTTATTTAAATGGAACTAACACTTCAATGCTGCCTTCTAATACGCACTGACCACCTCAGCAGGTGGTCGTCTGCCTATGTCTACATACAGGTACTGTATCATGTGTTATCAACATGTTAAAGACTACGCTTTCCATTCATAACAATAGGCAGAGGTTTACAGATTTAGAACAATCAAACTAATAATCATGAAATACATTACTCATGTACCTTGTGTCGTGGGTCTTGCTGTAGTTGGAGTAGTCGTAGTCCTTATCACTGAAATTATAAGCAAAGGTCATATTGATATACAGTTATGCTTTATTATTGTACCTACAGAATACCAGTCATTATAGTGAAACTGCTACTTACTGGGCAGCATGCTCAAGGGGCATGAATCATCCTGCCACCATCATGGCCTAAACTTACGTCACATTATTTGACACTGTTGGCACTATTATGTCTTTACTGCTTGGCACTATATAATTCTGTGATCATGGAGATTTGACTCGTGGTACCAAACCCAATCAGGGTCCACAGCACTCGCTGCACAGAGTAGCCCAATTTAATTTAAGTAAATGGGAGCTGCAGTACCAGGCGCAGCCACTACTAAACATATGGAGCTGTGACTGGTAAAAACAAATGGGGGATGTGGTCCTTTCAATCAGCTAATCAGCAGGTGCGCCAAGACCTAGATCCCCACAATCTGATATTGATTGCCTATCCTAAGGATAGGCTATCAATTTTATAGGACACACCTAACTCCTTTAAGCACTGGTCTATGGTCACCATAGCCTAGTGGTCCCCAGCCTGGTATTCTCCTAAATTGACAAAACTACAACTCCTAGCTAAGAGCAACAGTCAACTCATGCCCCTGGTCCTCCATAGACCTAAATACCATAACAAGGAAGCCACTGGCAATCTGTCAGCAGAAGACAATACAGCAAAAAAGCCCAACAGGAAAAGCATGGGAAATTCTCATTCCCTACATCTACCCTGTTTTTATATCCACAACTTTCTCAACTTCTACCTGTCTCAAAGAATATACAGTATTTTTCAGACTATAAGATGCACCTGACCATAAGACACCGCTCAGGTTTAGACAACAGAAAATGTAAAAAACAAATCATTTCCTGGTCGTTTTTAGAGGAACAGGAGTCAATGTTGCTTTAATAGTCTAGTGTATCAACATCACAATAAAGATCACAAGTTACAGTGTACAGTACCAGCCACATACGGTACCCTGATGACATCATCAAACGTCATTTATGTCTTTCCCTGCTGCCTGGGGACCTTCAGCATGAGGAGGAATGGGTTCCTCACAGTCCACTCCATTAGCTGAATGATTGTCATCCTCCTCTTTTGTCAGCACTGATCACACAGATTGATATTCATCAATCTCATTAATCCAGCAAAGCGCTGTATGAGCGCTCTGCCGGATCATTAAAGGGAACCTGTCACCGGGATCTTGTGTATAGAGCTGAGGACATGGGTTGCTAGACGGCCGCCAGCACATCCGCAATACCCAGTCCCCATAGCTCTGTGTGCTTTTATTGGGTAAAAAAAACCGATTTGATACATATGCAAATTAACCTGAGATGAGTCCTGTCCCTGACTTCTCTCATGTACAGGACTCATCTCAGGTTAATTTGCATATGTATCAAATCCGTTTTTTTACACAATAAAAGCACACAGAGCTATGGGGACTGGATATTGCGGATGTGCTAGCGACCATCTAGCAGCCCATGTCCTCAGCTCTCTACACAAAATCCCGGTGACAGGTTCCCTTTAAGGAAGCAGTCAGGGACGTCTGGCACTACTAGAACACCCTGACTGCAGAGTATAAGACGCAGGCACTTTTAAGCAAGATATTTCCTGCTGAAAGCGAGTCTTATAGTCCAAAAAATCCTGTATATGATTGTCTGAGCAAAGAGATTCCTTACAGGTTGTAGCCAAAGCTGATAGGGAATCACTTTCAGTTTCATCAGGAAATATGGCGGACAGGGAAACTTCATATTCTGTGCTGTGTGTTAGGCCATCCATAAGATAGGAGGTGACATCTCCCTTTACAAGAGCCTACGAGGAAAAACGAAAAAGAAATTGATTGAAATATGGATGATAACAAACAATCTAGGGTTTCCTATTGGGTGAAAATGTCAAAAATATTAATTTGGTTTGACATTAGGGAAATGAAAAAACAATGCAAATACCAATTTTTCAGTCTGCAAGACTTTATTTTTAGCTCCATAGAGTCAGGCAGAAAGGTAGCTCTGTATGTTAGCTGTAAGAGGTGAGTTCTGCTGCCGCCTACTAGGCAGGTGATGTCATATTCATCAGTCACATGGCCAAGTGAATGGACCTGGGCTGCAATACCAAGCACAGCCACTATACTATGTATGGCGCTGTGCTTGGTATGCTGATTGGCAGGGGTGCTGGGAGTTGGATTACTATTAATCAGATATTGATGACCTATCCTGAGGGCAGGCCATCAATATTGAATTCCTGGAAAAACCCTTTAACATCTACTCAGGGTCATCTCAGGAAAAATTTACTGAGTAAATAGAAAATTTACCTCCTGAGTGTTACCACCATTGCGGGGCGTCCATCTCAATCTGTACATGACGATATCTGGAGCAAAGCGTATCCAGTAAGCTCTAAAACTGTGTGAGGTTATATCTCTCACATTCAGATCACGAGGAGAGGGCACTGGCTCTGTGGGTGGAAATGACAATGGATTCATAGACAGAAATGTATAAGGATTTTTATATTGTTATAATAACACAGGACATGAGTGGTATATCAGAAAAAGGAATGGAATGGGGTTAATATCAGGGGTCCTCCGTTTAGGATCCTTATATCTCCAGAGTGGAGAAGAGCTGGAAAGAGTCTCTCATCGTTCTGGAGGACCTGTCCTATCCTGCATTACACATACAACCCAATGGACACTGTGTAATGATTAGTTTGCCCTGCGGTGGAGCTGCAGGGAAACTTAACACTTACTTACAGGTTTCCTCACAGTTTACAACTGATCAGCTTATTGTCAACGGACCCTTCTAGCAAGTAGGAGTGAATTGTCAGAGTCAAATATTGTCAAGCCAATTTCAACTCCTGGCTAATGTATGTACAGTATCTCCCCATGTTAAAATTCAATCCCCCCTCCCCCCCGCAATGTCTCGTGATTTCACTTCAACATCTCATCAAAAGGGGCCATCTGCCTTTGAACATGTCCTTATGTCAAAAAGGGCCACAAAAATAAGAGGCAACAACTGTTCAATTCTCTTGCTGTTCTATCACAGGCGAACTGAAGCGTTACACGGTTATACTTGAAGTCAATGGACTTTCTATGTAACACATGGGTGCCTGGGTCCTCTAAAGTGAGACATTCTTTGTTGTAGCCACTGTAAAGTCTGGCTCCTCTGTTAACTCAAAATTTCCTAAAGTGAAATTTCTAAACTAGCCTTAAAAAAATCCATATATAAAAAAAAACCCATCAGGGAACTCTGTGGAAACATACTGAACCTAATTAGAAGTGGTCAACCATTAGCAAGGCACAGTCCCTACTATCCATGGCCCTATAGAATCTTCAGGGCAGCCTATTCTGTATGTTTGACCTTGGTGGAGACACTTTGTAAGATGTTCAGGTCTAGCCACCTCTGCTGTTCTAGACTTACTGGTGGTGAAAGTGCCAGTGAGGGGCTCGGATTGTCCTTCATCAAAAACAGAGAAGACGGCCACCGTGTATTCGGTCAACGAGGATAACTTCCTTAAGTCGGTGGTTGCAACTTTTCTGACTTCCACCTGTGAAATACATGGATTTATATACCGTAGGAAGTCTACACATTGTCCTTAAATAGTCTACACTTTGCCAATACCTGGTGTATTTAACCCAACATGATGGGAGGGCCCTCTGGCAGCAGAAAGATTGGCCGAGTTATGAGGGACTAGTAAAGAAAATACATAGAAAATTGAATATCAGAAGAACAATGGTTAGTAAAACAAAGATGAGACAAGCATACAAGCAAAAGCGAGACATAAAGAGAAATGTAATATCATGCAATTAGGAATTGTAAAGTTCACCAAGGACACTACTGGGAAATTGTTAGTATGATTCTGATAGGCTGCTATGAAGAACATTACAGATTTTTATCTACATCACTTTTTCATACATGACGTAAGGTATCTGTAGTAAGGTAAATCCTTCACAAGATGGCTTGATCAGGTCACAGGTCTAAAGATTCCCAAACCTGACCCAATATTGCAGTATATTTCATTATTAGGTTGCTTATCCTGAAAGCAGAAAATTAATTCCAATTATGGAAATTATTGTTCCCTTCCATGGGTGCACTCGTGTATTTCTGATAAAACGGTTAAAAAATTCTGTAACCATGAAGACCATGAATGTTTGAAGCTGGCCGGCCTGTTACAACTGCATATTGCAGTAATGCAGAGGAAAAAAAAGTGTCTTTAAAACGAAACCTTTCATCATTGATAAAATGGATACAGAGGGGTGGGCAGAACAGGAAGTCTGCGAGTTGCAGCATCAGCCAATAGCTGCAGAACAGGAAGTGATGTCAGAGAGGGTGCGTCATTTTGGCAACATCTACTGTAGAGCCCAGGAACGCGAAGCAGTAATTACAGGGAGTGCAGAATTATTAGGCAAATTAGTATTTTGACCACATCATCCTCTTTATGCATGTTGTCCTACTCCAAGCTGTATAGGCTCGAAAGCCTACTACCAATTAAGCATATTAGGTGATGTGCATCTCTGTAATGAGAAGGGGTGTGGTCTAATGACATCAACACCCTATATCAGGTGTGCATAATTATTAGGCAACTTCCTTTCCTTTGGCAAAATGGGTCAAAAGAAGGACTTGACAGGCTCAGAAAAGTCAAAAATAGTGAGATATCTTGCAGAGAGATGCAGCACTCTTAATTTTTTTTTATGTTTTTGTTTTGTTTTTGAATGTCAGAAATGTATATTTGTGAATGTTGAGATGTTATATTGGTTTCACTGGTAAAAATAAATAATTGAAATGGGTATATATTTGTTTTTTGTTAAGTTGCCTAATAATTATGCACAGTAATAGTCACGTGCACACACAGATATCCCCCTAAAATAGCTAAAACTAAAAACAAACTAAAAACTACTTCCAAAAATATTTAGCTTTGATATTAATGAGTTTTTTGGGTTCATTGAGAACATGGTTGTTGTTCAATAATAAAATTAATCCTCAAAAATACAACTTGCCTAATAATTCTGCACTCCCTGTATTTCCCGATAAAGTTTTTTTTCCTCAGAATCAAACTTACCCATTATTCATAGGATAGGGAATAAGTGTCTGATCCCTGAAGGTCTTATCACTGGGACTTCCACTGATAAAAAGGAGAGGTCCTGTGTTCCCTGTTTGAATTTAAGAGGTTGCCCCATCTCCCAGTTTCCATGATGAGATGGGAATAAGCTCCAGCCCAAGATGGCCGGGCTTAGGGAAGCAGCCAAGAGAGCCGACACTCTGCTATTTCCATAAAATAGTCCCATAGACTTTGACCTATCCTGTGGACAAGGGATGCAATTTGATTCTGGGAAAAACCCTTTAAGGATCTATAGTGTACAAAGCATCTGAGAAACCTGTAGTTGAGGGACTGAAGTGTGTGTTACATTAACCAACGTCACATTCATTGGTCACTAGTTTCTGCTCAATTCTATTGAAGTGAAAGAGGCTGAGCTACCATACCAAGTCCAGCCGCTGTACTCATACTTACCAAAGTATCAGTAGGTAAAATTAAGGCATTTAAGTCCCACCCAGGGGAACACCCCAAACCCACCTGGTAATACCCACTTATGGGCAGGGGATTATGCTAGCCCGGCCAATTTTATACCCGGGAAAGCATGAATTAGCCTTAACTGTCTCTGAAAATCAGGGACAGCCCCGCCAAATTCGGGACAGTTGCCAACTATGTGTACTATGTACAGCGCTGTGCTTGGGAGAGATGCTGGGAGCCGGCTGTGCTCACTAGAGCTCAGGTGAGCGCAACAGCTCCCCACACCTGCTGACCTATCCTGAGGATAGGTCATCATTATATATTACTGGATAACCCCTATAACAATGTTGGTGCAAGACAAAATCCAAATGAAACCATATAACATGTCAGAAAAGTATTGTTTTCTATGGAACCAGGAAAGCTTAAAAGGGTTGGCCACTTTCTGGTTACTGTTGATCAGTTTGCTAGTAGGATGTCTACATGGCACTTACTAATACAACCTTTGTTGAAATTCTGCACCATTTTCGATATATTTTATAAGGTATCCCCTGTGTTGGCCAAGTCTTTTGTGCTGTCCACATGGAGGTCCAGCTCACAAAATATCTGCTTATGGAGGGTCATGTGACCAGGAAGAACTTGGTCTTCTCTATTCAAATACACTACACTTGCCATCTGCACTTGCTCTATTGGGAGTTTAGAGCACATGCGGTATGCTTGAATGGAGGTTGATTTATGTGTTTGGTCCTATGACCCTCCATCAGCGGCCATCTTATGGACAGGTCCTCTTTGTGCCATATAGTCTTCTTACATATACATTAGTCAAAAGAAGCCAGTCAGTGGCCAACCCCTTTAATTACGTGGTAATGAGATGTGGCATCTTCCTTTTGGAATTCCAAACTTCGCCGCTGATGTGAAACGTGACATTTCAGAAGATGGTTTAGTCAGATTTGCACTATTTTGGTCAGATTGTTACATCAATGGATAATTTCCAATGGAAATCCAGCCAAACATAATTTGCAGACAAGTCAGTGACAATTGTTATAAGATTTGTGAGCTCAGACCAATAGTGATTTCCCATACAAATGTGCTACAGATTTCTGCAGGGTGCATGAACCTGACCCTGATCTGACATTTCACCCGACATAACATTTATTGATTTGAATGGATGTGCTTTTCAAGAAAATCTCAGAACTTTGCTGAATGAGTTTGGCATGATCTTGTTTTGGAAACTTGGCGAGATTCAAAATCACAGACTCCACAGATTTGATCTTCTGACACTTTTATGTGTGAAGATCGCTTTTTTGTGGATTTCCAGTTTAAGGTACTTTAGAAGACCTCATCCTCATGTCTCATCCGGCTGATTGTGCTGGCCTAATTGCCAGTTGTAAGGGTATCACCCTAGGTTCCCTTGGTTCTTCTGTTGTTGCACATGTGATTGACCTGGCTTGTTTGACCTTCATTCACCTGCATACTGTATACCCGGCTTTGCTACATCACTATTACCGACCTTAGGCTCATCTGACTACCCACCTGAACTACCCTCTAACGCAGTGTTTCCCAACCAGTGTGCCTCCAGCTGTTACAAAACTACAACTCCCAGCATGCCCGCACAGCCTTTGTCTGTGCGGGCATGCTGGGAGTTGTAGTTTTGCAACAGCTGGAGGCACACTGGTTGGGAAACACTGCTCTAACGAACTGCCAGTCTAGCTCTGTTACATCACTGATACTGAACCTCAGCTTGTCTGATCTACTACTTGACCTACTACTGCAGTACCCCAGAATAGGGAGCTTGAAAAATATGTTTTTGTTATTGAAATGTTATGCAATGTAATCTAATGTATTGTAATACCCAGTATAGTCTTGTATGGATTAGTTGGCGTTAATCATCCTGACTCTGACCTTGTAAGAGGTTAGGTTTTTGAATTAGGTCCACCCCTAGTTCAGGCAGTAGTATGTTAGTCAAAGGAAGCCACATGTACTCACTCTGCAGAGTAATAGGCCTTAGTAAGCCATCTCTACTCTACAGTGCTCCAGGAAAAAAGAAAGAAAAGAATCAGAAGGTCCAGAATCTCCAAGGCCAAGCACTAGAGTCAGTCAGTAAGGTATTTGTTGTTTAAGGCTGATGGAGACTTTACTGCAGTGAGAGGGACATTGCTAATCGACCCTTCACTCTTGGACACATGGTTGTCTAGGAAGATTTGCACTGTGAATTGTTTGGAACTGTGTCTCGATACTGTTGGATGTACTACAACTCCCATTTTGCATTTCAGTCAAAAAAAACTTGTTCGTTTTCTACAATTGGCGTTGTTACTGACTCCTGTACCATCTGCTAGCCACAACATCTACTGCCTTAAACCCATACAACACTCATAACACCAAAAGCATCCCAACTACGATCAGGCAAGAGCCCCAACATCAGATGTGCCCTCCTGTCACTGCCCGACCCTAGGGAGCATCGTTGTGAGGATTGTCACTGTGAATAACTACTGCAGTCAGAGCCACTACCACTCCCATCCTTGGGTTTTCCACACTGTGTAGGTTAAATCTTGTCCGACATTTCAAAAGATTCCCAAAGCCCCTAAATGTGTCAAAATGTTAAAAGACTGGCCTGTGTTTACAGGCTCCAGTGATATACGGACTATGACCATTGCAGCCAGTCACTTGCTGGTATATGGCATGAGACAGCTGAGGCTACTAATTGGCTGCCGAGGTCCCCTGGTGTCACTGCTGCAGGCTGTAAACACAGAACTGAGGTAAGGACTGGGGAGGGAGGATTAAGAGGTGAGTGCAACATCTTTTATTCTTTTCACACATTTAAAGGGGTTGTCCGGGTTCAGAGCTTCCCCAACTCAGTCACTCAGGGCAAGGGCTTTTTCTGGAGATCTGGTGACTTACCAGCTCTCCATAGGTAAGCTAGGCGGAGACTTCAACCTAGCAGTGAGCCTGGTGACATCACCAGCACTAATGGGCGGGGCTTTAGCATTGCCCTAGCCTGTAAAACGCTAGGGAACTACTAAAGCCCGCCCATCAGTGCCGGTGATGTCACCAGGAAAACTGCTGGGCGGAAGCCTTCATCTAGCAGTGTAAAAACAAACAAAAAAGCCCTTGAAAAGCTCCGATGCTCATATCAGAGGGTCTGCCTAGGATGAAAACTGGGACATGTCTGGGTTCAGCTCTGAGCCTGGACAATCCCTTTAAGGAAGATTTTGAAATTAGTTAGACTACCTCTTTAAGATTTTATGGCTAATGACATTGAGAGGAGAAGCAGATGGCTTAGGAGCCACATTATGACCTAGATCCAGTCACAATGCAATCAGCTGACTACACTGAGATACATGTGGTAATAATCATCAGTACAGATATGTAAACTAAATTTTTGATCTTGAAAACTGGCTTACCTTGAGAACCCCAAACACAGCCCAGGCGAAATATGACATTGATCAGAAAAAACAGCAGTGAAAGTTATTACTGGAGGAAAATGGAGTACAGTACAATAGCAGATGAGAATAACTGGTGAAGTGTTGGAATAGGACAGAAGGAGCTAGGAACCTAAAGCAGCAGATGTGTTATCTCAAATATACTCACATCATTGATGTCAGCACCCCCGGTTTTCACATACATAATACGATATCCATTCACATTCTTATCAGAGTGGTCCCAAGAGACCGTGGCACTGCTGTGTTCAATATTAGAAAATCGGAGGTTTCTAGGTGCAGTTAGTGGTACTGTGGAAACATAAAACATGATGAGGTGGAATAATCTGTAGCTTTCAAGGAAGCTTCATATTATCTATCTATCTATCTATCTATCTATCTATCTATCTATCTAACATACTCCAGATGGATGCCAGAGGTTGGCAGGAACAGGCTTAACCCCCCCCCCCTGTTCCTCCCCTTGTGGTAGGAGTAAGCTGGTCCTGCTCCCTGCCAAGATGGGGAGTTCCTGTCCAGCGACAGAGAGGAGAGGAAGCAACCTGCAAAGCTTCTGCTCCTGTTACAGAATCTCCATAGTGATCACGTATTCTGCCACAAGTGAAGTCTTGAAAGCTCGACAGCATAAGTATGGCTATAATCAGCATCTACAGACAAAGCTGTAAGGTGAGGGACTACAGCTAAGACACCCATCACTCAGAACATTACTAGTCCGGTATGATCTACATGATAAACTGCAACCTTCCTTTAGATTCCTTGCTGGGGCCACAGAGAGATGCATTCATTAATTCTATCTATCTACTTCCTAGATTGTACAATAGATAAACATATAAACTACGGTGCAGTATATCACTATTTCAGTATTTGATACTATGTTGTTAAAAAAACGATGGAAAATTAAATATGTTTAAATCCTTATATCTTACAGTATAACCATCTTTGTAGTATGTAATTTAAGCATGACTGAGTCGTCACATTACCTAGATACAACTTCTTTTAAACCTGTCATTACACCTATAAACCCCTTACATGTGGTTTCTTGCCCGGTGAGTGGATCGCTGGCTTCTTCTCCAAACATTGAATAGACTGTGACTGTGTATTCTGTGCTGGGAGTCAATCCATCCAACGCAACATCTGTCACTGAACCATCAACCTTCATCTGGAATATTTGAAATTATTATTGTCACCAACAGCTGATCTACTCTGCTTACACCACTGTATGTATCAAAGCATATCCTGCTGCAGGGTCAGTGGGTATTAGGGTAGCAAAAGGCCAATTCTAGAAACTCTTGAGGGATATCCATAGTAGGCCACCACCTAGGGTGTCAAGGTTATTTTTAAATGTTCTGTCTAATTGAAATTCAGAGATAGCTTGTACTATCCCTGATACCAACCATAGGTTTGGTGGCCCCTTAATTAATAATTAATGAGATTACATCCCAAATGTCCCTCTTTGGAGAAACAGTCCTTAGTTTTCATCTAGATCCCTCTTTGCTCTTAAAATGTCCTTGTCTTGGCACTGAACAATAGATTTGCCATAAAATACTTTTTCTATATTGGTTAAAGCACCAATAAATTGGCCAAAAACAATGTCATGGCTGAAAACTGGATCTTCTATGCAATAAACGTTTAGTGCCTGTAGACCATCTGAAATATTCAGTCGTACAATTACTAGTTACCTCTTTTTCATCTGCAGCCAATCCCTCGGTGAGAGGAGCATAGAGGATCATATACTCAGTAGCACCTGCAACACCAACCCATTTTGCCCTCATACTTCTGTGGGTGACGTCATATAGCTCAAGATCAGATGCCATCGGTAATGCCACTTTTAAAGAAAAATATCAACACTTATTGTAAGAAAACTAAAGCAAAAGTCTAGAAGTAAAAAACGGCAATGATGGTCCTGACAGGTTTGGACTGAGAGATAAGGTTTGGACGAGGCCAGTGAATTAAACCTTTGCACAAGGTATAAGAAAGCCTAGCAATAATTCTGAACTTGAGCCAATTCCTCACTTCCATTTTTTCCAGAAATGAAGTTCCTCATGAGCCCCATGGCAAACCTTTGAATGGACCCCTTTAAATCAGAACCCAGACCAGATCACAAAATCAGATCACAGATCAGAACCCTAAACAATACCTCAAAATTAATTAGATAAAAAAAAATAATATTTACCTCTCCTCACTTCACCGCTGGCCGCCATCAGGACCTTGTGTGCCAGACCCAGAAGGGTCTGATGTGGCGGAAGGACAGGGGCCTGTAGGCTCACTGAAATATAGGGACTTGTGACGATTGCGACTGTTGTGATCCATATAGTCATGCCACTGGAAATTGGAACAACTAGGTCTAGGCCCCTTAGCAACCTATCTCAGCGACGCTCACTAGAGACATCTTGAATGTTTTCCATTCCATTGTTACTAAACTAAAAATGTACACATATTGTAACTTACTAAGAAAGTGTGACTCCCACCCTTGCCGAGTATTACATGGTTGGCCAATCATTCTAATGGGAGCCATGTAATACTTCTGCATGCAACGGCAACTACACAGGAAACATGATTGGCTGCAACATCCCCTGAAAGTATTAGCTGATCTCTGGGATTTTCAGAAGAATGGCACCAAAATGTACACCAATGCATCACGTGGGAGGCATACCGATATGCAGTATAGACACCATGTATTAGAATAGGAGACACGATATGCAGTATAGACACCATGTATTAGAATAGGAGACACGATATGCAGTATAGACACCATGTATAGGAATAGGAGCCCTATACAAAACACATGATGCCTTATACTGCATACTAATAATTGGCAATAAAATAACACAACAGCAACACCACCACAAAAACACCTCGAGTTCAAGAGGCCTAAAGGAGGAGGAGACAAGTTACTTACATGTGGTTTCAGCACCGCGCAGGCCTTCCGTTGTACTCCTTGTGTACACAGCAAACACAGCTATTTGATATTCTGTCAGAGACATCAAGTTCTTGAGTACAGTGGTGGACACGCTGCCATCAACTATGACCTGCAAAAACAAGAAGACATACATGGGTCCTTCAGGCTGCCCAAAGTTTTTAGGTGGCTCCTAAGCCCATGTTGAAGTCACGACTATGTGTTTGGTCGTGACTCTTTGTGTCGCATGCAGTTGTCAGTGGTCTGCTTGTTGTCTACCGCAGGTGAGGGCAGTTAGTTTGTTGTCTCACGTGTGGTTGCCGCTGGCAACATGATGTTTGTTGGCAGTGTAGCAGCCTGAGCTGGTTGCTAGGCGGTTCGCTGTCAAGGCATGCGGTTGCATCTGCAACGTGTGTTCGTATGTGTTCACTTTCTATGTTTGGTGTGCACGGGATTTAGTTGTGTGTGCATTTCCCCTTTAAGTGACACTTTCCTTGTCTGGTGTTGGAAGGGTTAACTCCTTTTCTAGTATGCGTGTGTGGGGGTGGCTGGTTGGGCTATTTAGCTTCTGCTGGTTGGGCTATTTAGTAGCTGAGGGGGTACTCCAGCCATGCTTTATGCTGGAGTCATCCTCCTGGTCTTATATGCCATCTATCCAGTGAGGGCCACCCTTGTGGTCATAAAATTATATGTATGATGTTAAGAAGATGTTTTTAGGGTTTCTATGTTTATTGCAGCTATGGCTGTGTGATTTGTTGGTGTGTGCGGTGTCCTAAATGTTTGTTTGGACATCAGTACTTGTGCACGGGTTCCAGTCAGCATGTCTGTGGCAGGTAGGTGTATTACTGGTTTAACTCACCTGCCATATCCATATGCTGTATATGTTTCCCCTCTCCTTGCTCCTTGGCCAGTAAGACTCCTGTTCGTCCGTGTCTAGGAGGAACAGGTCGTCTTACCCTGCCCTTAGTCCAGGGATTTCCTGAGGGCTAGTAGGGACCCTAGGTTCCGGAGTATGAGCCCTCCTACCATCTGGGTTGGCTCATACGGTTAGGAGTCAGGGTCAGAATTAGGGACGCGCTAGGAGGTGACCTGCTCCCTGATCCTGTCGTCCTGGCCTAGCAGCGACCCTTATCCTATTATCATCGCACGGTGGAGGGTTTCCCCATCCTCATCCGTGACAGTATGAACACAAGGGTTGCCCTCACTGGATAGATGGCATATAAGACCAGGAGGATGACTCCAGCATAGAGCATGGCTGGAGTACCCCTCAGCTACAGGCATCCAGCAGGAGCTAAATAGCCCAAGCAGCCACACACACACACATACTAGGAAAGGAGTTAACCCTTCCAACACCAAATAAGGAAAGTGTCACTTAAAGGGGAAATGCACACACAACTAAATCCCGTGCACACCAAACATAGAAAGTGAACACATACAAACACACGTTGCAGATGCAACCGCATGCCTTGACAGCAAACTGCCTAGCAACCAGCAGACCGCTGACAACTGCATGCGACACAAAGAGTCACGACCAAACACATAGTCGTGACAGTTAGATATCAAGGGTTTACCTTACATGGTAGTTTTTTGTGACCAGATCATGACCATTGTGACACAGTGAGAGGTTTTGTCTGGGAAAACAGGTATTTTCCTCCCAGCAAGTGCTGCTGTGCTGATTTACAGCCAGGTGAGGTCAAATACTGGACCGGATTTTAAATGCCAGGTCCGGGTTTTGGCAGCACCTGGCTGTCCTTAAATAGGCAGCTGGGCTCAGAAGCCAGGTCTCTGTGTTGGGATTTGGGAGCCTTGTGTCTGGATGAAAGCTTGCTACCTGTTTGGCGTGAAAACAGGTTGGTGCTGCTATTATCAAGGAGTCTTTGAGGCAGAATTGCCGCACGGTGTGAATTACCACCAACACCGCAAGGTGACTTTTTGCTTGTTTATGACTGCTTGTTTTGTCACTTGCCTAAAGTGTGAATAAAACACTGAACCGTTTGATCCAAAGAACTTGTTGCCTCTATACTGCGTCCGCTAATCCTGTCTACCAGAGCAAGTCCCCACACCATGTTAAGATGATAAAAACCCAGTTAGCTGCTAGTGCTTACCTCTTCTGGCTGTCCTCCCTTAGTTGGATAATACACCACACGGTATTTTTCGACATTTCCTGGAGCGTGAGTCCAACTAACGCGGAAACTTCTTGCTGTTACTTCTGACGTGACTAATTCAGATGGAGAGCCAAACTCCTCAACTATGTCCGCTAGAAACAGAGAATCAGTGTCATTCTCAAATCAGACACCTTCAACCACCCACACAGTTTTATGTGATATGTCTTATAAGACAATTGAGAATTTTAGAAGGTCGTTGTGTCATGTCTACTTGGCCATACTACTGTGAACTACTCTAAAATTACAAAATATGGGCCAACATCTATGGCTATCTACAATATCTATGGCCAGTTATGGACTATTCAGGAGGAGATAAAACATGCTGGATAATTTTCTTCTAAGGGTAATTCAGTGGCGGAAGGATTTGCTGCAGATGTGCCCAAGGCTTCACCCATGCATGTGAATGGGGGAAAACCCATTGGCATTTATGCGATGAAGATTGTCATTGGATTGGATGTGGATTTCGGCCCAGAATCTAGTCTGAAACCCATTGCTAATCCACCTCTCCAGGCTACCCTTCCTCTTACCTTGTGACTTTTACTTTTGTAATTGCTTCTAGCAAAAGTAACTATCCACAGTTCTTCTGGCTCCTCTGGTTCCTATTAATAGATGTTATCCAGGGACTCAATCACTGAACCAGTTAGGGGAGCCTACATACCTCAACCCTAACCAAAGTCATGGAAAAGACGGGTAGTGCAGGTTAAATAGTGCCGTCCAGTTAGCTGTTTTCTGGGTAAGTCAGTCATCAAATCATTAAAACAGGTCAACCAAAGACCCCATGGTTAATTTTTTATAGAGACAGATTGTAACATTGGCAGGCCATGTCCATCACTGCCCCACTACTTCTATTATAAATATTATTCAATGAACTACTACTACTCCCATTTTTGCCATCACCACCACTCCCCTCCTCTCTTTGCTGTGTACAATTACATGACTGCTTCTAATTGTTAGTCAGCTTTCGCTATAAATGCTGGACTGTCTTCTCACTCCTCATCTGCGCTTAGATTCCTAGTTAACTAGTGAACGTTGTGCTACTTTGATTGTCTGTCCATGTACTGAAGTTCTACCTTTTAAGCAATTCTGATACTCCTCTGCTTGCCCTGACCTTGGCCTGTGTACAGTACAGACTCTTTATATTGCCTGCCCTGACCTCGGATTAGTCTCATGGAATTGTACAATCTCTTCCTGCCCTGACCTATGCTTGTTTACCGACTGTTGCCTATCACCTTGCAACGGTGTTTCTCACCACTGTGGGTCAGCTGCCAACTACACCGGGACTATTCCAAGAGTTAGCAGCCTGGTGGCTCACCTGCATTGAAAACCAGATCCCTGTGTAGGAGTTAAAAGGTGAATACCAGGGAATCACCAGGATAATGCCCTTAGAACTAGCCAAGTCAAACTGGTTATTTGGTACAATGGGCCCAAAGATAAACAATATGCACAACTGAGTCGCCCTGTGTGGCCATCTGCTTCACGTTGAGTCCTGCCTAGTCTAGAAGAAGACTATATTTATAGAAGTACAGCTCTGTACTTCTGTTTACTGAATAAACCACAAGTTCTGCATTTGAAGACTAGAGTGTGCTTATATTCTGGATAACGGGGGTATTTGGGCTGATACCCAATACTGCAGGCACCACCACTTTTTTGGATTTATTTAAAGCCATAAGTGCTGCTACAAATCTGCTTTTTGTTTAGCCTAGAATAAGACTATATTTATAGAAGTACAGCTCTGTAAAATCATAATTCTTCCTATGCAGTTACTGACTTTATTGCTAAAATGTAGCCCGAGGGGCAGTAACCCTAAAATGCAATGGAGAATGTCAGGGTCTTAAAAACTCTAAGAGTCATGACATTAAATAATGTTGATTTATTGTCATGAATGTATTTGTTAGCAATAGAGTGCAATATAAGAGATGACTACCCTCATCATATCATATCCACCCAATAAACAGGGTTATAAAGAGCCAGCTGATGGCCCCGGGATGTGTAACATGCACATACAGACTCTTGTCTTTCAACTCTCATCCCCAATGATGCCTCATGATCAGAGGTATAATATGAAGCTCCAGGGCCCTAATGTAAAATCTGGAGCAGGGCTCCCACCTGCTATGAGCCATTTACAATATGGGGGATGTTCTTACATGGCAGAAGGTCTCTGGACCCCCCTTAGGCACCAGTACTGGGTTTGACTGGTACCTCCGCACCCCCTATAACTAATACCCAGGTCATGGTGACGAAAAACTTTGCCTTGGTAGAAACAACCAATCCTACTGTCATATTCACTCACCTTTAATGGTTATGTCTATATCCTCCACTCTCTCACACACAGTTTTCGTAAGAGACTCAACAATCGAGTTCATGATGTTGAAGTCGGCCACATTGTAAACGTGGTCGCTGTGCGGCTCGGAGGCGATCTCTCTCAGCTCATTAACATCAGCGTTTTTTACACCTTAAAGGGGTTTAGAACAGATAGAAATGACAAACAAGATGTTAGTAAAGTTACATGGTAAAATAGTATCACACGCAAAGCTCTACAGAAAATGTGAAAATCTCATATATCTATTTATCTATCTAACATGTAGCTATGCATTTCAAATCTATCTATTTCAAATCTATCTATCTAATCTACATCTATCTCTCTATCTATATCTATCTCTCTGTCTATATCTATCTATATATCTGTCTACAGTCTCTCTGCTCTGCTAATACAGGAGAATCCCAAGCGAGGGATCCACCATATTACATATGAATGCCGCCAGTGCAGTAACTTATTAAGATAATGCCTGAGGGGGGTAAAATGGCTGCATCTCTTCAAAACCTTCCACAACTTTTCATAGCCCTTTAATAGTTATAAAAAGGTGACAAAGAAGATAATCGACTCCATGAAGCCAAGTGAAACACAGAAGGTTCTTTTCTTGTCTTAAGTGGAAAAACATGTATAATATTTGATAATTAATACTATTGATTTCTCAAAATCACTCCAGTCAACCAAAGATTTACATTTTTTGACTTAATTACTGCAGCGCCCCTTCTGTGGCCTTTCCTCTAAGCTCCTCTCCAATCTCAACCTCTAGTCAACCTCTCGATTGGGGAGGAGCAGAGTGTTGCAGTAATTAAGTCAGGAAAGATCTTCATTTCCTGACTTAATTACTGCAACATTCTTGCTCCTCTCCAATCGATTCTAAAATCTGCTGCTCAGTTAAAGGGGTTGTCTCAGCTTGTCGCTTATGACAAATCCCGTCACCATGAATGGAAAGCAAGCTGCACATTTTCTCCATTCACTGCTGTAGGAATTCCAAAAATAGCCAAGTGCTGGTTCTGCTATTTTTTTTTAAAGTTTCATAGTGGTGGTCGCACATGCACAACATCCTTTCTTTTCATTGCTATGGGACTTCCTTAAATAGCCGTCCATGTTTGGCATAGCAGTGAATGGAGAGGACACCTCACATGCTCTCCATTCATGTTTGTGCCCTGTTCATATATGAGCCGGTCTCAGAGGTGGGACCTGCACCTACTGGACAGTTATGGCATATCCTTTCGATATTCCATAAATGTCCAGATGGGAAAAACTTTCCACCTCTGCCCTCGTTCTCCTTGCTCCTTTAGCACCTTTCCCCTCTGCAAGTCCCTTCTTGGCAGTCCACAACCTGCTTACATCTCTGCCCTAATCCTCTAATATCTTCCCACACAGAATCTCCACTTCTTGCCAGACTTTCTTCTTTGCTGTCCTCTTCTCTGCTCCTCAGAACTTCTTCAAGGTTTCTTCCACGAATCCCCCATATTTTGAAACTCACCACCCCAGCACATGAGAGTCTTTCTGACCATTCAAACATTTAAACTTAACCTACAAACCCATAGAAAAATGTACACCCCGTGGTAACCCCCCACCCCCATCCCTACACAACTTTAACAACTACAACTATAAAATCGAAATCTCAGATGTACAGGGACTACTTTCTTCGATGTCTCTGGATGGAGGGATGGGTGTTGATTGGCAAGTGAACTTGTTTAGCACCTACTCAGAAGAGGATCTGTCAAGGGACAGCTGATAAAAAGTGGTCATTTGGGTGTTTCAAGTGATCACCCATCTTACGCACCATGGACATCTCATCCGAGGCTTGCTTGTTTACATAGCCCACAGAAGGGGACCTAGGCCCGTTCCTGTAAAATTTACAGACTTCTAGTAAAAGTGGCCAATCATATCATAGTGCTATACAATCAGTAATAACAGTAGAACATACAGTATATTAAAATTACACAAGATAAGCAATTCCTCATCGCTTACCAATAGCAAACAGTTCAATTCCTGCGTCTTTCAGGCTCTTGGCAGGTGGAATAACATCATCTTGAGATTTTCCATCTGTAATCAAAATACCAATCTTTGGAATATCCGTTCTTGCTCCTGCTTCTGGCGTAAAGCTATTTTCCTGAATGTAGGTTAAGGCCAGCCCTAAGAAACAAAGAAAAAGTGAAGACAAAATCATGGGAGGCAAATGTCACAGGAAAATTGCTAATTAGATTCCATAACATAAAAAACATTTCCTAAATAGTTGCAGTATTATAATAGTTATATTCTTGTAAATAGGGAGCAGTAATATAGTAGTTATATTCTTGTACATAGGAGCAGTATTATAGTAGTTATATTCTTGTATATAGGAGCAGTATTATAGTAGTTAAATTCTTGTACATAGGAGCAGTATTATAGTAGTTATATTCTTATACATAGGAGCAGTATTATAGTAGTTATAGTCTTGTACATAGGAGGCAGTATTATAGTAGTTATATTCTTATATATAGGAGCAGTATTATAGCAGTTATATTCTTGTGCATAGGAGCAGTATTATAGTAGTTATATTCTTGTACATAGGAGCAGTATTATAGTAGTTATAGTCTTGTACATAGGAGGCAGTATTATAGTAGTTATATTCTTATATATAGGAGCAGTATTATAGCAGTTATATTCTTGTGCATAGGAGCAGTATTATAGTAGTTATATTCTTGTACATAGGGGGCAGTATTATAGTAGTTATATTCTTGTCAATTTTCTTTTTATTGAAAAGAAGCAGACAGCATGTACATAGTGACCATACATACTCAGAGCAATAATTCCAAGTACATCAATAAAAGCCACATAAGGGATAGACACATCCCATAAGCATATACAAGCAGCATGGACAAAAAATTGCGTCAAGACAGGGACCCAACAGGATGCATACAATACAACGTGTCATATAAACCTATAGGCCCTTGCGTATCTTTGCAGATGTACACCTTGAGTATATAAGAATGTGCTTACGCACGTCACTTAGTCTGCGGGGACATTTTAACTTGATGGTGAACAGCAAGGCAACGACCTTACCAACAAATCAAACCATAAACTAGATCTCAAAGCACAGCATGTGGGAAAATGCGAGAACACAGTGCTAGGGTAGAACGTAGCAGTTCAGAAAGATAGGGTCAAATGACCTTTATTGAGCTGTCACTGAGAATGATAGACGGTAGTGTAGCCAAGGTTTCCACACTTTGACATGTTTCTCATGAGTTCTGGACTCCCAGCTAGCCAGTTCCTCTAGACGTTGTATGTGTTCAACCTTATTTACCCAATGTAAGAGAGTAGGCGGTTCGGTACTGAGCCATCTCTGAGGGATTATTAGTCTCGCAGCCTGGATCAGTTGTGTGGCTAAATTGCTTTTAGAAGGGGATAGCTCTGTAGTGGGCAGCCATAGTAGGACCAACTCTGGAGACAAAGGTATCACCTTGTGCGTAATCAAGTTAATGGTTTTGGATACCGCAGCCCAGAAAGGCTGAATCTTAGGGCAGGACCAAAAAATATGTGAGAGAGTGCCCTCCCCGGTCTCACATCTCCAACAACGGTCACTAGGACTAAGGCCTCTAAGGAACAGTTGTTTTGGTGTCATATACCATTGGGTGAGTACCTTAAAGGAATGCTCCTGGATTTTGACACACCTGGAGAAGCCATGCGAGTGTGCATAAAGGCGGAGAACGTCTGTCTCCGAGAAGGTCCTATCTAGTTCTGACTCCCAGGTTCTCACGAATAGGGGGACATCTGTAGTATTGGGGACATTTAGCCCCAGATAGAATAAAGAGATCACTCTTCTGTGTGGCGAGCTGGATGACAAGATTTTTTCAAACCACGTCAACTCCTGTTTGTGGGCCCGATTCCCCAGTAAAATCTTGCTGACTAGTTTAAAGTCGGCTAAGCCTAAGAAGTTGCAGGATCGCACAGCCAGACGCAGAGGGTGTTCAGCAGACAATTCACCCAAGGCTTCATCTAGGAGCGTTTTAACAGAGAAATCTCTAAGAGTACGCCACGCTGGTGATGCGCCTGTTAACTTAGATCTTGCAGCATAGGGAGCCAAATCTGCAGGCATGACTAGCGAGGGATTGCCTAATAACTTTCCATCTTTGTTAAGTTGCCTAATCACCAGGCTTGTGCCTTTAAGCAGCGTATGGCTGTGTAGGGAAGTGGAGGTCAGACCCCACAACGCGGCTCTCTGTAGTTGAGAAAGTTGGAGTATCTCCAAGTCAGTGCCCAACGTAGAGTAGCTAGGAACGTGGAGCTGCATCCACCGTCTAAGATGGATAGCCTGGTAATATAACTGTACGTCTGGCAGAGCAAACCCTCCCTGAGTCTTCCTCAAGATTAATCTGCTATGCGCTATCCTGGCTCCCCTCCCCCCCCATAGGTAAGTAGAAAACAACCTCCTTACCTGTGTAAAAAATGAGGAGGGAAGGAAGACAGGCAGCATCTGCATGACATAAAGTATTTTAGGCAATACAAAGGCCTTCAGCAGGTTCTTTCTCCCCATCCACGAAGTGTATGGTATGCGGAGAGAGCCCAGCAAGCGCTGCACTTCAGACAAGAGGGGTGTATAATTCAGTTGAAAGATATTTTTCGGATCCGACGGGATCTTAACCCCCAGATACGTAATGTGGGAGGTCTGCCATAGGAAGGGTGTCGTGGTCTTAAGGGAGGACACACTTTTCGATGGGGCTGTAATATTCATGGCCTCCGACTTGGTGTAATTCACCTTGTAGTTAGAGACCCTACCAAAAACTTCAAACAGAGATAGGAGATGCGGGAAGGCCTCGACCGGGTTGGAGACCATTACTAAAAGGTCGTCAGCATACGCAACATTGGTATATTCAATTGTATTATTCTTGGCCCTAACCCCCCTTATACCTGGATGGTCTCTAATGGCTTGTAGGAGGGTCTCCATCACTAATATATATAGGGCGGGGGATAGTGGGCATCCCTGTCGGGTGCCATTATGTATGGGGAAAGAAGGCGATAAAGTGCCATTTACTCTAATTTTAGCACTCGGATTGGTGTAAAGGGTCATGACAGCCCTTTGAAATTGCTCAGGGATGCCAAACCTCTGCAATGTCTTCACCATGAACTTCCAATTCACCCGGTCAAAGGCCTTCTCCGCATCAACACTCAGAAAAGTCAGAGGTGTACCTTGCTTCTTTGCCCACTGAATGGCCGTAACGACTCTGCAGGAGTTATGGTTCCCCTCTCTTCCCGGCACAAAACCCGCTTGGTCAGGGTGGATCAATTTAGGGAGAAAGGAGCTAAGACGAGAGGCCAAGATTTTGGCCCAGATCTTTATATCGACATTCAGGAGAGATATGGGCCTGTAACTCCCGCAGAGCGTGTGGTCCTTCCCTGGTTTAGGCAAGATAGTCACTGTAGCTTCTAGAGATTGGGTGGGAAGGCGTCCATCTGTGAGAAGAGAATTACACCAAGTCGTGAGTTGCGGGCATAAAATATCAGTAAATTTCCTGTAATACCCCACTGGAAAACCGTCCGGTCCTGGGCATTTCCCCACAGGCATTGATCTCAGGACCTTCTCCACCTCCTCCACAGTAATCGGAGCAGTCAGCAAGGATCCCTCTTCCCTGCTAAGGTGAGGCAAATTGAGTTGAGACAGAAAATCATCTAGCACAGAATCTGTAGTTAAGTCTGAGCGGTTAGTACTATCATCTAGGCCGTATAGGTTTTGGTAAAATTTCTGAAACTCTTTAGCTATGTCTATCGTTCTGTGCAGAGATTTACCATCATCTGATTTTATGCTAGAAATATACATAGAATCTTTCCTTTGCTTGACAAGAGCAGACATCAACTTTGAGCCTCGGTCCCCATGAGAGAAAAACCGGAACTGCGCATATTGATATGCTCTGGCATGGCATATATTCAGGTGGTCTTTCAGTTTCGCTCTCGTGAGGAGGAGCTCTTGCTGAGCCTGTAAGGCTCTAGATCTTTTATGGAGACTCTCAATCTCAGTAATCCGATTAAGTAGGGACTGTATGGTTTGCTGCCTTTCCCTTTTAATTTTGCAACCCAGAGCTATGAATTCCCCCCTCATAACAGATTTATGTGCTTCCCACACAGTCGGTAAAGGAACATCTGGGGTTAAGTTCTCCTCAAAAAACCACGACAGCCTCCGAGACAGCGCCTCCACTACCTCCTTTTTATCTAGCAACGTCTCGTTAAGTCTCCATTGTTTACTAGTGGAGGGTAGACTAGAGATATGTATAACTACTGACACCGGAGCATGATCCGAAACTGTAATAGGACCAATCTCTGCCTGCTTTACCATGTCAATACACGAATTCGAAATCAGGAGGTAATCCAATCTTTTGTAAACATTATGGGGGGCAGAGAAAAAAGTGTAATCCCTGCCTGTGGGATGTACTAAGCGCCAAGCATCAGTCAGGTTAGCGTCAGAAATGCACGAATTAATACAGCCCAAGGTTTTCTGCGTTTGCTGGGTGGAACCGTCTGAGGTGTCAATACTAGGGTTAAGAGCCACATTGAGGTCCCCGCCAACAACACAAACCCCCTCGGCAAAGGCTTTAAGAGCTTGCAACGTCTGCGATATCCAAGCTTTCTGACCCCTGTTGGGGCTGTAGAGGCTCGCTAGGGTTACAGGTTGGGTGCCTATTGTTCCTTTTACAAAAACAAATCTGCCCTCTGCGTCTGACTGTGTGGCTGACATTGTAAACGGCACCCTTTTGGCAATGGCGATACCGACCCCTCTTTTGGCCTTCACATAGGTGCTGAGGAACCAATTGTTATAATATCCCTTCTGTAAGGTAGGGACGTTCTCGGATCTGAAATGCAGCTCCTGAAAAAAGCATATGTCCGTGCGAGATTTCTTCAGTAAACGTAAGACTTGCGATCTCTTTTGTGGAGTATTAAACCCTCTTACATTAAAAGACGTGCATTTAATCTGTGCCATCTCGCATGTACATATAGACCCACCAGCGGCCATCTACCATCATGTGCAGGAGAGATCTAAAACCATAAATAACTGGAGTGTAACCATTGTTCCTTGCAGAACTTGGGAACATGGCCACGTAACCAAACATAGGGGGGATACATCTGACAACTCCCGATAAGGAGCATACAGTCAGTATGCCGTCCACCCAGTTAATGCGCTGACACCAGGACTGCGCTAGTGTACCCCTGATGTAAGACATGTGGGGGGGGGATCTAAGGTCTTATATAGATCCTAAGTTACCCGCAGAACCTGCTAACCTGGTGCAACATATATAAGTTGATGAATATCATAACCCGGCATGGGACTCCCAGCATAACACTAGACAGCCCAGGACTGGGCCAGGTCGCAAAATATATAATAACAGGAAATCGGCATGTTATAAGCTAACCTAAATCCATGCTTAGGTGAAGCAATGAAATAACGGGGTGACATGAATACACAACCAGAGGCCCCGACTCAATAACTGATAACCTTACAACCGAAGGTGCTCAAGTGTCCCGAAATCTGGAACCTGTCTTCCTCCTTGGCGCTGCTGTGTTCCACCTCTGCACTCCCGGTAACTCTGGTAGCGGAACTCCGGTCTCCGCCGAGGGCAGCCATGACGGGATGTCCATGGGAGAGGTCTGGAGTAGCTCCCATGCTGCTGCAAGGTCCCCTGGCACTCTGATGGTACATCTTCTGCCCCCTATGGCAAACGTTAAGCCAAAAGGAAATAGCCACTTGTAAGGGGTCTTAATGTGCCGCAGATGATCAGTGAGGGGTCGGAGGGCCCTCCGCTTGTTCAGCGTCGTTGGCGCCAAATCCTGAAACAAGAGGATCTTGGATTCTTTGTAGGTGAGTTCCTGCTGCTCTCTTGCAGCTCTCAGGATCGCAGCTGTATCTGTATATTTCAGGAGGCCACACACCACGTCTCTTGGGTTTTCATTATCTTTCGGCTTTGGCCGGAGCGACCGGTGGATGCGCTCAATTTCTATGCTGCCAGCACTCTCCGCTCCCACGAGGCTGTCAAAGATGGCGGCCGCCACTTCAGGCAACTCCTCGTGTGTAATCTGTTCAGGGAGGCCGCGCAGACGAATGTTCTTCCGCCTGCTGCGGTTCTCCTGGTCTTCAATTAAAGAGAAGGCAGTGTCCAAGGAGACCATACAGGCTGCGGCGTTAGCACCCAGGGTATGTGCATGTGATAAAATGGCCGCCTGATTGCCTTCTAGCGTCTCCACTCTGTGGCCAATCTGCTTTATATCCGACTTAATCTCTTGCAAATCCTGCATCACAGGAGCTATGGCCATAGAGAGGGCCTTCTGGAGGAATTTCCTCGATATGGGAGCTGTACCCGGCTGCAGAGACTCGTCTTCCAGGTCAGGGTGCACCCCTGTGGCCCCTTCCGAATCCACAGACCATTCATCCGGAGCAGGCGGCGCCATCTTAGCCCCGCCGCTGGTGCCGCTGGCCGGCTTCTTATTCAGGTACCGCTCCATTTCTGCAGCCCCTCGGTCCGCTTTTGGGGATTCTGCTTTGTCTCTGGGGTTGTATCTGCCGATTTTCACCATACTTTGATGGGTTAGAGTGCAAAATTAACCAGGTTGCAGGGTTACTGTGAGAGGAGCTCTCCTACATGCGACTGTCCAGGTTGGCAGTCAGACTCCGCCCCCATAGTAGCTATATTCTTGTACATAGGAGTAGTATTATAGTAGTTATATTCTTGTACATAGGAGCAGTATTATAGTAGTTATATTCTTGTACATCGGAGGCAGTATTATAGTAGTTATATTCTTGTACATAGGAACAGTATTATATTAGTTATATTCTTGTACATAGGAGCAGTATTATAGTAGTTATATTCTTGTACATCGGAGGCAGTATTATAGTAGTTATATTCATGTACATAGGAGCAGTATTAAAGTATTTATATTCTTGTACATAGGAGGCAGTATTATAGTAGTTATATTTTTGTACATAGGAGCAGTATTAAAGTAGTTATATTCTTGTACATAGGAACAGTATTATATTAGTTATATTCTTGTACATAGGAGCAGTATTATAGTAGTTATATTCTTGTACATAGGAGCAGTATAATAGTAGTTATATTCTTGTATATAGGGGACAATATTATAATAGTTATATTCTTGTACATAGGAACAGTATTATAGTAGTTATATTTTTGTACATAGGATGCAGTATTATAGTAGTTATATTCTTGTACATAGGGGCAGTATTATAGTAGTTACATTCTTGTACATAGGAGGCAGTATTATAGTAGTTATATTCTTGTACATAGGAGCAGTATTATAGTAGTTATAGTCTTGTACATAGGAGCAGTATTATAGTAGTTATATTCTTGTACATAGGAGCAGTATTATAGCAGTTATATTCTTGAACATAGGAGCAGTAATAGAGTAGTTATATTCTTGTACATAGGAGCAGGATTATAGTAGTTATATTCTTGTACATAGGAGGCAGTATTATAGTAGTTATATTCTTGTACATAGGAGCAGTATTATAGTAGTTATATTCTTGTACATAGGAGCAGTATTATAGTAGTTATATTCTTGTACATAGGAGCAGTATTATAGTAGTTATATTCTTGTACATAGGAGCAGTATTATAGCAGTTATATTCTTGAACATAGGAGCAGTAATAGAGTAGTTATATTCTTGTACATAGGAGCAGTATTATAGTAGTTATATTCTTGTACATAGGAGCAGTATTATAGTAGTTATATTCTTGTACATAGGAGCAGTATTATAGTAGTTATATTCTTGTACATAGGAGGGAGTATTATAGTAGTTATATTTTTGCACATAGGAGCAGTATTATAGTATATAGTCTTGTACATAGGAGCAGTATTATATCAGTTATATTTTTGTACATAGGAGGCATTAATATAGTAGCTATATTCTTATACACAGAGGACAGTATTATATATACCAAAAGTGATTACCTGTGAGTGTGTTTCCACCTTTATAAGGCAGGTTACGGACAGCATCTATGACAGCTTCTTTGGTGCCATAGCTGTTCAGGTTCCATTCTATTCTGGGATCTCCACTGTATTGCGCCAAACCTGGACCAGAAAAGAAAACATATTAAGCTTTGATCATTAATTTTACAAATATTACCAAATCAATATGAGAAGTAGGTCATCGTCACATTACCTATTCTGGTTTTACCGCTGCCAACGTTGAATGCACTGACCAGGTTCTCTATGAATAGGCGGACAAGTCTAAAATTGACTCGACCTATACTCCACGAGCCGTCCACCAGAATCACTATATCTGCATTTGCTGGAGTTTTACAAGTAAATTGCACGTCTATGAAAGATACAAAAGAGAAAATTGCGCCAGTGAACAAGGACTGGGAGTCGCGCTAATTGTGTTGACAATAAAAAAAAATTATAGTCATTGTCAGTACATTTCTGTACTGTTATCTGATGTGCAGAGGTAGATAGAAGGTATGGTACATAACATATTATGTTCCTAGATGCAGAGTATTCACGCATGGCTGTAGTTAAAGGGGCTGTCCACTTTAGACAATATTTTTTTTCTTAGAAGGATTCTAAGAGACTTACATGGGGTCATAAATCTGCAGAATTTGTGGAGGAATCCCTGGAGCGCCACCACACATTAAATGAAGCATTACAGTTTTCCCATTGAAATGAATGGACTGCTTGTGTAATACATACATGATCTGTCTTCCATGGGTATCCCCTTCACATATTGTGATAACAGAATATTTCTAAAACATGCAACTCCATTATCCTAAATTGCATCACACAGTGTTCCAGGAAGTTAAAGACCATGTACACCTTTGGGGACAATTTTTTTTTATGATTGTATTTTTGCTCATTTTAGGCTAAAACTCATTTTTTTCAATTTGTATTTATTAAAAATATTGAGCCGTTCTGTCTTAAACGGTTCACTATTTGTCTAGGTATGTGAATGGTACTTTTACTTTGGTCCGGTATTCTAATAAACCTTATCTCTAAAGGTCATAAACACTTATTTAAAGGTTAATTTAGACGAACCAACAATCGTCCAGATTATTGGGAACGACGGTTCCTGCGAACCCTCGTTCCTGATAATCTGACCATAGTGATCCTTCATCCTCATACTGTGAAGGAGATCAAGGAGAACAATCCAGCACTTTGTAAAATATTCAAGCGCTTTATTGGTATCGTAGCCAATAATTCACAAGCAGATAACCTTCACCCAGACAGCAGTTGCAGTTGACGCGTTTCGAACACCAATGTGTTCTTAGTGGTAACTAAGTGTGGCCAGATCCGGGAAGCCTTATATTCAGTTGTATTAAGTCCCTCCTACTACTTAGGTGAGAACACAAATTGCAAGGCTTCTTATATATACTAAATTCGACATAATGGCTATGAGAAAACGCCCTGTGTGAACAATCATAAAAAAAAAAAGTCATAAGTAAAATATCTACGTAACATAATACAATGGCTTTTTCATATGCCCAGATGGTATGGTAAAGCAATGTCTGTCTAGTCACTGAAAAATAAAAAAAAATAAAAAAACAGCAAGGGTCCATTTTTAATAATGATACATTAATTCTTTATGTGTACAAAGTGTGTAATTATGTTTTACCTACAAAATGTAAATGCAGAGGTCTCCTTTACTGAGCGAGCAGCCGACAGTCAGGAAGGAACGCTTACTTCTCGACAATCAGACGCTCCATCAAAACGATAATGAGTGTTTAGGAGGTCAGAGAGCAAAAATAAGGACCCACGTCAGCTGAGCTGCCTGACAGGAAATAGTAAACCCATAGAGCATACTACTAGAGAATCTCAAGTCTGTACGGAGAAAGGGGCTTAAAACTTTTATTAAGGACCAATTGAAAAAATGATTTTTAGCTCAAAATGCAATAATAAAATAAAAAAATTCTCCCCAAAGGTGTCCATAGCCTTTAAGATATAGGGTGTTCTTTGGTGAAGTCCACAGAGTGCAATGCTGCTTGATCTGCCCATGATACACAGACACAAGAAATGGGGATCAGAAGGTCCAAAATGCATTTTTGACTTACAAACCCTGACATATTTTTAGTCCCAAATAAAAATCTCATTGGGGAGATGTATTTATTCCATCACAAGATATTAAAGGGAACCTGTCACCCAAAAATCGTCTATCAAGCTGGTTACAGTACCTTATAGTGCTGTGTCCTCGTTTCTCGATGCACTTTTTCTTCGTTTGGCCGCATGTCTGCTCATTCCGAAATCGTAGTTATATTCAGCTGCTGCCCCGTGCTGCAAGTCAGGCTTGAAGTCACGGGGGCAGCGGCCTCGGCGTCTTCCATGGCCCTCTCCCCGCCCCCTGCCTCTGTGACTGACACCCGAACATCCGAATCCGGGACCGCGCTCAACGGCCGCATGCGCAGTAAAGGGCGGCAGGAGCGCGGTCCCGGCTGCCGCGCGTACTACGCGCCGTCTTACTTTCGCCGCACTGCGCATGCGCCCGACATCCTGTATCAAACGCGCCCGCGCCCAGATGCCGGGCGCGGGCGCGTTTGATACAGGATGTCGGGCGCATGCGCAGTGCGGCGAAAGTAAGACGGCGCGTAGTACGCGCGGCAGCCGGGACCGCGCTCCTGCCGCCCTTTACTGCGCATGCGGCCGTTGAGCGCGGTCCCGGATTCGGATGTTCGGGTGTCAGTCACAGAGGCAGGGGGCGGGGAGAGGGCCATGGAAGACGCCGAGGCCGCTGCCCCCGTGACTTCAAGCCTGACTTGCAGCACGGGGCAGCAGCTGAATATAACTACGATTTCGGAATGAGCAGACATGCGGCCAAACGAAGAAAAAGTGCATCGAGAAACGAGGACACAGCACTATAAGGTACTGTAACCAGCTTGATAGACGATTTTTGGGTGACAGGTTCCCTTTAAGGGTGTGCTCATCTCTCCCGCAGTATAGCAAGCAACAGATCCATCAGCAAGATTGCCCACCATGTTGACAAATCACCACATAAGACAACATCAAGTCAGACATGGTGTTTTTTTTTTCAATTTTCTCCATTAATAAGGCTGGGGCTCCATGGTTCCTTTAGTCGCTGTGACCAAAGATTGTTGTGTAGCACTGTTTGAATAGCAAATAATGCAAGTGATTGGAGACACGTTGCATTCCCGTGTTGCATGATTGGACAATTCTTGGGTGGGGCCAACTTGTGGGTCTGAACACAACCCCATTTACTTGCATTTTGTTCTTTCATACTTACCAACTGTGCAGTTGGTAAATTTGTGGCAAATGGGACTCACCCCTGGAAATGACCAAAACGATGTAGGACCACCCATTTATGAGATAAGCTTATATAAGCCTCACCCATTTTCATCCTGGGACAGTCTGAATTTGCATGGACAACATGAAAATTTGGGACTTCAGGCAAATACATTTGTTGTAAGGCTGCAGTACTACACAGTGACTTTTGGACACGTGAACGTCTAGTTGTAGCCCCAACCTAAATCTTTCATTATGGTGTGCCCTGTCTATTTTTAATGACAAATTTTTATGTAATAAAAAAGTCACAAGGGCTTCATAAATATGGTGTTCAGCCTGGACAGTTTCCTGGTGTCAATACATTTGTAAATCTGCCCTGGTGGTTCCTCAGGGGCATGTACAGCAGCAGTAAAGTGAGGACACCAGCAAACACCACCCCTTTTCTCATCTTCCTGGGGGGATTGAGATATTGAAGTTAACTACAGTCACACCTGAATTTTGGGGTTTTGAGTCTTATATTTTTGTGTATGTTTATTTAGTTGTCCATGGTCTAAAACAATGGCAGAGATTTATCAAACCCAGTACATAGACATAGTGCAGAGCTGCCCATAGCAACCAATCAGATCACCGCTTTCATTTTGCACGAGGCCAAAGAAAAATGAGAGCCGGTATCTGGTCGCTATAGGCAACAGCTCCCTTCTCCCCTGCGCCAACTTTGATTAATCTCCCTCCATGGTTTAAAGATTCCCCCCTAAAGTTAATATATAATGAATTCCCTAGTGAACTACATTCAACTACATTCAAAAGATTTTTTTTTTAAATCTATGGGGTCATTTATCAAACTGGTGTAAAGTAGAACTGGCTTAGTTGCCCATAGCAGCCAATCAGATTCCTCCTTTCATTTTCCAAAGGAGCTGTGAGAAATGAAAGGTGAAATCTGATTGGTTGCTGTGACCAGCTAAGCCAGTTCTTCTTTACACCAGCTTGATGAATGACTCCATAATTTTTTTCCAGGGGTCCTGAAAAACAAAAGAAATGTTCATCTTAAATCAACTGTAAAAGAAAATGTCAAGTTTAATATAGGAAAAAAAAATGTACAGAAATATGATTTGTGAGTTAAGATGGCGTCCGGCAGTGGTGTCTGGAGCGCTGAAGGCCTTTTTGGGTATCAAAGACATAGATCACTCATACATATTTGCTTTTGGCAGCTCCTTTAAGATGAGTTTAGCAGGCACAACCCTAAAATGGAATAAAGAAGAGTGAGATCATACACAGGTGACATGATAAAACCGCGTCTATGTTTATTACAAGATGAACCAGTGCAGCGATAGTTGTTTTCTGAACGTAGCTTTCATCTTATGTAGTTTTCCCATATACAGTGCCTGTGCAAATGTCACAATGCCCCCCAACAGGCCATGCTTTGGATAGATATTTTTTTTTTTTTTTTTTTTTTTTATTTAATATATCAAAACATTACAAAATAGAAAAGAGGATACAATTCCCCCCCCCCAACCCCAATTCCGTAAAAAAAAAATTTTTTGTATAGATATTGATCCGGGGGTGGGTGGCTATTGTAGATGTCAGGTTCTGCAGCCTGAGAGTCAACTAGAAGAAAGCAGAACTTTGAATGCAGCTCTGAATGTGAATAGTGAGCATGAAATAATGGAAAGTAGAAAGGTAGTGTATTTTCAAAGTTGCTAAACATTACTCGGGCTATGTAATGATGGCAGGAAATGTGTATTGGGAAACTATGGGGGGTATCTATGGCAGGAAATCTGAGATGGGACTGCAGCGAGCCAGTGCAAAGGATGAGAGTGGTAGTAGCCCTGATGAGATTATGTCACTGTGTACTCTCAAGTGCGTTTGTGAAGCTAAATGATGTTGGCCTCTCTAGAGAATCCTATATCGTGGTCAGAAGCAGGAGCTCTGGAGTGTGCTTCCTCTCCTCTGAGTACCTACTCTGCAACTCCCCCCCCCCCCCCCACAGAAGGACCAGCTCACTCCTACCAAGAGGGGAGGAACAGGGTGGTTAGTCCTGTTCCTGTCAACCTTTGCCATCCATACCTATTCTGGCTGGTACATACGGCCCAAAAATTAACATACATAACATAACAATAAAACAATTTGCAGATACCCCCAGGTCTGAGATACTGTAGGATCTGTGGCAGGAACAATGAGGTGTCTGTGGATGACACTATGGGGGGCATTTAAGATCACTTTATGGAGGCAGTTGAGGCTGGGTCACTGCATGAGAGCAACTTTAGGCATTTCTGCACACACAAAGTAATAAGTAATTTTGCTGTGCATTACTACTTTCTATCTAGTGCAAGAAGGGGGCACTCTTTGCACTGGGCTCAAATGGCCCTGCACCTAGTGTGACCCCACGTAGGTCTCTCCCTCTGTACTGGTAATTGTAACATTAGCAAACATGAAAGAATTAGTGACGGGCTATGATGCCCTTCTCTACTTTAAAGGGGGGTGTGGAAAAAAAATAAATAGGTTATGCCGTTATACAGCCTCCTGCACACAGCTCTGCTAAATCGTGATCGCATAACTCCTGTATTCCTTCACATTGCTTTTTGAATGGTAATTTTCTCCATTTTAAGCATCGTGCCCTTGTCTCTCATCCGCTCCAGCCACACAATTGTTAAACTTCTAGCACTGAGGATATCGCTTCCATAGAGACTGCCTGGAAATGCCATTTCTTTGAAAGTCTAAGGGGAAATCCATGTCTAGTACTAGGATTAGGTTTGTGCTCAACTGAAAAAAACTAAATGTAATATCACTATTATTAGTACTGCATATGTGTGGGTCAGCAGACGGCCTAAGAGGGACCTCTGAGGGTTTGTCTGGGTCCCCCAGATCATTTCTGCTCAGTATAGCCTAATCAGAAGCACAGCGCGAAGCTCATAGACACCCATGCAATATCTGTAACAGGCAGAAGGTCCCCGCGTGCACCAGGATCCAGGCGCCCCATAATATCCATACTGTTATACATTCTGGGACAGGTAATAAAAAATGTCTATGGTCCTACTGCACTACCATGAGCCTGCCATCCAGCAGTGCAGATAAATGGCATGTCCCTTTAAATTGGTATTCTAATTTCTGCTGGACCCCATAGGCTCTGTTGTGGCAAGGACCTATTGGAGCACCCCATAAGGACTACTGCTAAGTGTTAATTACCATTGACAGAGTTAATTCAATGTTTCTTGAGTTAAATGTTGTGATTTGTTACGTACATGCACTTAGCAGCATTGTATGGTGAACATATGGTTAACAACTTGGCAAATTGTGATGTCAGGAGATGGACTAGGTCCGCCCCCTAGCTAGTTAGAGAGAGAAGAGTCTAGTCTGAAGCAGCCTGGAGGGAAGATGTGTGTGAGAGACCTCCTGCACAACTACAGTAGGCCCAAGTTCAGAGAAACCAAAACTCTGACCTTACAGCTGCCTAGAAAGCAGCCGTATTGCCAGAGAAAGAGAGACCAGACATCTGAGGAGGTCTAGAACTCACAGGGCCGTGCATTGTACTCACACAGCAAGGTTTATAGCAGAAAGGTTTTGCTGCTGTGGAAGGGAGTACTCCTCACACTTTGAGACCCATTGGCGACCCATATTTCGGTTCTGCACCCCTCAATCCAGGAATTGAAGAAGGACTTAACAGGAACCTTTTTGCAAGCCTTTGGTTCTGCTGTGAGACTGCAAAGTGTCTTTGGAGAGAAGGAGTACTATAACCACCATCAGTGTTCCTGTCCATACGCTGGTATTGAGAGAATATTGCACTGTGACATACTGTTGCTGCTATTTGTACTACAATCCCTATCATTAACTGAGTAAACAGAGACTCTGTTTATTGCAAACAACAGGCCTCATCATTGTCTCCATCACTCACTGGCCCTGCCCTGCACCCAGCAAATCATCCAACATCAAGGTAAACCCCTATCAACACAAGGCAGGAGCCCCAATACCAAGGTGTGCCCTGGGGGAAGAAAGGGTGCACCCTCCAGTCACTGCACACTTGCCACTGTAATCTGTGAGCACTATAACCACCCTCAGAGCCACAATTACCACTCCCATCCTTCACATACCACCCAGCAGTCCGCTGCAATATGATTATGTCAGGCTCTGGTCCTACAAAGGACACTCCCGTCCTTGGTGGTCCAGCCAGGCCCTTCCAAAGTCTACTAATGAGATTCTTTGTGTCTGTGTATGTATAAGGCAATTTTTGTACACGCGGTATGCTAAATGTATAGGAGAACCTTTACATTAGAGACTGCTCTGGACTTAGTGAATACGCTATTGCGTGGCTTGTAGTGCATCAGCGCAGGGCTTTCCAATCCGTCCTGTGCAGTTACATTGATACTGAGGAGGATTAGCCGCCTTGTATACTGCGTACTCTACCGTATATCTTCTCATATTACAGAACTAGAGCCACTGTCCCGATATGCACTGACTTAGATGCTGCTGACTGAAGCAGAGCTGCCGGAAATTTGTCATTAACTTTCCTTGGCAGAAAGCCTGTCAGATCACTACAGTCAACAACGCTTTCTTTCACGTACAGGACCCACAGATTATTTACTGGCCTTGGTTGTGTTCACCAGAAGCCCTTCGGCTTGAGGCGATCATTGCCTTCCAAAATTCAGAATTTACACAATTTACCCCATTTCAAACAGATAATCATACATAGTATATCTATGCCCAGGGTCGGGTTGGCCCAGCAGAGGAAAAAGATCCTCTGGTGGGCCCAGTGTCTGAAGCCATTAGTGGACCCCAAAGGTCCAGGAGATAAAAAAATAAAAAATAAAAATTTTGGAGCTGCCTTTGGAGCTAATGCATTGCCACATGGGTCCATTTCTTTGACTCAAAACCGTTAGACTATATCGATGATACAGGACTTTGGCCCAGTGAATCATTTCCTCCGATGGGCCCAAGGATCCCCAGTCTGACAATATCTATGTCTACCCCTGTGAGGCCTGTCCTACTGACTGGTACACTTTAAAATATGATAAATACAGGGTTTCATTTAACATAAAATTGGCAGATAAATGGGGTGATTACTCTCAGGGTGGCCTTGGCAAAGCTATAGCTTGGTATTCCTTCAACATTTCAGTTCTCCTACTAAATCCTGTATGGAAAAACCCTAGACATGGCAGGTGGGCCTGTTAGTGCTGCCTAGTAACAAGGTCCACCAGTGACCTCAACTCAAGTTATGGCCCTGGACATTGGTTTGAGCAAGATTTTTTCCCAAATTACTCAAAGAAGGCAAATTTCCATCGAATATGCATGATCCTTACTTTGGCTGGGACAGCAAACCAGGACACAAAAGGAAGGGGTTGGTTGAAAAAAGACCAGGCAGTAAAAATATCATTACACCTCGCCCTGTCAATCAAAGTACAGAAGGCGCAACAGTTGCAGAGAGAGCTGAGCCTCTAGGTGTAACGGCAACACCCCCTGTTGCTCCTAGAGTCTCATTTGCATATATTAAAACTTAATTTTTCTCAGAAATACAGACACATATGAACATGGGACCAACACAGATGTCTTCAGATGCCAAGCGTACATGCTACAGGTTAGACAGTGTCATAGGTACAAATCTGCTGACAGATGCCCTTTAAATGTCCTGACCTTTACATTATATATATCCAGAGCCAGATCTAAGTCTGTAGGGGTTAAATATACTATTGGCCCTTCATCCATTACTTTAGAAGAAGAAAAATCCAGACTAGTTCAAATCATCATACCAGTCCATGCTCTTGAATTCTAGATTCTGAAGGTCAACATGGGGTTGCCTTACCCCAGCACTGCCCTATATAATACTGCCAGTCTTCTTATGTATCAGAATGTTTTTTGGGCCCCCTCAAGCACCAGAGCCACCCCCTATAAATGCACCACTGTTCAAGAGCATACTCGACAACAGTTCTCTATTCCCCTTTAGATTTTGCCCTGAGCCTCCCCTCCTTTGTGAGTTCCCCTAGGGTGCTGTATTTGCAGGAACCCTCAAACATTGGGTTCTGCATTTTTTTTAAATCAAAAACTTTGACATACCTATTAGGGGACACGTCTGTTTCAGACAGGAATAGAATACAATATATTCAGTCATATTATATAGATTCTATCTGCAACAGCTCAACCCGAATGTCAGAAAATCTGCAGCTACCGAACAGATGTAAGGCTCATCATGAGGCAAGACGGATGAGAGTGCCACATGGCACATAGCGCTTTTATGTTTGCCAAGGAGAATAAAAGGGCAAAACTCAGATTTACTCTCCAAAACCTTCACTGCGAGGAATTTCAACAGTAAAATTCTGGACAACATGGAAAAGTCAATTTCAAAAAGTCAATTTCAGCTTTCATCCAAATAGTTTACTGCCTCCAAGTCAAGTCCAATGCAACAATTTAAACAGACGTGAATACTTTGTCAGTGAAAGAGGCATTAAATCAATCAGTAGATTGTGATAGGCCCGATTCAGTGGTGTAACTAGAAATGACTGGGCCCCACAGTAAATTTTTGAACATGCCCCCCACCACCCAGAAACTTCTTCCCAAACCCCCCTCCCATGCAATCGTTACTCCTGTGGTTAGTCAAGATCACCCTCTCAGATGAGGCCCGGCAGCCAGGCTCGGACTGGCCCACAGGGGTACAGGGGAATCCCCCGGTGGGCCCCTGGACAAAGTGGGCCCCTAGTCTCCCACCCCCTGCACAAGTGGCACATTACACATTAGACTTACTGCACTACATACACACATTCAATGTACAGCACCTCCACCAGTCTATGTTCATATAAAAAACTAGTTCGAATATTTATTATATTCGAATGTATCCGTATGGTGGGCCCCCAAAATAAATTTTACTGGTGGGCCCTAGGTACCCCAGTCCGACACTGCCGGCGGCAGCCACTCCATCTGTTCCCTACAGTGTCACTGTAAATAATGATTTTGTATAATACTCTTGAGGGGACTCCGACAATAAAATATTTTAGCCCCCCTCCTGGGTGGGCCCGTTCTGAATTCAGGCCCCAAAGCAGCGCTTCCCATGCTTCCCCTATAGATACGCCCCTGGCCCGGTTGCTGAAAACCTGCAGACATGCTGAAAACTAAGGTGGAATACGTTTTTCTTAGAAGAGGTCCCTTGATGATAAACTGATCATGGTGTATTCTACTGCTGGGACCACCAGAGATCAGCCATAAACACATCAGCAAGTGTTCAATTTCCCTACAGCACCCCCACAGGCGAAATGAAGCATTGCACAATTCTCGTGGAGCTGTCTGTATAATGCTTGGATGAGCCAGGTCCTACACTTTTTGTAGCCACTTTCTGCTCTGGCTCTGTGGGTTATGAACAAGGGACAACAAAGGAATAAACCCTTTAATCAAGCAGATTACTTTTACAATGAATTATAAAAAGAGGAAATTTTGTACAAATAAGAAGAGAGAGCTGACTTGAGTCCTTTGTCCGTGTCCCATTAAGTGTTCTGAGGGGCCACAGGTTACATTTTGCCTTGGTCTCCCTCATATTTACTCCAATACAACTTTCACTATCCCCTTGGGGGTGTAACTATGAGAAACACAGAGATAGTTCACCTAAACCTAGCCTGAAGGCCACATAAGGCTACATTCACATGAGCTTTAGAAATACTGCAGGCTTTTCCAGCAGAGGAATAGCCTGCCGGAGTTCTGTGTCCGGCATAGATATACGATGCCGTGAATAACTCTCTGTCTGACTGTCAGACGGCATCCATGCCGGAAAAGACCCCCGGGAGAGGTTGCCGGATCTCATAACCCTAGTGTGAACCTGGTGTAAGAAGACACCACTTTTATATTGTTGGTGGTGGCCCTGTAATGGAATTATTATTTGGGCCCAAGAGCCACAGGTGACCTTTCCTTATCTTCATTGTCTGCATGTTAAAACCGCACTCAGCATTGATGCTTCAATTCTACCGTCTTAAAGGCTACAAGTTGGATTTAACTAAAAAAATATAAATAAATGTAGGTCGGGGGGAACTTATGGAAAATAGACAACGGTGTATGAAGACCTAATTTTCAGGCAATGCACCATGGGAAAAGGTAATGCAAATTAGACCCTACCAGCCAAACCAGCGACACCCATCTGTTAACAGCGCTGTTTCGGGCTTCCTGCTCCTCATCAGTACAGAACGTGATACTGTTTGGCATCATGTGTAGACAATCAGTGCTCTGCTCTAAACTGATGAGGGGCAGAAACCTGAAACAGAGTTATCTACGGATGGGTCTCTAGGTTCAGTCAGTTGCAGCTATTTTGCATACCATAAAATGTAATATTGAAAGGGGTGTAATGTTATATATGTTTTGACCACACTTCGTTATTTCTCCATCTCCTTCTACATTTCTTGTTCTACGATGTAAGACAACTCAGCATAAGATAAAAGGTTTGCTATTGAAGACTCCCACAAACACCTGCATTTTTGGCATTTCTTTAGCCTTTTGATCTTGGTGGGTGAGCAGAGTGTTTGATGTCATCTATATAAGTATTATACCCCCTACCACACCGATAGAAAACACTGCACATCGAGGACAGACACATACGAGAAGGAAAGAGAAGTATAACAGATGACACCAAGAGATTAGCTGGAAAAAATGAAAATAAAATGGATTTTACTGATTTATTCCCTTCACACCACGAACATCGATATCCTGTTAAAAGTTAAAAAAAGGCTAATACAATTTAATAGCAAAATATACAAAGTTATTCAACTTTGGTAAAACTGAGCATGTACAGGAGCTTCCCTCCAGGTGGTGGACAATCTATCACTAGATCTCAAGATGGAGAATAAACCGAGTCCACCACTCTTTTTTCACTGTATTATGGAGTGCTGCCTCGTCTTTCTAAATTATCTGATATTCACCGGATCCATTGCCCAGGGTCCCTGAGGGATTGCACCCTTGTCTCCACTGACTATGCTGCTGTTTTTCCTATTTTTAGATCTTAAGATGGTGATTTTGCTTGGCCAAAACTGCAGACTTGAGAATTGTCGTCAGTTGAGTGGAAGCGACTAAGCCCCGAAATCTGTCTTGGACTTTTGTCATAAAAAGTCAATTACTTGAAAGGGAATCTGTCACCAGCGAGCTCCCTGTCTAACTGTTTGCATAGACACATAGCTGTGGTTGAACTGATTAAAACACAGTTTTCCTTTTTGTTGCTCCAAGGCGCCGCTCCCAACTTATAATACTTTTTGTTAATATGCAAGTTAGGCCTCTGGTGCAATGAGGGTGTCACCGTTGCTCTTGCTGCACCCAAGTTCTGCTCCTTTTTGTGGCTAGCCTCCTCCATGGCTGCTTTGATTGACAGGGACAGGCAGTGGCAATGCAGTGAGGTAGCGGCTGGCCACAGAAATAAGTGGAGCTTGGGTGCAACAAGCGCAACGGTGACACCCTTATTGCACCAAAGGCCTAATTTGCATATTAAGAGAAAGTATCCTAACTTGGGAACGGAGCCTCGGATCAACAAAAGAAAAAAAATAGGGTTTTAATCAGGTGAACCTCAGCTATGTGTCTATGCAAAGAGCTGGACAGGGAGGTCGCTGGTGACAGATTCCATTTAACTTAATTTACTTACTGATTCCTTTAAATGATGAGTAGATCTTCATGTTAGGTCACCAGACCGCTCTTCTGTTGTTTCCCAAACACTTGCATTTTGACTTGCCACAACACTCAACTGTCTTAGCAAGGATGCACTGGCACCCAACTGACCCCCTTGGTTTATAATGGGATCCTTCAGCTTCTGTTGTAAGGAGGGTAGAGCTGCATGGTCATGTATGAAGAAGGCACAGATGTTAATAGGTAATTCATTCTGCCTGCTATCTGTGTTATGGAGCCTTACGCTGGCTGATAAATTTGGCGCACCTCTGGATATTTTTGCCTTAATTTGATACCAATTATTGGTTAGCTTACGTTGCAGTGGAGGTCCACATTGATTACTGGTGTGTTTTTGATGCATCTCATTGTATACATATTTATGAAACTAGGAAGCCAAAAAAATAATGCAATGCACCTCGCCCACTGAAAGATCATGGCTTAGCGGGAAAGGGAATGGCATAAAACATGGCATGATTTGGTGATCTAAAGTTAGACAAAAATGTCTAGCCATGCACCAGATTTATCATCCAGTCTGAGACATGGCCCTCATCTATAGACTGTCTAGTTTTTGCAATCTACATTTTAGATAGACCTGGCGGATGAATGACAAATCTTAATCCACACCCCTTTCTTGCTAAACCACATCCCAACTAAGTCATGTCCCTTGAAATCGGAGGTGCAGGGGATATTTATTTTTGGCTTACTTGCTTCATAGATATGTCTGGAATGAGATGCACCAAAGGGCACCAAAAACCCACCAATTTTTAGTATAAATTAGATTTTTAGTTGCAGCCGCAATTATAATTATGGACCATAGCGTGAAGGAATCCCAGTGCTCAGCAGATGTATAGATGGAGAATATGTATAAATAAAATTGACAGTAGTTTCTGTATATACTTGGGAAGAAAAAAGCACAGGCTTTAAAAAAAATTAGGAAATGAAAAGTTTTTTTTAATTGAACCAACACCCGAAAGAAGTCAGAAAGAGTCGAGAGATTTCATGTCTTACCTTCCTCTGGGACATTGTTTTGACTTTCAACCTTACGATTTCTACTAGACTTTTTCTTCCCCAAATCTTTGACTGAAAATGAAACAGACACAGAGAAGTATAAGAAAGCAGTTGCTCTGCTATAGAGGTAATGAACAGTAAATCAATCTTCACAAAGTGAAAAGAATCTAAAGTCTGGCTCGACATCTCACCTCAAAGTTGTAATGAGATGTAGTATGGAATGCATATATTTCTATGGGGCCCTAATGTTCCACCACACACATCTTACTAAGTGCCACACTAAGTAAATTTCTAACCTCATACAAGCCTTTATAAGGGTATTCCAGCCAAAAACTTCTATAACCTATTGACTGGGGTCCAACAACTGATCACTTGAAGAAAGTAATAAGGAATAGTATAAATGGAGTGCCGGTAAAGAGTGTATCCTTGTCGGGGTCCCAGAGGTTAGATCCTCAAGATCCAAGACTTATTACTTACTTTATCTACTAAGGTCTGATCGTTGGAACTCATACTGACCACTAGAAAGGAGGACCATGATCCCTCACCCAGCCATGGCAAGAAAGAGTTTGAATGGAGTTGTGGTCATGAAGTGGAAGTAGTGGGTCCACTACTCAGCGGTCCCAAGATCTAACATTTCAATGATTTCCAGGTCCATGCTGGTCTCTGCTTCCTAGTGCTTCTCAGCACACAGGAAATGTGGTTCAGGCGTGTCACCCCTGTGACCAGAGATTGGCTGAGGGTCTTTTTCTGTATGTCAAGAAGCACCAGAAAGCAGAGACCAGCATGGACCTGATCAGCATTGGAAAGGGAGTGGTGGTGGATCAGTAGGGGCGAGTATCACTTATTTAGTTTTTTTATGCCAGTCTGATCCTTTAAACAAAAATTAAACAAAAATTGGCCGGACAACCCCTTTAATCTCTGACAGATTTATAAAGCTAGACCCAAACAGCAACTTGTACTGTGCAGTAGTCAACTGAACTAAAACTACAACAATGGCCCAAATTTACCAAAAATTGGTCTATGGGCTTATGCACATGAACATATACCGGCCGAGCCTGTTCTGCGGACCTCTAATTGTGGTCTGCAATGCACGAGCACCGACCGTAGGGCCGGCATATATGCAAAGGCAGAACCCATTTACTGGAATGGGGTCCACAATCCGCATCTGACGGTCCACACTGAGAAAAAACTGTGCAGTCACTACTTTTTTTTGCGGTGCAGACCCACGGACAGAAAACCCACAGAAGCACTCCGTAGTGCTTCCATGCCTCCGTTCCACACCGCACCTTCCGGATTGTGGACCCATTGTGGACTCCGGATTGTGGCCATGTGCATGAGCTCTAAAAAAAAGTGGTGCAAATTGGTGCAATTTGGTGCATCTAGGCTTTCTACACTTTTTATGACATGAACAAGTGGCAGGGCTTACGGTGTGCTATGCTGCACCAAAATTGCACTACAATTATGGCACAAAAATCTGTTACAAAGTAAGATGACCAATGCTTGGTGTAGTCAGAAAAAGTGTCTATCACTGCACCAGATTTATCATCCAACCTTTGACAAATCTGGTACAAGTCTACACAGCCGGCCTAAGCTTACAACATCTTTAGGGCTTATTCACACATCCGTAGGCCATCCATGCCCGTATTGTGGACCATTTACTTGAATGGATCCACAAGATACAGTGTGGAGGCACAGATCGGAAGCCCGTGGAAGCACTACAAAGCGTTTCCATGGGCTTTTGGGTCCATGCCTCCGTTCCTGAAAAAGATAGAATATTTCCAATCTTTTGCCATATATTGCGGCATGTCAATGGGTCTGTGCCGCAATATGGGATTCACACGGCCGGTGCCCATGCACTTTGGACCACAATTTGTGGTCCTCAGCATGGACACATGCGACCTACGGTCGTGTGACTAAGCCCTTACGATTCCTAAATTTGGGTCAATGTGCACATTAACAAAAGAGTGTAAATACAATGTGGCAGACGCTGGGGTCATATTCGCGCCCTGGAGCATGAAGGGGTCCATAAAGATCCTTGGTCCCATATGGGGAGACTAGTACTATCCATGATGCATCAATGATGGGGCCCTCAAGCTTCAACTTACCCTTCTAAATGATATTAATTACAGTGAATTCAGTGTTACAGTAAGTCATGTAGATATAACTGAAAGCCACTGTCACTGTGATCTGATCTTGGGTTCTTGGGTATATTTTATCAGGTCACGGTTACCTACTTCTAAATTCTCCTCGCACTGGCACACTTTCATCATCTTCATTAAATGCAATGACCTGCACGGCATAACTGCGGTCAGGATCAAGTCTCTGGATGACTGCTCGGGTCGCTGTGTTTTGAAGATTTAGTTGGTTGGTTCTCCCACCTGAACATGAGAAGACATTGAGTCAGACATCTGTCATCATGCGGGAAAAATGAAAGGACAGCATCACTGTATCTGTTTACACCGCACGGCAAGGATACTCCTTTGTTCGTTGGTAATCGCTGGCCACAAAGCTGACAGTCACCAGAGTACCAGGGATCGTTTTCTGCTGATAATACTATTTTTGAAGCCTCATTTAAATTAAAAAGCCAGTAAAATGTGAAATGTTAAACTTTTATTGTGGTTTTTATATTGCTATTCTTATATATATATCCTTAGGGAGCAGTATTAGTTATATATTTTTTTTTACAAGTGGGGCAGTACAACAGTAATTATATTCCTGTACGTAGGAAGCCGTATTATAGTAAATATATTCTTGTACATAGGAGCAGTATTATTGTAGTTATATTCTTGTACATAGGAGCAGTATTATTGTAGTTATATTCTTGTACATAGGAGGCAGTATTATAGTAGTTATATTTTTGTACATAGGAGGCAGTATTATACACTACGTGCAGAATTATTAGGCAAATTAGTATTTTGACCACATCATCCTCTTTATGCATGTTGTCTTACTCCAAGCTGTATAGGCTCGAAAGCCTACTACCAATTAAGCATATTAGGTGATGTGCATCTCTGTAATGAGAAGGGGTGTGGTCTAATGACATCAACACCCTATATCAGGTGTGCATAATTATTAGGCAACTTCCTTTCCTTTGGCAAAATGGGTCAAAAGAAGGACTTGACAGGCTCAGAAAAGTCAAAAATAGTGAGATATCTTGCAGAGGGATGCAGCACTCTTAAAATTGCAAAGCTTCTGAAGCGTGATCATCGAACAATCAAGCGTTTCATTCAAAATAGTCAACAGGGTCGCAAGAAGCGTGTGGAAAAACCAAGGCGCAAAATAACTGCCCATGAACTGAGAAAAGTGAAGCGTGCAGCTGCCAAGATGCCACTTGCCACCAGTTTGGCCATATTTCAGAGCTGCAACATCACTGGAGTGCCCAAAAGCACAAGGTGTGCAATACTCAGAGACATGGCCAAGGTAAGGCTACTTTCACACTAGCGTTCGTCGGTCCGCTCGTGAGCTCCGTTTGAAGGAGCTCACGAGCGGACCCGAACGCCTCCGTCCAGCCCTGATGCAGTCTGAATGGATGCGGATCCGCTCAGACTGCATCAGTCTGGCGGCGTTCAGCCTCCGCTCCGCTCGCCTCCGCACGGACAGGCGGACAGCTGAACGCTGCTTGCAGCGTTCGGGTGTCCGCCTGGCCGTGCGGAGGCGTGCGGATCCGTTCAGACTTACAATGTAAGTCAATGGGAACGGATCCGCTTGAAGATGTCACCATATGGCTCAATCTTCAAGCGGATCCGTCCCCCATTGACTTTACATTGAAAGTCTGAACGGATCCGCGCAGGCTACTTGCGCACTTGCGAATTTTTTTAAAGTTATTAATGCAGACGGATCCGTACTGAACGGAGCCTCCGTCTGCATTAATATGATCGGATCCATTCAGAACGGATCCGATCGAACGCTAGTGTGAAAGTAGCCTTAGAAAGGCTGAAAGACGACCACCACTGAGCAAGACACACAAGCTGAAATGTCAAGACTGGGCCAAGAAATATCTCAAGACTGATTTTTCTAAGGTTTTATGGACTGATGAAATGAGAATGAGTCTTGATGGGCCAGATGGCTGGATTGGTAAAGGGCAGAGAGCTCCAGTCCGACTCAAACGCCAGCAAGGTGGAGGTGGAGTACTGGTTTGGGCTGGTATCATCAAAGATGAGCTTGTGGGGCCTTTTTGGGTTGAGGATGGAGTCAAGCTCAACTCCCAGTCCTACTGCCAGTTTCTGGAAGACACCTTCTTCAAGCAGTGGTACAGGAAGAAGTCTGCAAGGTAAGAAAAACATGATTTTCATGCAGGACAATGCTCCATCACACGCGTCCAAGTACTCCACAACGTGGCTGGCAAGAAAGGGTATAAAAGAAGAAAATCTAATGACATGGCCTCCTTGTTCTCCTGATCTGAACCCCATTGAGAACCTGTGGTCCATCATCAAATGTGAGATTTACAAGGAGGGAAAACAGTACACCTCTCTGAACAGTGTCTGGGAGGCTGTGGTTGCTGCTGCACGCAATGTTGATGGTGAACAGATCAAAACACTGACAGAATCCATGGATGGCAGGCTTTTGAGTGTCCTTGCAAAGAAAGGTGGCTATATTGGTCACTGATTTGTTTTTGTTTTGTTTTTGAATGTCAGAAATGTATATTTGTGAATGTTGAGATGTTATATTGGTTTCACTGGCAAAAATAAATAATTGAAATGGGTATATATTTGTTTTTTGGTAAGTTGCCTAATAATTATGCACAGTAATAGTCACCTGCACACACAGATATCCCCCTAAAATAGCTAAAACTAAAAACTACTTCCAAAAATATTCAGCTTTGATATTAATGAGTTTTTTGGGTTCATTGAGAACATGGTTGTTGTTCAATAATAAAATTAATCCTCAAAAATACAACTTGCCTAATAATTCTGCACTCCCTGTAGTAGTTACAGTCTTGTACATAGGAGCAGTATTATAGTAGTGATATTCTTGTACATAGGAGGCAGTATTATAGTAGTTATATTCTTGTACATAGGAGCAGTATTATAGTAGTTATATTCTTGTACATAGGAGCAGTAATATAGTAGTTATATTCTTGTACATAGGAGCAGTATTATAGTAGTGATATTCTTGTACATAGGAGCAGTATTATAGTAGTTATGTTCTTGTACATAGGAGGCAGTATTATAGTAGTTATATTCTTGTACATAGGAGCAGTATTATAGTAGTTATATTCTTGTACATAGGAGCAGTATTATAGTAGTTATATTCTTGTACATAGGAGCAATATTATAGTAGTTATATTCTTGTATATAGTAGCAGTATTATAGTAGTTATAGTCTTGTACATACAAGCAGTATTATAGTAGTTATATTCTTGTACATAGGAGGCAGTATTATAGTAGTTATATTCTTGTACATAGGATGCAGTATTATAGTATTTATATTCTTGTACATAGGATGCAGTATTATAGTAGTTATATTCTTGTACATAGGAGCAGTATTATAGAAGTTATTATATTCTTGCACATAGTATGCAGTATTATAGTAGTTATATTGTTGTACATAGGGGCAGTTATATAGTAGTTATATTCTTGTACATAGGAGCAGTATTATAGTAGTTATATTTTTGTACATAGGAGGCAGTATTATAGTAGTTACAGTCTTGTACATAGGAGCAGTATTATAGTAGTTATATTCTTGTACATAGGAGCAGTATTATAGTAGTTATGTTCTTGTACATAGGAGGGAGTATTATAGTAGTTATATTCTTGTACATAGGAGGGAGTATTATTAGTAGTTATATTCTTGTACATAGGAGCAGTATTATAGTAGTTATGTTATTGTACATAGGAGGGAGTATTATAGTAGTTATATTCTTTACATAGGATGCAGTATTATAGAAGTTATATTCCTGTACATAGGAGCAGTATTATAGTAGTTATATTCTTTGTACATAGAGGCAGTATTATAGTAGTTATATTCTTGTACATAGGAGCAGTATTATAGTAGCTATATTCTTGTACATAGGAGCAGTATTATAGTAGTTATATCTTGTACATAGGATGCAGTATTATAGTAGTTATATTCTTGTACATAGGAGCAGTATTATAGTAGTTATATTCTCGTACATAGGAGCAGTATTATAGTAGTTATATTCTTGTACACTAGGAGCAGTATTATAGTAGTTATATTCTTGTACATAGGAGCAGTATTATAGTAGTTATATTCTTGTACATAGGAGCAGTATTATAGTAGTTATATTCTTGTACATAGGAGCAGTATTATAGTAGTTATATTCTTGTACATAGGAGCAGTATTATAGTAGTTATATTCTTGTACATAGGATGCAGTATTATAGTAGTTATATTCCTTGTACATAGGAGCAGTATTATAGTAGTTATATTCTTGTACATAGAGGCAGTATTATAGTAGTTATATTTTGTACATAGGAGGCAGTATTATAGTAGTTATATTCTTGTACATAGGAGCAGTATTATAGTAGTTATATTCTTGTACATAGGAGGCAGTATTATAGTAGTTATATTCTTGTACATAGGAGCAGTATTATAGTAGTTATATTCTTGTACATAGGAGCAGTATTATAGTAGTTATATTCTTGTACATAGGAGCAGTATTATAGTAGTTATATTCTTGTACATAGGAGCAGTATTATAGTAGTTATATTCTTGTACATAGGAGCAGTATTATAGTAGTATACATAGGAGGCAGTATTATAGTAGTTATATTCTTGTACATAGGAGCAGTATTATAGTAGTTATATGCTTGTACATAGGAGGAAGTATTATAGTAGTTATATTCCTGTATATAGGAGCAGTATTATAGTAGTTATATTCCTGTACATAGGAGCAGTATTATAGTAGGTATATTCTTGTATATAGGAGCAGTATTATAGTAGTTATATTCTTGTACATAGGAGCAGTATTATAGTAGTTATATTCTTGTACATAGGAGCAGTATTATAGTAGTTATAGTCTTGTACATAGGAGCAGTATTATAGTAGTTATATTCTTGTACATAGGAGCAGTATTATAGTAGTTATATTCTTGTACATAGGAGGCAGTATTATAATAGTTATATTCTTGTACATAGGAGCAGTAATATAGTAGTTATATTCTTGTACATAGGAGCAGTATTATAGAAGTTATATTTTTGTACATAGGATGCAGTATTATAGTAGTTATATTCTCGTACATAGGAGCAGTATTATAGTAGTTATATTCTTGTACATAGGAGCAGTATTATAGTAGTTATATTCTTGTACATAGAAGCAGTGTTATAGTAATTATATTCTTGTGCATAGGGGCAGTATTATAGTATTTATATTCTTGTACATAGGAGCAGTATTATAGTAGTTATATTCTTGTACATCGGAGCAGTATTATAGTAGTTATATTCTTGTACATAGGAGCAGTATTATAGTAGGTATATTCTTGTACATAGGACCAGTATTTTAGTAGTTATATTCTTGTACATAGGAGGCAGTATTATAGTAATTATATTCTTGTACATACGGGAAAGTATTATAGTAGTTATATTACTATATATAGGAGGCAACATTAGTGTCAGTTTTAGTGGTAAGTACCTTGGGTGGCAGTCATCAATCTGGTCTACAAGTAAAAATGATTCTAAGGATGCACCCTTCAGCAGTACAGATACATTATGGAGGAAACATGATCTCAGCTCACTGCTGCATTATAGAAGATTTTTTTCTTCTCCTTACACATGGCTGTAATGGGAATTTTAGCTATTGATGTCACATCTTGCAAATACTAGCTGCAATTTTTTTGCCCGTATAAAGATGCCCACAATGCATTCCTATTGCTGCAACGATTTTTTTTGTCTGAGGCTGGCATGTAACCTGGCCTTTTAAACAGAACACAGTTATAGACATCTACATAATATCATTTCCTTTCTGCCTACAGATTGACATTGGGAACTTAACATTCTGTTCTGTTTTGTGACCACAACATAGAAATTCTGAATTCTCTGATGTTTTGTGTTCAGATGAAAACAATGACAGTGAATGGTGTGAGGGGACAGGAATAAACTGGGATATTGTTCCCATCATATGTCAGCTGCCTAAGACGTGAGACAAGCCATTTTGGGAACAATCTACTATTGTGTCTCAGGGACCCACCACGTTTTTATAGACACAGATCCAGCTAGTAAAAGCAGCAGATAGGAAAGGTGCCAGGTTCAATTTCAAGCTTTGCTTGGTTCATGGAAATGTCTAGATATCCTACATCATTCATCATCAGGTCGTTACTTCCCACCTCTACAAGGCTACATCTCATAGGTTTTCATCAGCAGTCTAATGTGTATGGAGGTTCGGTGATGCAGACAATGGGGGTAACAGAGGTGGATTGGAAACTTAAAGTGGCTCTGGAAAAAAAAAAAAGTGGCCCCATGTTGTAGGCAGGACTAAATTGATAGAAGACGGGGCAACATAAGTAGACAGGGGCTGCAATACCACAGTGCAGGACAAAGTACCGCCCCAGCAGAACCAAATACCACACTGCAGGACAAAGTACCGCCCCAGCAGAACCAAATACCACAGTGCAGCACAAAGTACCGCCCCAGCAGAACCAAATACCACAGTGCAGGACAAAGTACCGCCCCAGCAGAACCAAATACCACAGTGCAGGACAAAGTACCGCCCCAGCAGGACCAAATACCACAGTGCAGGACAAAGTACCGCTTCAGCAGAACCAAATACCACAGTGCAGGACAAAGTACCGCCCCAGCAGAACCAAATACCACAGTGCAGGACAAAGTACCGCTCCAGCAGAACCAAATACGACAGTGCAGGACAAAATACTGCCGCCCTCTCTACAGTATTCAAATGTGTCACTGTCTTCAGGACGGTAATACAGTTGAGTTCAGAAGGGCACCTGTGGCCATCAGAAGAGATTGGGTGGCCGCCTGGGCATCGGCCCACAGGTAAATTTCCCTGTAAGGTCTATGGCCAATCCGCCCCTGAGGGTTAATCAGGTAGATTTTGTCCATGGGTAGCTTTAGTGTCTTTTGACTGGTAGTTTTCACCGAGAACATGGCTGGTCTGGGAATGCTGCACCCTCAGTCTCATCTATGGTACAGCTAATGATACCGAACAATATCACACACTAGACAGATTTGAAGTCAAATTTTCATTGAGTTATTTCACTGAATTCTTCAGTTCTTAGTTGCTTGTGAAAACTGGAATGAGAATTTTATATAAGAAGAGGGAGACACTGATGGTGTGATTGGTGTGTGCTTAAAGGGGTATTCCCATCTCAGACATTGGGGGGTGCCCCCAATGTCTGATAGGTGCAAGTCCCACATGTGGGACCCACATCTATGCTTAGAACCGAGCCTGCAAATTGCCGGAGGGTGCAACGCGCATGCATGGCTGCCCTCTCTGTTCATTTCTACGGGAGCGCCGAAAACAGCCAAGCGGCACGCTCGGCAATTTTCGGAAGTCCCATTGAAATGAATGGGAAGCGCTCTACGCAAATGTGGCCACCTCTCCATTCATTTCTATGGGGCTGACGGAAATAGCCAAGCCAGCGCTCAGCTATTTTCAGTGCTCCCATAAGAATGAAGGGAGGGCAGCCGTACATGCACGGTGCGCCCTCCGGCACTTTGCTGCATCGTAGCGATATGCGGCATCCTAGCGATATGCCCCCTTTAAAATAATAGTACTATGTTTTTTACAAATTTTGTATTAGATAGATATATGATAGATAGATAGATAGATAGATAATGAAATAAATAAATACATTGATACATATGAGAGAGGAGACTAGATAGATAAACAGTAGTGAGTGCACCCCTCACATTTGTGTAAATATTTCATTATATATTTTCATGGGACAACACTGAAGATACAATGTACAGTAGTCAGTGTACGGCTTGTATAACTGTGTAAATTTGGTGTGCCCTCAAAGTAACTCAACACACAGCCATTAATGTCTAAACCGCTGGCAACAAAAGTGAGTACACTCCTAAGTGAAAATGGCCAAATTGTGCCCAGTTAGCCAGTTTTCCCTCCCTGGTGTCATGTGACTTGTCAGGTGTGTCAAATTTGGTGTTATCGCTCTCACACTCTCACATACTGGTCCCTTGAATTTCAACATGGCTCCTCATGGCAAAGAACTCTCTGAGATTTGAAAAAAAGAATTGTTGCTCTACATAAAGATGGCCTACCTAGGCACGGTGGACAAGACAGGTTCTACTCAGAACAGGCCTCGCCGTGGTCGACCAAAGAAATTGAGTGCACGTGCTCAGATCCAGAGGCTGTATACAGTGTATGAGTGCTGCCAGCATTGCTGCGGAGGTTACAGGGCTGGGGGGTCTGTATGGATGGTCTGTATGGATGTCATTCCAGCTTCTTCTAAAGATGAAAAGCCCCCAAACAGTTTGCTGAAGACAAGCAGACTAAGGACATGAATTACTGGAACCATGTCCTGTGGTCTGATGAGACCAAGATAAACGTATTTGTTTTAGATGGTGTCAAGCATGTGTGGCGGCAACCAGGTGAGGAGCACAAAGGCAAGTGTGTCTTGCCTACAGTCAAACATGGTGGTGGGAGCGTCATGGTTTGGGGCTCCATGAGTGCTGCTGACTGTGGGGAGCTACAGTTCATTGAGGGAACCATGAATGCCAACATGTACTAAACCAGAGCATGATCCCCTCCCTTCAGAAACTGGGCTGCAGGGCGGTATTCCAACATGATACTGACCCCAAACACACCTCCAAGATGACCACTGAGGGTAAAGGTGTTGGACTGGACAAGCATGTCTCCAGACCTAAACCCTAATGAGCATCTGTGGGGAATCCGGAAGGTGGCGGAGAGCAAGGTCTCTAGCAGTCACCAGCTCCGTGATGTTGTCATGGAGGGGTGGAAGAGGATTCCAGTGGCAACCTGTGAAGCTGTAGTAAACTCCATGCCCAAGAGAGTTAAGGCAGAATAATGGTGGCCACACAAAATATTAACACTTTGGGCACAATTTGGCCATTTTCACTTAGGGGTGTACAGTGGCGTAGAGTGGGTTGCCAGCACCCTGGGCAAGCCAAGTATTGCGCCCTCCCCAACCTGTGGCCACGCCCCCTTTTTTTTACAGATAATGTAGTAGATGTCACTTGCAGTCCTATGTAACACCACAGATAACACAGTGATAACTCTCTGTGTACAGATAATGGAGTAGATAGGTGTGAGCCCCCAGAATTCAGAACACGCACAGTGTGACCTGAAGTCTGGGGCCAGGCTGCTACAGTGTGGGACAAATTCTATATACCCCTTCCATCACTACAGAACATACAGGGTAATACAGCACACATACCTCTTACATCCAGTGATGTCTCCTTTGATGTAGATGGTCTCTTTCCTCATCTTCTCCTTTCAGACCTTCAGACCAGACCACCATTTTTCAGCCATTTCTCATCTCTGCAGTTTGACAAAAAAATAATCTTAGTTTACTACTTTTCCATCATCCTCCCAATTTCTGGATAAATCATCCTACCACCCCTAATACTCTGCCTGACGTGCTCCCCAATACTATACTGCAGAAACAGATAAACCCCCCTGATAATACTAGTACCATGCAGAGCGTGCCCTTCAATAATAATTGGCACACAGTGCCCTAAGATAACTGCGCCCAGCAAATAGTGCCCCTGACACTAATAGTGTAAACATAACGTCCCCCAAAAATAATTGTGGTAAGCTGATACTGTGCCAAGGTGCCCCCACAGTAATAGTGCTCCCAAAAGTCCCACCAATAGTAATAATTCTCTGCTAGAGCACACATGGTAGTAATAGTGCTCCTACAGTACCCCCAACATGTCCCCACTGTGCCCCAAAAGTAATAATGCTCCCATAGTGCCCATACTAGTAATCATGTTCCCCCTAGACCCCCAGTAGTAATAAAGCCCACCATAATGCCCCCCAGTACTAATAATTCTCCTTATAATGTGACAGTGCAAAAAAATACCCCCTTTTAATACCCCCAGTTGAGCTAATATCCCCATAGTGCCCCCTATAATGTGCCAGTATAAAATACCCCTATATAGTTCCCCCAATAAATGCCCCCATAGTGCTCCTCTCCCCCCTTCCTCCTAGTGCCCCCCATAATATACCAGTATAAAATGCCCCATATATAGTGCCCCAGTAGATGCCCTCAGTTTCCCTCATAATTTGCAAGTATAAAATACCCCTTCTTAGAGCCCCCGTAGATGACTCCATAGTACTCCTCTCCCCCTTCTCCATAGTACCCACGATAATGTGCCCCAGTATAAAATGCCCCTATACAGAGCCCCCCATATAAACTATTCCTTCTTTGTGGCCTCAGTAGATGCCCTCAATAATGTGCCAGTAAGAAGTGCCCCCATAGATGCCCCGATAGTGACCCCCAATAATGTGCCAGTAAGTTCCCTCATAGATGCCCCCCACTCATGTGCCAGTGAGAAGTGCCTCCCATAGATGGCCCCCAATCACGTGCCAGTAAGAAGTGCCCCCCCAATCATGTGCCAGTGAGAAGTGCCCCCATAGATGGCCCCCCAATCATGTGCCAGTAGCCAGTATTGTACCATATAAAAAAAATAAACACTTATACTTACTTCCATGGCAGCGATGCGATGCAGGCCTCTTCCGGCCTGAGTCCCACGCTGTATGGCTCAAGCGGCGCGATGACATCATCGCGCGCTGCCTGCACTGGCCTCTGATAGCCTATCAGAGGAACGGGGAAAGGAGACGCCTCTCCCCTGCCCCGCAGCACATCCATCTGTATCGCTGTCCTGAGGACGGCGATACAGATGACTATGGGGATGAGCGCTTCCACAATGGAAGCGCTCATCTCCCTGTGCCCTGCCACTGCCCCCCACTTGGGAGCAGGTCTGAGCGACCACCTCACTTTGCCTAATTGGTGGTGCGGCCCTGCTGGCGCCCCTTAAAATTTTGGGCCCAGGGCAAAGGCCACCCTGTCCCCCCCCCCCCCCCCCCCACGCTACGCCACTGGGGGTGCACTCACTTTTGTTGCCAGCGGTTTAGACATTAATGGCTGTGGGTTGAGTTACCAAATTTCCAGTTATACAAGCCGTACACTGACTACTGTACATTGTATCTTCAGTGCTGTCCCATGAAAAGATATAATGAAATATTTACACAAATGTGAGGGGTGCACTCACTTCTGTGAGATACTGTATATGAGATAAATAGGAAACACCTGACTCTAATTTTACCTTTAAATATCTGCTAATCCTAAAGGTTCACATACTTTTGCTGTTCACATGTGATATCGCATCATTTTTCTCAATATACAGACGTGGACAAAATTGTTGGTACCCTTTGGTCAATGAAAGAAAAAGTCACAATGGTCACAGAAATAACTTTAATCTGACAAAAGTAATAATAAATTAAAATTCTATAAATGTTAACCAATGAAAGTCAGACATTGTTTTTCAACCATGCTTCAACAGAATTATGTAAAAAAATAAACTCATGAAACAGGCATGGACAAAAATGATGGTACCCCTAACTTAATATTTTGTTGCGCAACCTTTTGAGGCAATCACTGCAATCAAACGCTTCCTGTAACTGTCAATGAGACATCTGCACCTCTCAGCAGGTATTTTGGCCCACTCCTCATGAGCAAACTGCTCCAGTTGTGTCCGGTTTGAAGGGTGCCTTTTCCAGACTGCATGTTTCAGCTCCTTCCAAAGATGCTCAATAGGATTGAGGTCAGGGCTCATAGAAGGCCACTTTAGAATAGTCCAATTTTTTCCTCTTAGCCATTCTTGGGTGTTTTTAGCGGTGTGTTTTGGGTCATTGTCCTGTTGCAAGACCCATGACCTGCGACTGAGACCAAGCTTTCTGACACTGGCTAGTACATTTCTCTCTAGAATTCCTTGATAGTCTTGAGATTTCATTGTACCCTGCACAGATTCAAGACACCCTGTGCCAGACGCAGCAAAGCAGCCCCAGAACATAACAGAGCCTCCTCCATGTTTCACAGTAGGGACAGTGTTCTTTTCTTGATATGCTTCATTTTTTCGTCTGTGAACATACAGCTGATGTGCCTTGGCAAAAACTTCGATTTTTGTCTCATCTGTCCACAGGACATTCTCCCAGAAGCTTTGTGGCTTGTCAACATGTAGTTTGGCATATTCCAGTCTTGCTTTTTTATGATTCGTTTTCAACAATGGTGTCCTCCTTGGTCGTCTCCCATGTAGTCCACTTTGGCTCAAACAACGACGGATGGTGCGATCTGACACTGATGTTCCTTGAGCATGAAGTTCACCTTGAATCTCTTTAGAAGTCTTTCTAGGCTCTTTTGTTACCATTCGGATTATCCGTCTCTTAGATTTGTCATCAATTTTCCTCCTGCGGCCACGTCCAGGGAGGTTGGCTACAGTCCCATGGATCTTAAACTTATGAATAATATGTGCAACTGTACTCACAGGAACATCTAGTTGCTTGGAGATGGTCTTATAGCCTTTACCTTTAACATGCTTGTCTATAATTTTCTTTCTGATCTCTTGAGACAGCTCTTTCCTTTGCTTCCTCTGGTCCATGTCGAGTGTGGTACACAACATATCACCAAACAACACAGTGATTACCTGGAGCCATATATATAGGCCCAATGGCTGATTACAAGGTTGTAGACACCTGTGATGCTAATTAGTGGACACACCTTGAATTAACATGTCCCTTTGGTCACATTATGTTCTGTGTTTTCTAGGGGTACCATCATTTTTGTCCATGCCTGTTTCATGAGTTTATTTTTTTACATAATTCTGTTGAAGCATGGTTGAAAAACAATGTCTGACTTTCATTGGTTAACATTTATAGAATTTTAATTTATTATTACTTTTGTCAGATTAAAGTTATTTCTGTGACCATTGTGACTTTTTCTTTCATTGACCAAAGGGTACCAACAATTTTGTCCACGTCTGTATGACCCGGTCTAAACATTTTGACTCATTTGTTTGATTCGGTTATCTTTATCTACTTTTAGGACGTGTGAAAATCTTATGTGAAACGGGTCCAAGAAAGGCGTAGCATGGAAGACAAGAGTGGTCGTAGTGGAGCACCCTTTCTCCCCTTGGGGCACTTCCTGGACTTTTGGGGGCTGCTTCCAGGTGGTGGCTGGGATGCCCTTGATGTTAGGAAGATGGATGCAAGTCAAGAGGGCAGCAGGGGGGCTGGCAGATGGATGTGGGAGTCAATGACTAGGCCCATTTGGTTAGTCTCTCTTTACTGAGAACACGATGAGTGCTGTTGTATTACAAATGCAAGCAATAGGCACAGTTCTGAGGTATATAACACAGCAGAATTCACCCAAAGGTTGTATATAGGAGTTAAAAATGATGGTAGTAGTAGTCCTCCCTGAGTCTAACTCTACGTAAGTTTCCTTTGCAATCTTTCCACATTAACCACAGGGTACAATTCTGCTCTAATTCACACTTTCTGCAGTTCCTGGGCTTAGAGGTGCAGAATGTAGATCCAGATGACCAGTCCATCTGAAAGTGTGGTTGACGCTGGAGGCAATTAAACCTTTCCACAAACAGTAAAGACTATTGCCATAACCGTGCATTTACCATACTGTCTCTGTCCAGCGCAGCCTTCTTAGTGCTCCTCAACCATCTGCAAATGTCTGTTCTCTTTCTCTCAGGGGTAGCCTCTCAGTTTAGTTGCTTCTCTGGCAGTGTTCAGTTTCAGCTCATATATGCATGCCCTTCCTCTACACCTACTCCTAACCGGGGGGTGGGGCCAGCCCATCTCCCTGGTAATCTAACCAAAGACTGCCAGTACTATTTCATTCCTATAGATCAACTTTTGGTATTCACAATGCACAAATATCATCTCATTAAACATTTTACAGCGGTGAGCCTTAGCATAGATAGACAGATAGATAGACAGATAGATAGACAGATAGATAGACAGATAGATAGATAGATAGATAGTATAGATAGAGAGATAGAGAGATAGATAGATAGATAGATAGATAGAGAGATAGAGAGATAGAGAGATAGATAGATAGATAGATATAAGATAGATAGATATGAGATAGATAGATATAGATAGATAGATAGATAGATAGATAGATAGATAGACATAGATATCTGGACAAAGGCTCCATTGAGAAGAGCGGAAACATTGCTGATACATATGTGAATAAAGAACATCCACTTTTTTTTACACTTATTTTTTGGAGTGCTACCTCTTTTTCCGATTTTCATACAAGGCGGATATTGGTCATCGATCCACAGGGGGATTGCACCCAATCTATTTTGGTGTGCTGCTTTTTGCCATTTTTTCATCTAGATAGATATATAGGAGATAGATAGATAAATAGATAGATAGATAATAGATAGATAGATAGATAGGAGATAGATAGATAGATAGATAGATAGATAGATATGAGATAGATAGTGTAGGAAGGCGCAAGGGTCCGTCGTTGACGGAAGATATGTGTCACCGAGGTTCCTGGCCTCGGTAAAGTAAGAGCCGATATTTTCAGGTGTCAGCGGCAGCTAATGCTGATTAACACTTTACTATTTTAGTATGGCTGTACAGCTGATCCGGGACGGCTCTTACTGGGAGTAGTCATAGTGCTGGGTGGGTGACTACTCCCCACGTTCCAGGCCGGGTCTTGGTTTTGGGCTATAAAACAAAGGCAGCACTGTCAGGTGGTTTGGATTACTACTTTCTGACAGTGGTCTCTGTGTTGGGTACTGGGAGTTTGGGCCTGGATTAAGGCCTGCTACCTTGTTGGTGTGAAAGCAGGTGGATTCTGCTTTGTCCAAGGACTTCTTCTTTGCTGCATGGTGTGAACGAACATCAGAATCACAAGGTGACTGTTTTCCTTGAAACTGACTTTTTGTTTTGTCACTTACTTGATGTGTGAATAAACACTGAACTGTTTAATTAAGGCTACTTTCACATTTGCGTTCGGGGCTCCGCTTGTGAGTTCCGTTTGAAGGCTCTCACAAGCGGCCCCGAACGGATCCGTACGGCCCTAATGCATTCTGAGTGGATGCGGATCCGCTCACAATGCATCAGTATGGCTGCTTGCAGCGTTCGGGTGTCCGCCTGGCCGTGCGGAGGCAAACGGATCCGTCCCGACTTACAATGTAAGTCAATGGGGACGGATCCGTTTGAAGTTGACACAATATGGCTCAATTTTTAAACGGATCCGTCCCCCATTGACTTTCAATGTAAAGTCTGGACGGATCCGTCTGAGCAACTTTCACACTTAGATTTTTTTCTAAACTATAATGCAGACGGATCCGTTCTTAACGGATCCCATCGTCTGCATTATAGGAGCGGATCAGTCTGTGCAGACACCAGACGGATCCGCTCTGAACGCAAGTGTGAAAGTAGCCTTAAAGACTTTGTTGTTGCCTCTATACTGCGTCCGCTAACCCCTGCCTATCAGAGCGATCCCCCACAATAGATAGATAGATTTTGCATTGTGTACTACACAATATAGCAGTTTCCTCATTTGACATCATAATTTACCTGATTTTGGGGTCACAAGCAGTTTATAACCTTTAATTTTATCTTTGGAGGCCTTCCATGAAATCTGTACACTATCCTGTGCTACTACATGGTACTTTAATTTTGTTGGTGGAGTCACTAAAAAAGTTGAAAAAAAAACATAAGTTAATGAACTGGAAGGAGATTGTTTTCCATATAAACCCACATCATAACCACCACTGGACTACGATCCCGCATGACATACCACTGACAGTCCCGCTAAATTAAGACAAGACAAATCATGTTAGAGGTTAGAACATTAGTCAACGACACCGAGAACACAGACACTTCCAAAGGCATGAGCCAAATTTCCATCTGGTATTCAGTCACCTCTAATGGAGTTTAGTTATGTACCTATTTGGTTGTTAACGGAGAAAATATGTTTTTTTTAACAATTTAATAAATTTACAGGAATTAGACAAATGAGTTAAAATTTTAAAAAATTAGTTAGCTATTTTATTCTGTTGATTTTATCTCATGTGTCTATATTTGTATCTTTTTCTGGTTTTGCGTGAAACTTTGCAACTTTTTACATTTTTCCGTTGATATAATTATTTTTTATTTAGAGAGGAAAAGGGGAGAAGACAGACTGCCTTAATGGACATCTGTCAGCAGTTTTGTCCCTATGACACTGACTGACCTGATACATGTGCACTTGGCAGCTGAAGGCATCTGTGTTGGTCCCATGTTCATATGTGCCCGCATTGCTGAGAAAAATGATGTTTTAATATACGCAAATGAGCCTCTAGGAGCAACGGGGGCGTCGCCATTACACCTAGAGGCTCTGCTCTCTCTGCAACTGCTGCGCCCTCTCAACTTTGATTGACAGGACCAGGTGTGATGACGGTTACACTGCCTGGTCCTGTCAATCAAAGTGACGAGGATGCTGCAGATGCAGAGAGAGCAGAGCCTCTAGGTGTAATGGCAATGCCCCCATTGCTCCTAGACAGGAATGGGATTCAGCCGGTTCCCTCCGGTTCTCCAGATCCGGTTGTTAAAATTACAGTCGGATTGGAGAACCGTGTTACCGGCTGAATCCCGATCTGGTGCGACGGGACATGAACGCTTGCATTGTGGAAGCGCTCATCTCCCTACAGTCATCTGTATCACCGTCCTAAAGACTGCGATGGAGATGAACACTGCAGCAGGGCAGGGGAGAGGCGTCTCCCTTCCCTGTTCCTCTGATAGGCTGCAAACACTAGGCCGGAAGAGGCCTACATCGCATCGCTGACAGCGTGGAGGTTAGTGTTGGGGGCATTGTTGGCACATGGGGGTATCTACAGGGGCATTGCTGGCACATGGGGGACACTATGGGGGCATCTGCTGGCACATGGGGGACACTATGGGGGCATCTACTGGCAGATCCTTGGGGACACTATGGGGGGCATCTACTGGGGACATTGCTGGCCCATGGGGGACACTATGGGGGCATCTGCTGGCACATAGGGGACACTATGGGGGCATCTACTGGCAGATCCTTGGGGACACTATGGGGGGCATCTACTGGGGACATTGCTGGCACATGGGGGACACTATGGGGGCATCTACTGGGGCATTGCTGGCACATGGGGGACACTATGGGGGCATCTGCTGGCACATGGGGGACACTATGGGGGCATTTACTGGGGACATTGCTGGCACATGGGGGACACTATGGGGACATCTACTGGGGGCATTGCCGGCACATGCGGGGCATCTACTGGGGCATTGCTGGCACATAGGGGACACTATGAGGGCATCTACTGGGGGCATTGCCGGCACATGGGGGGCATCTACTGGGGGCATTGCTGGCACATAGGGGACACTATAGGGGCATCTTATTCTAGCACATTATGGGGACACTATGGTGTTGAAGGGGGGGAGAACACTATGGGGGCATATTATATAGGCACAATATGGGGGCACTAAGAAGGGGCATTTATACTGGCACATTCTGGGGGACACTATGGGGGAATCTTATACTGGCACATTCTGGGGGACACTATGGGGGAATCTTATACTGGCACATTATGGGGGCACTATGGGGAAGAGGAGAGGAGCACTATGTGGGCATTTACTAGGGGCATTATATAGGGGTATTTTATACTGGCACATTATAGGGGGCACTATGGGGATATTAGCTCAACTGGGGGTATTAAAAGGGGGTATTTTTTTTTGCACTGTCACATTATAAGGAGAATTATTAGTACTGGGGGGCATTATGGTGGGCTTTATTACTCCTGGGGGTCTAGGGGCACTGAGGGAATTTTTTTGTACTGGCACACAGAACGGGAGCATTTTTGAACTAGTGTACATTATTATTATTGAAGGTGGCAGGTTTTTAAAACCCAAGGAAACAGAGTTGAAGTGATTGGAATTAGCAGTCACCTTGTCAACCGCTTCAGCATGCATGTCCCCGGAGAGGACCTAGTTGGTCTTCTGTTACAGATCGTCCTTTTCGATATTAAGATATAAAAAAACCTGTAATTTTCATTATATAATTATTATGTTATGTAATCAACACTCTACTTGCCGTAATCAGAATTTGCTACAAAATTAATTATTAATCATTTTAAATGCATAAGTAACTTTTTTTTGGAGTTCTAATAAAGTTTTTGGGCAAGATGAAACAGGAATTTCCAGCAGCGATGGAGCTGAGGTGAGCAGTAAGCTGTGCCTCGTAGCATTTAATGTTATTGAGATGATAACACAGAACGCTGTGGGGAATATTCCATCATTAATACGACGCTCCAAGGCCATTGTATTCATAGCATGGTCTATGTTAATGAACCTGAATACTTTCCATTCTTCATCTGCAAGATCAAACATTGTACTCGTAGACACTGCTAGTATTTTATATCGACTAAGAATTTTACGTAAACTATTTTAAAAAATGTTAAAAAAAAACTCATTTTTTAAAAATTAAATAGATCCTAAATTCTATGTGGATTCATTTCTTAACATATCTTTATAGCAAGGAGATAACTGCATACTGATAATACATTGAACTGAATAACACAGTACACAGCAAGCTCCCCCTAGTGGTGGCTGCAGGCAGCCGGAATTGTATGATTTTTGTTATAGAATTGATGCTGAAGTTTTTTTTTGTCCCGAACCTAATTCAGTAATTATCAAGGATCAATAAATAAATACATTTTATTAAAAGGGTGCATGCAATTACAGAAGTCTGTTTTTCCCTGATGCAATGGATGCATTGGATGAGTTGTGTGTAATATTGCATCTAAGCCCCTTTTAAAGGGGTATTCATATCACAGACAATGGGGGCACATCGCTAGGCTATGCCACCATTGTCTTATAGGTGTGGGCCCCAGAAAGAGCTTAGAATGGAGCGGAGAGAGTGGTGGCTGGAGGACCCAAGGTTTCCCAGTGTCCGGCCACTGCCATGGCCTCCCTCCATACAAGTGAATGGGAGCGCACCGCGCTTGCACGGCCACCACTCCCATTCATTTCTATGGGGCCAGAGATGGGACCCGCACCTATCAGACAATGGGTGCATATCCTAGCGATATATGCACCCATTGTCTGCGATGGGAATACCCTTTTAAGGGAAGTGAGCTGCAATACCGACTACAACCTATGGACAAAAGTGGCGCTGTTTATGGAAAAAATAAAGAGACTTTTTTTGTAATCGCATACACCCCTTTCATGTTTTGTTTTAGACTGGAGGAGTATAGCGGTGTAATTTAGCTTTTTTTTTTTCTCATGGTGCCAACATGTCATACACTGATAAGCTGTGATTTTAATTTTTATATTTAAACAATCATCTAATCTGGGTATTCAGTTCTACAGATTACAGTACAATAAACAGCAATGACTGTACAACATGGAAATAACCATCACCAATGACGAACAAACCACTACCCAATACACCTGAGAAATGACACCGTCCACCTGTCTGAACGAAGAAAGACACATTGTGCTTCCACAGTATAGACGCACTAGAGTAGAGTTTCGAGACTACGGGATATGTGCCAAGAGTTTCACATAACTAGTGTATAGAAATATACCAAATGTCGCTCCAAAATTATAAGACGCTACTTAAAAGTAAAGCTTTATTCTATTAGTTATATTTTATAGTTTTTAGTTTTTTGCCCACATCTAGTTATGTTGAAAAAAACATCATTGGCACATAATAATAAACACACAAACTAAGTCTACTTTCACACGGGCGTTTTGGCTTTCCGTTTCTGAGATCCCTCATGGTCTCTCACAATCGGTCCAAAACGGATCAGTTTTGCCCTAATGCATTCTGAATGGATAAGGATCGGCTCAGAATGCATCAGTTTGCCTCCGTTCCGTCTCCATTCCGCACTGCCTGTAGCGTTTTACTGTCCGCCTGACGAAGCGGAGCCAAACGGATCCGTCCGGGCACACAATGTAAGTCAATGGGGACGGATCCGTTTTCTCTAACAATCTGGCACAATAGAAAACGGATCCGTCCCCCATTGACTTTCAATGGAGTTCATGACGGATCCGTCTTGGCTATGTTACAGATAATACATGACGGATGCAGACGGTCGTATTATTGTAACGGATCCGTTTTTGCAGATTCATGACGGAGCCGCCCAAAACGCGAGTGTGAAAGTAGCCTTAGACATAAATCTAGACGGAAAATAAAATCGGTTTTACTCTGTTGAATCACCAACCTGTGTAGATTTGTCTTTTTATGTCACAGGGCACCTAGTGTCTGTGGGGAAAAAGCTAATTTCTTGTGGCAACAAAAAGTGTGAAAACAAAGTAAAACAAGTAAATTAAATAAGCAACTAATTAGCTTCCTGTGAATAAAAGACAAAATAATAATAAACGGAATTAAATATGAATAAGAGAAATAAAAACACAATATGATCGCCCTTCTGAGGTACACATAATAATTTGAAAAAACCACTACTCAGGTCAATCAGATAAGACTAATAGATACGTTAAAAAATAGTGATAAGTCCACCATTGATCCCGTCAACATTTTAGACGTATTGAGACATTTACTTTGAAGTAAGACAAAGATATTTCACATCGTGTCCCAACTTGAAGACCAGTTATCCAGATGGTTCTCAACTTCCTTGAAGAAAACGAAGTGCATATACTGCAAAAAGCATATAAAGCCAACACAATAAAACACATATATCATTACGCACAATGACATAAATACTTTTAGTTTAGTTTGGAGGTTGTTAAAACTACACAAAGGTTTATGAAACAATATTTGGGTCCAAGATGAGACTGAAAAGCATAAAAAAAACACATAAAACACGATATGTCGTATCATTGTCCTGTAAATTGTTCAAATATAGAAATATATTTGACATCCCGAGACTTATTTGGAGCTGTACAAAGTACAAGTTGTGTGGTCAAGGTAATTTACAAATCTCCTTCATTAATTCACCGATTTAACAAGATCTGTTTGCCTTTCCAGCTGCCTGCCTGACATTGAGGATTTATATTTATTGAGTTATTAAATCTACAGAGAGATTCGGTGTTTGGTTTCTGCTTCATGGTATTTATTATAGGAATAAATTTGCTAAGCAGGCCTCTCCAGGCATTTTTCAGCAGATCAGGAAGGAAAGACCATCAGGGACCATGCAAGTGTCAAGGGACCAAGTATTTATTTATTTTTTTTAAAACCACTCTGCACCTTTTCAAGAAATGTTGCCCTGTTTGACAACCTCTTTACTAAACTCATCAGAAGTATTCGCGTTGACTATGCAGACTTTATGTCATCACCGTCAGTGGTGCACCTTCAAAGGAGGCAGACCACGAGGCTGCAGTTAGGTCTGGGGAAGAAGGGGCAAGACGCTGAACACCTTTTTTCTCTTCCCGCTGTAAAACCACTGTGGGGGTAATTTATCAAACTGGTGTAAACTAGAACTGGCTTAGTTGCCCATAGCAACCAATCAGATTTCAGAGCTCCTTTGGTTGCTAGGGGCAACTAAGCCAGTTCTACTTTACACCAGTTTGATAAATCTCCCCGTGCCTTTTCATGCCACTAGGAGAAGCTCAGTAGAAACAGAAGATTATAGTAACTGTATGAATTCCTATGCACTGAGCTCCCCCTAGTGGTGGCTTAAAGGCAGCCAGTTTTGTAATAGACGGGAAGCAGGAGATTTATCATTGTATTTATGCCAGTTGTCTGGCGTGAATACATTGAGAAATTTGGTGTTCAGAATGAGTGCCATATGTATGAAGCACCTATTCCACTTTACTGACAAAAGTTGATGTGGGTGGGTGAGACCAGGTGTGACTTTTTGTTGTTTTTTTATTACATTTTCTTCTGCTTAATAGAAGAAAAAAAAAGGAAATTAATCTGCAATCTAGGGCATTGCATTCTGCAACTGGGTGGGCAGAGGGGCCCATACTCAGTTTTGCTATATGGCCCTATGAGACCTGTGTACACCCCCGATCACTGTAATGTTTAACTTCAGTTCCTCTAATTTTGCTTATTTCTAAAACTCTAACTAGAGATGAGCGAAGTTTTCAAAAATTCAATTTGGCAACTTCACCGAAGTTAGCCAAGAAATTAGATTTTGTCACGAATAGCTATAAATCAGGTATACCCAGGCCGCTATTCCTTAGGGTACAGTCACAGTGAGCGGCCATATTATTTGGCCATACAGTTCTTCGCTGCAGCATGGCCAATTAGCCCGTAGCTAATTTAATAATGAAGACTGCATTGTATAGCCGGTCTTCATTGTTAATGGCCGCGCTGTACCTTTAGTGTACCATTAAACAGGGGCTGTACCCCCATCTCCAAACCCAGCTCTCTCCTGCCCTACAGGTGGGAGCCCTTCCTCTGCCATCTGCTTTTCTCCTTCTCCACATCATCTAAGATGGATGAGAATATGTCATCATGAACATCCAGCTCCTCCTCAGTCTGCATCTTGCTGACTTTTCTAGGACATAGAGACCAGGAAGGATAATTAGGAAGAAGTAAAGCCAGCAGAAGATAAGGATGGTCATCATTAAGACCTGGACCCTCTAAGGGCTGCAGACTGGATGATTTTGGTTGGCACTAGAATAATAAAGGCTTCCATCTTATTGGTATTGAATTGCATATCTTAGTTTACGGCTGATAAATAAATAAAACTGACGCAGAATAATCACCCCGGAACTGTCCCTAGTTTTTCTAAACTTCGGACCGAATTCCACTTCGAATGCTTCGCTCAACACTAACTCTAACCTACATTAGAAGAGGGAGCAGATGAAAGAGAAGTAATGTATGACTGTAGAATCAGACTACACACTATTTTTAGTCTGTAACCATCAGGGGCGGACTGGGAGCTTAAAGTGGCCCTGGAAAAAATACTAAAAGTGGCCCCGTTTTGTAGTCGGGTCCAAACTCATGAAAGGCAAAGCCAGAAATACCATTTTGTGGCACAGTATACCACATCAACAGAGCCAAATACCACAGTCCATCATAAAATACTCCCAGCAGAAACAAAATACATCCTCAAAAACTTCCACTGGCCGGCCGTAAGGAGGGCCCAGGCAGCCCTCTGGGCATCGGCCCATCGGAAAATTTCCCTGTAAGGCCTATGGCCAATCCGCCCCTGGTAACCATGGAGACACATAAGTATGCCTAGGAGCTGTATATAAAAAACAGTAGGAAGTTTTTTTAGTCATGGAGTTCTAGTTGACTCTTATTTGTCATTTCTTCATCACATTCAATCCACAGTAGGTTAATTACCTTCACCTTCACCTAAAAATGTCTGTCATATCCATTACTACCATACTAATGACACTGCTAAAACACTAATCTAGGACCTAATTATTTCTACGCTCAACTGCTGTGAATGCACTTCTAACAGGGATTCCACAGGCTCCGCTTCAGGCCATCACGAGTGTGGCGGCCTGACTGATCCTTCTGTCTAGCAGTTATACTAACGCCTCTGCTCTCTGTCACTCATCACTCTGTTACTTGTTTCTTACACAATTAAATTCAGTACACTTCTACAATCTCCAGAATTCTGTACAATCGTCAGAGCTGGACTGGCCCACCAGAGGAGAACCAGATGATCCTCCGGTGGGCCCAGGCTTTAATACTATAGTAGGCCCCAAAGGTCCAGGAGACATATACCCGTTTGGCAGCCTTTGGAGTCAATCACTTGCCATTAGGGTGTTCTTTTTTTATTTAAAACCTGTTAGACTTTATTAATGATATAGGGTCCGGATCCTGAGAATAATTTCCTCTGGTGGGCCCAAGGAACCCTAGTCCAACACTGACCATCATTCATCTCCACTCTTTTCTCCATTTACTAACCCACTCATGCTTTTCACTTAGCTAATGACTTATAACTCCCATCCTCTCTTATTTCATCTCATTTTTGTTTTTGCAGGACTTCTCCCACGATGCACCCATTCTGTGGAACAAGCTGTACTGGACCATTAGACTCGCTACTAACGCTTCTCCTGTTTTAATCATTCATTGAAAACTCCCTTCTTTAAAGGCTATGAACACCTTCAGTGGCATTTTTTAAAAATTATTATTGCATTCTACATATTTTGGGCTAAAAATCACTTTTGCAATTGGTACTTATTAAAATTTGTCAGCAATTTTTGTGATACAGGGGTTGCGTTTCTGTTTTGCAGTCACTTTCTGTTTAGTCTGAGTCCTGTCAGATGACGGCTCTTGTATAGCCCTTATCTCTTATCTTGTGATCTCATACACACTCATTTAAACCATGTCCATACCAGTCTGATAACATTTAGCTATAATGAGTGTTTTTAAGATCAGGAAATCAGTGAAAAACAGTCTGCAAATTGACTGAAATTTAACCCCTGTATCACAAAAACTGCTGATAGACTTCTCTCTCTTAGAGTGCAAGTTCTTATGGGTAGAAACCTCTCCTGTAGATTGTAATCTGTTATGAGTAGGGATCTCTCTCCTGCAGAGTGCAAGATCTTATGGGCATAGCCCTCTCTCCTCTAATTTTTATCAGTAGAGACTCCTCTCCTGTAGATTGTAAGCTCTTATGGTCCAGGGACCGCTCTACTGTAGAGTATAAGGTGGGCAGGGACCTTTTGTAAAGTTGCTCTATTTTAGAGCCATTGTAGTCTATGAAGTGCATCATTTTTGAGAGAGACCTATTGTGATAATCCCCTGATACTAGATAATTCTGGTAAACTACCTCCTGTGAGGCACAGAATTCAGGTCTGTAAAAAAATAAAACGCACCTCAACCAGTTACTACCAAGAGAATGTAATAACTTAATTTACTTTTATCTGGTATTTAATCCTATTGATTGAAACCTGTCTGTATGGGAATTACCGCTCACTGTGCCAAGATACGCATGATTTATCACTTGTAATAATATGTCATGAAGACTCCTGGTGATGTTCAGTCACCTCAAGTCACCTACTGTAAAAGCAGGTTTTGGAAAATGTTTAACCCGTAATAAAATAACATAGTCCTGTAGCACTTCTCCTCGTTTGATCCAATTTTTTGTATAGTATAGTATATAGTATATTTCACGACATAGTACATTGTTCCATTTATCTTATATAGATCCTGTATAATGTCATTTCTTATAACAATTCTCATCCAGAGCTGTATTCACAATTCTGCTCTACTGAGCCTACATATATTGCATAGATTGTAAGCTCTAGTGGGCACCTCTGTACCAGTCTGCTAATAGCTTCTTGTTTATTGTATTGTTATATTTGTGTAACCACGACTGGATGTACAACGCCAGGGAATTAATGGAGCTTTAAAATAAATAATAATACTCATATACACAATACATACATTACCTGACATTTAACATGTTATATAATACAACTGCAGTAAACTTTAGCTTGACTTTCAGTGGCTTTTGTTGTAATTGTCAGATTAAAGTTTGCTCCAGCAGTGCACAGAATCAATGTTAATGCTTTCTATATCTGTGTATACAAGTTACACCTACATCCCAGGAGAGGACAGAAACCATGGAGAGCAGAGCCTGCGTACCATTTGAGCTACTCTCTGCACTTCCTTCCCCTCCCTTTTCTGTCAGTCCGGAAAGAGCTTCCGCTGGGATCAAGTTATGACAGCCATTAAGAACCTCCAGCTGTTGCAACTTTTGCCGTTCAGACAGAAAAGGGAGAGGAAGGACCCAAGGAAAATGCCCCAGCTGCGCCACATTGCTACACCCCTGTTGTATGGAACTGTCCATTGTACTTTCAAATCTAGGCCTAAGGCCCCAGACAAAGACACTGTATGGTGGGTAAGAGTCCCTGTTGGTCTGTACTGTGAAGTCATTTGCACTCTGTGTGCTGGCTTATGGTGTCCCAGCACAGCTTTGTATTACGGAAATATTCTCCCCAGTAGTGCTTCTATTTTCCTAATGCAATATCCATTTGAATATATGATTTGTTGGTTTTTTTTGCTTGTTTTTTGGGTCATTTGTGTATGAACACAACAGATAAAGCCTATGTATGCAATCAGAGGCATACAGGCGGTTCAATACAATCCCAAAATACCTTCTGATACTAAAACAGATTCCCTTAACTTAAAGGGGTTATCCCATGTCTAATGTAAAAATGAAAATCAGAAATCATAAAGTCTATGACAATCTCTTTTTAACAAAGCTAGAACCAGCCCTGTACCTCACATGGATTCAGAGATCTCCACATTCATTGCTCTGCTAGATTTATATCAAGCTGACAGCTCAAGGGGAGTGTCTTTTCTGCTGCAGCTAAGGGGGCGTGTCTCAGCGCTCCCTATCACAGCTCAGGGGGCGCGTCTCAGCTCTCCCTATCACAGCTCAAGGGCGTGTCTCAGCTCTCCCTATCACAGCTCAGGGGTGTGTCTCAGCTCTCCCTATCACAGCTCAGGGGGCGTGTCTCAGCTCTCCCTATCACAGCTCAGGAGGCAGTTGAAGGATGAAACTGAGCATGTGCGGCCATCTCAGGGAGCAGGTCAAAGAAAAAAGGGGAAAAAAACAGATCCAGATGCTGGTTTGAAAACTGTAGAATATTTTTCGTGAGGCATCCCCTTTAAAAGATATCCATAAAACTGCTCTCTATGGTATCATGTAGGTGGTATAGGTAATTTGCACTTTTGCCAAGTGTTACATGCTGCCTTTAACTCTTGGGCCTCCTGCACACGAACGTGTTCGCCCCGTGGCCGTGCTGGGGCCTGCAAAATGCGGTCCGCAATGCACGAACACCGACCGCGGGGCAGCAGCTGCGGATCTCGGACCCATTCACTTTATTGGGTCTGTGATCCGCCCATTCCGCAAAAAGATAGGACATGTTCTATCTTTTTGCGGAATGGAAGTACGGTACGAAACCCCACGGAAGCACTCTGTAGTGCTTCCGTAGGGTACCCTTCTGTGCTTCCTTTCCGCACCATTTCGCATCTCCGGAACCATTGAAGTGAATGGGTTCGCATCCGTGATGCGGAATGTACACGGAACAGTGCCCGTGTATTGCAGATCCGCAATACGGCAACGGGACACCTACGGTCGTGTGCAGGAGGCCTTAGTCAGTTATAAAGGCAGAGAATGACATCTCTCCTTCTTGTACATTTGTGTCCAATATTTGTATGTTTATGGTAAAGTGTCATCAGAAAATAATGTATAACCTAATGTTTAAATCAAGCTTTTATGTCAAACATTTTTGTGGGGTTATATTTCGTTTTCCATGCCACACCATCTCTGTGCATGGGGAAGAGGAGGTGAAACATCTCAATGCAGAGAATACTTTGCAAACCAGCACTCTGCCCTGCCTTTAAGCTGGATGTTAAATGAGGCATTGGTGTACATTTTGGCCAAAGCGTAATAAGCCACTCACCGCGTCAAGGTCGCCTCATGAGTGGTCCCTAACACTAGTTCCTACCTTTTATGGGCCATGACAGCCACACAAAGTCCAGGGAGCGCAGGTACAGCATGCACGTCAAGCACACTCTGCTTTTAACCCCGTCCGGTGCCATTACAGCTTTCATCGGATCCAGGGATGCAAGTACCGACATGCTTGCTGAACCCACTATACACTTCTCCTGGAGCCAAAATGGCTACTGGTAGGTGCTATATAAGCAGACTCAGTTTTATACTGACTTTAAAACCAGCCGCCAGGGCAAATTAACTAGTCAGGTGTGCACGGCTGCATGGAGATCGCCACGCCTCCAATATATACTGCAAAGAAAAAAATGTGATGGGTTTCAGCCCGCACTACCTGTATGCAGGTGCTCATTGCTATGGCGAAATACAGATACAAACGTAAAAACACAAATGCAATCGCACTCTGCAAACCAGCACTCTGCCCTGCCTTTAAGCTGGATGTTAAATGAGGCATTGGTGTACATTTTGGCCAAAGCGTAATAAGCCACTCACCGCGTCAAGGTCGCCTCATGAGTGGTCCCTAACACTAGTTCCTACCTTTTATGGGCCATGACAGCCACACAAAGTCCAGGGAGCGCAGGTACAGCATGCACGTCAAGCACACTCTGCTTTTAACCCCGTCCGGTGCCATTACAGCTTTCATCGGATCCAGGGATGCAAGTACCGACATGCTTGCTGAACCCACTATACACTTCTCCTGGAGCCAAAATGGCTACTGGTAGGTGCTATATAAGCAGACTCAGTTTTATACTGACTTTAAAACCAGCCGCCAGGGCAAATTAACTAGTCAGGTGTGCACGGCTGCATGGAGATCGCCACGCCTCCAATATATACTGCAAAGAAAAAAATGTGATGGGTTTCAGCCCGCACTACCTGTATGCAGGTGCTCATTGCTATGGCGAAATACAGATACAAACGTAAAAACACAAATGCAATCGCACTCTGCAAACCAGCACTCTGCCCTGCCTTTAAGCTGGATGTTAAATGAGGCATTGGTGTACATTTTGGCCAAAGCGTAATAAGCCACTCACCGCGTCAAGGTCGCCTCATGAGTGGTCCCTAACACTAGTTCCTACCTTTTATGGGCCATGACAGCCACACAAAGTCCAGGGAGCGCAGGTACAGCATGCACGTCAAGCACACTCTGCTTTTAACCCCGTCCGGTGCCATTACAGCTTTCATCGGATCCAGGGATGCAAGTACCGACATGCTTGCTGAACCCACTATACACTTCTCCTGGAGCCAAAATGGCTACTGGTAGGTGCTATATAAGCAGACTCAGTTTTATACTGACTTTAAAACCAGCCGCCAGGGCAAATTAACTAGTCAGGTGTGCACGGCTGCATGGAGATCGCCACGCCTCCAATATATACTGCAAAGAAAAAAATGTGATGGGTTTCAGCCCGCACTACCTGTATGCAGGTGCTCATTGCTATGGCGAAATACAGATACAAACGTAAAAACACAAATGCAATCGCACTCTGCAAACCAGCACTCTGCCCTGCCTTTAAGCTGGATGTTAATAGCAATGAGCAATGAGCACCTGCATACAGGTAGTGCGGGCTGAAACCCATCACATTTTTTTCTTTGCAGTATATATTGGAGGCGTGGCGATCTCCATGCAGCCGTGCACACCTGACTAGTTAATTTGCCCTGGCGGCTGGTTTTAAAGTCAGTATAAAACTGAGTCTGCTTATATAGCACCTACCAGTAGCCATTTTGGCTCCAGGAGAAGTGTATAGTGGGTTCAGCAAGCATGTCGGTACTTGCATCCCTGGATCCGATGAAAGCTGTAATGGCACCGGACGGGGTTAAAAGCAGAGTGTGCTTGACGTGCATGCTGTACCTGCGCTCCCTGGACTTTGTGTGGCTGTCATGGCCCATAAAAGGTAGGAACTAGTGTTAGGGACCACTCATGAGGCGACCTTGACGCGGTGAGTGGCTTATTACGCTTTGGCCAAAATGTACACCAATGCCTCATTTAACATCCAGCTTAAAGGCAGGGCAGAGTGCTGGTTTGCAGAGTGCGATTGCATTTGTGTTTTTACGTTTGTATCTGTATTTCGCCATAGCAATGAGCACCTGCATACAGGTAGTGCGGGCTGAAACCCATCACATTTTTTTCTTTGCAGTATATATTGGAGGCGTGGCGATCTCCATGCAGCCGTGCACACCTGACTAGTTAATTTGCCCTGGCGGCTGGTTTTAAAGTCAGTATAAAACTGAGTCTGCTTATATAGCACCTACCAGTAGCCATTTTGGCTCCAGGAGAAGTGTATAGTGGGTTCAGCAAGCATGTCGGTACTTGCATCCCTGGATCCGATGAAAGCTGTAATGGCACCGGACGGGGTTAAAAGCAGAGTGTGCTTGACGTGCATGCTGTACCTGCGCTCCCTGGACTTTGTGTGGCTGTCATGGCCCATAAAAGGTAGGAACTAGTGTTAGGGACCACTCATGAGGCGACCTTGACGCGGTGAGTGGCTTATTACGCTTTGGCCAAAATGTACACCAATGCCTCATTTAACATCCAGCTTAAAGGCAGGGCAGAGTGCTGGTTTGCAGAGTGCGATTGCATTTGTGTTTTTACGTTTGTATCTGTATTTCGCCATAGCAATGAGCACCTGCATACAGGTAGTGCGGGCTGAAACCCATCACATTTTTTTCTTTGCAGTATATATTGGAGGCGTGGCGATCTCCATGCAGCCGTGCACACCTGACTAGTTAATTTGCCCTGGCGGCTGGTTTTAAAGTCAGTATAAAACTGAGTCTGCTTATATAGCACCTACCAGTAGCCATTTTGGCTCCAGGAGAAGTGTATAGTGGGTTCAGCAAGCATGTCGGTACTTGCATCCCTGGATCCGATGAAAGCTGTAATGGCACCGGACGGGGTTAAAAGCAGAGTGTGCTTGACGTGCATGCTGTACCTGCGCTCCCTGGACTTTGTGTGGCTGTCATGGCCCATAAAAGGTAGGAACTAGTGTTAGGGACCACTCATGAGGCGACCTTGACGCGGTGAGTGGCTTATTACGCTTTGGCCAAAATGTACACCAATGCCTCATTTAACATCCAGCTTAAAGGCAGGGCAGAGTGCTGGTTTGCAGAGTGCGATTGCATTTGTGTTTTTACGTTTGTATCTGTATTTCGCCATAGCAATGAGCACCTGCATACAGGTAGTGCGGGCTGAAACCCATCACATTTTTTTCTTTGCAGTATATATTGGAGGCGTGGCGATCTCCATGCAGCCGTGCACACCTGACTAGTTAATTTGCCCTGGCGGCTGGTTTTAAAGTCAGTATAAAACTGAGTCTGCTTATATAGCACCTACCAGTAGCCATTTTGGCTCCAGGAGAAGTGTATAGTGGGTTCAGCAAGCATGTCGGTACTTGCATCCCTGGATCCGATGAAAGCTGTAATGGCACCGGACGGGGTTAAAAGCAGAGTGTGCTTGACGTGCATGCTGTACCTGCGCTCCCTGGACTTTGTGTGGCTGTCATGGCCCATAAAAGGTAGGAACTAGTGTTAGGGACCACTCATGAGGCGACCTTGACGCGGTGAGTGGCTTATTACGCTTTGGCCAAAATGTACACCAATGCCTCATTTAACATCCAGCTTAAAGGCAGGGCAGAGTGCTGGTTTGCAGAGTGCGATTGCATTTGTGTTTTTACGTTTGTATCTGTATTTCGCCATAGCAATGAGCACCTGCATACAGGTAGTGCGGGCTGAAACCCATCACATTTTTTTCTTTGCAGTATATATTGGAGGCGTGGCGATCTCCATGCAGCCGTGCACACCTGACTAGTTAATTTGCCCTGGCGGCTGGTTTTAAAGTCAGTATAAAACTGAGTCTGCTTATATAGCACCTACCAGTAGCCATTTTGGCTCCAGGAGAAGTGTATAGTGGGTTCAGCAAGCATGTCGGTACTTGCATCCCTGGATCCGATGAAAGCTGTAATGGCACCGGACGGGGTTAAAAGCAGAGTGTGCTTGACGTGCATGCTGTACCTGCGCTCCCTGGACTTTGTGTGGCTGTCATGGCCCATAAAAGGTAGGAACTAGTGTTAGGGACCACTCATGAGGCGACCTTGACGCGGTGAGTGGCTTATTACGCTTTGGCCAAAATGTACACCAATGCCTCATTTAACATCCAGCTTAAAGGCAGGGCAGAGTGCTGGTTTGCAGAGTGCGATTGCATTTGTGTTTTTACGTTTGTATCTGTATTTCGCCATAGCAATGAGCACCTGCATACAGGTAGTGCGGGCTGAAACCCATCACATTTTTTTCTTTGCAGAGAATACTTTACAGTGAAGCTCTGCCTCCGGTGCACATGCAGAAGCTGGCAGAATAACATTTCATATTCACTATACTCCGGATAATAAAGCTCCACAAAAGGTATCTTTGTCCTGCTCTACCTAGTGCTTTCACATGGTCAAAACGCCAGACAGATCCCTTTAAGTGGGTGCACTAGAAAATGTGTATCATACTTTAATTGCATCGTAACCTTTTACGTTATCACTTTACATACAGGACATGTTATCAACTAACTGGCTCCAGAATCACCTCCAAGTGAGGTCTTTCTCTGCTGTACCATTGAGGCCTATTCTAGAGTTTTTTTCAAGCATGGGCTCATTGAAGGACTCTCTAGTGTGACCCTGTAAGGCAGTGTATGCTTGTTCAGTAGCCTGTTTGACTTTTTAGGTACCCCTGAGGTGGAATGTGAATATATACAGTATATATTGCAATACCATGTGCGGATGGCAGAAGACTCCCCCTGGGTTCTATACATTAAACTATTTTTCACCTCTGGCAAAGACTAAGCCTGTATAATATGCAGCACGTCAGTCACCTGTGGCAACTACAAGTCCACACCAGGAGCTCTGCTTAACCCAGCACTAAGGCCCCTTTCACACGAGCGAGTATTCCGCGCGGGTGCAATGCGTGATGCCAAGGCATTGCCCCCGCACAGAATCCGGACCCATTTATTTCAATGGGGCTGTGTACATGTGCGTTGGTTTTCACGCATCACTTCTGCATTGCGTGAAAATCGCAGCATGCTCTATATTCTGCGATTTTCACGCAACTCATGGAAATGAGTGGAGCTGCGTGAAAATCGCGTCGGCAAGCAAGAGGGGATGCGATGCGTTTTTCACTGATGGTTGCTAAGAGATGTTGTTTGTATGCATTCCGTTTTTTTTATCACGTGCGCGAAAAACGCATTAAATCGCGATAAAAACTGAACAACTGAACGCGATCGCAGACATAACTGAATGACTGTTTGCGAAATTGAGCATTTTTCACTGAACACATTCGCAACGCATCCGGACCTAGTCCACACATGCTCGTCTTTTGTTTCTTTTATTTCTTTACTTCATTCCAATATAAAACGGTACATCAGGAGGGACGCTGAGACAGACATCGTTCACACCTCGTCCCCGCCACGTGACGTTTCGGGAGAGCACGCCCCCTTACTCATGCGTGCAGGTAGAGGGGCAGGTGGGGTTTTTATGGCACCAACAGCTGATACATATATACAAACCATCCATATCCTTTTATACAAAATACTAAGTATATAGCCATAAATAGCCCTAAAACATGAAAGTGATCAATCATATAAATGCACTAAAGCTACAAATTTAATTTAACCCTTTAGGTATTAAAGACTGGAGTTTCACTATCCAAAAGGTCTCCCTTTGTAACAGTCTCCTACTGTTCTCCTCCTCATGGACTCCACGTTTTACCACCTCCAGAACCTGCCACCTGAGATCTGACACCTGATGGTCCCGATCATAAAAATGTCAGCAAACGTAGTTTCACCTTGTTTTTTCACCTGCACTGTATCCGTCTTACTCTCCCTTCTGAGCTCCTTCCTAATGCTGGACTTAGGCTTTATGCACACGGCCATTGTTTGGGTCCGCATCCGAGCCGCCGTTTTGGGACCCATTCACTTCAATGGGGCCGTTTTGCGGACAAGAATAGGCATTTCTACAATGGGCCGCCCGTTCCGTAAAATTGCGGAAGGCACACAGGCGGCTTCCGTTTCTTGCGGAACCGCGGTTTGCGGACCGCAAAAAAAGGAACGGTCGTGTGCATGAGGCCTTATGCTCACTGATTCTGATCCTTAAAGCCCGAGATGTTTGCCCAATATATATCTTACCACATGGGCATTTCAAGCAGTATATGACGTTATGTATCCCACTGCTCAGGCAGGGCAACGTGCCCCTTCTCTCGGTTGCAAGCAAACTCTGGCTTTCCATTTTTTAGGGCGTATGTCACTTCAGTTATTCAGAGAGGCACATTTTTTATAGGCAAAAAGGGTGTTATCGACAAACATTCTCCCAAATTTTTTATCAACAAACACCTCCCAATATTTCAGAATTACCTTTTTTATTAGTTTAGAATGTCGATCATATTTGGTAACATACACAAATTGTTTCTTTTGCTTATCCCTCTTTTTACTGTCTGATGTCCTGTCTTTTTTTTTTTTTTTTTTTTTACCAACCTGTATTCCAAATTCAGTCACCTCTTTCTTAATATAACCCCGTTGTAGCTTTAGTGCATTTATATGATTGATCACTTTCATGTTTTAGGGCTATTTATGGCTATATACTTTGTATTTTGTATAAAAGGATATGGTTTGTATATATGTATCAGCTGTTGGTGCCCCTTCTACCTGCACGCAAAAGTAAGGGGGCATGTTCTCCCGAAACGTCGCGTGGCGGGGACGAGGTGTGAACGATGTCTGTCTCAGCGTCCCTCCTGATGTACCGTTTTATATTGGAATGAAGTAAAGAAATAAAAAAATAAAAAAGGTTTTGTACCAGCGACTTGTGAGGATGACTTCTGCTGCTCGCTCACATACAATATTGGCACAATGAGGTAAAAAGTCTGCAAGCTTGAAAGACTAAATAAGGCCTCACCCCAAAAAATATTACTTAGTCTGCAGCTTCTTGGCTTTTAACAAGGCAATAAACCTGTACATTTAACATTCTTGGATTGATTTCCTTGAAATGGGGAATGAGACATGTTGAAACGCGTTGGTTTCCATCCCTCAACAGCAGTATACTGGGTTCCTTATTTGCATATTTACCAAACCCAATTATTTTAATCCTGCAGAAAGATGCAGTAAATTGATATTATTTGTAGAATGAGTGGCAATCTATGAATATAAGCTTTATAAATCAGCAGGATCCCAAGGCTTGTGTTCTTTGGCACTTATTCCAACCGAGTCTCAAATTAATGAAATCATTTGTCACCTACTCATAGACCCTATGGCAAGCTACTCCTGGCTGGGGCACGTGTTAAATCTGCATGTGCTGTAAGCTTATAATAACCACAGTAACAGACTTAAAAATGGATGCAACCAAAAGATATCTGTGCAAAAATATTGATAATCCAATACGCAGTACCCCAGAGTAGGGGTACTTGCAAACCGTTTGCTGTTTAATGCTTGGCATGTTATTTAATGTTATTTTATGCTCTGTATACCCAGTATAGTTATGGGTGCCAGCAACGGATCAACTCTGGCACAGCCTCTTACAGGAAGCTCGGGTGTGTATATCCTGAATACGCTTATGGCTGAGTCTAGAGAGTTCCAGCAAGTGCAGGAATAGTGAGGAAGCAACTCCATGTACTCTATTCCACACAAGACTGGACTAAAGCTACAGAGATTTGCTGCTGATCTGTGGATGATCTACAGAAATGAAGAAATAGAAAGAGACAAGGAGGTTCGGAAATCTGCATTGCTGGGGATTGGAGTCAGTCCTGCTACCCAAGCTATTTAGACTTTATTGCAGTGAGGGGAATACTGTTAAGACACCCTTCACACTTGGACACGACTTGGCCAGTCGTATCTTCAAAAAAACAACAACTGTACGCCCCAGTTGTTAATTATAGGCACAATTGCAAAAGTGAGCTTGGCAGCCATAAGTTCTGCAGGAAAAGACTTGAGAAAGATAAAGAGAAAAGAGTTCTATAATTGCCATCCCTGCTCAAATCCACACAAAGGCATCTGGGGAGATTCACACTGTATATTGTTGGAACTGTGTTTTTGCTATTGTTGGATGTACTACAACTCCTATTTTGCACTTCACTAAAGAGAGATGTTTATTCTGCTACCTTTGGCCTGGGTACTGACTCTTGCACCATATGCCAGCCATTGCATTCTACATGGCCTACCTTGCACCCATGCAAACACTTAACATCACGGGCACCCTAACTACCATCAGGCAGGATCCAGAGAGAAGAAAGGGTGCACCCTTGTTTCACTGCATGGCCCTAGGGAGCAATAGTGTAAGGAAAGGCACTGTGATTGACTGTAACAGCCAGAGCCACTATCACTCCCATCCTACAATCCTCCTAGGCTTGCATCTTTGGACCATAAAGTCATCATAGTTTTGCAAATTTTTGACTATTATATGTTGCCCCACTCAGGGCTCCAGATGGCAACCAAAATAGTCGCAAATGCGACTGAGAATTGCTAAATGGCGACAAGACTTTGTAGTCTTGTCGCCATTTGCGCCTAGACCTCTGCCGCTTTCACATTACTGACATGGCACGCGCTGCTGTCAGCGCGTGCCATGTTCTTCTCAACAGCACAGGGGAGAAGGAGGCAGCCCCTCCCCCCTGTGCCGCTGCTGCCGCTGCCACCAATGGGCTGATAGAAGTGAGGAGGAGGGGAGGAGCTGTGGCCACTGCGCCACCAATGAATATCCTTTATGCTTAATACAAATGCAGGCTGCGGGTGCTTGACATATCCCATACCCGGCACACTGAGCCACTGTGACTGCGCGCTGCGATCCGCTGCTATTAAGTTTAAATCACCCCTTGCCCAATTTTACATCTAAGATATATAAACAATAAAAAAAAATTACATATCGCTACGCCCGAAAAAGTGTGAACTATTAAAATATTTTAAAATATCTCCTATGTGGTGAATGCCGTAACAGAAAAAAATGAAAAAACGTGCAATTTGCAATTTTTTTGTCACCTTGTTCCAACAAAAATTAGGTTAGGACTGTTCTATTAGGGTCCAGACATTCCATAAAATCTGGAATGCACACGGCTTTTTTGGTGTTTTATTTTTTTCACGTGGTATATAGAGTATAGCAAATCTTTTTTATGGTATCGAAATCTAGTCAAAATTTTGGTATCATGACAAACCTAGGTAAGACGTGTGTTTTTTTTATTTTTATTATACCGTAATTATATGTATTTTAAGTTTGGCGACTAAATATTTTAGTTTGGCTCCTAAATTTTTCAGGTTAGGAGCCAATGGCTCCTTGATATTTTTTTTTGTCTGGAGCCCTGCCACTGCTCCAGCTCTATGTCTTCACTGGGCAGTAGTAAAGAAGTAGAAGTGTCATGATAAGGAGTACCAGACCTCAATAGTAGAACCTGAAGATATACTAGAAAGAAGCAAGTCGTAATTCATTGAGGAAAATGTAGAAAAAAATGTGCTTTTTCAAAAATTTCAGCAGTCATGTGAACACACCTTAAAAAAAGTATATTGTTGCAAGTCATTGGCTCCAAAGTCAACTCTAAATGGGGTTGTCTTCTGCAGGAACTTTGAGGTTCATTATCGCGTCAGAGTCTGGGTCTTTAGGAGGGTCTCCTGCTACAAAGATGGGCCACTGTGATCTTGAACAAAGGTCACAAAGACTTGGGGTTGTACTTCATCCGTGCACACTCTGACTATAAGAAATATATAGGTGAAGGTCTTCGGAATGACTAATCGGGTACCTAACATGTCAAATTAATGACTACTCTGTGGACTTCCATACCAGAAGCCAAAAAAGTCAGGCTACAGGGCAGTTTCATATCAATCTGTTTGGCCTATTGGATAACATTAATGCAGTAAAGAAGGAAGGGAGTCTCTTGCATGGGACCCCAGCTGTTAACCAGCAGCTTCAATTAGGGGGGTCTAAAGAGACTAGTATGTCTTCATTGGCCCTCTATTTTCATTGGGTATGGTGAAGTACTTCAGTTCAAAAGCAATCAAGAGTACCCAAATGAAAACAGCTGATCATAAGAAGATTTTTCATGTGAGAAGGGATTGTCAAAAGTGGACAAACCCTTCAATATGGCACGTCAAGTAAAAGTAAGTTGATCCCACTGATGGTCTCATGAAGTGCCCCAGTGTCTACTACTAGAACTAGAATGTGGATCGGACATGTTGAAGTTCTACATTCCCATTCCCAATAATTCTGGTCCTTTTTTCCACTGGATTGTAAGGAAGTGATGTCTGACAGTGGATTGATGTTGCCTCCATATTGGCATAAATATGGTTTTGGGCAATAAAAGTATTTATGTTAACAGTGGAGTAGGAAGAAATAACTGTTGTTCGAATGCATGTGTTTATATAGCATTAAATTTGTCCTTTTTCATTAAGTTGTCAAAATTGGTTCAGCCATTTCTAGTATTTGTATGGTAACAATCAAAATGTCTGCCATTTCTGCATCTACAGGGGCTGTAAACTCTTTTAGAAACTTCTGAACGACAAATCTAGCCTCAGATGTACCTGAGCTTCTGTTTAAAAGAGCCTTATCAGCATGGGCCCATCCAAGTCCAGTGGGCCTTGCCATTTGCTAAGCACTGGTGCCAGCCATGCTGCCTAATTATGTAGAAGCACATGCCCAGTTGATATATAACTAGGTAGAAAATAACCGCTGAGGAGGAATATGATCCCCGTCATTGCAACCCAACTTTCGCAGACAAGATCAACAAACATACCCATCCTCAAAAAGCCTTCACTTGACCCATCTTCTTTGTCCAGTTATCGCCCCATATCACTTCTTCCGTATGCCTCAAAGCTACTTGAACAACATGTCCATTCTGAACTGTCCTCTCACCTCTCCTCCTGCTCCCTCTTTGACCGCCTACAATCTGGCTTCCGACCCCACCACTTGACTGAGACTGCCCTTACCAAAGTCACCAATGACCTACTAACAGCCAAAACCAAGAAACAATACTCTGTCCTCCTTCTCCTTGACTTGTCCTCTGCCTTCAACACTGTTGACCACTCCCTTCTGTTGCAAACTCTCTCATCTCTTGGCTTCACTGACCTGGCCCTCTCCTGGATCACATCATACCTGACAGAATAGACATTTTGCATCTCCCACTCCCGCACCATCTCCTCGTCTCATTCCCTCTCTGTTGGTGTCCCGCAAGGCTCTGTCCTAGGACCCCTGCTCTTCTCTATCTACACTTTTGGCCTGGGACAGCTTATAGAGTCCCATGGCTTTCAGTATCACTCTAATACTGACGACACACAAATCTACCTCTCTAGTCCAGACATCACCACCTTACTATCAAGAATCCCACAATGTCTATCTTCTATATCATCCTTCTTCGCCTTTCGCTTTCTAAAACTTAACATGGATAAAACAGAACTCATCATCTCTCCCCCATCTTGCTCAACCCCCCAACAGACCTATCTATCACGATCAATGGCTGCACACTATCCCCGGTCAACCAAGTCCGCTGCCTTGGAGTGACCTTGGATTCTGCCCTTGCGACCGCACATCCAAGCCCTTTCCACCACCTGCCGCCTCCAACTCAAAAACATCTCCAGCATCCGCTCTTTCCTCAACTTTGAATCTGCAAAAATGCTTGTACATGCCCTCATCATCTCCCGCCTGGACTACTGCAACATTCTCCTCTGTGGCCTCCCATCTAGCACTCTCGCACCCCTCCAATCTATCCTCAACTCTGCTGCCCGACTAATCCACCTCTCACCCTATTACTCCTCTGCCTCTCCCCTCTGCCAATCCCTTCACTGGCTCCCCATTGCCCAGCGAATTCAATTCAAAGTACTAACAAATACATACAAGGCCGTCCACAACTTGTCCCCTCCCTACTCTATGAGCTACTTTCCCGATACATCCCCACACACACTCTCCGATCCTCACAAGACCTCTTTCTCTCCTCTCCTCTTATCACCTCTTCCCACAATCGCCTCCAGGATTACTCAGGTGCATCCCCCACACTCTGGAACTCGCTACCCCAACATATCAGACTCTCACCTACAGTGGAATCCTTCAAAAGAAACCTGAAAACCCACCTCTTCAGACAAGCTTACAACCAGTGACCCTGCTGCCTCTATACCGCCATGACCAATTTCACCCGCACCTACTGTGTCCTTCTCCCATGCCATGTAGATTGTAAGCCCTCACGGGCAGGGCCCTCTCTCCTTCTGTACCAGTTTGTAACTCGTCTTGTTTCTGATTAGTGCAATTGTCTGTATTATGTATGTGCACCGCTTATCATATGTACAGCGCTATGGAATGAATGGCGCTTTAATAATAAATAATAATAATAACATACGAGATCTCTGATTAACAACCTGAAAGAAAAGACTTCTAATTACTGGCAATTTTTCAGCACCATCATCATCATACAGGACAAGACTTTGTTTTCTGTCCTGGATAACGGAAACCAGACGGATCCGTTATGCTTCCCTATAGATATCTATCTATGATGGATAAAAAGCAATGCCTCTAAAGGTTTCCGTTTTGATTTCCGTCTTATAAATTCCGTTATAACCATGCTATAACGGAAAGCAGTAACGGAATTCATAACGTTGATGTGAACCCGTCCTAAGTTACTTGTATTAGGTTACTACACATCATAAATGTCACTTCATGTGATGAGACAACCCCTTTAAGGTTTTATGAGGTTTAAGGCCTCTTTCACACAAGCGTGACGGATTAGGTCCGGATGCGCTCAGTGAAACTCGCACCATTTTGCAGGGAAGTTCAGTCAGTTTTGTCTGTGATTGCGTTCAGTTGTTCGTTTTTTTCCCGCGCAAGTGCAATGCATTTTAATGCATTTTTCAAACGCGTGATAAAAAACTGAAGGTTTACAAACAACATCTCCTAGCAACCATCAGTGAAAAACGCATCCCATCCGCACTTGCTTCCGGATGCAATGCGTTTTTCACTGAAGCCCCATTCACTTCTAGGGGGAATATAGAACATGCTGCATTTTTCAGTCAATGCAGAACTGATGCATGAAAAAAACGCTCATGTACACAGACCCATTGAAATGAATGGGTGAGGATTTAGTTCGGGTGCTATGCGTTCACACAGAAACATAGACATGTTCTCGTCATGCATTGCACCCGCGCGGAAAACTCGCTCGTGTGAAAGGGGCCTAAGGTTCTATATTGTGGTGTTTTTCACTCCAGACATTTGCTATTTATTGATGCAGCTTGTACTGTTTAGCGAGATCCCCTGATTGAAAGCACTCACTTGCAGAACATATTTGCAAAAGCTGTTCCAATTAAATCAGGGCCCCATCTTTTAGCAGTTGACATCAAAGATACCCTTGGTTGACTTGGCACCATCTTTCACAACATATCACATAAGCCCTGATATTGGTAAGTAGAATCCAAAACACAAGACGTGGCACTGCAGACCACCCAACAGGGAAAATATCTGAACACTTTATTGGTTGCAGTAACTAACAAGGCATTTTGGGGATGGAAGGTTCACTGGCAACATCCCCGAAATGCGTTGTTCATTTCTGCAACCAATAAAGTGTTAAAATATTATCCCTGTTTAGTGGTCTGAAGTGCCCGTCTTGTGTTTTGGATTCTACTTCGGCTACTTTCACATTGGCGCTTTTACAGTCCGGCATGGGATCTCAAAACCACAGCAAAACGCTTCCATTATTATAATACAACCGGCTGCATCTGTTCATAAAGGATTTGGTTGTATTATATCGAAAATTAACATGCCAGATCCGGTAATAAAACCATTGTAAGTCAAAAGGTGCTGGATCCGGGTTTTTATGTTTGAAAAAAAATTAATCTGGCACCATTGTTCAGTTTCCCATGCCGCACACAAAAATGCTGCTTGCATTCTGGTGCACTCCATTCCAGTTGGTTCAGTTTTGTCCCGTGTAAGAAGGTACAAGAAATCATTGTGGATGGTAGGTACGCGTCACCGAGGTTCCTGGCCTCGGTGGAGTAAGAGCCGTTTTTTATGTGTCAGCAGCAGTTGCTGTTTGACACCTTGATACTTAGTATGGCTGTAATAGCTGATCCGGGATGGCTCTTACTGGGAGTAGTCAAAGTGCTGGGTGGGTGACTACTCCCCATTTTCTAGGCCGGGTTTTGCCAGGCGTAAAAAATGTTTTTCTTTTGCTTTCACGTGTGAATAAATACTGATGTTTTGAACCAAGAACTTGTACTTTGCTCTGTGCTGCACCCGCTAATCCTAACTACCAGGGCGAATCCCCACATTTGGTGGAGGATGCAGGCAAGCGCAGTGAGGCTGGCGTGAACGCCAATATATTTTTTGGTTTGCATTTTTGGGCATGGTTGTATGTCGTACATCAAACCAGCGGTATTACAACCCCAGGACTAAATGGAGGCTGTTGTGAAGGCCCTCGTAGAAGCTAATCTACAGCATCGAGAGACCAGCCTGCACCAACGGGAGGCTAATAAGCAGCAGCAAGAGACCAACTAGTTGCTGCTACAACACGTGATGGCTTTGCAGACCTCACTGAGGTCACGCGCACTCCGTTTAAATCTTCAACTGCCACCAGCCATATCTTCTGAGCTCAAGCAGTAAGGACTTGCCCCCTGAGCTGCCAGCCTGAAATAAATGTAGCTCAGCATTTCGAGCATTGAATGTGGACAGGGGTGAATTGGGAACTTAAAGTGGCCCTGGGCAAAAAACGAAAAGGAGCCCATGTTGTAGACGGGTCCAAATTGACAAAAGGCGGGCCAACACAAGTAGGTAGGGACAATACAAGTAGGGGTGCAGCAATAACATAGTGCAGCACAAAATTCCGCTCCAGCAGAACCAAATACCACAGCACATAATACTGCGCAGGATGGAGATACAGTTAAATTCAGGAGGTCACCTGTGCCTGCTGGCCAGTACTTGATGTACCTAGCATTAATTAATGCGGAGAGCATCAGATTGCTATGTACAAGACTGGTGGCCATGAGGAGGATTTAAGCGGCCCCTGTGCATTGGCCCCCCAGGAAATTTCCCTGTAGAGTCTATTCCCAGTCCATCCCTAAATAAGGAGATCTCTGGATCCATGTGAGGTACAAGGGCTGGTTCTAGCTTTCTTATAAAGCATGGCATAACCCCTTTAATAGATGAGGCTCCTAAAGAGTGGACCCCGTATATATCAAGTTAGAATTCTCTAGTAGTGGATGATAAATATCAAATTGCTTCCCTTGTATGTAAAGTGGGACTAATTCTAAACTCATGTAAAATCATCAGGCGTTATTGTATAATTTACCAGTATTTTATTGCAGTAACCTGGCAAATAGCTCCTTCTCTCTCTAGAAAATGGCTCAGCTCTCTCTGTCCCTGTCACAGCGAGAAGTCCCAGCACCAAAGTAGCTAAATTACATCCAGCAGAATAAGGGCTCATTCAGACGGCCGTATGTTATTTACAGTCCGCAAATATCTGGATCAGTTGTTCAGCAAAATCTAATGCATGTCCGCAAAAAAAAAAAACGGAATGTATGTTTCTGTATCTCTTCCGTATTTTGAGGATACGCAAAAAAAATAAACGTAAAGTATCATTTTAATAAAGATTCAAAGGTGACATGACAGGGCATTAAATATGGATTGCATACGGAAGACATTCTGTGGGCAATCGGCATTTTTGCGGAACCATAGACTTGAATGGGGCCATGGACCCAATTTTGCGAACAAATATAGGGCATGTTCTATCTTTTCTGTGGACATACGGAAGCGGATAGTACACGGTGTGCTATCTATGGATCTTGCGGTCCAATAGAAATGAATGGGTCTACGTCTGTTCCGCAAACATGCGGAACGGATGCAGAAAGAAAAATACGGTTGTGTGGATGGGCCCTAATCCTCAACTGTTATTATGCACTCAGCAGACACATCGCTATTGAAAAGTTATGATTTTGATTGACAGAGGAGGCGATTTACAACCTTTTACTAAAAAAAGTATTTTCTGATCTTTCAATATCAGCTCTAACCGTCCACTATATCCTCATTTTGAATGATATTCTATGGCGACATTGCTCATCTATCCCTTGATGTATGTGTCTATTATGTTTCAATGCTCACGGCTGTGTACAGTTATTTCCCAGCACAGGATGGGGGCATAACAGCACCTGTAGTTTAAAGGGACTCTGTCACCACTTTCTAACCCCCACTTTTAAAACTATAGTTCTGTCCATGGAGCCCCTGTGATTTCAATGGTGTTGTTATATGCGAAATCCGCAGGCTCGTTTTGATAAAAAAAGCTTTTATCTAACCTGTCAGTCATGAGGATAAGGTGCCCGGGGCGTTTCTCCCGGTCTGAACATGCCGCCGCCGCCGCCGTTGGTGCCCAGCTCCTCCTCTGCCTTGAATTTGCGCCGCCTGAATGTCAAGAAATACGCCTCCGGCTCTCCCTCAGTCCCCCCTCCTTTTCCAAAATTTCGCGCGTGCGCACAGGCCTGTGCCTGATGCGCCCGTGCAGACTTTACGATTCAGCCTCATTGAGCGAAGTGCGCATGCGCATGCGCACTTCGCTCAACCTCCCGATAACGCGAACACTGCTGCACGCGCGGGATCTTAGAAAAGAAGGAGGGGGACTGAGGGAGAGCCGGAGGCGTATTTCTTCACATTCAGGCGGCGCTAATTCAAGGCAGAGGAGGAGCTGGGCACCAACGGCGGCGGCGGCGGGCGGCATGTTCAGACCAGGAGAAACGCCCTGGGCACCTTATCCTCATGACTGACAGGTTAGATAAAAGTTTTTTTTATCAAAACGAGCCTGCGGATTTCGCATATAACAACACCATTGAAATCACAGGGGCTCCATGGACAGAACTATAGTTTTAAAAGTGGGGGTTAGAAAGTGGTGACAGAGTCCCTTTAAGAGCGGAGCCATCAATCTTACTACAGTCCCTCGTACAGTCCATACAGTAAAGGATGTCGTATTTTTTCCGAGTTGTTCAAAAGAAACAAGAAGTGATGAGAGAAGTATTTAAAAATTTGATTCAGCTGAGTTTTACAAAAAAATGTGCTTTGTGACAAATCACTTCGTCATGAAGCGCATTTCTTTGCAAGCAGTGGGTGCAATGACAGGGACCTGTGATTGCGCTGCCCCCCCCCCCCTTAATTGTACCCCTTAGATGCCGCGTTCATAGCTGATCGCTGCATCTGGCGGCAATAATACAGTGTAAAATAAAAAAAAGAATTTGTTTGCAAAGAGCCGGACGCCTCCATATTGATTGAAGATCTAGCGCGTCATCTTGCGCAGCCTTTGATGATGTCATCACGTTGGCCGGTGTGGTGTCGTCAAATGTTACCGCGCACAGGATTTCGTGCGAGATCTTTAATCAAGATGGTGGCGGTAAACTCTTCGCTCTCAGATTGCTGGGGAAAGTATGATTTTTTATTTTTATTTTTACCGCCATTCAGGGAAAATTGATTCACTACCATTAAGGCCTCATGCACAGGACCGTTGTTTGCTTCCGCGTCCGTGCCGCCGATTTTAGCGTTTCAGGTGCAGGCCCATTCATTTCTATGGAGCCGTTGAAAATGCGGATAGTGCACCGTTTGCCATCCGCGTCTGTGATCCGTGGTTCCAGTCCGTCAAAAAAATATAACCTGTCCTATTCTTGTCCGCGGAAAACGACGGTTTGCAGACCCATTCAAGTCAATGGGACCGCTAAAAAACGCGGAGGCACACAAGATTGTCTTCCGCGTCCGTTTTATTCCTATCATTTGCATGGCAAACCTGTCTTAGATATTTTTTTTACCTTCCTTTATGTCTGGTGGTCCTCCAAAAATAAAGGAAGACACACGGAAACAAAAACGGAAACGGATCACGGAACCCCGTTTTGCGGAACGGAACACAACAACGGTCGTGTGCATGAGGCCTAAGCACGAGGGAATTCGGCTTTGCGGCGCATCAAATTTTCCCTGAAATTCGGATCGTGGAGTTTGATTCGCTCAACACTAAAAGACACCTTCTCCATAAACTGCTAGTGCAATATCTTTAAGTGACCGGTAGAGGATCCTCACGACTAACAATATGGTACCTTAAAGAGGACCTTTCACTACTCTACAAACGAAAAACTAACTATACCTGTGGGCAGAGCGGCGCCCAGGGGTCCCCCTGCACTTACTAGCAAGTCTGGGCGCCGCTCCGTTCGCCCGGTATAGGCTCCGGTGCCTGCGCTCCCTCTGACTGTTTTCTTGTAGGAGGCGTGTCCCTTGCTGCACTGCTGGCCAATCGCAGCGCACAGCTCATAGCCAGGCTATGAGCTGTGCGCTGCGATTGGCCAGCAGTGCAGCAAGGGACTGGGTGAAAAGAATATTTTTCGTCCAATCCTTTTGCTCCTCCAGGAAATAATCCGCCAGAAGTGTCTGCTCCGTTCTCCCCATAGAAAACACATACATGGTCAGTCGTGGGAGGGAGTCGAGAGAGATAGCTATTGGCGGAACGACAGCTATTGAATGTGTCTGCGCAGATTTCAGGTGCCCGTGCTCAAGATAAAAGTTAACCAGGGAGCTAAAGGTGGCCATACACATTAGACAGAAGTTGGCTGATGGTTGAACAGAAGTTGAACAAACAAACATCTGAGGAACGATTATTTTGCAGACACGGCCATACACATTTTAGTCCATATTGGCCGTTATAGCTGTTATAATCGGCCATACATGTTCCAGCCGGGTGACGGGCGAAAGATTTTTTGGAACATTCTTTCAAAGAAAGATCTTTTTTTCCACTAACGTTTTTTCTTTGAACAAAGAATCTTTCGTTCGACTATCCGATGAAATTATTAAAGACAACAACTTATTTTTCATGCTCTGTCATTGTAATCGACCAATAATAATAATTATTATTATTGTTATTATTCGATTAAAATTATCATTGTTAAATTTCACCCGACGAACATTCGTTTGGTTGAAATTGTCAGTTTTGATCATTGTTAGACTGAAGTGCTTTATTCACACTGGGGCTCAGGCTATTGTTGGAGGTACAGGATATGTTGGTAGTAATTCCTAATTAGAGATGAGAAAATTTCATATTTTGAAATTCGTTCACACTTCGTTTGGTGGTAAAAAGTGAATTGAGTTATGGATTCTGTTACCACGGACCATAACGCAATTCTATGACGGAATGCATAACGGAATGCCTTTAGAGGCATTCCGTTATTCATTCCGTCATAATCTAAGTCTATGGGCTGCAAAACGGATCAGTTGTGCAGCCCATAGACTTATATTATGGCGGAATGAATAATGGAATGCCTCTAAAGCAGGCATTCTCAACCTGCGGCCCTCTAGCTGTTGTAAAACTACAACTCCCAGAATGCCCTGCTGTAGGCTGATAGCTGTAGGCTGTTCGGGAATGCTGAGAGTTGTAGTTTTGCAACAGCTGGAGGGCCGCAGGTTGAGCATGCCTGCTTTAAAGGCATTCGGTTATGCATTCCATCATAGAATCGCGTTATGGTCCATGGGGTTTTGCAAAGTATACATTTTTCGCAGGATGCCTGTATCGGAAAGCGCAGCAGACTGTACTTCTCTATACATTTACAATAGATACTTAACCAGAGGCTTCTTCAGGTCCATTGGGATTACACATAAAATGTGCTGCAAATGCAGGGTTAACAGTCTTGACTCTGTGTATGGCTTGATTGACTACTGATACCTTCTGAATAGCCATGGCAAATACATAACCCAAGCTCATAACATGCAAAACACAATGTAGTCCACATCTACCATAAAGACAATCAGAAAATTATAACAAAAAATATAAAAAAAACTATGCAAAAAGGTGAAGATAAGATCAGTCCTGCAAATATAGATCACGCAGGTCAATCAACCAGTCCTGAATATTTAGGCAATGATACAACACGTATGAAGAAGACATAAATCCTGCAAAGAAATGATCCTTATTATACAGTATAATCTAGTATAAACCATCATCTACTAAAACATTAAGCAACTATACAGTTATACAGTATGTCACACATATACACAACTACAATATAATATTCACATTAGATACGTTTGACCTCTGCACACCAGATAACCGGGGGACATAATACAGATTGAGTATAATGCACACCTACGATAATTACCTTGACTCTGCCCAAGATTGGATAAGAAAAATGTCACCGCAAGGAGCGACACAAAGGCCATCGTGTGTGCACTGCGCCCCGTCCTCATTTTATCTGCTGGAACTCAGTAAGCAAATCTGCAAAAAATAAAAAAAAAGGTGTTAATATAAATTAGAGTATGTAATGTGGCAACACCTGCACAAATGTATGCACGTAAATATGTGACTGTGTGTAGTGAGTGTGCATGCCAGTGTGAGGTCAGTGCGTGCGTGTACGGATGAATATAGCGGATGTGCGCCTGCCTTCGTGTATGTACCGTATGTGGTGAGTGTGCATAAGTGAGCATGCATGTCAATAGTGTGCATGTGTGTGCCTGTCTGATGGAAGTGCCTGTATGTAGTGTGTGTGTCTCTATTTTTTAAGCCTATACTGTTTTTCTTACTTTTAAAAATAGGCTAGATATTGTGATATGTAGAGATATTGCGCCATTTGTCTCAATATCAATATCATTAGAAATTTGCTGTTTTTTGCCTAACCTTAGCCAACACTACTGAACAGTTTCTGTCCGCATCCAATCAGCATTTTTGGCGGATCGGACCCTGACCCATTCATTTCAATGGGGCAGCAAAAGTGTGCTATTGTAACACCCCAGAGTTGTGTTACTACACGCCTCTACCCCGCTACTATCTCCTAGGAGCCTTTATACTGTCATCAGATATGATTTTGCTCATGTCTTCCACAAATGTGCATCTAAATCTATGTTAAATGCAATTGTTCATGTAATTAGCCTGGTTACCAGCAGGTGGCAGCAACTCATTGACAGGGACCAGTTACAGTTTAGGGTATCTGAGCTGGAATGGATTGTTCCAGCTTAGCTCCCCCTGTGTGGAGAAGTGGGCTGGACCCACATCCTGCAGTATGGGTGGAGAAGCAAGTTTAAGTCAGTGCCAGCCACCCCCTGCTAGGGAAAGGCTGTGTGATAGTGTTCAGGAGAACCCCTTCTTAGGGAAGACAGCAAGGACCTAGTCTCGGCTGAGACGTGGCCATATACCCAGTCTGAGCACCTTCAGCTCTGCTGGATGAGGAGAGCAGAAACTACAGACATACTCCAGAGTTCCAGGAAGAAAGCATTCCCTGAGAATCCATCTGTGAGATAAGTCCAGTGCCTAGGAGAAGCCTGTTCCTCCTCAGCTAGCCTGACCCCACACAGCAGAAGTTAGTGATAAGTGCAGAAGCTAATCCTGCCACAGTTACAGAGTTACCAAGCAGACGTTTATCCTGCAAGCTCCACATTTAAAGCAGAAGTACTCATTCCTGCCAATCATTGTCAAAACCTGCTGGGACCAAGAGACCAAAGCTGTATACTGTTCTGGATGCAAGTTATTCCAAGTAAAGTAACGTTTGAACTTCACCTAAAGTTCTGGACATCATTTATTCTGCAAAATTCCTCTATTACTCCTACTATCACCACACTCACATTTATTGCAAGTGAGCCAGGAGCCAGGAGTCCAGCCGTACCCAGGTAGGAGACCCTGTAACACAACTACCACCAAACTACAGAGACATTATAGGCCATTACACCACTCTGGCATTCCTAATCTGGGACGTGCGTTATAACACCTTGGAAGGGCCCTGGGATAGTACCCTGCGCACGCTGCAATAGGCGTCACGACAAATACTGAATATTATCCACCCGTACCTGGCCACTGCACTATCCACATCCATCTGTCCATTCCGCAGCCCGCATAGAAGGTAGAACATGTCCTATTCTTGTCCTGAGGATAGGTCATTAATATAAAAAGGCAGACAACCCCTTTAAGATGACACCTTAAAGAGGAGCTGTCCCCTCTCCTGACATATTTTTCACTACATGCATCCCTCATGTAATACCAATTCTGGAGCATCTATTCTTATGACTCTATGTTGTACCATTCCCCTATTATTCCTGATAGAAATGTATGAATTCATTGCTGGCAGTCTGCAATGAAGGTCCATTAGGTCCATTTGGGTATTACCAGTTGGTGGGTGTGCTTGCACAGTCTGATACTGGCAGCACTCATTGGATAGTGCCAGACTGTGCAGGTGACACCCATCTGGACCTTTTTTTTGTAGACTGCTGGTAACTCATTCATCAACTTCTAGAAGGAATAATAGAGGAACTGCACAACATAGAGTCATAAGAATAGAAGCTCCAGAATTATTACATGGGGGATGCAAGTAGTTACTAAAAGAGACACGTCAGGAGAAGTGATAGCTCTTCTTTATAGGGGTTATCCGACACTAACAAATGCTCCCCCATATGCCGGGCCCCTCACACCGATTCTACTTCGCTGGCTCCCCGCACCCTGCACCGCTCCTGGTCCCCGCACCGTCGCTGCTGCTTCTCCCTGTGCACGAATGAAAACATCCGGTGTCAGGAGGGGGGGGGGGGGGCAGACAATGGCAGGCGGTGATGGGGATGTGCCTCCCTAGTATTGCGGGATAACCCCTTTAATGAGTCCCTACCCTTTTGATTAAAGAATGCCTTTCAGCTCCCTAGACATGTCTGTTTAATCATAATTGCAGTCTCCATAATATAATTATTCTGTATATTTTTTTCTTAACTGTCTCTATTACTCCTCCTAAAAATGTATGACTAGAGTGACAATTAGGTCTTATCAGTTGAGGGGTGTCTCTACATACTCTGACATTGTCCGTTCACTGCTGACTGTGCAGGTTCATACTGTTCTGACAAGTGAAATGGTAACACCCAGTAGTTAATCTAGTCATTAATTTCTAGGAGGAATAATAGAGGAATAGTGCAATCCAGCATTAGAAGTAATGACGTTCCAGAATTTTCATTACATGGGGGATGGAAATATTTACTAAAACAAACATGTCAGGAGAGGGGACGGGAGCTCTTTTAATCAGACACCTCCTTATTGGCGAGTTATGCATTTGATTGCTATTAAAATCAACAAGAACTACAATAAAGGAACCAAACTAATGGCACACATCAAAATTAAATACAAATATAACTTTATTGAAACACGATTAAGACTACTTTCACACTTGCGGCAGGACGGATCCGACAGGCTGTTCACCATGTCGGATCCGTCCTGCGGCTATTTCGCCGCCGCTCCGTCCCCATTGACTATATCGGGGATGGGGGCGGAGCTCCGGCGCAGCACGGCGGTGCACAGCGAAAGCCGCCGGACTAAAAAGTCCTGCATGTCCTACTTTTTAGTCCGGCTGCTTTCGCCGAGCATAATGGGGACGGAGCGCGGTCCGGCGGCACAGGCGAAATAGCCGCAGGACGGATCCGACATGGTGAACAGCCTGTCGGATCCGTCCTGCCGCAAGTGTGAAAGTAGCCTAAAAGAATCATGCAACTGCTGCTCCCACTGCACTGTGATTGACAGATGTAATCACGTTTACACTGCCTGACCCTGTCAATTATAGTACAGAGAGCACAGCAATTGCACAGAGAGCAGAGACTCTAGGTGTAATGACAACGCCCCCATTGCTCCTAGAGGCTCCGCTCTCTCTGCCGTGCCCTCTGTACTTTGATTGAAAGGACCAGGAGTGATGACGTTCTCACTGCTCGGCCCTGTCAATCAAAGTGGAGAGGTTACAGGCAGTTGCAGAGAGAGCAGAGCCTCTAGGTGTAATGGTAACGCCCCCGTTGCTCCTAGAGGCTCATTTGCATATATTAGAAGCTCAATTTTCTCAGCAATGCGGACACATATGAACATGAGACCAACACAGATGCCTTCAGCTGCCAAGTGCCACATGTAACAGGTCAGCCAGTGTCATAGGTACAAAACTGCTGACAGATGCCCTTTAAGCCATTTTTTTATCAGTTTAATAAGAATTTAGCTACAATGTTTATGAGCTGCAGGGATTTCAGAGATAAGAGCTACACATTGAGCCATCAGAGCAGCTCCCTAATTCAGTGCAAAGCAGAAAGCAATACACTGCAAGTGACAGCTGTAAAAAAAATAAATGTTGAAAACAATTAATAAATGATTTTTAGCCCAAAATGTATAAAAAACAGAATGATAATTTTTTTCCCCTTTAACAGTGACACAGTATGCAGTACCCTCCTAAGCTCCCCCTAGTGGTGACTACAGGCATAGAGAATTGTATCATGTAACTGTGATTTTGAAGGGGATTTGAAGATAAATTAAGAAATAAATCAGGACAGAATGTTGGAACTAAAATTCACATTGAGGTCTTTCTAGGTTCTAATCCAGTATAATAAAGAACTTTGCTATAAACCTAATACCTTGAGCCCGCAGGCCACCCTGTGTCTCACAGCTGTTGTAACGAGCCACAGGTTGGATAACACCGCCCCGTGCGACTTATAGGGATTACATAACCACCGACTTATAATGCATATACCTTAATTCTCTATATGATCTTATGGCAGGACGCTGGCAATGGTAGCACGCAGCCATCCAAACTATATCATCAGCCTCAATTACTCTATGAGTCAGCATTCGTTCATGCATCAGATAGCTGAGCTGAGTTTGTCATCTGGCACAGCGGATGGTATTATTATCATATGTATCTGGAGTGCTGTACAGGACTGTAGGTATGTCTACTACAATTTACCCTCCTTAGGGTAGGTTCATGCACAACGGATTTGCTGGAGTCATTTTCTGAAGCAAAGTAGCAGAACGCCTTAGTCAATTGACCCAAAAAAAAAAAAAACTGTATACTCCCCTTACCAATCCCCTGCTTCGATATGACGTACCCCTGATGCCCCAGACCTGGGGCTATCTGCAATTGTTATATTAAGTAATATGTTATGTACCGCAGCCGATGGGGTATGGATGGCATGGTTGGCAGGGACAGGGTTAACCACCCAGTTTCTCCTCTCTTGGTAGGAGTTCTAGCTAGGACAGTGAGGAGCAACTCCTAGGGCAAGAGATCCTTTTCTCCTGTGAGACCACTACTCCAGAGAGACTGCAAGAACACCAGGAAACCTGAAAAGATATAGCTTTCCAAAAGCGACATCATTATATAGACAGTGTTTAGCAACCACAGCTTTACAGACCCTGCTGCAGGTGAGGGACTGTGGTTCAGACACTCTTTACTATAGTTCCGTTCAGGAAAACTCAAAAGCCTGTTTTTTCATAAGTGGACACCTATAGCCACAAGTGCCAGCATACAGCTGTTAGACAGATGTTCAAGACAGAGGCATCAGCAAGATAGCATATCAGAGGTGTGGGGAGGGAAATTTCATTTTGTTCCAAACTACTGCTGGATATTTTATTCTTTGCACTAAGTAAAGAGAGACTTTTATTCTTTTACTTCTGGCCTGATTCTTTGCACCACCTTTCCACTGCACCCATCCCCAGGGACTGAAGCGAGGGAGTACACAGTAACCCATCATATGAAACTAGCCCCCCCCCCCCAATCCTCTGCAATGACTGCAGCTCCAGCAATAATGTTCCAACACCTGTGACCACTGCAGCCTGTGCTTGGCCGCAGCAGTCTTAAACATATGTTGTCATGCCATCAAATAGAGACCCATAGGAGACCAGGGAATCATCATGTCAGAGCAGCAGGGGAGCTCTAAGGTCAGTAAGCTGCTGTCTTTATTTTATGCATTTTTCCACACCTGCCGATTTTGCTGCAGATCCACAGAAATGTGGAAAGTTTGCAATCAATCTGCAAACTTTTAGTTTCAGAAATTTAAAAGCGAGTCCCATCGACCCCAAAGTTCTGACTCTGCGATGACATAAAAAGTCATTGTTTTTGGATAAGATGTGCTGCTATGTGCAAAAGTTGTGAAAAACAAATAAAACTACACATATTTGATATCGCCATAATCAACTGACTTATATAATAAAAGTACCACGCTAGTTATGCATGGCCAAAAAAGTGCAAAAACCAATAGTGGAATACGGTAGCTTTTTTCCCCCCCCATTACTGCAAATCAATCTGTAAGCGATATGTATGCCAAAAAAAAGAAAAGTTAATCGATAATCGTCCTTAAATATTTTTTTATTTTGCAAAATTACCCTGCCCTAGGAAAGGGCATCAGTATTAATGCCCCGGAGTACCCCTTTAATGGCTCATTTGAACCAAACTTTTCATATACATTCTAAAGTCTAAATTGACCGGAGGCGCATTCTGTCTGATATTCCCAGCTACTGTATCCAAATCCTGTATAATCCATGCCCTACAGAAACTAATTATGGCTGACTACATAAGGTCCTGGGGAAGAAGGGGGGCTCTATGTTCTCACCTCTGTTTTTCAGCCCTGTGTCCCCTGCCTACTCATTACAATAGAAAATGCAAAAGGTATTAGACTTGTTAACAAAAATAGATGTAGCAGAGGTGACTTTGTAATTTTAATGTTTGGGGCTGCCTAGCTTTTGTCAACATAATGCAGCAGGTATACAGGTCCTTCTAAAAAAAATTAGCATATTGTGATAAAGTTCATTATTTTCTGTAATGTACTGATAAACATTAGACTTTCATATATTTTAGATTCATTACACTCCAACTGAAGTAGTTCAAGCCTTTTATTGTTTTAATATTGATGATTTTGGCATACAGCTCATGAAAACCCAAAATTCCTATCTAAAAAAATTAGCATATCATGAAAAGGTTCTCTAAACGAGCTATTAACCTAATCATCTGAATCAACTAATTAACTCTAAACACCTGCAAAAGATTCCTGAGGCTTTTAAAAACTCCCAGCCTGGTTCTTTACTCAAAACCGCAATCATGGGTAAGACTGCCGACCTGACTGCTGTCCAGAAGGCCATCATTGACAACCTCAAGCAAGAGGGTAAGACACAGAAAGAAATTTCTGAACGAATAGGCTGTTCCCAGAGTGCTGTATCAAGGCACCTCTGTGGGAAGTCTGTGGGAAGGAAAAAGTGTGGCAGAAAACGCTGCACAACGAGAAGAGGTGACCGGACCCTGAGGAAGATTGTGGAGAAGGACCGATTCCAGACCTTGGGGGACCTGCGGAAGCAGTGGACTGAGTCTGGAGTAGAAACATCCAGAGCCCCCGTGTACAGGCGTGTGCAGGAAATGGGCTACAGGTGCCGCATTCCCCAGAAGCAGCGGCAGAAGCGCCTGACCTGGGCTACAGAGAAGCAGCACTGGACTGTTGCATGTCATTCGGAAATCAAGGTGCCAGAGTCTGGAGGAAGACTGGGGAGAGGGAAATGCCAAAATGCCTGAAGTCCAGTGTCAAGTCCCCACAGTCAGTGATGGTCTGGGGTGCCATGTCAGCTGCTGGTGTTGGTCCACTGTGTTTTATCAAGGGCAGGGTCAATGCAGCTAGCTATCAGGAGATTTTGGAGCACTTCATGCTTCCATCTGCTGAAAAGCTTTATGGAGATGAAGATGTCATTTTTCAGCACGACCTGGCACCTGCTCACAGTGCCAAAACCACTGGTAAATGGTTTACTGACCATGGTATTACTGTGTTCAATTGGCCTGCCAACTCTCCTGACCTGAACCCCATAGAGAATCTGTGGGATATTGGGAAGAGAAAGTTGAGAGACGCAAGACCCAACACTCTGGATGAGCTTAAGGCCGCTATCGAAGCATCCTGGGCCTCCATAACACCTCAGCAGTGCCACAGGCTGATTGCCTCCATGCCACGCCGCATTGAAGCAGTCATTTCTGCAAAAGGATTCCCGACCAAGTATTGAGTGCAGAACTGAACATAATTATTTGAAGGTTGACTTTTTTTGTATTATAAACACTTTTCTTTTATTGGTCGGATGAAATATGCTAATTTTTTTTAGATAGGAATTTGGGGTTTTCATGAGCTGTATACCAAAATCATCAATATTAAAACAATAAAAGGCTTGAACTACTTCAGTTGTGTGTAATGAATCTAAAATATATGAAAGTCTAATGTTTATCAGTACATTACAGAAAATAATGAACTTTATCACAATATGCTAATTTTTTTTGAAGGACCTGTACTTAAAGGTGTATTCTGGTTAGATTATATATATAGTTCTCTCCAGTCTATAGAACATGGGATATCTATTACAATATTGGGGTTCAATCACCCACCGAACTCAAGAATGGGGGTCCTGTGTCCCTGAAATTAATAGAGTGTCAGGTCAAACTGAACCAATGACCACATGTACAATCTAATTAGACACTGGGTAACACCAATGCAGTCACCCAGAGAGGAGGCGAGGATGGGAGAAATGGTAGGGGCTATAATGGTTGTAGCAGTACTCAGAGTTCACGGTAGCAGTCCTCACTTTGGCGGTCCCCGGGCCATACACAGTGAATGAAGGGTGCACTCCTTGACTTTCTGGGACTCCTGCCTGATAGTAGTTGGGGTGCCCTTGATGTTAGGTGATTGGCAGTGTGCACGGCAGGAGGACCGGCGGACAGATGATGGAGTCAGTAGTCCGGCCCATTGGTTGCAATAAATAAAGTATTTCTTTACTAAATAAGTGATGGGCGTAGTAGTCCATATAGCAGCACAAGGCACAGTTCCAAAGTATATCACAGTCCAGTATAGTCTCCTCCCAATAGCTGTGAATGGGCAACAACAATGGTAGCAGTCAGGGCCAGCGCTAACATAAGGCAGACCAAGCGGCTGCCTTAGGGCGCACCCTGGGGGAGGGCGGAAAAATGAACCTTTTTTTTTTTTTTTCACTTACTTGTGAGTTTCGCCGCAGCGCCGCCGGATGCCCGCCCACCCCAGCCTGTGTTCGGCGGCAGCACGGTCACGGGATCAGGCCAGGGAGGTGTGACTGGCGAGTGGCGCAGTGGCGGCGGGCGGCAGCAGGGACTGGAGCTGACTGTCTGCGAGTCTGACTCACACACAGCCAGATTGTCGTAGCAGCAGGACAGGTGGGTAGGTGATCACTGATGAGCGCACTAGCGCCACAGCGCACGGCATAAATGTGTTTTAAAAAAATTATTACACAAACAACAATCATAAATAGAGGGGGGGATGGTGACCGTGATATGATGGGAGGGGGACAATGTCTGTAGTCTGTGACATAGGGATGGGGCCAGGGCCGGCCGGGAGGGGGGATGATGTGCCATGGGGGGGGGGACTGAAATGTGACACAATAGGGGGTAATGATGTGATCATGATGTGACACGAAGGGGGTGATGGGACATGGTTTGGAGGGGGGGAAGTGTGACATGGAGGGGGAGAAATCTGACATGGGGGGAGAAATCTGACATGGGGGGAGATATGTGACATGGGCGTGATGTGACAGAAGGGATTATGTAAAAAGAAGGGGGAGAAATGTGACATGGGGGGCTGATGGCTTACATGGGGGGTTTAATGGCTGATATGGGGGGCTATCGGCTGACATGGGGGCATGATGGCTGACATGGGGGCATGATGGCTGACATGGGGGCATGATGGCTGACATGGGGGGGTTTAATGGCTGATATGGGGGGCATGATGGCTGACATGGGGGCATGATGGATGGGGCTGATGTCTGACATGGGGACTGGTCTGAGGCATTGGAGGTCTGATCTGAGGTCTGATTAACATTGGGGGTCTGATTGCTGGTCTGACCTGAGGTGTAATGGAAAATATTTTTTTCTTATTATCCTCCTCTAAAACCTGGGTGCATCTTAGAGGGTGAAAAATACGGTCCTCAAACCAGCGATTGTCTAAAGCAGAGAGAAGATACCAGGACCACACAGAGGGGAAGCCAGCTGCTGGTAGTAGTAGTGCACCCTGACTCTCCTTCTAAGGACACTTTGCCGTCTTTCCACATAACCAAAGGCCCGCAGTTCTGTACTTGTTAACCCTTTCTGCAGTTTCTGGGCTGAGGGGTGCATAATTTTTATTCCGATGGCCTGTCTGTCTCAAGACTAATAGGTACTGGAGGCAATATACCCTTTCCACATCAGTTAGGTCTTTTGCCATAGACGAGCGGTACCTTGCTGTTGTTACTTTGTACAACCTTTATAGTTCTGGACCTTCTAAGATGGTGGCTCTCTTTCCTTCAGGGGTCCTCTGATAATAAACCTACTTCTTTGGCAGCTGTAGTCTCAGAGAGAAGGGTTCACTAGACTTGGAGCTAGTCTGCAGAAGCTTGCACCTGTAAGTCTGTAGCTCTGCTAAGACTCCACTTACTAACTAACTAAACAACCAGGGGGCAGACCAAGTCCATCGCCCAGGCAACCTACCAGGTTTGCCAGTATTAACTATATCTTGCCCATACATTGCTATTAAGAATATGTAGTGCCCTGGAGCAGGGGTACATTGACGTTTGGACATTTGCTCCTGTTTCCCCTATGCAAAGTCATCACCTTCCTTACTTTATTTCACTTGAAAGGGTACTTGCATTGACTTATACTGTTTAATACTGTGTAACAGCATTTTATATGTTTGCTTTGATATATATCCTGTTCAGTTGCACTGTATTTGCAAGGCTCTGTGGAAAGGGTTATTAAATACTGAGAGACTTTGGGGACTTTGAATGAGAAGCTGGTAATTTTCCACAGCTACTACAGGGTTTAAAGAGGACATTTCATCAGTTTAGCCCTAGTCTAACTACGGTCTTACCTTATAGGGCGGCCCCCACTGATGCCATGGCACTTTTTTTTCTCCAAAGACACCCCCCCCCCACGTTCGTCCGCTGTTGGCCCCGTTGATTTCGGCACCTTATATTATAATGAGCCGGCTAGGTTATACTAGGCGCAGACTCACAGTTTTGCTGGGGGCGGTTCTCTTCTCCCTGGCTGTGAGCGTATCCAATCAGAGCGCACCGCTCTTAGCTAGAGAGGAGCTCACCCTCCCCTCGGCTAAGAGCAGTGCGCTCTGATTGGATGCGCTCACAGCCAGGGAGAAGAGAACCACCCCCAGCGAAACTGCGAGTCTCCGCCTAGTATAACCGAGTTGTCTCATTATAATATAAGGTGCCGAAATCAACGGGGCCAACAGCGGATGAACGGGGGGGAGTTCTTTGGGGAAAAAAAAGTGCCATGGCATCAGTGGGGGCCGCCCTATAAGGTAAGACAATAATTAGACTAGGGCTAAACTGATGAAATGTCCTCTTTAAAGAAGAGCATGTTTTGGAGGGAAAAAAACCTGACTTGTTTACCACCAAAACCAGACAGACTGTCCTTTTGAATGTCTGGTTTTAGGTATGTTATTTCTGAAATCTTGTTTTTGTCTGGTGTGTTTGCCATGAGTATCATTGAAGCTCTAGTGTAAGACTATGACAGACGGGAGCTGTAACATTGTAATTGGTTGTGCTGAGTTTCTCCACTGCACCCCTCCCACTAGAAGGTTACAGTATAGCTAGAAATGGTATATAAGGATTGCAGTCAGAGCCCCTAGTGTCCTGCAGTTAAGGACCAGTGCTTGGAGGGGAGGACTCAACACATGGTGATGCCTCGACTGTATCCAAGGGACCTAGCGTAGCACTGGGGCCACCACAAACATTAAATTAACCCTTTTAGCAGCGTCCTCTGGGGCACTGCAGCAACCAGGTCACTGTTGCTGAGGCTAAGCAGCCATAAGCCACTACTTGTATGTCTCTATACAAATGCATCTGCCTAAAAGGGTATTAATAACATCCACATATCGTGAACTACCAGTCATCCAACTTGAAACCTGACTCTGCATTCACATTTAGAGATGGCCTTGCAGTTCGCATTTGCGGATCCGCACTTCCGCTTCAGTTTCTGCCAAAAAAATTTAACATGCCCTATTCTTAGTCCGCAATTGCAGACAAAGATTAGGCATTTTCTATTATAGTGCCGGCGATGTGTGGTCCACAAATTGCAGAATGCTCATTGCCGGTGTCCGTGTTTTGCGGAATCCGCAAAACACCTACGGACGCGTGAATGGACCCTCATAGTAACATTAATAAAGGTTCCGTTTTATCTTCATGTATATTCTAATGGATTGCCTTCCTTGTACAATGTTATAATATACTTTCTATGTTATAGTGCATTTGTATTGTGCGGCAGTTGTGTGCGGTTCTGCTGCTATACTGCAGGTATATAGAGGGACAAGCGTTATTGGAACAAACAATTTCTACTGGTGTGATATACCAGAAAACTTTCTTTATAGTGCATTTGGGTACTGTATAGTGCATTTGCGCATGCACGTACGCGAAAATTATATTGCCGATATTTTGCATTGAAATTTTTTTTATGGAGATCGCAAATTTGAATAATACATCTGGTATGTTCGCGAACTTACCAGATGTATTATTCGCGAGCTTGCGGTTCGCGAACATTTGATCGCGATCGCGTTCGTGAACCGGCCCAGCAGATGTTCATCCATCACTATTCACATTCCTTTCTGTCATCAGGGACGGGCCATAGACCCTACAGGGAAATTTCCAGGGGGCTGCCAGAGCCCTCCTCATGGCCAGTGACCGTAGGTGCCCTCATGAATTGACCTGTATTGCTGTCCTCAGGGCGGTGATACAGTTGAATACTGCAATGGGAGGGGGGGGGGGGGGTTGGGCAGTATTTTGTGCTGCCCTGTGGTATTTGGTTCTGCTGAGGTGGCATTTTGTGCACTTCATTTCGAAGACCAAAGCAGCAATGGGAGACCCCGTTGACGCTCCATACACCAGCGGTACTTCTGGAGCCTGGTCAAGAAGGGCTTTGACTGCTCCAGTTGGATTTTTAGTGCTCTCCTAATTCCCAAGCCGTTATCCTGATGATATATTCCTTATACAGTGTGGGTTCTCCAAAGTGGTCCCAATACTTCCAAAGATGATATTATGGCCGTAATGTAGAGGCAAACAAGTCCGCTCGTTCTGGTAACAATCCTGTAGAAATGCCACGCCGGTGGAGCGCCACAAACCAATCAGACGCCACCACTGCTGCTCTGGAGGCCACACCAGGACACACAATTCCAACACGTTTTGGAAAAACATGGTTTCCTTTTTCAGGGATAGTACTTAGCTGCTAGAGTGCCTAGCCTCAGCTGTACGTGGCCTGGTTGGTGTTACTGGTACCCCGCCGGCTTTCCAGGCTGTAATTGGTTCAGTCTTATTGGAAATAGCCATGTGCTGTAATGAAGCAGCGGTGCGCATGCTTGACCTTCTGCTCCTCTCATATGGGGCCCTAGATCTCATGATTGTGGAGGCTCAGTGGTCGGGCCCCCACCAGTCTAATAGTTGTCTCCTATCCTTTGAATAGAGAATAACCTTATCTAACTAGGAGTACCCCTTAAAGACCAAAGTCAGATAACATATCCAGACAACTTGAGCTCTGCTCCGTCTGACCAGCTCTGCACTGCGACAAGCCCAACTCTGCTACATCTATTTGTCAGAAAGTAATTGCTCATCCTGTATGAAAACACAGCAATTCCAGCACTTTGGACAGTATTTCTGTGCTCTTTGTTCTTAGATCCAGTTTTAGAAGGGAATTTGTAGGAAATGTCCAGTGTTTCAATTGACCTTATTTTTGCATCAGGTCCGAATGCAATTGTTCTCAATAGATATGAATTTGATACCACAATCTACTAACATTAATAAGACATTGGCACAAGGATAACTACCATGCTCAGCAATGCAGCCCAAAAGAATGAAATAATACTCCAGAGCTGCATTCACAATCTGCTTCAATGTCTGCACACAGCTGAACAATTAGATTTGCATTCTGAAAAGTGTTGTTTTTACAATGAGCTCTAAAGAGACTGCAAGCTGGAAAAACTAACTGTATTATAGGAGCTGAGCGAAGCTGTTAGAGGTGTAGATCACAACAAGCTTGACGGTTGCTTCCTGCAAAAACTACGAGAATAGTGAGTGCAGCTCTGGAGTATAATTCAGCATATGTCTCAGGATCAGCACAAGATAAGTAATGTATGTACACAGTGACTGCACCAGCAGAATAGTGAGTGCAGCTCTGGAGTATAACACAGGATGTAACTCAGGATCAGTACAGGATAAGTAATGTATGTACACAGTGACTGCACCAGCAGAATAGTGAGTGCAGCTCTGGAGTATAACACAGGATGTAACTCAGGATCAGTACAGGATAAGTAATGGAGTATATATTCAAGGTCGCTCAGCCGTTTGTTTTGTAATTAAATTCAAACAACATGAAGATAGATAGATAGATAGATAGATCGATAGATAGGTAGATAGATCGATAGATAGATAGATAGATAGAGATAGATAGATAGATAGATAGATATGAGATAGATAGATAGATAGATAGATAGATAGATAGAGATAGATAGAGATAGATAGATAGTAGAGATAGATAGAGATAGATAGTAGAGATAGATAGATATGAGAATGAAGTGGTCATCTCTCCTAGACTCTCAACAAACCTTTAGGGACACCCTTCCCCCAACGGCCTTTAAAATTTGATTTCCATTGCTGGACTTGTGCCCTCGGGGTTCATTGCCCAGCATACAAGATCTCTCTTCCGATCTGCGTCTGGGGGGGGTCTCTCTCCTTTCCACCTCCAGCATCTCATCCATTATATTAAGCCGTTCGCCTCTACTATATCTGCTCACAAGGAACATGCAATGTTGGAAAAACTAGCAGCGCAACAAAAAGAACCTAGTAAAAAAGATCTCGACTCTCTACTCCCTGCTTCTACCTAAGATTCAGTTGAATGAATTTAGTTTTATTCCAAAATGGGAAAGAGACTTAGGGATCAAATTATCAGATGTCGAGAAGATAAAACTTTTGTCTTTATCACCAAAAATGTCTAGATGTGTCAAATTGCAGGAAAACTACTACAAGGAGCTCACAAGAGGGCACTACATACGCCCTCCAAAATCAATGCTCTACTTCCAAATAGTGACCCAACGTGTTGGACTTGGAGGTGCGGAGGCGAGAGAGGCTCTTCCATCCACGTCTGGTGGCAGTGCCCCGGGATCAGAGACTTTTGGACTCGGGTATGCAGCCAGCTGTCTGTAATGTGCAAACGCCACCTCCCAGTTTCCCCTAAGATTTGCCCCTTAGGCCTCATGACGGAATTACAGGCCCCCACAGGCGCAACAACATTTAATTCAAACGTTACTGGGTGCGGCTCGGATATTGGTGGCTGGTCAATGGAAACAGAGGGAGCCCCCCCCCCCCCCCCGTATTGGTACATTGGTTACATAGAGGGGATCAGTTGTACCGTTTTGAGCAGCTGGCCCACCGGGAACTCCATTCCCCAAACAAATTCAAGGCCATATGGAGCCCCTGGCTGAAACACAGAGGCCATGACCCAGATGTTGGAAACACAGTATAACTAACAGACGTACTCAGGCATACTCCACACCTCTCACGCTAATCTCCACAATCTATTATCGCTGACAGGACTAACCCCCCCTCATCTAAACCAGTGATCTCCAACCAATAGTTTAGGAACCACATGTGGCGGACCCCCCTGCTGTGTGGCTCACCACCGGAGTCCTGTGTTATCAGGATTTTTTTTGTTTCTAGACATTTAAAAGTTCTCTCCCCCATGACCGCTCCTTCCGACCAGCACTGAAAGCTGAATGCGGCTCGCAAGATACAAAAGATTTGGGAGTGTGTCCTCTGATCTAAAGAAGAAGAAGTAGCAGAGCTAAGTATGTCATGATATCTGTGACTATGCACAGTCCTATGGCGACTTTGTCCTGACAAGCACAAGAGACTCCTGTCCCCTTAATCGGTGGGATGAGGCCTCGGCACGGATCTGAGAGGGGCGCAGGAGATGAATGCAGGGTGGAGAAGCTTCCTCACACTGACAGCGGCTTCTGAGATTTGTGGCTTCAGGCGAAACACCTTTTGCAGTGGAATTCTTGAGGAAACACTCATCTCTTTCTTCAGCTATTGACCTGTGCTAACCCTCCTCCTAGATTGGGGGCAGATAAAATACCCTAAATATAGGGGGTGGGCGCCAGAGAAAAAAATGGCCACTCTGCATGACCGGCCTGGGAGATAAGACTGTTTGCAGGAGCCCAACCAGTGCAAACACCTTCGATTTGGGATGGGAGACATCTGGAGCAGTAAAACCCCACTGCTCCCTCCATGAGCATAGTAAATCCCAAAGTCCAATACATTCTATTTTTCCAGGATCCTACAAATGTAGTGTCGCTGAATTTGTCATTTGGTTCAACTCATCATAATATTACAGTCAATCTGTGACTTTCCATAGGGCTGCAAGTAAACTTACTACACTATCTTCAGGCACAGGACGAGGGAGACCAAGATTTTAGTTACCAAGTCAACTCTGCTACATCTGAATTATTAGTATTCTATTAAAGAGTGCTTAATCTAAATACACCGGATAAAAAATCACCTGCGGACGTTTCCTATACAGCACCCCTGGACTCGGGCAGGGGTACAGTAGTACTGACTTCATATGGAATCAAAAAGAGAAAAAATTACTGGCGTGCTTCATCAGAAACCTCACTACGGAGGTATTCTCCACCGGAGGCATCGCTCCTAGGGAGGGAATAAGGCTACTTTCACACTAGCGTTCAGCAAAACCGCTTCCATTACTGATAATACAAACATCTGCATCCGTTTGAACGGATCTGGTTGTATTATCTTTAACTTTTTTTTTTTTAACATAGCCAAAACTGATCCTTTTTGAACTCCATTGAAAGTCAATGAAGGACGCATCCGTATTCTATTGTGTCAGAGAAAACGGATCCGTCCCCATTGACTTGCATTGGGGGCCCGATTTTCTCTGCATCCCAGGGACGGTGAGAAAAAAGCAGCTTGCTGCGGTTTTCTCTCCGGTCTGGAAACTAAACTAAACAGGAACGGAATGCATTATGGAGCCCTCCGTTCTGTCCTCACTGACAATGAATGGGGACAAAGCGGAAGCGTTTTTTTCCGGTATTGAGACCCTAGGACGGAACTCAATACCGGAAAAACTTTAACGCTAGTGTGAATGAAGCCTCACTCAGTGATACAGTGTCATACAGAGGCACCAAACTCCATAGTATAGAGCTACATGGACTCCATACACATTCCTAAGATTGCTTAGAGTGGATATCTATTATCTATCTATCATTATCTATCATTATCTATTATCTAGCATTATCTATGTATCATATATATATATCCATCTATCCATCTATCTATCTATCATTATCTATCTATCTTTCTCATACAGTATCTATCTATGCATCATATATCTATCCATCTATATCATATCTATCTCTATATCTTTATGCCTATCTTCTATCTATCATCTCATAACTATCCATCTACCTCTTTTCTACCTCTGTCTATGTAACATCTGTCTAGTATCTATCTATATCTATCATTGAGCTGTTTCCTAGTTCTCTCTCTCTCATATCTATCTAAGCTCATTTGAATTGACCTTATATCAATCTATTAATTTGTATAATATTAATCTATTAATAACTTAATCTACAGTATCAGATATAATACAATGGTCTCCAACCTGTGGCTTTCCAGCTGTTTTGAAACTACAACTCCCAGTATTAATGACGACATACATTTTGCGGATACAGTGCGGCACTGGGTCATCTCATAAACAAGATCAGGAATGAAGAAACTGTAAGAACAGAAGAAAAGAACAAGAAGCTGCCAACAATCCAATACAATGTGCCAGGGTGTGCGGCCTGGAGCCCCCCAGTCTCTGTACTGTGCACTTCCCAGTGCAACCAACTGGAGCCTCTAATCAGATCTGATGCAGAATATCAGAGACCAGAACAACTGCTGCAAAACCGTCATCTATACAAGCAATGTACGGGAGCACCGCTCATCCACAGTAAATGAGAACAGGTTGTCAGACATTACAGCCTGAGCCCTCTGCACTTCAACACTCACAAAAAACTAAAAATGTTGCAGCACTCCAAAAAGATCTACTAAAAAGTCTATTATCTATCTATCTATTTCATATCTAATATCTATCTTTACCAATCCATTAATCTATGTATCTATCTATCTATCTATCTAAATATCTATTTCATATCTAATATCATATATATATATATCTTCCAATCTATTAATCTATCTATCTAGTCTATCACCATCTCATATCTACCTGCCTGACTATCTAGTTATCTATCCTTCTCATACGGATTTCTCTGTCTATCTTTCCAACTATAACACATTACAAAGTTTATTAGACAAACACTATTATAGAAAAGTGTATCTTTCATTTAACAGCAATAAACAGATGTAGCAGAGTTGAATGTATTCTTTTATACTTGGATACTCCCTAAATTAAGATATTATTTTTTTTAAAAGGTGTTACCCCGCAGTCCTATGTAAACTACCATGATATCATCATGAGTTTAAACTTAGCAGCTCAGCTCTGCTGCATCTGTAGACAGCACACATACAATAGCGCTATTCTATCTATTGAGAATTGAAGGTTTCTTACCAGTAGATTCATTAGTAGTGATTAGCAGTGGAATGGTAACGTCCTCTAGAAGGTGACAGTAAAGTTCAGCTTCTTCCTGAGGTTCTCATTGGCCTCCTTCGGGGTGATGTATGAGGGTCCTTCCCGGCAGCTGCACTCTGCTCCACAGCACCAGATCTGATAGAGAAGTGGAGAAGAGGGAAGACAGCAGCAGGGCGACCAATTATAAAATAGAAGGTGGAAAGAAGGAAGCCCAGCAGCTAATCCCTCACATCTGCTCCTCCGCCCCTCCTTCCACAATTACCTTCCCAGCCCTAAATGATGGCAGTTGCAGCGAGTAGTGCCACTGAGCCCTAAACAGCGCGGCGCCAGTCGCTGGTATACAGGTGCATCCTATGTGAAATAAAAGCCAATGGTAGACAGAAAATTGCAGGGAAAAAAATCTATAAACTCTACAATAAAAAATATACTTTTTATTTTATTAACAACTTTTTAGTCTTTATGAACATAGTCAGTCAGTCCCCCATTAATGAGGCATTTGTGGAATATTGTAAAAAAAAAAATTGCCACCTTTTGGGGTTCTTTTTGGCAGACTACCGCCATCCCCTTCCCAGACCTGAAAGGTGACATGTACTTGCCCACTCAATGGCTGCTGGGTCCTGGCTTCTTTGCTCCCCTACCGTGACTGCCTCGCTTGAGTACCAACTGTTAACGTCCACTTTGACGCTGCTGCAACCGATAACTGGCTGCAGCAGTGACTACTCCCTTACATCACATGACCAATTCACTTTCTGCAAGAACGCTGCTGCAACCGATAACTGGCTGCAGCGGTGACTACTTCCTTACATCACATGACCAATTCACATTCTGCAAGAACGCTGCTGCAACCCATAACTGGCTGCAGCGGTGACTACTCCCTTACATCACATGACCAATTCACATTCTGCAAGAACGCTGCTGCAACCCATAACTGGCTGCAGCGGTGACTACTCCCTTACATCACATGACCAATTCACATTCTGCAAGAACGCTGCTGCAACCCATAACTGGCTGCAGCGGTGACTACTCTCTTACATCACATGACCAATTCACATTCTGCAAGAACACTGTTGCAACCCATAACTGGCTGCAGCGGTGACTACTCCCTTACATCACATGACCAATTCACATTCTGCAAGAACGCTGTTGCAACCCATAACTGGCTGCAGCGGTGACTACTCCCTTACATCACATGACCAATTCACATTCTGCAAGAACGCTGCTGCAACCGATAACTGGCTGCAGCAGTGACTACTCCCTTACATCACATGACCAATTCACATTCTGCAAGAACGCTGCTGCAACCGATAACTGGCTGCAGCAGTGACTACTCCCTTACATCACATGACCAATTCACATTCTGCAAGAACGCTGCTGCAACCGATAACTGGCTGCAGCAGTGACTACTCCCTTACATCACATGACCAATTCACATTCTGCAAGAACGCTGCTGCAACCCATAACTGGCTGCAGCGGTGACTACTCCCTTACATCACATGACCAATTCACATTCTGCAAGAACGCTGCTGAAACCCATAACTGGCTGCAGCGGTGACGTACTCCCTTACATCACATGACCAATTCACATTCTGCAAGAACGCTGCTGAAACCCATAACTGGCTGCAGCGGTGACGTACTCCCTTACATCACATGACCAATTCACATTTTGCAAGAGGGGAAGGTCGCTGCTGTGGCCAGTCATTGGCTGCAGCAGCATTAAATGGATGGGGAAGCAGGGAACCTAAGCGAGACAGTCAAGGCAGAGGAGAGAAGAAGCCAGGACCCAGCAGCAGGGAGTGGGTAAGTATGCTTCCCTTTGCAGGCCTGGACGTGGGGAGGGATGTCTACAACCAAAAGGCGGCTAACCCCTTTAAGGGAGTCCATGGCACAGATACAAATGTAGCAGAGCCAGTGGTGTACTTGCAATACAGGCAGACCATGCGACTGCTATGAGTACTGAGGGGGAGGAGGACCAGGCACCGAACTTGTTTTTTTTTTCCTCACTTGAAAACACTGCATTTTCACACAGCTACCACTAGGGGGAGCTCAAAGCAAAGAGATGATTACAGCTTCCATTGTAGTTGTATTCATTCTTATTCACTGAGCTCCCCCTAGTGGTGTCTGCAGGCAGCTAGCTTTGTAATAGAAGAGAAGCAGATTTATTTTTGTCAGTTTTTTGGTGCAAATACATTTAGAAATATGGTGTTGAGAATGAGATCCATATATTTGAAGAATCTTTTCCACTATATCCAACATACAAGCCAGATAAAGTCAGTGTGGACGCAGGCAACTTTTTTTTTACAATTTGTATTTAAATAAAACTTCATCCACTTGATAAAAAAAAAAAAAAAATCACGTTGTGCTTGTTCTACATTGGAAATAATTGATACACTGGGCAACTAAGTGCATACTAGGGGCCCCATACTAAGCTTTGCTATGGGGCCCTATGAGATCTGTGCACACTCCTGTTTTTTTTCCGATTACATATATTAGTTATATAGTAAGGTTGGAAAAACAAGCCCTTTAAGTTCAAACAGGGGATAGAAAGATGCCCAGTTTTGTTCATCTAGAATAAGGTGAAAACCCCTATATAGCCCGGAGCAATACGCCCTTAAAGGGGTCCCCTGTCAACAAAAGATCACACAGTGATCCCCAGCGATCAGCAGTAAACTGTGGAGGAATCTAGCGATTCCCCTGCAGTGCCACCACAGGAGAAATTAGGTATTACACATTAAACATTGACATCAGTGGGATGTTTACGTAATATACAGATGAGTTGGGTCCTCCAAACATAAAGGATGTATCTGTAAGAAAGCTGGCGGGGCTGGTGCTCCTGGTGGTGACGAAGGGGGCAACAAGCTGCTTTACTTTGGCGAGGGTATTTAGATGCAAACCTAAGGCGCGACTTGAATCTTTGTCCCAAGTTAAGGGGATCCTAACTATGGTTGTGGTCTTTGCAATGTAAGCAAGTTAAATTATTGGGTAGATGAAAGGGCCAAATCTCCAGGAGCCTCCATCACTCTTTTCAGGCTCTGTCAAAGAAACTACATTAATGCTGGGAATCCCTGGACCTGAGCTCTGTTATCTGGCCATCTGGACCATTTATGGTGTATCGATGGGATATGCCATAAGTGTCTGATGGCTGCGGGTCCCACCTCTAAGACCCGCTCCAATCTGAAGACCAGAGAGCATACTACACACGTGCCGTCGCCCTCCATTCGCTGGTATAGGACTTAAAAAAATACGCAAATGCTGACTATTTTTGGAAGACCAATAGCAGTGAATTGAGACATCGCTCATGTTGTGCTTGCTCTCCATTTACGGCTGAGCCCCGTTCCTAAAATAGAAGGGGGGTCCCAGAGGTGGTACCTAACCTGCACCTATCAGACGTTTATGGCATATCCTATCTCTATGTCATGAAAGTCTCAAATAAGACTCCTGTCAGTAGTGTACGGCGGTATTATTTGGATACTATGCAGTAGTATTATTGAGGCACTATATAGGTCTATGATCTGAGCATTGTATGAGCTTTGCTTATTAGGTAGTATACAGTGGTATTATTTGAGCACAATATAGCAGTATTATTGAGGGACTATACAGGTCTATTCTCTGAGCATTGTATAAGCTTTACTCATTGTGCATGGTGGTATTATTTGAGCACAATATAGCAGTATTATTGGGGGCCCATATAGCTCTATTATCTGGATATTAGATCAGCATTGTTAATTAATGAGTGTATGTTGGTATTATTTGAGCACTATATTTCAGTATTATTGAGGCTCTATATAGTTATATGTGCGCAATGTGGCGGCAGTATTTTGTGCATTATCTGGTGGTGACACTGCGGAGAATTCTTGATGAAGGAGGCTTTACAGTACAGCAGAGAAAACTATACCGTTCATTGTCCCTATAAACATTGCATCCTATGTGTGCCTGCTCAATCCTACGGTAATCATGCAGTGATGTAACATGCAGGCACTGACGTCAGGGCAGTGATTGATGGAGCAGTCCTCACCCGTTGTCTGCTGTCAGGCCTCATGCACACGAACTTATTTTCTTTCCATGTCCGTTCCATTTTTTTTGCCGACCGTATACGGAACTATTCATTTCAATGTTTCCGTATGTCCGTATTTCCATTCCGCAAAAAAATAGAACATGTCTTATTATTGTCCCCATTACGGACAAGGATAGTACTCTTCTATTAGGGGCCAGCTGTTCCGTTCCGTAAAATATGGAATGCACACGGATGTCGTCCGCATTTTTTGCGGATCCGTTTTTTTGCGGACCGCGAAATACATACGGTCGTGTGCATGAGGCCTCATCATATTGTGCTCACTTCTGTCAGCACTAGGAAGAAAGGCGATCATTTGTAGCCAATGAGACCTGTGATTAACTCCTTCCCTTTCATTAAAGCCAAGGGGTCTAAACAGCACAGATGTGGCCTCCTGGGCAAGAAGTTCAAAGGTTTCATAAACAGTAAAATGCACCCTCACCCAGTCCACAGAGGAGGAATTTCATGCACTGCTGCTAATATATCAGGTGGCTCTGTGTGTGCATATAAGACTACCTGCACATGGTGCAAATTATGCACGTTTTTTCCACGCGGTTTCCTGTGTATGTAATAAAGTACCAGCAAAGTGTATGATGTTAGATACATCTTTTTTATAACAGGCTGTTAGGGACACCAAACGCTAGCTAATAGGGCCACAAAAGTCCTTTTAAGGTCTGGTATAGGTGTGCTATCGATAGGTGTGATACACAGAGGGGTGCGATATTCTTATAATATACTTTCTAATTCTAACATAAAAAGTATATTATAGTGCATTTGTATTGTGCAGCAGTTGTGTGCGGTTCTGCTGCAATACCGCAGCTATATAGAGGGACAAACGCTATTGGAACAACTAATTGCAATGGGAGTGATATACGTGTTGCCCCAAAAAAATAATAATTAAGGGGTATGATATACCTTCTTCTACAAAAAACTGATTGAGGACTGCGATATAGCTGTTGCCCCAAAACACTAATTAAAGGGAGTCTGTCACCTAATCTGAGCCTTATAGACCGCCCAGATCAGGTTATAGACTCCTGTGCCCTCATTACAATGGTACCTTCATTTGAGCTGTCCCTCGCCGAGATCTTCCAAAAAAGACTTTTAAAATGTATGCTAATGAGGTTCGGCAAGTGCCCATGGGCGGCGTTCCTGCAGCAAGTGCCCAGGCCCCTCGGCAATATGCCCAGAAAACCACACCTATTTCACCCCTCTGGTCCTCCCTCCTTTTCTATTATTACCTCCTCCTCTCCCTCACAAATCTCGCGCCTGCTAGAGGAAAGACGCTGCTGCGCCGACCGGCCCCTTCTTTGGCTTCACTGCAGTCCTCTGCAGCGGCTGGTTACTTCCGCCAGCTGGATTTCGAGCTACGGACCGGCTCATGCGCAGTCCAACTCCCTGTTCCTCTGCCCATAATGGGCACAGCAGTGTGCAGGTGCAGGACAAGTGTGGAGCGGTGCAGGAGCGAGATTTGTGAGGGAGAGGAGGGCGGGCCAGAGGGCTGAAATAGGTGTGGTTTTCTGGGCACATCGTCGAAGGGTCTGGGCACTTGCTGCAGTAACAAGTGCCCGGGCACTTGTTGAACCTCATTAGCATAAGTTATAAAAGTCTTTTTGGGACGATTTCGGCGAGGGACAGCACAAATAAAGGTACCATTGTAATGTGGGCAAAGGAGTCTATAACCTGATCTGAGCGGCCTAAAAGGCTCAGATTAGGTGACAGACTCCCTTTAAGGGGTTCGATATAACTGTGGTGTGATATAACTGTTGTGGCAAAAAAAAATAATTGAGGGGTGTGATATACCTGCTTCCACAAAATACTGACTAAGGGGTTTGATATACCCGCTTCCACAAAATACTGATTGAGGGCTGCGTTATGACTGCTTCCACAAAACACTAATTAAGGGGTTCGATATAACTGCTTCCACCAAATATTGATTAAAGGGTTCGATATAACTGCTTCCACAAAATACTGATTAAGGGGTCCGAGATACTTGTTTACACCAAATATTGATTGAGGGCTGCGATATACCTGCTTCCACAAAATACTAATTACGGGGTTTGATATACCTGCTTCCACCAAATATTAATTGAGGCCTGCGATACACCTGCTTACACAAAATACTGATTAAGGGGTTCGATATATACCTGTTTGCATCAAATATTGATTGAGGCCTGCGATATACCTGCTTCCACAAAATACTGATTAAGGGATTTGATGTGCCTGCTTTCACAAAATACTGATTGAGGGCTGCGATATGCCTGCTTTCACAAAATACTGATTAAGGGGTGTGATATACCTGCTTCCACAAAATATTGATTGAGGCCTGCGATATACCTGCTTCCACAAAATACTGAATAAAGGGTTCGATATACCTGTTACCAACAAATATTGACTGAGGTCTGCGATATACCTGTTTCCACAAAATACTGATTAAGGGGTTTGATATCCCTATGGCAGGCACAGCACTATGAAGTGCCTTTTGCGCTGTGGCATTAGAAGAATTTAGAAATCTCTGACTTTTAGTCTAACCAGACTGTCTATTACTCTGTAACTCCTCTAAAGCTGTTCTATGGAAACAGTAGGTTTAAAGAGCACACCAAATGCTTGAAATAACTTATTTATTAACTTCAACTTCAATGGGGTTCCGTTCCGTACTTTAATTCCGCGAAAAGATCGAACTTGCCCTATCTTTTTGCAGAACGGAAGGATGCAGACCCATTCAAGTTGAATGGGTCTGGATCCGTCCCGGAGCCTGCACGAACGTTCTCCGTGCATTGGGGACCACAAATTGCAGTGCCTAATGCATGGAACGGAACACATACGTTCGTGTGAACAAGCCCTAAGGGGCTACGATATACCTGCTTCCACAAAATACTGATTAAGGGGTTCAATATACCTGTTTCTACCAAATATTGATTGGGGCCTGCGATATACCTGCTTCCACAAAATACTGATTAAGGTGTTTGATATACCTGTTTCTACCAAATATTGACTGAGGCCTGCGATATACCTGCTTCCACAAAATACTGATTAAGGGGTTTGATATACCTGCTTCCACAAAATACTGATAAGGGGTTTGATATACCTGCTTCCACAAAATATTGATTGAGGCTTGTGATATACCTGCTTCCACAAAATACTGTTTCGATATATCTGTTTCCACCAAATATTGATTGAGGCCTGCAATATGCCTGCTTCCACAAAATACTGATTAAAGGGTTTGATATACCTAGTTCCACAAAATACTGATTAAGGGGTTCGATATATACCTGTTTCTACCAAATATTGATTGAGGCCTGCGATATACCTGCTTCCACAAAATACTGATTAAGGGGTGTGATATACCTGCTTTCACCAAATATTGATTGAGGGGTTTGATATACCTGCTTCCATCAAATATTGATTGAGGCCTGCGATATACCTGCTTCCACAAAATACTGATTAAGGGGTTCGATATACCTGTTTCCACCACATATTGATTGAGGCCTGCTCTACTCTAGAGACTTAGGCACAGGGTCATTTTAAAAATGCCAGGCAGAGGAAGAGGCAGGCCGTTCTGCAGTGGTAGTAGGGGTCGGGCAGGTGCACCAGGCCGGAGCCTAAGTGTGAAGTTGGAGAAGGCGCGTGCGATTACTTCAAATGGCGCGCCAGAATTGGTTAAGAGGCTCATTCAGCCTTCTGCTTCTGCACCCTCCTCATCTTCTGTATCTGCACCCTCCTCACTCTCTGCTGTGTGCACCCCCAAATACACCACCACCACCACGACCATAGCCCCTCCACTCGAGTCAGAGGAATTATTTTCCCATCCATTCCCAGACCTTACTGATGCACAGCCATTCTTGACATCGGATGAGGAGGAGGAGGTACCAACGGTCGCCTCCCAGCTGTCTGACGACAGTACCCAGATGAGCCCAAGGAAGGAGGTCTCTGTTGTTGCTGCCTACTCCGAGATCTCAAATGTCAATGGTGGTGAAGGTGACGATGATGACGTGTCAATGGACGTCACGTGGGTGCCCACAATAGAGTAAGAGGAGTAGAGTACAGAGGGAGAGATGGTGCAGCAGAGAGGGAGGAGAAGGAGGAGAAGCAGGCAGAGCTCGCAGGGCACGGTAGGCAAAAAGCAGGCTGCGAATGTATCTGGAGCGAGCCATCCACAGTGTGGGCTTTTTTTTAACGTGTCAGCTGCTGAGAGTAGTGTTGCCATCTGCAGCCTGTGCTATCAACGCATAAGATGCGGTAAGCTCAACACTAACCTAGGGACAACCACCTTAAGAAGGCACTTGGCCTCCCATAACCGAGCCCAGTGGGAGCAATGCCGTCAGAACCCACAAAGCCACACTCCCGGCGCTCCACGTCCTGCCCCTTCTCCTCTCTCCTCCCATTTGTCTTCCACTCCATCTTCCACCGTGCCATCGTCGCATTCATATGGCAGAAGGCAGGCTTCCGTGGCCCAAATGTTTGAGCGTAAAAAGTTGATGACGCCAGATAATCCTCTTGCCCAACGGCTGACTGATGGCTTGTCGGAACTGCTAGCCTGCCAACTACTGCCATATAAAGTGGTGGACTCCGAGGCCTTTAGAAAATTTGTGGCCATTGGCACACCACAATGGAAGGTCCCCAGGAAGGGAGTATTTCTCCCAGAAGGGCATCCCAGAGCTATATGGCCACGTTCAGCGGCAAGTGAATATATCGCTGGCACACAGTGTCAGTGCCATGATACATCTGACCACAGACACATGGTCTAGCAAACACGGGCAGGGAAAGTACATAACTTTTAATGCCCACTGGGTGAACCTTCTGACGGTCGTCAAGCATGTAACTAATGGCTCCCCATGTGGATTTGGTGTTACGGCCAAGGATTGCATGCAGGCCTTCCTCTTCTTCTCCTCCTCCTACTCCATCCTCCGTCTCCTCATCGGCTGGCTCATCCTTTTCCACTTTTCCACACTGGTCCCGCACTGCTTTCAGCTCTGCGGTCACAGGCCGATCAGTGGCTAACCCCGCTCAATTTGACAGTTCGTAAAGTGGTGTGCGACAACGGTGCCAATCTGCTGAGAGCGCTGAAACAGGGCAAAATGACATACGTCGTGGGCATGTAGTCATGCAGCGATTTGTTGCCAAATACCCCAGAGTCCAGGATGTCTTGCGGCAGGCCAGCAAAATCTCTGGTCATTTTAGAAGATCTTAAGCGGCCATGTCTCGCCTTGTAGACGTTCAGCGGCGACGACACTTGCCCGTCAGACATCTGATTTATGACAGCCCGACACGCTGGAACTCCACCTTGCATATGCTTGATAGGCTGCTCCAGCAGCAACGTGCCGTTAACGACTACCTGTACAAACTGCAGCAGGACAGGTTCTGGGGAGCTTGGTTTCTTTTCACCGCGCCAGTGGCTGCTCATGCATCGTGTCATTGATCAAGATGTCAAGGAGCAGGAGCTGGAAGATGAGGAAGTCGCAATGCTAAATTAATTCCCAGGGGGGGCTACTCCATCAGAGACAAGTCAGCAGGAGTCTAAAGAGGAGTCAGAGGAGGATGGTGGCTGGGGGGAAGAGGAGGAGGAGCAAGAAGAGCAGGGTTTGAGGGGGACTTTAAACTTTTCGGGGATTCCTGGTGTTGTCCGTGGCTGGGGGGAGGAGACCGAGGACGACATTCTCCTGGGCGATGGGCAGGAGCCAGGGCGCTCCACCGATTCCAATTTAGTACAAATGGGGGCCTTCATGCTCCAGTGTTTGAAGAGGGACCCCCGTATAAAAAGAATAAAGGGCAAGGACCAGTTTTGTGTGGCAACGTACTTAGACCTCACAAACGCAAAATGGCGGACATGTTACCAGCATCACAGAGGACTGGCAGAATGCAGCATTTCCAGGCCTTGCTGCAAGAGATTCTGCTTTCTGCTGTTGCGGGTGCTGGCAGAGGATTTTCCACCCACAGCGAAACAGGTGCGGGTACCAATTGTACCGCACCTGCAAGAAGAGGGCGGTTTGAAGATGTGTTGGTCAATTCGGATATGAGATCATTCTTGCAGCCAACCCATCGACAGCCGCCCTCCGGATCCAGCCTCAGGGAATGCCTATACAGACAAGTGTCCGACTACATCGACAGCCGATGTGGACGCTCTGAGACGCGAGGAACCCCTGGGCTACTGGGTGTGCAGGCTTGACCTGTGGCCAGAGCTTGCACAATTTGTCATGGAACTCTTGGCTAGCCCCTCGTCGAGTGTCCTGTCTGAAAGGACATTAAGCGCAGCAGGGGGGATCGTGACCAATAAGCGCACTCGCCTAGCTCACGACAGTGTGGACTACCTCACATTTCTAAAAATGAATGAGGCTTGGATCCCGGAGGAATTTAACACCTGTGACGACCACTTGTAATTGAATTTCCTCAGGCCAGCCCACACATATCCGCCATCACCCAAAACAAAGAATGGTCCTTGTCTTATATACAGCAGCATAAAAGGCATTTTCTGTCAGGTGAATGCCTAATTTTTGGAGCCTGTACTGGCCTACAGTAAAATTTTTATCCAGTGACCGCCTAATGTACCTCCAGCCACATAATCACAAGTTCTATTCTGTCAGGTGAATGCCTAATTTTTGGAGCCTGTACTGGCCTACAGTAAAATTAGCATCCAGTGACAGCCTAATGTACCTCCAGCCATATCATCACAAGTTCTTTTCTGTCAGGTGAATGCCTAATTTTGGGGGGCTGTACTCCTGTGGCCTAAAATAAAAAATCTCTAGGCTCCAGCAGGGCACATTTTTGAGAGTTTCCCTTTAAGACGCACAAAAATTTTCCTTGATTAAAATACATATTTTTTGGTGGGGATTTTTGCCATTGATCCCCCTCTGGTATGTCACTGTCCATGTTGTGGGACTATTTGTGCACTTCTAGTAAGTATTTGGTGGTTGCAAATATGACCTGTAGGTTTTTTCAGGTTCACCTGCCATTAAAGTCAATAGGGCCCGCCGCGAACGCGCAGTTTACGAACATTTGATCGCGAACGTGTGTTCGTGAACAGTCCCGGCTGATGTTCGTCCATCACTATCCATCAGGTTCAACCTGGCAAAGGTAAAGAGAGTGGATAAAAAGATGAGTGTGTGAGGAAGGAGTGGTAAATCTTATGACTTGGTTTGTCATCATATTTTTTCCATTCACTGACAGCAAGCAAGATCTTAAAAATGGTGAACTATTATACAATGACTGTCATAAGTGATGCACGTTTGACAAGGAAATATTATGCATCTTGCAGCTGGCACAGGTCCAGGCAGGCTATGTCTATGAAACTGACGCTTTGGAGCCAAGGCCAACACATTTTGAAAATATTAACTCATACTTTGAACTCTTATATAAAGCAAAAGCGCCATCCAGGGGTTATATTGCAAAATGCAGTAAAAGAATCAACCAGCCTTTACATTAAACGGGTTGTTCAAAGAGGCATTCATTCTACTGTGTGTGGGGGCACAAAGGGGACCTCTACTGTGTGGGGGGCTCAAAGAGGAATTCTACTGTGGGGGGGCTCAAAAGGGAATTTTACCATGTGGGGTGTCCAAAGGGGGATTTTACTGAGTGGGGGGGGGGGCACAAAGATGCATTCTACTATGTGAAGGGACAATGAGGCATTCTACTGTGTGTGGGGGCTCAACGAGGCATTGTACTGTGTGTGGGGGCACAATGGGGCATTCTACTCTGAATGGGGCACAATGGGGCATTTTAGCATTTGGGGGGCATTAAGGGGGCATAACTACTATGTGGGGGGACAAAGGAGACTGGGCAGGACTGGGTTTGTATAGATAGGCATTGGGCAGCAACAGAGGTGTGTCTTAGTGTCAAAAATATGTGTGCTACTGATAATGTCTCTCTTTGGCCTTTTTAAAAGTTGGGAGGTATGAGAGAGACACTGGAGTGGAATATTAGCGACCAGGGGGTGATTTGGGCATCAGAGCTGTGTTTAGGTCTATCACAAAACCTGGATAGAGAACCTGTTTTGCCAGATTCAGAGGAGACACGGGTGGGCTCCCAGCACTAGTGTGTAGACATGGTGAGTAGGCTCATTACAACAGGGCTCCCAGTCTGGGGAACAGGCAGGCTGTGCCAAGACTTGGGTTGTATGGACGGTATTTCTGTTTTGGAGGTAAATGTGTGACCCTGGTCCTGTTACTGAGTGTCAAGGTGCACCTTTAGCGGTCCATGCTCCTGGTGTGAAAAAATAATCCAGGCCCTTACTGGAGTGGTTTTCCTCCAACATTTATGCCTGTTTACAGGTGTAAATGTTAGTAAATTTGTCGGGACCGGGTCACTGCCCTGCCACCCCCAAGTGGCGAGTATGCCGTAAAAACGCCTGTGTAAGAAAGTACTGTTGCACAGGCATTTAAAAAGTCACAAAAGGGGTCTTGAGTTTTTTTACTCAAACAAATGGTGTAAAAATGCTAGTAAATGATCCCCAATGAGTTGAAGCATATTTGTACTACTATTTGTACTACTACAACTACTCCCATCATACATTTAGTAAACAGAAACTTTATTTATTGTAAGCAATTGACTCCATCATCCTTCCGCCAGCCCTTGCAACTGACCTCCTGCCTTACAACCGTCTACCTCACATCATGGGCACCCCAATGACTATCTGGCAGGAGCCCCAGAAAGTCCAGGGTGTGCACCAGGGGCGTCTGGGCCCTCCTCATGGACAGTTTTTGGGGATGTATTTTGTGCTGCTTGCAGTATTTTGTGATGGACTGTGGTATTTGGCTCTGTTAGGGTTGTATAATGTGCCACAATATGGTATTGCTGGCCCTACCTTCCATCAATTTGGACCCAACTACAAAACGGGGCCACTTTTAGTAATTTTCTAGGGCCACTTTAAGTTCCCAGTCCGCCCCTGGTGTGCACTGTCAGAAGAAAGGGTGCGTCCTCCATTCTCTGCATGGCCCCAGGAAGAGTTGAAGTGAGGACAGCCACCGTGAACCACCACCACTCCTATCAGTCCCACATCTACCTCTCTACTCCTCCTAGGGTGGCCACTGGCTTCACCCTAGAAAGCCGGACCTCACTGGCCATGCCCCAAACCACGCCCCCACAACGCCACAAACCACACCTCCAAACTATGTGAAGCCACGCCCCCGCATCCGTGAAGCAATGCCCTCCACCGCCAGCCGGAAAAACACGGGGGAGGAGAGGGTAGAACTTTCAGACCGGAAGGTGAGCTGGGGGCAGCCCGGGGCGCTTCTCTCCCCCTCAGTCAGCCACAGGGAGCCATGTCTGCGGATCTAGTGACTGGGGGTGAGAGAAGTCTCAATCAGTTGCTGCAGCTCACGCTCAGACAGCGCAGTGCTGCTGCCTGAGTGTGAGATACTGAAAGGGTGGACATCCCTGTGTCCGTCCAGGCACTGCGCCGGACGGAGGACAGGAAGCCAGAAAACTGGACTGTCCAGCCTAAAACCGGACGTCTGTCCACCACCCTAACTCCTCTCTGATTCTCCTCCATGGGCCGCTGCAGTTCTGATTCTGGGCACCAAGAATCAGATCGCAACCTTATCCTCATGCTAGGTCATCAATATCACGAAACCGGAATACCCCTTTAACCTTTTCCAAACATTTGACATACATGTACATTATGTCTTAAGCAAGAAGTAGTTGCCGGAAAAATGGCTGCAACTGACAGCTGAGGCCCTGCGGTAATGGCTGGGATCAGAGAACTTTGATCTTGGCTGTTTAACCCCTCAGATTCTGCAATGAATGCTGAGGGGGCTACCTCCTCTGGGCCTCATTGGCCCAAATGATGCATCGTGGGGGAGAAGTGATGGTTGCCATGTACGAAAGCCTGTAAGGCCATGAGAGGTATAATACATTATATTACAGAAGTATTGCAGTGTATTATGCGTGAAATCAAAATAACTGACGTTAAACACCCCTACCGGGACTGAAGAAAAGGTTTTTAAAAAAACAAGTGAAAAATATAAGACTAACAAAAATCCTTTTGCTCTCTTGTAAAAAAATTAATGAGTAAAAATAACCCAAAAATCCCCCACAAAATTAGTATTGTGGGGTCCGTAACAACAAGAACCATAAAGTTATGTTTTTTTAACCTTTGCGGTAAGCGCAAAACGGTGCCAAAACTGGTCTTTTTGTGCATCTCACCTTCCAAAAAAATTGATTGATGGTGCCAATAGAAACTACAGCTCATCCTTCAAAAAATAGGACATGAAACGTCTTCGCCTTTGTAAAAATTAAAATGTTATGGATGCAGTGACACATGTTTTAGTAAAACACAAAAAAAACATATACATTGGGGGTCACTGTAATCATACTGACCTGCAGAATAAAATTGCTTCATAAAAAAATAAATAAATAAAAAATGCCAGAATTGCAGGTTTTTGTTCATCATGCCTCCCAAAAAACTGAATAAAGTGATCAAAATTTATATATATGCAACCCAAAATGGTACCAGTGAAATCCCACAAGAATACTACAACTCAAAACAGCGTTATTTAAACAAAAGCTAAAAAACTTGTGGTATTGTCATGATCGTACTGACAGAATACAGTGAACGTATCATTTATACTGAATGGTGAACACTATTTAAAACATACACTCATTAATACTGCCAGTGTAGGTCAGTAATGGCTCAGCTCCTCGCTGCGGCTAGCCCAGGACAAGAGCATTGGCCACATGACTGCGGTTCCCTCTGAGCATCGTAAATAAACATGGCTGCACTTGACATTCACCCTTCATCATAGGGACTTGTAATTAACATGATTTATGTTCCTGCTGACAGTATGATTAGTCCCGTCCCTTAGAAGACTGGGAGGTATGTGTAGCCACATATGGACTATTATACACAAGCTATAAATTCTTATCCAAATCCAAGCCATAGTCATTACACATCCATAAACACATTTACATCTGGTAAACTACAAACCGCACATTCCATAGAACCATAAACTAACACATTGTTAGTGATGTAGGAACTCTTTAAGGGGAAATTAGGTAGCAAAGATATGACAGCCGCTAACCAGGAGCCTACACTGCAGAAGAAGGAACCCACAACAGAATGAAGATGACTTCCATTATAACAATGATCAATATTATTAAAATGGTTTCCCTTACGAAGATGGTGTCTGAGAAAAGTTGGTCACCCTTTTCTCTTTATTCACAAGTCAGTGTTTTGATCAGTGATTTCCATCCAAAACCAGGTATTGCTCTAAACACAGCTCAGTTCCAGATCTTTCCCTAACCCTGGGTTCACACCTGAGCGTTTTACAGCGCGTTCAAACGCGCTGTAAAACGCTTAAGACATGAAATCCAATGCTTCCCTATGGGAAGGGTTCACACCTGGGCGTTTTACAGCGCGTACGAACGCGCTGTAAAACGCCCGACGCTCAAACAAGTACTTGAGCTTCTTTGGGGCGTTTTGACGCGCGTTTGTGGCCATAGGACACTGCAGTCAATGACACAAACGCGCGTCAAACGCGCGTTTACTATTACAAAAAACGCGCATAAAAACGCGCGACAAAAACGCGCGTAAAACGCGCGTTTGAGGAACGCTCAGGTGTGAACCCAGGGTTATACCTGATGTCTGTGGAGGCTCCAATCTAGGTTTTGGCTCACAATCACTGATGGAAATCTCTGACCAAAACACTGATATGTAAATGAGTCTTTATATAGCAGGTTCTCCTTAAAGAAATGGTGACCCTTATATAGAAAGTCTTCCTTACGTAGTGGTTCTTCCTTATATTGAAAGTCCTTACATAGATGGACACCCTGATATAGAAGGTCTTCCTTATGTAGGCGTTCACCATTATAGAGAAGGTTTATGGAGATGTTCACTCTTAGGCCTCATGCACACGACCGTTTTTTTTCACGGTCCGCAAAAACGGGGTCCGTGGGTCCGTGATCCGTGACCGTTTTTTCGTCCGTGGGTCTTCCTTGATTTTTGGAGGATCCACGGACATGAAAAAAAAGTCGTTTTGGTGTCCGCCTGGCCGTGCGGAGCCAAACGGATCCGTCCTGAATTTCAATGCAAGTCAATGGGGACGGATCCGTTTGATGTTGACACACTATGGTGCCATTTCAAACGGATCCGTCCCCATTGACTTTCAATGTAAAGTCTGGAGTTCTTTTATACCATCGGATTGGAGTTTTCTCCAATCCGATGGTATATTTTAACTTGAAGCGTCCCCATCACCATGGGAACGCCTCTATGTTAGAATATACTGTCGGATATGAGCTACTTCGTGAACCTCAGATCCGACAGTATATTCTAACACAGAGGCGTTCCCATGGTGATGGGGACGCTTCAGGTTAGAATACACTACAAACTTTGTACAAGACTGCCCCCTGCTGCCTGGCAGCACCCGATCTCTTACTGGGGGATATGATAGCACAATTAACCCCTTTAGGTGCGGCATATTCCCCTGTAAGAGATCAGGGCTGCCAGGCAGCAGGGGGCAGCCCCCCCCCTCCCCAGTTTGAATATCGTTGGTGGCACAGTGTGCCAACCACCATCGGCCCCCCTCCCTCCCTCTATTGTATTAAATCGTTGGTGGCACAGTGTGCCAACCACCATCGGCCCCCCTCCCTCCCTCTATTGTATTAAATCGTTGGTGGCACAGTGTGACAACCACCATCGCCCCCCCCCCTCCCTCTATAGCAGTAACATTGGTGGCAGTGTGCGGTCTCAACAGTAGAAGATTCATACTTTACCTGCTTGCTGCTGCGATGTCTGTGTCCGGCCGGGAGCTCCTCCTACTGGTAAGTGAAAGGTCTGTGCGGTGCATTGCTAAAGAACTGTCACTTACCAGTAGGAGGAGCTCCCGGCCGGACACAGACATCGCAGCAGCAAGCAGGTAAGTATGAATCTTCTACTGTTGAGACCGCACACTGCCACCAATGTTACTGCTATAGAGGGGGGGAGGGAGGGGGGGGGGCGATGGTGGTTGGCACACTGTGCCACCAACGATTTAATACAATAGAGGGAGGGAGGGGGGCCGATGGTGGTTGGCACACTGTGCCACCAACGATTTAATACAATAGAGGGAGGGAGGGGGGCCGATGGTGGTTGGCACACTGTGCCACCAACGATATTCAAACTGGGGAGGGGGGGTGGTCTGCCCCCTGCTGCCTGGCAGCCCTGATCTCTTACAGGGGAATATGATAGTACAATTAACCCCTTTAGGTGCCTGAAGGGGTTAATTGTGCTATCATATCCCCCTGTAAGAGATCGGGTGCTGCCAGGCAGCAGGGGGCAGTCTTGTACAAAGTTTGCAGTGTATTCTAACTAGAAGCGTCCCCATCACCATGGGAACGCTTCTGTGTTAGAATATACTGTCGGAAATGAGTTTTCACGAAGTGAAAACTTAGATCAGAAAAAGCTTTTATGCAGACGGATCTTCGGATCCGTCTGTATGAAAGCAACCTACGGCCACGGATCACGGACACGGATGCCAATCTTGTGTGCATCCGTGTTCTTTCACGGACCCATTGACTTGAATGGGTCCGTGAACCGTTGTCCGTCAAAAAAATAGGACAGGTCATATTTTTTTGACGGACAGGATACACGGATCACGGCCTCGGCTGCAAAACGGTGCATTTTCCGATTTTTCCACGGACCCATTGAAAGTCAATGGGTCCGCGAAAAAAAACGGAAAACGGCACAACGGCCACGGATGCACACAACGGTCGTGTGCATGAGGCCTTATAGAGAAGGTCCTCCTTATGGAGATATTCACCCTTTTAGAGAAGCTTCTCCTTAGGCCTCATGCACACGACAGTTTTAATTTTTTCACGGTCCGCAAAACGGGGTTCCGTTGTTCCGTGATCCGTGTCCGTTTTTTCTTCCGTGTGTCTTCCTTGATTTTTGGAGGATCACCAGACCAGAAAAGTGAAAAAATTATCTAAGTCAAGTTTGCCTTGAAAATGATAGGAAAAAAACGGACACGGATCACGGACGCGGATGACAATCTTGTGTGCCTCCGTGTTTTTTCACGGACCCATTGACTTGAATGGGTCCGCGAACCGTTGTCCATCAAAAAAATAGGACAGGTCATATTTTTTGGACGGACAGGAAACACAGATCACGGACGCGGATGACAAACGGTGCATTTTCCGAGTTTTCAACGGACCCATTGAAAGTCAATGGGTCCGCAGAAAATCACGGAAAACTGAACAGCGGACACGGATGCACACAAGGGTCGTGTGCATGAGGCCTTATAGAGATGTTCACCCATAAAGAGATGGTCATCCTTATGGAGAAGGCCATCCTTATAGAGACGCTTCTCCTTATAGAGATATTCACCCTTATAGAGAGAGATGGTCATCCTTATGGAGAAGGTCACCCTTATAGAGAAAGTTCTCCTTACAGAAATGTTTAATCTTATTGTTACGACCGGTGGGTGGGACCCACTGGTCAAACCAGAGAGTGGGGATTCTCTGTGTCAACCAAGGGGTGGCAGACACTAAAACCTAGGGTGTTATTCAGCACTCTTACAGGAGACAGGATAGAATGCAGCATGAGAGAAACTGAACCAGTACCTACAGGATTAGCTAATATGGTTGACAGCTGACTAACTGAGTCAGACAACAGGTAACGCTCCAGTAGCTCAAGTTGCAGTAAGAACAGCAGTTGGTGTGAACTGAGTCCAATAGCAGACACGGTGGTGGGAAGTGGTATTGCAGAGAAGACTGGAGTAAAGGCAGCATCTGATGATGATGATTATTAGAGGCAGAAGCTGAAGCGTGGTCAGAAGCTGGTATCAGATAGTAGCATGGTACAGAGGATCAGACAGGTTCAGGGTCAGACAGGTCCAGTAGTCTATGCAGGCGGCAGGCAAACAGTATGGTCAAACAGACTGGGTCAAACACAGAAGATCAGAACAAAACACCTTTTCTATTAACTCAACGCTCAAGCAACTTTCTGGAAGAGGAAGCTGCTATTTAACCTTGTATCCCCACCCAGGGGCCGTGCTGGGAGGCAGGAAGCATAAATGACAGGAAGCAGTGGGCGCGCGCCCCAATGGGACACCAGCATGGGATGGAGCACGTAGGCAGCGTGGCCGGAGGACACGTCTGGCAGGCACACGCCTGCCACATCTGGCGGAGACAGCAGTGGGCAGCGAGGCAGGAGATGCTGGGGGTATGACAAGTGAGACACCGGGAGGTATGGCAGAAGGTTCAGGCTTAACACTTATAGAGAAGATCCTCCTTATAGAAATGTTCACCCTTATAGAGAAGGTCCTCAAGAAGGTTTTCCTTATAGAGATGGCCACCAATATAAAGGTGGCCCCTGCAACATAAACATATCTAGAGGGGATGCAAAGGTAGCAGTCTCATGTGGACCATGCTGCTTGAAGATGCCAAAAGTCCCACTACCACATTAGGAGAAACCATTATTATCAATGGCACATGGATGGTTGGTGCCCTATTACAACTTATACATTGGGACCAGCCCCTGGATGGCTCACCTAAAAAATGTCCCCTACTAAGAATAATTGCACACATATGAAGGATGTAACCCTTTATGAAGGTGATTTCATTAAAAAAAACTACCCCTCCTCCCTTTTTTAGATATCCATGCGTATAAAGCTGGTCCCTGCTATAAAGATGGCAACCCTTAAAGGCTATGTACCCCTTCAGGGGCAATTTTTGTATGATTGCATTTTACCCATTTTAAGCAAAAAAAAAATTTTCAATTGGTTTTTCTAAAAAAATATTGAGCCGTTCTGTCACAAAGGGATAACAGTTTTTCTAGCTGTGTGAAACCTAATTTCACTTTCACTTTGCGCCGTTCATCTAAGAGGTCGTAAACACTTGTTGATTTTTACCTCATAATGAGTACAATGCAATAATAAATAATTACAAAATTGGCCCCAAAGGTGCACATAGCCTTTAAGAAGATGGTCATCTCTTAAAAATAGTTGTGCTTTTGAATTTGAACCTCATTAAAAAAAACTCTTATATGAAAGTAGCATATTGTGATAGGGGCATCGGTAAGTGATACAGGACTTTTGTGACTGGCACAATGGCACACTGTTAAGTTGGCCTTTATGGTTTGTTGTCTCACGCGTGCTTTGGGGCAAATCAAAAAGTTGTAAGCCAAAAATTTCAGTTGTCTGAAATAATTAATTTGGCTTTGCTAAATCTGTATATCAGTGATCTCCAATCTTTAGCTCTCCAGCTGTTGCAAAACTACAACTTCCATTGTGCACTGATATCCAGAAGTTGTCAGGGCATGATGGGCATTGTAGTTTTGCAACAGCTGGAGAACCACAGGTTGGGGAACCATGCTGTACATGAACTTACTTGTTCCTCTGTTTGTTGCGACTATGTCAGTCATATTCCTGAAATGGTGGCAAGCAGCTTTTATATAGGTGTCAAATGCCCTTTAGAGGTATTAAGGGATTGACCTTGTCTATCTGATGATGGACCTCTGAAGTAATTAGTCTTGTGGTTGCCTCATAAGTCCTTCACTTACAGACTGTAAATACGTAGTGGGATTATTAGGAAAATGTGTTACACGCAGGCTGCACTAACCCCTGAGAGCCTGAGGGTCCTGCGTGTCTTTGTACCTCAGTGCAATGTGACGCCCTCTGGCAGTGGTGAAGATGAGGAGGTGCGAGTTATGCACAAACTGGAGATCTGGATAATTGACACTTCAGAGCTCCATTCCATCTACCTGACTAGACATGATGATACATTCCTCTAGTCCTATATATATGAACTTTACCCTGAGTCCTGTCACTCGAGCTTCATAAAGGCTCCTAATGATGCAAGTTTACGCAGCAAAGCAAAAATATTCACACCTGTCATTTATAGGACAATAGCAGCAAATATAAGATTTTTGGGCCCTAACTGTCTAACAATAAGCCTGTTGTTGTTTTCCATAGCAATCAATCACAGCTCAGAATCGTTAATTTCTAACGATAATTTGTTTTCCCTTAGTCCTAACAGCAGCACAGATGGGGTTAACTGCCCCCCGTGGACTGGTAGGACCGGCGGAATTTTTAATGAGCCCAAAGATTAAACCAATAAAAGAACTCCAGCTCCCTTAAAGGGAGGGGTTCATCCCCCAGCCCACCGTGTATGTCACAAGAAAAAAAGTACTTTAGGGCGGGAAATTTGTGTGCTGCTGTTAGGACTAAGGGAAAACTAATTATCGTTAGAAATTAACGATTCCCTTACGTCCTACCAGCAGCACAGATGGGGAGATAGCAAGAAGAATCCCCTAGGGAGGGTCCTCATGCTCGGCAGAAGTAAGGACTGTCTGCCCAAAGGCCGAGAACTCAGATATCCTAGCATCGATCCTATAATGGGAGATGAAGGTAGACTCAGAGCTCCAGGAAGCTGCCTTGCAGATCAACTCTAGGGGGAGAAGATTTCTTTCCGCCACAGAGGTAGCTACGGCCCTTGTAGAATGGGCCCTCACAAACTCCGGAGGATCTAAGGCTTGGGAAATGAAGGCTTCCCTAATGGCTTCCTTAACCCAGCGACTAATGGTCGTTTTAGACGCTTTACGGCCTTTTGACTTACCGGCAAACAGGATAAAGAGATTTTCATCCATCCTGAACTCTTTGGATCTATCCACATAGATCTGAAGGCATCTAGCTATGTCCAGTGGATGTCGGACTGGAGCATCCGGGGAGGAGGCAGAGAGCAATACAGGAAGAGAGACTACCTGATTAATATTTTGAAAGGTAGAAACCTTAGGTCTAAAGTAAGGTAGAAATTTCAGAAGGACCCTATCTTGTAGAAACATGGTATAAGGGTATGACGCGGAGAAAGCTTGAAGCTCCGAAACTCTTTTGGCCGAAGTTATGGCCAGAAGAAAAAACCATCTTAAGTGTTAAGAGTTTAAAACTTGCCTCCTCCAAGGGTTCAAAGGGGGGAGATGCTAGCCCCCTAAGAACAACTGACAAATCCCATTGAGGAACGGGTCTCAGTATTGTAGGCTTCAATCTTTCCGCTCCTTTAAGGAAGCGCTTGATGAGCGGGTCCCGAGAATATGGTCTGTTAAGACAGGCCGAGATGGCAAACACTTGGACCTTCAGGGTAGAAGGGGAGAGACCTCTGTCTATCCCATCCTGAAGGAACTGTAGGATCGCTGCGAGGGGCGGATCTGCAAACGCCACCTGGTTGGAGCTACACCAAGAGGTGAAGATCCTCATAATCCGGGAGTAGGCCTTTCTGGTAGACTCTGCTCTGGAATGCGATAATGTTCTCAGGACCGACTCAGAGAGCCCTTCTACTCTGGGAAGGGACTGGTCAACCTCCAGGCTGTCAGGTTGAATCTGTGCAGATCTGGGCAGAGATGAGTGTCCCACGACACCAGGGTCTGCTCCGGGGGGAGTCTCCAATATTGTCCCCGACTCATCTGAATGAGCTGGGTAAACCAGGATCTCCTGGGCCAAAACGGTATGATGGCTATTACCGAGGCCTGATCCTGACGGATTTTCATCAATACCCTCGGGATCATGGAAAAGGGAGAGAAGATGTACGCCAGCCTGAACCTCCACGGTATTGTCAGAGCATCTATCGCCAGGGGGTTGTCCTCCCTGTAAAGGGAACAGAACCTCTGTACCTTGGCGTTGAACTTGGTTGCCATGAGATCCACCTCTGGCATCCCCCACCTGAGGACTAATTGTTTGAAGATCTCCGGATGTAATGACCATTCCATGGTCGGTAGGCCGCGACTTAGGCGGTCCGCGATGACATTGAGGGAGCCTCTGATGTGAGTGGCGGATAGATCGGATAGGTTCAGCTCGGCCCACCGAAGAATTACCCCAATCTCTAAAAGAAGGGGTACGGATCTTGTGCCTCCCTGCTTGTTTATATAAAGCACGGCAGTCATATTGTCTGACTGGACTTTCACTGCTTTGCCCCGAATCCGAGGGGCGAAGTGAAGGAGGGCTAGCCGGATAGCACGCATCTCGCGGAGGTTTGAAGAAAGATGCCGCTCCTGAGGAGACCAGGATCCCCGAACTGGGGACCCGTCTAGATGAGCGCCCCAGCCTACAAGGGACGCGTCCGTGGTCAATATGAGCCAAGCTGGTTGGGTCATAGACTTCCCTTCTGGTAGATGGAACCACGGGATTGGTTGGATAGGGAGCACAGGGAATCTAGCCCCTTGAGGCTGCCGTTCCATTTGCTTAAGACCTCCGATTGAAGAGGTCGGAGGTGCCATAAAGACCAAGGGACTGCATCCGCAGCCGCTGACATGAGCCCCACCATCTGCATGAGGGTCCGTATGGAGACTCGTCGTGGTACGTAAAGGAACCTTGCTAGGTCCTGAATCCGCATTCTTCTTTCTGGTTTCAACTGGAGGGACATCTGCAAAGAGTCGATTATGAATCCCAGATAATGGATAGAAGTCGAAGGGCTCACGTTCGACTTCGACCAGTTGACCATCCAGCCTAGGCGGAGCAGAAAGGAAATTGCGACATGAAGTTGGTGGGAAAGTAGAGGGACTGAAGGGGCTAGAAGAAGCCAGTCGTCCAGGTAAGGGACAATGGTCAGACCTTGGAGTCTCAATGCTGCCACAACCGATACTACCACTTTGGTGAAGATCAGGGGGGCAGACGAGATTCCGAAGGGAAGGGCGGCAAACTGGAAATGTTTGCACACTCCTGATATCTGGACCGCGATCCTGAGAAACTTCCGGGAGGAAGGATGGATCGGGATGTGGAGGTAAGCGTCTTTGAGGTCCAGAGTAGCCATCACATCCCCAGGGTTGAGGAGGTGGCTGACTGACCTTATGGTTTACATGCGGAACCTGGTCCTCCTTATGAAACGATTGAGAAATCTCAAATCTATAATCATCCGAAGATCTCCCGAGCATAGATCTGTTCAGTGTAAGTAAAATACAGTGCAGAAACCTATATAGTTTCTGTACTGTATTTTACAGACATCAGACCCACTGGATCTTCAAGAACCAAGTGGGTCTGGGTCCAATTTTTTTTAAAAAAAGTGAAAAAAGTTAAGATAAAATAAAAAAACATTTATCACTGAATAAAAATAAAAATAAAAAAATACACTACACATATTAGGTATCGCCGCGTCCGTAACGACCTGATCTATAAAACGGTCATGTTACTTTCCCCGCACGGTGAACGCCATAAAAATAAAAAAATAAAAACTATGAGAAAATTGAAATTTTGCCCACCTTACTTCCCAAAAAAGGTAATAAAAGTGATCAAAAAAGTCGCATGTACGCCAAAATAGTACCAATAAAACCGTCATCTCATCCCGCAAAAAATGAGACCCTACTCAAGATAATCGCCCAAAAACTGAAAAAACTATGGCTCTTAGACTATGGAAACACTAAAACATGATTTTTTTTGTTTCAAAAATAAAATAATTGTGTAAAACTTTTATAAATAAAAATAAAGTATACATATTAGGTATCGCCGCGTCCGTATCGACCGGCTCTATAAAATTATCACATGACCTAACCCCTCAGGTGAGCACCGTAAAAAAAAAATTAAAAAAAAGTGTAAAAAAAGCAATTTTTTGCCATCTTACGTCACAAAAAGTGTAATAGCAAGCGATCAAAAAGTCATATGCACCCCAAAATAGTGCCAATCAAACCGTCATCTCATCCCGCAAAAAATTAGACCCTACTCAAGATAATCGCCCAAAAACTGTAAAAACTATGGCTCTTAGACTATGGAGACACTAAACAATTTTTTGGTTTTAAAAATGAAGTTATTGTATAAAACTTACATAAATAAAAAAATTGTATACATATTAGGTATCGCCGCGTCCGTGACAACCTGCTCTATAAAATTACCACATGATCTAACCTGTCAGATGAATGTTGTAAATAACAAAAAAAAAAACGTGCCAAAAAAGCTATTTCTTGTTACCTTGCCGCACAAAAAGTGTAATATAGAGCAACCAAAAATCATATGTACCCTAAACTAGTACCAACAATACTGCCACCCTATTCCGTACTTTCTAAAATGGGGTCACTTTTTTGGAGTTTCTACTCTAGGGGTGCATCAGGGGGGCTTCAAATGGGACATGGTGTCAAAAAAACTGTCCAGCAAAATCTGCCTTCCAAAAACCGTATGGCATTCCTTTCCTTCTGTGCCCTGCCGTGTGCCCGTACAGCAGTTTACGACCACATATGGGGTGTTTCTGTAAACTACAGAATCAGGGCCATAAATAATGAGTTTTGTTTGGCTGTTAACCCTTGCTTTGTAACTAGAAAAAAAATATTAAAATGGAAAATCTGCCAAAAAAGTGAAATTTTGAAATTGTATCTCTATTTTCCATTAAATCTTGTGCAACACCTAAAGGGTTGACAAAGTTTGTAAAATCAGTTTTGAATACCTTGAGGGGTGTAGTTTCTTAGATGGGGTCACTTTTTTGGAGTTTCTACTCTAGGGGTGCATCAGGGGGGCTTCAAATGGGACATGGTGTCAAAAAAACTGTCCAGCAAAATCTGCCTTCCAAAAACCGTATGGCATTCCTTTCCTTCTGCGCCCTACTGTGTGCCCGTACAGCAATTTACGACCACATATGGGGTGTTTCTGTAAACTACAGAATCAGGGCCATAAATAATGAGTTTTGTTTGGCTGTTAACCCTTGCTTTGTAACTGGAAAAAAAATATTAAAATGGAAAATCTGCCAAAAAAGTGAAATTTTGAAATTGTATCTCTATTTTCCATTAAATCTTGTGCAACACCTAAAGGGTTGACAAAGTTTGTAAAATCAGTTTTGAATACCTTGAGGGGTGTAGTTTCTTAGATGGGGTCACTTTTTTGGAGTTTCTACTCTAGGGGTGCATCAGGGGGGCTTCAAATGGGACATGGTGTCAAAAAAACTGTCCAGCAAAATCTGGCTTCCAAAAACCATACGGCGCACCTTTCACTCTACGCCCCGCTGTGTGGCCGTACAGTAGTTTACGGCCACATTTGGGGTGTTTCTGTAAACAGCAGAGTCAGGGCAATAAAGATACAGTCTTGTTTGGCTGTTAACCCTTGCTTTGTTAGTGGAAAAAATGGGTTAAAATGGAAAATTAGGCAAAAAAATGAAATTCTCAAATTTCATCCCAATTTGCCAATAACTCTTGTGCAACACCTAAAGGGTTAACGAAGTTTGTAAAATCAGTTTTGAATACCTTGAGGGGTATAGTTTCTTAGATGGGGTCACTTTATGGAGTTTCTACTCTAGGGGTGCATCAGGGGGCTTCAAATGGGACATGGTGTCAAAAAAACTGTCCAGCAAAATCTGGCTTCCAAAAACCATACGGCGCACCTTTCACTCTACGCCCCGCTGTGTGGCCGTACAGTAGTTTACGGACACATATTGGGTGTTTCTGTAAACAGCAGAGTCAGGGCAATAAAGATACAGTCTTGTTTGGCTGTTAACCCCTGCTTTGTTAGTGGAAAAAATAGGTTAAAATGGAAAATTAGGCAAAAAAATGAAATTCTCAAATTTCATCCCAATTTGCCAATAACTCTTGTGCAACACCTAAAGGGTTAACGGAGTTTGTAAAATCAGTTTTGAATACCTTGAGGGGTGTAGTTTATAGAATGGGGTAATTTTTGGGCGGTTTCTATTATGTAAGCCTCGCAAAGTGACTTCAGAGCTGTAGTGGTCCCTAAAAATTGGGTTTTTGTAAATTTCTGAAAAATTTCAAGATTTGCTTCTAAACTTCTAAGCCTTGTAACATCCCCAAAAAATAAAATATCATTCCCAAAATAATTCAAACATGAAGTAGACATATGGGGAATGTTAAGTCATCACAATTTTTGGGGGTATTACTATGTATTACAGAAGTAGAGAAACTGAAACTTTGAAATTTGCTAATTTTTCAAAATTTTTGGTAAATTAGGTATTTTATTATGCAAAAAAATTATTTTTTTTGACTTTATTTTACCAGTGTCATGAAGTACAATATGTGACGAAAAAACAATCTCAGAATGGCCTGGATAAGTCAAAGCGTTTTAAAGTTATCAGCACTTAAAGTGACACTGGTCAGATTTGCAAAAAATGGCCTGGTCCTTAAGGTGAAAATGAGCCCGGTCCTTAAGGGGTTAAAGCAGCGCAACCAGAGACCGACTGAGGGAATCAGGGAGCTTAAATACAGTAGCTCCGCCCAGGGGAGTGGTGAAGTCCAGGCTAAACCTCCCCCTTAAAACAGCTATACAAACAACCTTCCCTTGGTAAAAAAGGGGAAAGAAAGGCCTAAGCCTATGTGAGAGTGTCCCCACACATACACCTATTCCCCCCTGCGAAAGAAAAAAACTGCCGAAAAACCGGCCGGCTGACGCCGGGGAAACCGGAAGTGACGCCGCGGCTAGGGCCGCGTCACTTCCGGTCATGGCGGCGCCCAGGCAAAACTTATCAGCGGAGCGCTGCCGGCTATCGCAGGGGAGAAGACGGAGGGAGGACATGTGAGCATGGAAAAACCACAGCTGCAATGGGGCGCAAATATAAGCGCATCTCAGATAAGTTAAAAAAAGGGACTAAAGGAGACCTTCTCAGGTCAGCACGCTAACGTCCCAAACTCCCTGTCTAAAAAATAAACCAGGGAGAAAGACTCGCCAGTCCACCTGTCCAAAGGACAGAAAAAAACACGGTGGGCTGGGGGATGAACCCCTCCCTTTAAGGGAGCTGGAGTTCTTTTATTGGTTTAATCTTTGGGCTCATTAAAAATTCCGCCGGTCCTACCAGTCCACGGGGGGCAGTTAACCCCATCTGTGCTGCTGTTAGGACGTAAGGGAATACATTTTTTGCATATCAGTACAAAAAATGAAAGCCAAGCTTTAGTTGGTTGCAATGGGCAACCAAAAGTCTTAAAGGGTCACTGTACTTCCATACAATTTAATTTAATTTAATAGAGAATGGTATAATTAGCAGATTTCTAAATAATTTCATTAAAAAAATCCACCTGTCACTCTGTGTTAACCATCAATAGCTGCCACATTCTGTCCTCCTCCTCCAATTCTTTCTAATTAAAGGGGTTCTCCGTGCTTTTAATATTGATGACCCATCCTCAGCACCAAGCCAGCCCCACCTCCAGCAGGCTGCCTGGACTTCCCCTAGTAACAACCCCTATAGTTCCCCCAGTATTCTTCTCCCCCAAGTGGCCGAGGAAAGAAGAAAAAAATAAAATACCTTAGTGCTGTTCCAAGTCACCATCTCCTATGCAGGCCATAGGCCTTCTCCAGCCTGTGCCTGTGTCCCTGCGCCATTTCTACACTACTACAGGGCCTATGGCCAGTCTGCACCTGGTTTTGATAAATGAGGCCTAATAATTAATTCTTCCCACGCTTGGAACTGGAAATGGTCTCCACTAGGGCTATTTGTCAACTTAAAAGGGATCCAACAACCCTGATGCTTCCAGAACTGCCTATATATGAAATAGTTATGGGTGTCAGACAATGGCGATGGAAATAATTTGTTTCAAAGTTGTTTTTTCTTTTGGAACAGTATTATAAAATAAAAGACCATATACATTTGGTATTGATGTAATCACAGTTCAGTTCCCAGTAGAATAAAGCTAATGTGCCAGTTTGATCACAGTAAATACCTTAAAAAAAAGGTATAAAGTAATGGTGTAACTGTGTATTTTTTCTTAATTCCATCCCATGTAGAATATTTTTACATCTTCCCAGTACACTTTACAGAATATTAAATGATGCCATGATAGAAAACAGCTTGTCTTGCAAAAAACAAGCCCTAATGCGACAATGTGAATAAAAAATAAAAAATTATAGCTCTTTAGACAGAGCGGAAAAAAAACCCGATAAAAAACATAACTTGGTTGGAAAGTGATGAATGAAAAAGGCATTGTTTATTTTTATTTGGAGGAGGTAACTAAATGCTATTAAAGTCTCCCAACTAGAAGACTTGTGATTATTTGGTTACATACATGAGAATTTGGGATACTTAGTATTAATATTTCCTATCAGTCAGAGGCCTCATGCACACGACCGTTGTGTGCATACGTGGCCGTTGTGCCGTTTTCCGTTTTTTTTCGCGGACCCATTGACTTTCAGAAAAATCGGAAAATGCACCGTTTTGCAGCCGAGACCGTGATCCGTGTATCCTGTCCGTCAAAAAAATATGACCTGTCCTATTTTTTTGACGGACAACGGTTCACGGACCTATTCAAGTCAATGGGTCCGTGAAAGAACACGGATGCACACAAGATTGGCATCCGTGTCCGTGATCCGTGGCCGTAGGTTACTTCGTGAAAACTCAGATCCGACAGTATATTCTAACACAGAGGCGTTCCCATAGTGATGGGGACGCTTCAGGTTAGAATATACTAAAAGAACTGTGTACATGACTGCCCCCTGCTGCCTGCAGGTGCTGCCAGGCAGCAGGGGGCAGACCCCCCCCCTGTAGTTAACACATTGGTGGCCAGTGCGGCCGCCCCCCCCCCCTCCCTCCCCTGTAGTTAACTCGTTGGTGGCCAGTGGGCCCCCCTCCCTCCCCTGTAGTTAACTGGTTGGTAGCCAGCCCCCCCCTCCCTCCCCTGTAGTTAACTCGTTGGTAGCCAGCCCCCCTCCCTCCCCTGTAGTTAACTCATTGGTGGCCAGTGGGCCCCCCCCTCCCTCCCCTGTAGTTAACTCATTGGTGGCCAGTGGGCCCCCCCCTCCCTCTCCTGTAGTTAACTCGTTGGTGGCCAGTGGGCCCCCCCCTCCCTCCCCTGTAGTTAACTCGTTAGTGGCCAGTGGGCCCTCTCCCCTCCTTCCCCCTCCTAATTAAAATCTCCCCCCCTATCATTGGTGGCAGTGGAGAGTACCGATCGGAGTCCCAGTTTAATCGCTGGGGCTCCGATCGATAACCATGGCAACCGGGACGCTACTGCAGTCCCGGTTGCCATGGTTACTTAGCAATTTGTAGAAGCATTATACTTACCTGCGAGCTGCGATGTCTGTGTCTGGCCGGGAGCTCCTCCTACTGGTAAGTGACAGATCATTAGGCAATGCACCGCACAGACCTGTCACTTACCAGTAGGAGGAGCTCCCGGCCGGACACAGACATCGCAGCTCGCAGGTAAGTATGATGCTTCTACAAATTGCTAAGTAACCATGGCAACCGGGACTGCAGTAGCGTCCCGGTTGCCATGGTTACCGATCGGAGCCCCAGCAATTAAACTGGGACTCCGATCGGTACTCTCCGCTGCCACCAATGATAGGGGGGTGATTTTAATTAGGAGAGGGAGGAAGGGGAGAGGGCCCACTGGCCACCAACGAGTTAACTACAAGGGAGGGAGGGGGGGCCCACTGGCCACCAACGAGTTAACTACAGGGGAGGGAGGGGGGGGCCCACTGGCCACCAACGAGTTAACTACAGGGGAGGGAGGGGGGGCCCACTGGCCACCAACGAGTTAACTACAGTGGAGGGAGGGGGGGCCCACTGGCCACCAACGAGTTAACTACAGGGGAGGGAGGGGGGGCCCACTGGCCACCAACGAGTTAACTACAGGGGAGGGGGGGGGCCACTGGCCACCAATGAGTTAACTACAGGGGAGGGGGGCCGGCCGCACTGGCCACCAATGAGTTAAAAACAGGGGGGGGTCTTCCCCCTGCTGCCTGGCAGCACCTGCCAGGCAGCAGGGGGCAGTCATGTACACAGTTTTTTTGTATATTCTAACCTGAAGCGTCCCCATCACCATGGGAACGCCTCTGTGTTAGAATAAACTGTCGGATCTGAGTTTCAAGATGTAGCTCATATCCGACAGTATATTCTAACATAGAGGCGTTCCCATGGTGATGGGGACGCTTCTAGTTAAAATATCCCATCGGATTGGAGAAAACTCTGATCCAATAAAGGGACTCCTGACTTTACATTAAAAGTCAATGGGGACGGATCCGTTTGCAATTGCACCATATTGTGTCAACGTCAAACGGATCCGTCCCCATTGACTTGCATTGTAATTCAGGACGGATCCGTTTGGCTCCGCACGGCCAGGCGGACACCAAAACGACTTTTTTTTCATGTCCGTGGATCCTCCAAAAATCAAGGAAGACCCACGGACGAAAAAACGGTCACGGATCACGGACCTACGGACCACGTTTTTGCGGACCGTGAAAAAATACTGTCGTGTGCATGAGGCCTAACTGACGGGAGATCTATTAGGTCATGCTGCTTGCAGGGCCAATAGGTTTATACCTATGGTTGACCTGGGTCCTTTGGTAAAACACCCGTTACCATGGCGATCCATTGTCCCCCTACAATTGCATTGTGAAGCATCAATTACTGGAGAACCTCCTCCCTCTCAAGATTCTTCGATGCCACAGTTGATAGGGAACTGAACCACCTCAGTTATCTGAAGAAGATTGGAACCAAGGAGAAGATCCAGTAAGTGAAGAGTTGGGTTCATCACATTACAACATACAAAAATACCTACAGTCACTGGTTACTCCATGGTTAGGTCGGGTGTATTATGTAAGCTCGGTTCTCCTACTGTCCTAAAGAAAGTCAAGTCTAAGATACTACAGAGGTCATAGGAGGGTAAGACAAAATTAGCACATGGAACTAGGTTTAAAGTATACAGTATATAGTTAATACAGACATGACAACTCTCTTGGTTTTCCCTGGGTTCACCTGAGTTTTGGGCCCCATTTTCTGGGCACCTGTGTGCTCTCCTTTACTTCAAGGGCCCCATTCTAGAGATAGGTGCAGGTCCACCTCTAGGAACTGCTCCTATCTAATATTTGTGGTATATCCTAGTGATATTTGCAGCAGATGTTGAGATATGAAAACCCCTTTAAATATAAAAGGCCAATGTAATAGCAATGATGGGTGACCCAATATGGTTTCTACGGGCAAATATCAAATGGAATCGGGAATTCAGGAGAGTAGAAAGATGGCCACTTGAACAATTAAGGGGAGGGATTTTAGTGATGTGAGTAGGGGAACTGGCCAATCAGAATCCAGCATGGCTTTGTGTGACAGAATATTAATGAGAAATAAACTGTCAGCTCTTGTGCAGGTGAGGTAGTCACAAATATGAGCGAGCAGGAAGAAGATGGAAATATTGATGTAACGGTGGCTGAAAGCTGGAGACGGTGCTGGGGGAGATTTATCCAGACTAGTGCCAAGGAAAACAGGCTCAGCTGCCCCTAGCAACCAATCAGATTGATCCTTTAATTTTCCAGAGGAGCTCTGAAGAATGAAAGGTGGAATCTGATTGGTTGCTATGGGCAAGTAAGCCATTTTACCTTGACACCAGTTTTGATAAATGTCCCACTTCTACAATAAGCACAGATGATAACAGGAGAAGCGGGAAGCACAAGTATGGAAAGATTTGTCCCTATTCAGTGTTTTGGACCCGCTCCAGGTTTTGAATTACAAATACTGATGAAAAATACTGACCGAATACTGACCATGACCTAAGGAGGAATAAAGGTTTAAAGGGGTTCTGCACTTTTATTTAACTGATGATCTATCCTCTGGATAGATCATCAGCTTCTGATCGGCGGGGGTCTGACACCCGGGACCCCCGCCAATCAGCTGTTTGAGAAGGCAGCGGCGCTCCAGCAGCGCCGCGGCCTTCTCACTGTTTACCGCCGGGCCGCCCGCCCACTGACGTCACGACTTGTATCAACTAGAGTGGGCGCGGCTAAGCTCCATTCAAGTGAACAGAGCTTAGCCGCGCCCACTCTAGTTGATACAAGTCGTGACGTCAGTGGGCGGGCGGCCCGGCGGTAAACAGTGAGAAGGCAGCGGCGCTGCTGGAGCGCCGCTGCCTTCTCAAACAGCTGATCGGCGGGGGTCCCGGGTGTCGGACCCCCGCCGATCAGAAGCTGATGATCTATCCAGAGGATAGATCATCAGTTAAATGAAGGTGCAGAACCCCTTTAATGGGGAATTTAATATAAAAGACATGCCAGGAGAAACGACAAATCTTTAAGGCTACTTTCACACTAGCGTTGTTTTAATCCGGCGTTCAATTCCGACACTGGAACTGCCCGCCGGATCCGGAAAAACGTGTGAAAACGGATTACATTTGAATCCTGATCAGGCTTTCGATCACAATGGAAAAATGCATTGGAAAAAACGGATCCGCCATTTATGGACTTTAACTTTTTTTTCACATTTTCCGGGTTTAACATGCAAAAGCCGGATCCGTTTTGACTGAACACACAGGGCCGGATCCGGCGTTAATGCAAGTCAATGGGAAAAAAGCCTGATCAGGCGTTCAGTCAAAGTGTTCAGGATTTTTGGCCGGAGGTTAAAATATAACATGCTACGTTTTTCTGAAAAGCCTGATCAGTCAAAAAGACTGAACTGAAGACATCCTGATGCATCCTGAAGGACTGACTCTCCATTCAGAATGCATTAGGATAAAACTGATCAGTTCTTTTCCGGATTTGAGCCCCTAGGACGGAACTCAGCGCCGGAAAAGAAAAACGCTAGTGTGAAAGTACCCTAAAGGGGTTCTTCGGGATTTACATATTGATAAGCTATCCTCAAGATAGTTTAATATGGGATATGTGAGAGTCCAACTCCTGAGACCCGCGCCGATCATCCGTATGAAGAGGCAGCGGCGTTCCGTGAGTGCTTAGGCCTCTTCCTAGGCCATCAGATGTCACGTTCATTGGTCACATGGCCTAGGTGGAGCTCAGCCGCATTAAAGTGAATGGAGCTGAGCTGCAATACCAAGCACAGCCACAATGTACGGCGCTGTGCTTGATCGTGCGGCGTTCCTCTCACTAAGCTCCGCCCCTTTTCTAAACACTTTGGAGAAGTGGTGAGAAGCTTTAAAAGTCGATAATTATGGTGCACATATGGAGTGTGCCATAATTTGTGACTTTTTTCCTGCATAATAATGGCATAAAGACTTTAGTCCCTCAATATGTATCATTTTTTTTATAAAAAGAGAAAATCTTTTATGTGTTGCCAGTGACATAACCGTATGAGGGTTTGTTTTTAGTACTATTTATGGGTTCAATTTCGGGAACATATAAATTAGTAAATACATTTTTGGGGCAGTAATTGGGTTTAAAAAAAAATGAAAATCATGCAATTTATGGGTAAATATGATTCTGAAAGTACCAAATATTTATTTTTTTGTTTAGCATTTTTAAACACTAAAATATATATTTTTTTATGAAAATTTTATTTTTCTGGGGGGTGGGATAAGACCTTTATGAAACATAAGGTAATGATGTAACTGTGTTTTTTTCCCTAATTCCATCCCATGTAGAATATTTTTAAATCTTCCCAGTACACCTTTGATGAGGGAGGGGGGAGAAAGAGAGAGTGACGAGGGAGGGAGGGGGGAGAAAGAGAGAGTGACGAGGGAGGGAGGGGGGAGAAAGAGAGAGTGAAGAGGGAGGGGGAGAAAGAGAGAGTGACGAGGGAGGGAGGGGGGAGAAAGAGAGAGTGACAAGGGAGGGAGGGGGGAGAAAGAGAGAGTGACAAGGGAGGGGGGAGAAAGAGAGAGTGACGAGGGAGGGAGGGGGGAGAAAGAAAGAGAGAGTGAAGAGGGAGGGAGGGGGGAGAAAGAGAGAGTGACGAGGGAGGGAGGGGGGAGAAGAGAGAGTGACGAGGGAGGGAGGGGGAGAAAGAGAGAGTGACGAGGGAGGGGGGAGAAAGAGAGAGTGACGAGGGAGGGAGGGGGGAGAAAGAGAGAGTGAAAAGGGAGGGAGGGGGGAGAAAGAGAGAGTGACGAGGGAGGGAGGGGGGAGAAAGAGAGAGTGACGAGGGAGGGAGGGGGAGAAAGAGAGAGTGACGAGGGAGGGGGGAGAAAGAGAGTGACAAGGGAGGGAGGGGGAGAAAGAGTGACAAGGGGGGAGCGGGGAGAAAGAGAGTGACAAGGGAGGAGGGAGAAAGAGTGACAAGGGGAGGAGGGGGGAGAAAGAGAGTGACAAGGGAGGGCTGATGAAGAGGCACTGGGGGCTGCTATGAGGCTACTGGGGGCTGATGGAGAGGCACTAGGGGCTGGTGGAAAGGCACTGGGGGCTGGTGGAGAGGCACTGGGGCTGGTGGAGAGGCACTGGGGGCTGGTGGAGAGGCACTGGGGGCTGCTATGAGGCTGAGGGCTGCTATGAGGCTACTGGCTAGGGGCTGCTGGAGAGGCACTGAGAGCTGCTATGAGGATACTGGGGGCTGGTGTAGAGGCACTGGGGGCTGGTGGAGAGGCACTGGGGGCTGATGGAGAGGCACTGGGGGCTGCTATGAGGCTACTGGGGGCTGATGGAGAGGCACTGGGGGCTGCTAGAGAGGCACTAGGGGCTGCTATGAGGCTACTAGGGGGCTGCTGGAGAGGCACTGGGGGCTGCTATGAGGCTACTGGGGGCTGCTATGAGGCTACTGGGGGCTGCTATAAGGCATGGGGCTCTTATCTGAGGTCTGATTGGGGGTCATTCATATTGGGGTCTGAGCTGAGGTCTGATCTGAGGTCTTATTGGGGTCCTATTAACATTGGGGATCTTATTGGGGCTGTCAGCTGAGGTCTGATTAACATTGGGGGTCTGATTGCTGGTCTGACCTGAGGTGTAATGAAAAATATGTTTTTCTTATTGTCCTCCTCTAAAACCTAGGTGCATCTTATAGGGCGAAAAATAAGGCACTTGCTTGCTCCTCCTCCCGACCTTCCCTGCCCTTTGCGTACGTCGCGTGCCGTGACTTCACGTAGGAGGCACTGGATCTTGGGTGAGTTCCCACACTTTTTTTCCCAGGACTGTTGGTCTGGCAGTACTGTCCGAAAGTGGAGCGGCGGAGGAGAAGCTGCGTGCCGAGTGAGTGAGGTGAGGGCGGCTGTGGCGACGTGAAGCAGAGACTCGGAGACAGACTCTGCTCTGGCAGTTGGATGCTTCCTAGTAGCTAGAGTACACTACCATCACATAGGATAGCAGTAGTGCGTCCTCTTACTAGCACCAGTTCTAGCCACATGTGCAGCTGCAAGTAAGAGGACCCACTACTGCTATCCTACAAGTACTGTTAGATGTCACAGCAGAGTCCTATGAATCATGTGATGGTCTATGGCCCATAGACCATCACATTCATAGCACAAGCGGCAGCTATATCATCATCATCACTGCTTCATCATATGCCAGCAGGGTTATTAACATCGCCGCCAAGCCCGCCATTATTGCTCACACAGGGCTGGTCAGCACTGGAAATATGGGATTGCAAGTGCAACACCTATGGGAGCAGTGACTGTCACCATATTGCCGTGAGTGACTGATTCCAGCACAAGCGGCAGCTATAATCATCAGTCACTCACAGCAATATGGTGACAGTCACTGCTACCCATAGGGGTTGCAGTTGCAATCCCATATTTCCAGTGCTGACCAGCCCTGTGTGAGCAATAATGGCGGGCATATGATGAAGCAAACTGAAAGGATAAGTGAAGGAAAATTAAGAACTATGTACCTCCCATGCTGCAGAATGACACATATAGGCCTGTGAACGGTCCGTGGTATCTCGGCCTGGATTCCTGCTGACAGCAGGAGCGCACGGCGTCATTGGTTGCTATGACGCCGTGCACTTCATGCCGCCACTGTACTACAGTAATACACTCGTATGATCTATACGAGTGTATTACTGAAGTACAGTGGCGGCATGAAGCGCACGGCGTCAGTGCGCTCCTGCTGTCAGCAGGAATCCGGGCCGGGATACCACGGACCGTTCACGGCCGTGTGCATTCGGCAATAGACTGATTCCAGCACAAGCGGCAGCTATATCATCAGAAATATGGGCATGGGCATGTTGGGCGTGCAGGGGTCCCGTGGTGTTAGGAAATGGTATTGAGGGTAGGGGGGGGGCCCAAATTAAATTCTTGCACCAGGGCCAATGAGCCTATAGCTACGCCCCTGCTTACAGAATAATAAATGATGCCATGAGAGAAAACAGCTTGTCTTGCAAAAAAACAAGCCCTCATATTACTATGTGAATGAAAAAATAAAAAAATTTAGAGCTCTTTTGATGGAGTGAAGAAAAACAACAACAACAAAAAAACATAACTTTGTTGGAAAGCGATTAATGAAAAAGGGATTGTTTTTTTTTATTTGGAGGCGGTAACTAAACTTCATTAAAGTCTCCCCACTAGAAGACTTGTGATTCTTTGGTTACATACATTTGGCTTTGGGATACTTAGTATTATTATTTCCTATCAGTATAACTGAGGGGCGATCTATTAGACCATGCTGCTTGTAGGGCCAATTGGTTTATACCCATGGTTGACCTGGGGCCTTTGGTAGAACACCCGTTGCCATGGTGATCCATTGTCCCCTCGTGATTGCATTGTGAGGCATTAATGACTGAAGAACCTCCTCCCTCTCAAGCTTCTTAGATGCCACAGTCACTGGAACCAGCTGCTAGGGAACTGGACCACCTCAGTTATCTGAAGAAGATTGGACCCAAGTAGAAGATCCAGTAAGTGAAGAGTTGGGTTCATCACATTACCCAAAAAGACCTACAGTCACTGGTTATTCCATGGATAGGCTGGTTGTATTACGTAAACTAGGTTCTGCTACTGTCCTAAAGAAAGTCAAGTCTAAGATAATACAGAGGTCTTAGGAGGGTAAGACAAAATTAGCACATGGAACTAGGTTAAAAGTATATATAGTTAATACAGGCCTACCAACTCTCCTGGCTTTCCCTGGGTTCACCTGGTTATGGGGCCCCTCTCCTGGGCACCTGTGTGCTCTCCTTCGCTTCAGAGGACCCCATTCTGGAGACAGGTGTACGTCCCACCTCTGGGACCCATTCCTATTTGACATTTGAATCTGATTGGTTGCTATGGGCAAGTAAGCCATTGCCCTCCGGATAGGTCATCAATATGAGATCTGTGGGAGTCTGACTCTCCCGGGACCCCCACCAATCTGCTATACGAAGAGCCCATTGCGCTCCATTAGGGCTTACATCCTCTTCCTAGGCCATGTCACTTTCATCGGTCACATGGCGTAGGTGCATCTCAGCCCTATTCAAGTGAATGAGCCTGGGCTGCCGTACCAAGCCCAAACACTATATAGCGTATGGCACTGTGCATGGTAAGCTGCGAGGAGGCCACGGCACTCAAGGAAGAGCTGCGGCTTCTTCAAACAGTTGATCAGCAGTTGACCCCTGCTGATCTCATATTGATGACCTATGCTGAAGGACTGTCCCTAATTTTCAGAGACAGTCGCTGCAGATTTGGGCTGTCCCAGGACGAAGTGGACGAGACTTATGTAATACCAGCCATAAATGTGTGGCTCTGCATTGGTTTGGAAACATTGCCTGGGCCCATTTGTCCAGAATTTGGCAACTGCAAAGTTGGTAATTATGCATGTCAGGGTGCATTCACATCACCGTTTAGCTTTCCGATCTTGTGTTCCGTCAGAAGAAGAGAGAGAGATAAAAAATAAACAGGATCATGTAAAAAAACGGATCCTGTTGCATCAGTTATGCATAGAATTGCATAGGAAACCTTTTTTTTACAGGATCTAGTAAAAAAACTGATCCAGTTGCATCAGTTGTCATCAGTTTGAGCCATTTCCGTCTGAGATCCGTTTTTTTAGATGGAAACATTCAGAAACATGCAGTACTTTTTACATGATCCTGTATTTTTTTTTCTCTCTTCTTCTGACGGATCAGAAGAACGGAAAGCTTAACGGTGATATGAATGCACCCTCAGTGATTTAGTCAGTGAACTGTATCAGTGATTATGAGCTAAAACCAGGTGAACAGGAGCAAATTTTTCCTTTACATGTATATGTTATCTCTGTGGAGGCTCCACTCCTTGTTTTGGTTCTCAATCACTGACCAAAACACGGATGTGTGAACTAGACCTGACTGCGCGGTACAATTGACAAGTCTCCACACTAGACGTCTTGTGATTATTTGGTTACATACAAGAGGCTGTAGGATACTTAGTATTATTATTTCCTAACAGTATAACTGACGGGCGATCTATTAGGCCATGCCGCTTGCAGGGCCAATAGGTTTATACCTATGGCAGTTACAGGGCCTTTGGTAGAACACCCGTTGCCATGGTGATCCACTGTTCCCTCGTGATTGCATTGTGAGGCATGGTGACCAGTGAACCTCCTCCCTCTGTCAAGCTTCTTAGGTTCCACAGTCACTGGTATCAGCTGCTAGGAAACTGGACCACCTCAGTTATCTGAAGAAGATTGGAACCAAGGAGAAGATCCAGTAAGTGAAGAGTTGGGTTCATCACATTACCACACCAAAAAGACCTACAGTCACCGGTTATTCCATGGATAGGCTGGTTGTATTACATAAACTAGGTTCTGCTACTGTCCGAAAGTCAAGTCTAAGATAAGATAATACAGAGGTCATAATAGGGAAAGACAAAAGTATATATAACTACCACAAACCCGCCAACTGTCCCGATCTTCCAGGGAGTCACCTGGGTTTTGGACACCTCCCGATTCCACCCCCCCCACCCCCCATCCTGTGCACCTGGTTGATTCACCCAGTTTCCGAGACCGCTGCACTCAATTTATTCTTCATCCCCAGGACACAGGTACAATTGCACAAGTTGGCCTGGCATAGCTGGATAACATTTTGGGACTGGGGACAGGTGACTATGTTTATATAGGGTCACAGAGCATGAGGCATTATACTGTATTTGGCTTTCACAGCGTGTGCAGCACTATAGCACTTGTGCCACTGTCACTAAGTTATGCTGGTAAGTGTGGTGCTTTATTTTTGGTTGTAGTTCTGTATACAGTACATGTAATGGGATTTGGTTCTGCTGTAGTATTTATGTGCTGTGCTTGCCTCTTCTGCTGTGTTTATGTGCTGTGCTTGCCTCTTCTGCTGTGTTTATGTGCTGTGCTTGCCTCTTCTGCTGTGTTTATGTGCTGTGCTTGCCTCTTCTGCTGTGTTTATGTGCTGTGCTTGCTTCTGCTGCTGTGTTTATGTGCTGTGCTTGCTTCTGCTGCTGTGTTTATGTGCTGTGCTTGCCTCTTCTGCTGTGTTTATGTGCTGTGCTTGCTTCTGCTGCTGTGTTTATGTGCTGTGCTTGCTTCTGGTGCTGTGTTTATGTGCTGTGCTTGCTTCTGCTGCAGTGTTTATGTGCTGTGCTTGCTTCTGGTGCTGTGTTTATGTGCTGTGCTTGCTTCTGCTGCAGTGTTTATGTGCTGTGCTTGCCTCTTCTGCTGTGTTTATGTGCTGTGCTTGCCTCTTCTGCTGTGTTTATGTGCTGTGCTTGCTTCTGCTGTAGTATTTATGTGCTGTGCTTGCTTCTGCTGCTGTGTTTGTGTGCTGTGCTTGCTGTCGAGGGTGAAGCTGTAATATATTGTTGCTGGTCAGAATGACAACATGTGCTGCTGAATCAGGAGCTGATTTAAAAGAAGAAAAACAGGGGCAAAGATTTAAAAGTAATATCAGGAAGTAATACTTTACTGAGAGAGTAGTGGATGCATGGAATAGCCTTCCTGCAGAAGTGGCAGCTGCAAATACAGTGGAGGAGTTTAAGCATGCATGGGATAGGCATAAGGCCATCCTTCATATAAGATAGGGCCAGGGGCTATCCATAGTATTCAGTATATTGGGCAGACTAGATGGGCCAAATGGTTCTTATCTGCCGACACATTCTATGTTTCTATGTTTCTATGTTTCTATTAAGGGACAGCTATGAAGATTTAAAGAGGTATTCCTATCTGAGACAATGGGGGCATATCACGAGGATATGTCCCCACTCTCTGATAGGTGTGGGTCCCAACGATGGAACCCGCAACTATATCGAGAATGGAGCGGGGAAGGTAGTGGCTGGAGGACCCTGGGTTTCCCCAGGTCCGGTCACCACCAATTGCTCTCGCTATAGAAGTGAATGGGAGCGCATTCATTTCTATGAGGCCGAATGAAATAGCCGGGCCAGCGCTCCACCACTTTCAGGGATCCGTTGATGATGTAGGTGCAGGTCCTAGAGGTGTGACCCGCACCTATAAGAAAATGGGGGCATATTCTAGTTATATGCCCCCACTTTCTGCATTGGGAAAATACCGCTTTAATGATGCTTCTCAGTTGGCTCTAGACAATCCTCTGTTTCCTTAATGTGAATATCCACAACATTTCAACATTTTTTGTTTCATTAAATCTAAATAGATTTAAATCCTGTGTTCATTAAAAGGAACCTGTCACTAGGATTTTGGGTATAGAGCTGAGGACATGGGTTGCTAGATGGCCGCTAGCACATCTGCAATACCCAGTCCCCATAGCTCTGTGTGCTTTTATTGTGTAAAAAAAAAAACGATTTGATACAGATGCAAATTAACATAAAAGAGTCATATCTCACTTGTGTGACCAGAGAAGAGTCATATTTTAAGCTCTGACTCATCTCAGCTTAATTTGCATATGTATCAAATCGTTTTTTATACACAATAAAAGCACACAGAGCTATGGGGACTGGATATTGCGGATGTGCTAGCGGCCATCTAGCAACCCATGTCCTCAGCTATATACCCAAAATCCAGGTGACAGGTTCCTTTTAATGTCTTAATGTCAGTATTATGTCTGAAGCATCGTTTTTGTAATCAAGAGCTGTATATCTCCTTCATAGACATAGAAGTAAAACATAGTGGATGCAGATTGTTAACAGATTTCAGATTTAGGTGGGAATCTGTTCCAAAATCCACGTATCTAAGTGGTTAAACGTCCGCGATAAGCATTACTGCCGATCTGGCCCATTAGAGCCGGAGCCCAAAAGAGAGCTGAGCTCCTGCTCTTCCCCGCATGGGAGGCCTGTGTAGCCCTTAGACTAGGCAGTGGTTTAGCCTAAGGCCTCTTAGTGCCTGCCACAAAACGGTATACTGTGGTCACTAAGGGGTTAATATGTGATTATTTGAGTGTTTATCCAATACTCAGCCCTACAGTTATATAGCAGAGTGTTCTCTTGTGGGGGGTGGAGGCAGCACCTCGCTCACATGCCATGGGCGTTATTGTCCACAGCATTTGATGAGCTACACGGCAGCAATCGGAGTCAACTCTGATACCGGCCGTTACTGGCACTTTTTTTGTCTGTAGCACTGATGACCAACTCGGTCACAATAAGGAAAATATGATTGAATATTTATAAAATGTTAATGTTATTTTTTTCATTCTGAAGGTCCAAAGCACTGAAGATAATCCCTGTGAAGGACTGCTGTGCTACAATCGGGCAGCGGCAGTGGCTCAGCTTCAGGGTGTGGTAAGTACTAGAGAGCTTGATGACCCCGGCTGAAGAGAAGAGAAGACTGCAAAGGTAATCATAAAATGAGTGGCTTAAGGCGCTATTACTCAAGGCAATCATCAGAGCAAATATTGGGAAGGAACATCCGTATGAATGCTTGTTCCCAATAATTGCCCTGCACTGTAATCACATATGATGTTTTTGATCGGAATTAGCTCTGGTTTTTGAAAAGATTTTGTTCAAGATTTGAACCGACTTTTTGCCTGTATGGGACCCTGAAATTCCAGATGGCAGTCCCTGGCTGTGCCAACCTCATGGGCAGAGAAGTTTTCGGCCTCTATTGTAAGAGGGTAACCTGGGTGATCTCTGATAAATTTGTTAAAGGGAACCTGTCACCCATTTGTCACCACATAAAATTATCATGCAGTCTTATTCCCGATTGCATAATGTCTTCCATAACTGTAAAATTACAACTAAATGCCTCTTGGAATGTGGTAACAGAAAGGCAGATAGTTTCTGCTTTATAAAAAAAACAGTTTTTATTGTACAAAAGTAGCAAAAAAAAACACACACAATCATATTGGCCCAGAGAATACATTTTCCATGCTACTTAATATGTTTTCTGGACACAAAACAAAACCAAAACCTATAGAGAAATTGCAGTCCCCCCCCCCAAAAAAAAAAAAACAACAACAATGCAAATGAGTACAATAAATTATATGTACACCAAAATGGTGCTATTAACTCCTTCAGTCACAATGACGTATCTGTATAAAGCACCTATTGAGCGGGCTGCTGCTCTGATCCCGCTACATACTGTATAATACAGCAGACAACTGTCCGCAATGTCTGGGAATGGCAATGACGCGCAACCTGTTCATTTAACCCCTCAGATGTGGGGACTCCCTCTGCCTTCTGATTGGAGCCCCCGCAGTGAAATTGCTGGGCTCTGACTGGTTACTATGAGAGCCTAGGTCCTGCTGAAGGTTCCCGGGCCTGCCATGGTAAACTGCCTACAAAGCCATGCACAATGCACAATTCAGCAGGCAGAGCATCAAAATGCCTTAGGCTATAATAGTTATTATGGGCTATAGGACAAGCAATCATATAGAACATATGTTACAGCTCCTTAATAAGAGGGCTAAAAGTTATGTAAAAAAAAAACTTAAAAAAAAAACTAAAGTATTAACAGTTTAAATCACCCCTTTTACCAATTTTACATATAAAATAAATGTACAATAAAAAATATATATATAACAGGTATTGTCGCGTCCAAAAATATTTTTCCTGTGCGGTGTACGCTGTAATGGAAAAAAAAACAAACATGCAATTTGCCATTTTTTGGTCACCTTGTCTCCCTCGCAGAAATTGGATAACAGTGATTAAAAAGTTGTATGTAGCCAAATACGGCACCAATAAAAACTACAGTTCGATCAGCAATAAACAAGCCCTCATACAGCTCGGTAGATGGAAATATAAAAAAGTCATGGCTGTCAGAAAATGGCAAAGCAAAGAAAATTTGGATTTTTTTAAAGTAGTAAAACAAAAAAAAACTATACATATCTGATATTGCCGTAATCTTATTTATAAGATAATACTTTATACCCTGTCGTCTGGACTTTAAACTTCACTGCTTGATTTATAGACCATGCCATCTTGACTTTGGACACTTCTACTTTGATTTTGGACAGTGTGAACTTGGGATTCCGCTGCTTTTCTTTTTTACTCAGTCATCTAGACTTTGGACCTGCCGCTTGGAATTTGGACCCCAGCACCTGGACTTTGACTTTTGACTTTGCCACTTGAATTTTGTACCGCGCTTCCTGGACTTTGGAGTTTGCCGCTTGGGTATTGAACACTGCTGTATGCACTTTGCACCCTGCTGCTTTGATTTTAGATCGCTTGAACTTGGAACCCTGCTGCATTCCTTTTTTACCCAGTCACCCTGACATTGGACCCGCCGCTTTGATTTTAGACACCGCTGCCTGGACTGTGACTTTGCTGCTTGAATTTTGCACCGTGCTGACTTGACTTTAGACCTTGCCGCCTAGACTTTGTACATGACCGCTTGGATTTTACAACATGCTCTATGCACTTTGGACCCTGCTGCTTTAATTTTGGATCGCGTGAACTTGGGACCCCGCTGATTTTCTTTTTTACACAGTTGCTTAAGACTTTGGACCCGCCTCTTGATTTTGGACACCACTGCCTAGACATTGCCTTTGCTGCTTGTATTTTGGACCCGGCTGCTTGGACTTTAGACCCTACCGACTGGACTTTGAACATGGCCGCTTGGATATTGGACCCTGCCACCTATACTTTGGACCCTGCTACTTTGATTTTGGACCGCGTGAAATTGAGACCCCGCTGCATTCCGTTTTTACCCAGTCTTCATGAGTTTGGACCCAACGCTTGTATTTTGGAGCCCACCACCTGGAGGTTAGACTCCGCCACTTTAATATTAGATTACTTGAACTTTAAACCCTGCAGCTTTGATGTTGGACCTTACTGTCTGCACTTTTGACCCTTCTTCTTGGATTTTAAACCGTGTTAACTTGAGACCTTGCCGTCTTGATTTTGAACCCTGCTATCTGCACTTTGGACCCTGCTGCTTTGATTTTGGACTGCGTGAACTTGGGACCCCACTGCATTTCTTTTTTACCTAGTCGCCATGACTGCTTTGATTTTAGACACTGCTGCCTGGACTGTGACTTTGCTGCTTGAATTTTGGACCCTGCTGACTTGAGTTTAGACCTTGCCGCCTAGACTTTGAACATGACCGCTTGGATTTTACAACATGCTCTATGCACTTTGGACCCTGCTGCTTTGATTTTGTATCGCGTGAACTTGGGACCCCGCTGATTTCCTTTTTTATCCCAGTTGCTTTGACTTTGGACCCGCCTCTTGATTTTGGACACCACCGCCTCGACATTGCCTTTGCTGCTTGTATTTTGGACCCTGCTGCTTGGACTTTAGACTCTCCTGACTGGACTTTGAACTTGGCCGCTTGGATATTGGACCCTGCCACCTAGACTTTGGACCCTGCTACTTTGATTTTGGACCGCGTGAAATAGAGACCCTGCTGCATTCCTTTTTAACCCAGTCTTCATGAGTTTGGACCCTACGCTTGGATTTTGGCGCACCCTACCTGGACTTTGACTTTTGACTCTGCCACTGGAATTTAAGTCCCCGCTGCCTGGACTTTGAAGTTCGCCGCTTGGGTTTTGGACTCTGCCCTCTGCACTTTGGACCCTGCTATTGCTTTCTGTTTTTACCCAGTTGCTCTGATTTTTAACGCACAGCTTTGATTTTGGACCCCACCACCTGGAGGTAAGACTCTGCCACTTTGATATTAGATTACTTGAACTTTAAACCCTGCAGCTTTGATGTTGGGCCCCACTGTCTGCACTTTTAACCCTTCTTCTTGGATTTTAAACCGTGTTAACTTGGGACCCTGCCGTCTTGATTTTGAACCCTGCTATCTGCACTTTGTACCCTGCTGCTTTGATTTTGGACTGCATAAACTTGGGACCCCACTGCATTCCTTTTTTACCTAGTCGCCATAACTTTGGACTCTTCTGCCTCGACTTTGGACCCAAAGCTTGGATTTTGGAACCCATCATCTGAACTTAGAATTTTGACTGTCCAACTGGGATTTTGGACCCCGCTGCCTTGAAATTGGAGTTCACTGCTTGGGATTTGGACCCTGCCATGCCTGCCATCTGCCCTTTGCACCCTACTACTTTCATTTGGGACCCTGCTGCTTTACTTTTTTACTTAGCCGCCTTATCTTTGGATCCACCGATTTGATTTTCGACCACGTCGCCTGGACTTTGACTTTTGAATTTGTTGCTTGAGTTTTGGAACCTGCTGCCTGAACTTTAGACCCTGCCGTCCGGACTTTGATCTTCACCGCTTGAACTTGGGACCCTGCCGCTGCTTTAATTTTTTATCCAGTCGCCTTATCTTTGGATCCACCGCTTTGATTTTGAACCCAGCCTGGACTTTGACTTTTGAATTTGTTGCTTGAATTTTGGAACCTGCTGCCTGAACTTTAGACCCTGCCGTCTGGACTTTGAACTTCACCGCTTGGATTTTGGACCCTGCCGTCTTTACATTAGAGTCTTCTGCTTTGATTTTAGACCGCTTGAACTTGGGACCCTGCCGCTGCTTTCATTTTTTATCCAGTTGCCTTATCCTTGGATCTGCCGCTTTGATTTTGAACCCAGTCTGGACTTTGACTTTTGAATTTGCTGCTTGAATTTTGGACCCTGCTGCCTGGACTTTAGACGTTCCCGACTGGACTTTGAACTTCGCTGCTTGGATATTGGACCCTGCCATCTGGACTTTGGACCCTGCTACTTTGATTTTGGACTGCTTGAACTGGGGATCCTGCTGCTGCTTTCCTTTTTCACTCAGTCGCCTTATTTTTTGGATCCGCCGCTTTGATTTTGGACCCTGCCGCATGGTATTTACATTTAAATTTGCTGCTTGAATTTTGGACCCGGGTGCCTGGACTTTAGACCCTGATGACTAAACTTTGAACTTCTCCGCTTGGATTTTGGACCCTGCTGTCTTTACTTTGTACCGTGCTGCTTTCATTGTGGACCGCTTGAACTTAGGAACCTGCTGCTGCTTTCCTTTTTTACAGAGTCGCCTTATATTTGGACCCGCCGCTTCGATTTTGGGCCCCGCCGCCTGGACTTTGACTTTTGAATTTTGGACCCTGCTGCCTGGACTTTAGACGTTCCTGACTGGACTTTGAACTTCGCCGCTTGGATATTGGACCCTGCCGTCTGGACTTTGAACCCTGCTACTTTGATTTTGGACCGCTTGAACTGGGGATCCTGCTGCTGCTTTCCTTTTTCACCCAGTCGCCTTATTTTTTGGATCCGCCGCTTTGATTTTGGACCCTGCCGTCTTTACATTAGAGCCTGCTGCTTTGATTTTAGACCGCTTGAACTTGGGACCCTGCCGCTGCTTTAATTTTTTATCCAGTTGCCTTATCCTTGGATCTGCCGCTTTGATTTTGAACCCAGCCTGGACTTTGACTTTTGAATTTGCTGCTTGAATTTTGGACCCTGCTGCCTGGACTTTAGACGTTCCCGACTGGACTTTGAACTTCGCCGCTAGGATATTGGACCCTGCCATCTGGACTTTGGACCCTGCTACTTTGATTTTGGACTGCTTGAACTGGGGATCCTGCTGCTGCTTTCCATTTTCACCCAGTCGCCTTATTTTTTGGATCCGCCGCTTCGATTTTGGACCCTGCCGCATGGTATTTACATTTAAATTTGCTGCTTGAATTTTGGACCCAGTTGCCTGGACTTTAGACCCTGATGACTAAACTTTGAACTTCTCCGCTTGGATTTTAGACCCTGTTGTCTTTACTTTGTACCGTGCTGCTTTCATTGTGGACCGCTTGAACTTAGGAACCTGCTGCTGCTTTCCATTTTTACCGAGTCGCCTTATATTTGGACCCGCCGCTTCGATTTTGGGCCCCGCCGCCTGGACTTTGACTTTTGAATTTTGGACCCTGCTGCCTGGACTTTAGACGTTCCTGACTGGACTTTGAACTTCGCCGCTTGGATATTGGACCTTGCCGTCTGGACTTTGGACCCTGCTACTTAGATTTTGGACCGCTTGAACTGGGGATCCTGCAGCTGCTTTCCTTTTTCACCCAGTCGCCTTATTTTTTGGATCCGCCGCTTTGATTTTGGACCCTGCCGTCTTTACATTAGAGCCTGCTGCTTTGATTTTAGACCGCTTGAACTTGGGACCCTGCCGCTGCTTTCATTTTTTATCCAGTTGCCTTATCCTTGGATCTGCCGCTTTGATTTTGAACCCAGCCTGGACTTTGACTTTTGAATTTGCTGCTTGAATTTTGGACCCTGCTGCCTGGATTTTAGACGTTCCCGACTGGACTTTGAACTTCGCCGCTAGGATATTGGACCCTGCCATCTGGACTTTGGACCCTGCTACTTTGATTTTGGACTGCTTGAACTGGGGATCCTGCTGCTGCTTTCCATTTTCACCCAGTCGCCTTATTTTTTGGATCCGCCGCTTCGATTTTGGACCCTGCCGCATGGTATTTACATTTAAATTTGCTGCTTGAATTTTGAACCCGGGTGCCTGGACTGTAGACCCTGATGACTAAACTTTGAACTTCTCTGCTTGGATTTTAGACCCTGTTGTCTTTACTTTGTACCGTGCTGCTTTCATTGTGGACCGCTTGAACTTAGGAACCTGCTGCTGCTTTCCATTTTTACCGAGTCGCCTTATATTTGGACCCGCCGCTTAGATTTTGGGCCCCGCCGCCTGAACTTTGACTTTTGAATTTTGGACCCTGCTGCCTGGACTTTAGACGTTCCTGACTGGACTTTGAACTTCGCCGCTTGGATATTGGACCTTGCCGTCTGGACTTTGGACCCTGCTACTTAGATTTTGGACCGCTTGAACTGGGGATCCTGCAGCTGCTTTCCTTTTTCACCCAGTCGCCTTATTTTTTGGATCCGCCGCTTTGATTTTGGACCCTGCCGTCTTTACATTAGAGCCTGCTGCTTTGATTTTAAACCGCTTGAACTTGGGACCCTGCCGCTGCTTTCATTTTTTATCCAGTTGCCTTATCCTTGGATCTGCCGCTTTGATTTTGAACCCAGCCTGGACTTTGACTTTTGAATTTGCTGCTTGAATTTTGGACCCTGCTGCCTGGACTTTAGACGTTCCCGACTGGACTTTGAACTTCGCCGCTTGGATATTGGACCCTGCCATCTGGACTTTGGACCCTGCTACTTTGATTTTGGACTGCTTGAACTGGGGATCCTGCTGCTGCTTTCCTTTTTCACCCAGTCGCCTTATTTTTTGGATCCGCCGCTTTGATTTTGGACCCTGCCGCATGGTATTTACATTTAAATTTGCTGTTTGAATTTTGGACCCTGGTGCCTGGACTTTAGACCCTGATGACTAAACTTTGAACTTCTCCGCTTGGTTTTTGGACCCTGTTGTCTTTACTTTGTACCGTGCTGCTTTCATTGTGGACCGCTTGAACTTAGGAACCTGCTGCTGCTTTCCATTTTACCGAGTCGCCTTATATTTGGACCCGCCGCTTCGATTTTGGGCCCCGCCGCCTGGACTTTGACTTTTGAATTTGCTGCTTGAATTTTGGACCCTGCTGCCTGGACTTTAGACCCTGTCGTCTGGACTTTGAACTTCACTGTTTGAATTATAGACCCTGCCATCTTGACTTTGGACCCTTCTACTTTGATTTTGGATCGTGTGAACTTGGGATTCCGCTGCTTTCCTTTTTTACTCAGTCACCTAGACTTTGGACCTGCCGCTTGGAATTTGGACCCCAGCACCTTTGCCACCTGAATTTTGTACTGCGCTGCCTGGACTTTGGAGTTCGCCGCTTGGGTTTTGAACACTGCCGTATGCACTTTGCACCCTGCTGCTTTGATTTTAGATCGCTTGATCTTGGAACCCCGCTGCTTTACTTTTTTACCAAGTCACCTTAACTTTGGACCCGCTGCTTTGATTTTAGACACCGCTGCCTAGTCTGTGACTTTGCTGCTTGAATTTTGGACCCTGCTGACTTGAGTTTAGACCTTGCCGCCTAGACTTTGAACATGACCGCCAGGATTTTACAACATGCTCTATGCACTTTGGACCCTGCTGCTTTGATTTTGGATCGCGTGAACTTGGGACCCCACTGATTTCCTTTTTTACCCAGTTGCTTTGACTTTGCACCCGCCTCTTGATTTTGGACACCACCGCCTCGACATTGTCTTTGCTGCTTGTATTTTGGACCCTGCTGCTTGGACTTTAGACTCTCCTGACTGGACTTTGAACTTGGCCGCTTGGATATTGGACCCTGCCACCTAGACTTTGGACCCTGCTACTTTGATTTTGGACCGCGTGAAATAGAGACCCCGCTGCATTCCTTTTTAACCCAGTCTTCATGAGTTTGGACCCTACGCTTGGATTTTGGCGCGCCCTACCTGGACTTTGACTTTTGACTCTGCCACTGGAATTTAAGTCCCCGCTGCCTGGACTTTGAAGTTCGCCGCTTGGGTTTTGGACTCTGCCCTCTGCACTTTGGACCCTGCTATTGCTTTCTGTTTTTACCCAGTTGCTCTGATTTTGAACGCACAGCTTTGATTTTGGACCCCACCACCTGGAGGTAAGACTCTGCCACTTTGATATTAGATTACTTGAACTTTAAACCCCGCAGCTTTGATGTTGGGCCCCACTGTCTGCACTTTTGACCCTTCTTCTTGGATTTTAAACCGTGTTAACTTGGGACCCTGCCGTCTTGATTTTGAACCCTGCTATCTGCACTTTGTACCCTGCTGCTTTGATTTTGGACTGCATAAACTTGGGACCCCACTTGCATTCCTTTTTTACGCAGTCGCCATCACTTTGGACCCTTCTGCCTCGACTTTGGACCCAAAGCTTGGATTTTGGAGCCCATCATCTGAACTTAGAATTTTGACTGTGCCACTGGGATTTTGGACCCCGCTGCCTTGAAATTGGAGTTCACTGCTTGGGATTTGGACCCTGCCATGCCTCCCATCTGCCCTTTGCACCCTACTACTTTCATTTGGGACCCTGCTGGTTTACTTTTTTACTTAGTCGCCTTATCTTTGGATCCACCGCTTTGATTTTCGACCCCGTCGCCTGAACTTTGACTTTTGAATTTGTTGCTTGAGTTTTGGAACCTGCTGCCTGAACTTTAGACCCTGCCGTCTGGACTTTGATCTTCACCGCTTGAACTTGGGACCCTGCCGCTGCTTTAATTTTTTATCCAGTCGCCTTATCTTTGGATCCACCGCTTTGATTTTGAACCCAGCCTGGACTTTGACTTTTGAATTTGTTGCTTGAATTTTGGAACCTGCTGCCTGAACTTTAGACCCTGCCGTCTGGACTTTGAACTTCACCGCTTGGATTTTGGACCCTGCCGTCTTTACATTAGAGTCTGCTGCTTTGATTTTAGACCGCTTGAACTTGGGACCCTGCCGCTGCTTTCATTTTTTATCCAGTTGCCTTATCCTTGGATCTGCCGCTTTGATTTTGAACCCAGTCTGGACTTTGACTTTTGAATTTGCTGCTTGAATTTTGGACCCTGCTGCCTGGACTTTAGACGTTCCCGACTGGACTTTGAACTTCGCCGCTTGGATATTGGACCCTGCCATCTGGACTTTGGACCCTGCTACTTTGATTTTGGACTGCTTGAACTGGGGATCCTGCTGCTGCTTTCCTTTTTCACCCAGTCGCCTTATTTTTTGGATCCGCCGCTTTGATTTTGGACCCTGCCGCATGGTATTTACATTTAAATTTGCTACTTGAATTTTGGACCCGGGTGCCTGGACTTTAGACCCTGATGACTAAACTTTGAACTTCTCCGCTTGGATTTTGGACCCTGCTGTCTTTACTTTGTACCGTGCTGCTTTCATTGTGGACCGCTTGAACTTAGGAACCTGCTGCTGCTTTCCTTTTTTACAGTCGCCTTATATTTGGACCCGCCTCTTCGATTTTGGGCCCCGCCGCCTGGACTTTGACTTTTGAATTTTGGACCCTGCTGCCTGGACTTTAGACGTTCCTGACTGGACTTTGAACTTCGCCGCTTGGATATTGGACCCTGCCGTCTGGACTTTGAACCCTGCTACTTTGATTTTGGACCGCTTGAACTGGGGATCCTGCTGCTGCTTTCCTTTTTCACCCAGTCGCCTTATTTTTTGGATCCGCCGCTTTGATTTTGGACCCTGCCGTCTTTACATTAGAGCCTGCTGCTTTGATTTTAGACCGCTTGAACTTGGGACCCTGCCGCTGCTTTCATTTTTTATCCAGTTGCCTTATCCTTGGATCTGCCGCTTTGATTTTGAACCCAGCCTGGACTTTGACTTTTGAATTTGCTGCTTGAATTTTGGACCCTGCTGCCTGGACTTTAGACGTTCCCGACTGGACTTTGAACTTCGCCGCTAGGATATTGGACCCTGCCATCTGGACTTTGGACCCTGCTACTTTGATTTTGGACTGCTTGAACTGGGGATCCTGCTGCTGCTTTCCATTTTCACCCAGTCGCCTTATTTTTTGGATCCGCCGCTTCGATTTTGGACCCTGCCGCATGGTATTTACATTTAAATTTGCTGCTTGAATTTTGGACCCTGTTGCCTGGACTTTAGACCCTGATGACTAAACTTTGAACTTCTCCGCTTGGATTTTAGACCCTGTTGTCTTTACTTTGTACCGTGCTGCTTTCATTGTGGACCGCTTGAACTTAGGAACCTGCTGCTGCTTTCCATTTTTACCGAGTCGCCTTATATTTGGACCCGCCGCTTCGATTTTGGGCCCCGCCGCCTGGACTTTGACTTTTGAATTTTGGACCCTGCTGCCTGGACTTTAGACGTTCCTGACTGGACTTTGAACTTCGCCGCTTGGATATTGGACCCTGCCGTCTGGACTTTGGACCCTGCTACTTAGATTTTGGACCGCTTGAACTGGGGATCCTGCTGCTGCTTTCCTTTTTCACCCAGTCGCCTTATTTTTTGGATCCGCCGCTTTGATTTTGGACCCTGCCGTCTTTACATTAGAGCCTGCTGCTTTGATTTTAGACCGCTTGAACTTGGGACCCTGCCGCTGCTTTCATTTTTTATCCAGTTGCCTTATCCTTGGATCTGCCGCTTTGATTTTGAACCCAGTCTGGACTTTGACTTTTGAATTTGCTGCTTGAATTTTGGAACCTGCTGCCTGAACTTTAGACCCTGCCGTCTGGACTTTGAACTTCACCGCTTGGATTTTGGACCCTGCCGTCTTTACATTAGAGTGTTCTGCTTTGATTTTAGACCGCTTGAACTTGGGACCCTGCCGCTGCTTTCATTTTTTATCCAGTTGCCTTATCCTTGGATCTGCCGCTTTGATTTTGAACCCAGTCTGGACTTTGACTTTTGAATTTGCTGCTTGAATTTTGGACCCTGCTGCCTGGACTTTAGACGTTCCCGACTGGACTTTGAACTTCGCCGCTTGGATATTGGACCCTGCCATCTGGACTTTGGACCCTGCTACTTTGATTTTGGACTGCTTGAACTGGGGATCCTGCTGCTGCTTTCCTTTTTCACCCAGTCGCCTTATTTTTTGGATCCGCCGCTTTGATTTTGGACCCTGCCGCATGGTATTTACATTTAAATTTGCTGCTTGAATTTTGGACCCTGGTGCCTGGACTTTAGACCCTGATGACTAAACTTTGAACTTCTCCGCTTGGATTTTGGACCCTGCTGTCTTTACTTTGCACCGTGCTGCTTTCATTGTGGACCGCTTGAACTTAGGAACCTGCTGCTGCTTTCCATTTCTACCGAGTCGCCTTATATTTGGACCCGCCGCTTCGATTTTGGGCCCCGCCGCCTGGACTTTGACTTTTGAATTTTGGACCCTGCTGCCTGGACTTTAGACGTTCCTGACTGGACTTTGAACTTCGCCGCTTGGATATTGGACCCTGCCATTTGGACTTTGAACCCTGCTACTTTGATTTTGGACCGCTTGAACTGGGGATCCTGCTGCTGCTTTCCTTTTTCACCCGGTCGCCTTATTTTTTGAATCCGCCGCTTTGATTTTGGACCCTGCCGCATGGTATTTACATTTCAATTTGCTGCTTGAATTTTGGACCCTGGTGCCTGGACTTTAGACCCTGATGACAAAACTTTGAACTTCTCCGCTTGGATTTTGGACCCTGCTGTCTTTACTTTGCACCGTGCTGCTTTCATTGTGGACCGCTTGAACTTAGGAACCTGCTGCTGCTTTCCATTTTTACCGAGTCGCCTTATATTTGGACCCGCCGCTTCGATTTTGGGCCCCGCCGCCTGGACTTTGACTTTTGAATTTGCTGCTTGAATTTTGGACCCTGCTGCCTGGACTTTAGACCCTGTCGTCTGGACTTTGAACTTCACTGTTTGAATTATAGACCCTGCCATCTTGACTTTGGACCCTTCTACTTTGATTTTGGATCGTGTGAACTTGGGACTCCGCTGCTTTCCTTTTTTACTCAGTCACCTAGACTTTGGACCTGCCGCTTGGAATTTGGACCCCAGCACCTTTGCCACCTGAATTTTGTACCGCGCTGCCTGGACTTTGGAGTTCGCCGCTTGGGTTTTGAACACTGCCGTATGCACTTTGCACCCTGCTGCTTTGATTTTAGATCGCTTGATCTTGGAACCCCGCTGCTTTACTTTTTTACCAAGTCACCTTAACTTTGGACCCGCTGCTTTGATTTTAGACACCGCTGCCTAGTCTGTGACTTTGCTGCTTGAATTTTGGACCCTGCTGACTTGAGTTTAGACCTTGCCGCCTAGACTTTGAACATGACCGCTTGGATTTTACAACATGCTCTATGCACTTTGGACCCTGCTGCTTTGATTTTGGATCGCGTGAACTTGGGACCCACTGATTTCCTTTTTTACCAAGTTGCTTTGACTTTGCACCCGCCTCTTGATTTTGGACACCACCGCCTCGACATTGTCTTTGCTGCTTGTATTTTGGACCCTGCTGCTTGGACTTTAGACTCTCCTGACTGGACTTTGAACTTGGCCGCTTGGATATTGGACCCTGCCACCTAGACTTTGGACCCTGCTACTTTGATTTTGGACCGCGTGAAATAGAGACCCCGCTGCATTCCTTTTTAACCCAGTCTTCATGAGTTTGGACCCTACGCTTGGATTTTGGCGCGCCCTACCTGGACTTTGACTTTTGACTCTGCCACTGGAATTTAATTCCCCGCTGCCTGGACTTTGAAGTTCGCCGCTTGGGTTTTGGACTCTGCCCTCTGCACTTTGGACCCTGCTATTGCTTTCTGTTTTTACCCAGTTGCTCTGATTTTGAACGCACAGCTTTGATTTTGGACCCCACCACCTGGAGGTAAGACTCTGCCACTTTGATATTAGATTACTTGAACTTTAAACCCCACAGCTTTGATGTTGGGCCCCACTGTCTGCACTTTTGACCCTTCTTCTTGGATTTTAAACCGTGTTAACTTGGGACCCTGCCGTCTTGATTTTGAACCCTGCTATCTGCACTTTGTACCCTGCTGCTTTGATTTTGGACTGCATAAACTTGGGACCCCACTGCATTCCTTTTTTACGCAGTCGCCATCACTTTGGACCCTTCTGCCTCGACTTTGGACCCAAAGCTTGGATTTTGGAGCCCATCATCTGAACTTAGAATTTTGACTGTGCCACTGGGATTTTGGACCCCGCTGCCTTGAAATTGGAGTTCACTGCTTGGGATTTGGACCCTGCCATGCCTGCCATCTGCCCTTTGCACCCTACTACTTTCATTTGGGACCCTGCTGGTTTACTTTTTTACTTAGTCGCCTTATCTTTGGATCCACCGCTTTGATTTTCGACCCCGTCGCCTGGACTTTGACTTTTGAATTTGTTGCTTGAGTTTTGGAACCTGCTGCCTGAACTTTAGACCCTGCCGTCTGGACTTTGATCTTCACCGCTTGAACTTGGGACCCTGCCGCTGCTTTAATTTTTTATCCAGTCGCCTTATCTTTGGATCCACCGCTTTGATTTTGAACCCAGCCTGGACTTTGACTTTTGAATTTGTTGCTTGAATTTTGGAACCTGCTGCCTGAACTTTAGACCCTGCCGTCTGGACTTTGAACTTCACCGCTTGGATTTTGGACCCTGCCGTCTTTACATTAGAGCCTGCTGCTTTGATTTTAGACCGCTTGAACTTGGGACCCTGCCGCTGCTTTCATTTTTTATCCAGTTGCCTTATCCTTGGATCTGCCGCTTTGATTTTGAACCCAGCCTGGACTTTGACTTTTGAATTTGCTGCTTGAATTTTGGACCCTGCTGCCTGGACTTTAGACGTTCCCGACTGGACTTTGAACTTCGCCGCTTGGATATTGGACCCTGCCATCTGGACTTTGGACCCTGCTACTTTGATTTTGGACTGCTTGAACTGGGGATCCTGCTGCTGCTTTCCATTTTCACCCAGTCGCCTTATTTTTTGGATCCGCCGCTTCGATTTTGGACCCTGCCGCATGGTATTTACATTTAAATTTGCTGCTTGAATTTTGGACCCTGTTGCCTGGACTTTAGACCCTGATGACTAAACTTTGAACTTCTCCGCTTGGATTTTAGACCCTGTTGTCTTTACTTTGTACCGTGCTGCTTTCATTGTGGACCGCTTGAACTTAGGAACCTGCTGCTGCTTTCCATTTTTACCGAGTCGCCTTATATTTGGACCCGCCGCTTCGATTTTGGGCCCCGCCGCCTGGACTTTGACTTTTGAATTTTGGACCCTGCTGCCTGGACTTTAGACGTTCCTGACTGGACTTTGAACTTCGCCGCTTGGATATTGGACCCTGCCGTCTGGACTTTGGACCCTGCTACTTAGATTTTGGACCGCTTGAACTGCGGATCCTGCTGCTGCTTTCCTTTTTCACCCAGTCGCCTTATTTTTTGGATCCGCCGCTTTGATTTTGGACCCTGCCGTCTTTACATTAGAGCCTGCTGCTTTGATTTTAGACCGCTTGAACTTGGGACCCTGCCGCTGCTTTCATTTTTTATCCAGTTGCCTTATCCTTGGATCTGCCGCTTTGATTTTGAACCCAGTCTGGACTTTGACTTTTGAATTTGCTGCTTGAATTTTGGAACCTGCTGCCTGAACTTTAGACCCTGCCGTCTGGACTTTAAACTTCACCGCTTGGATTTTGGACCCTGCCGTCTTTACATTAGAGTCTTCTGCTTTGATTTTAGACCGCTTGAACTTGGGACCCTGCCGCTGCTTTCATTTTTTATCCAGTTGCCTTATCCTTGGATCTGCCGCTTTGATTTTGAACCCAGTCTGGACTTTGACTTTTGAATTTGCTGCTTGAATTTTGGACCCTGCTGCCTGGACTTTAGACGTTCCCGACTGGACTTTGAACTTCGCCGCTTGGATATTGGACCCTGCCATCTGGACTTTGGACCCTGCTACTTTGATTTTGGACTGCTTGAACTGGGGATCCTGCTGCTGCTTTCCTTTTTCACCCAGTCACCTTATTTTTTGGATCCGCCGCTTTGATTTTGGACCCTGCCGCATGGTATTTACATTTAAATTTGCTGCTTGAATTTTGGACCCGGGTGCCTGGACTTTAGACCCTGATGACTAAACTTTGAACTTCTCCGCTTGGATTTTGGACCCTGCTGTCTTTACTTTGTACCGTGCTGCTTTCATTGTGGACCGCTTGAACTTAGGAACCTGCTGCTGCTTTCCATTTTTACCGAGTCGCCTTTTATTTGGACCCGCCGCTTCGATTTTGGGCCCCGCCGCCTGGACTTTGACTTTTGAATTTTGGACCCTGCTGCCTGGACTTTAGACGTTCCTGACTGGACTTTGAACTTCGCCGCTTGGATATTGGACCCTGCCGTCTGGACTTTGAACCCTGCTACTTTGATTTTGGACCGCTTGAACTGGGGATCCTGCTGCTGCTTTCCTTTTTCACCCAGTCGCCTTATTTTTTGGATCCGCCGCTTTGATTTTGGACCCTGCCGTCTTTACATTAGAGCCTGCTGCTTTGATTTTAGACCGCTTGAACTTGGGACCCTGCCGCTGCTTTCATTTTTTATCCAGTTGCCTTATCCTTGGATCTGCCGCTTTGATTTTGAACCCAGCCTGGACTTTGACTTTTGAATTTGCTGCTTGAATTTTGGACCCTGCTGCCTGGATTTTAGACGTTCCCGACTGGACTTTGAACTTCGCCGCTAGGATATTGGACCCTGCCATCTGGACTTTGGACCCTGCTACTTTGATTTTGGACTGCTTGAACTGGGGATCCTGCTGCTGCTTTCCATTTTCACCCAGTCGCCTTATTTTTTGGATCCGCCGCTTCGATTTTGGACCCTGCCGCATGGTATTTACATTTAAATTTGCTGCTTGAATTTTGAACCCGGGTGCCTGGACTGTAGACCCTGATGACTAAACTTTGAACTTCTCTGCTTGGATTTTAGACCCTGTTGTCTTTACTTTGTACCGTGCTGCTTTCATTGTGGACCGCTTGAACTTAGGAACCTGCTGCTGCTTTCCATTTTTACCGAGTCGCCTTATATTTGGACCCGCCGCTTAGATTTTGGGCCCCGCCGCCTGAACTTTGACTTTTGAATTTTGGACCCTGCTGCCTGGACTTTAGACGTTCCTGACTGGACTTTGAACTTCGCCGCTTGGATATTGGACCTTGCCGTCTGGACTTTGGACCCTGCTACTTAGATTTTGGACCGCTTGAACTGGGGATCCTGCAGCTGCTTTCCTTTTTCACCCAGTCGCCTTATTTTTTGGATCCGCCGCTTTGATTTTGGACCCTGCCGTCTTTACATTAGAGCCTGCTGCTTTGATTTTAAACCGCTTGAACTTGGGACCCTGCCGCTGCTTTCATTTTTTATCCAGTTGCCTTATCCTTGGATCTGCCGCTTTGATTTTGAACCCAGCCTGGACTTTGACTTTTGAATTTGCTGCTTGAATTTTGGACCCTGCTGCCTGGACTTTAGACGTTCCCGACTGGACTTTGAACTTCGCCGCTTGGATATTGGACCCTGCCATCTGGACTTTGGACCCTGCTACTTTGATTTTGGACTGCTTGAACTGGGGATCCTGCTGCTGCTTTCCTTTTTCACCCAGTCGCCTTATTTTTTGGATCCGCCGCTTTGATTTTGGACCCTGCCGCATGGTATTTACATTTAAATTTGCTGTTTGAATTTTGGACCCTGGTGCCTGGACTTTAGACCCTGATGACTAAACTTTGAACTTCTCCGCTTGGTTTTTGGACCCTGTTGTCTTTACTTTGTACCGTGCTGCTTTCATTGTGGACCGCTTGAACTTAGGAACCTGCTGCTGCTTTCCATTTTACCGAGTCGCCTTATATTTGGACCCGCCGCTTCGATTTTGGGCCCCGCCGCCTGGACTTTGACTTTTGAATTTGCTGCTTGAATTTTGGACCCTGCTGCCTGGACTTTAGACCCTGTCGTCTGGACTTTGAACTTCACTGTTTGAATTATAGACCCTGCCATCTTGACTTTGGACCCTTCTACTTTGATTTTGGATCGTGTGAACTTGGGATTCCGCTGCTTTCCTTTTTTACTCAGTCACCTAGACTTTGGACCTGCCGCTTGGAATTTGGACCCCAGCACCTTTGCCACCTGAATTTTGTACTGCGCTGCCTGGACTTTGGAGTTCGCCGCTTGGGTTTTGAACACTGCCGTATGCACTTTGCACCCTGCTGCTTTGATTTTAGATCGCTTGATCTTGGAACCCCGCTGCTTTACTTTTTTACCAAGTCACCTTAACTTTGGACCCGCTGCTTTGATTTTAGACACCGCTGCCTAGTCTGTGACTTTGCTGCTTGAATTTTGGACCCTGCTGACTTGAGTTTAGACCTTGCCGCCTAGACTTTGAACATGACCGCCAGGATTTTACAACATGCTCTATGCACTTTGGACCCTGCTGCTTTGATTTTGGATCGCGTGAACTTGGGACCCCACTGATTTCCTTTTTTACCCAGTTGCTTTGACTTTGCACCCGCCTCTTGATTTTGGACACCACCGCCTCGACATTGTCTTTGCTGCTTGTATTTTGGACCCTGCTGCTTGGACTTTAGACTCTCCTGACTGGACTTTGAACTTGGCCGCTTGGATATTGGACCCTGCCACCTAGACTTTGGACCCTGCTACTTTGATTTTGGACCGCGTGAAATAGAGACCCCGCTGCATTCCTTTTTAACCCAGTCTTCATGAGTTTGGACCCTACGCTTGGATTTTGGCGCGCCCTACCTGGACTTTGACTTTTGACTCTGCCACTGGAATTTAAGTCCCCGCTGCCTGGACTTTGAAGTTCGCCGCTTGGGTTTTGGACTCTGCCCTCTGCACTTTGGACCCTGCTATTGCTTTCTGTTTTTACCCAGTTGCTCTGATTTTGAACGCACAGCTTTGATTTTGGACCCCACCACCTGGAGGTAAGACTCTGCCACTTTGATATTAGATTACTTGAACTTTAAACCCCGCAGCTTTGATGTTGGGCCCCACTGTCTGCACTTTTGACCCTTCTTCTTGGATTTTAAACCGTGTTAACTTGGGACCCTGCCGTCTTGATTTTGAACCCTGCTATCTGCACTTTGTACCCTGCTGCTTTGATTTTGGACTGCATAAACTTGGGACCCCACTTGCATTCCTTTTTTACGCAGTCGCCATCACTTTGGACCCTTCTGCCTCGACTTTGGACCCAAAGCTTGGATTTTGGAGCCCATCATCTGAACTTAGAATTTTGACTGTGCCACTGGGATTTTGGACCCCGCTGCCTTGAAATTGGAGTTCACTGCTTGGGATTTGGACCCTGCCATGCCTCCCATCTGCCCTTTGCACCCTACTACTTTCATTTGGGACCCTGCTGGTTTACTTTTTTACTTAGTCGCCTTATCTTTGGATCCACCGCTTTGATTTTCGACCCCGTCGCCTGAACTTTGACTTTTGAATTTGTTGCTTGAGTTTTGGAACCTGCTGCCTGAACTTTAGACCCTGCCGTCTGGACTTTGATCTTCACCGCTTGAACTTGGGACCCTGCCGCTGCTTTAATTTTTTATCCAGTCGCCTTATCTTTGGATCCACCGCTTTGATTTTGAACCCAGCCTGGACTTTGACTTTTGAATTTGTTGCTTGAATTTTGGAACCTGCTGCCTGAACTTTAGACCCTGCCGTCTGGACTTTGAACTTCACCGCTTGGATTTTGGACCCTGCCGTCTTTACATTAGAGTCTGCTGCTTTGATTTTAGACCGCTTGAACTTGGGACCCTGCCGCTGCTTTCATTTTTTATCCAGTTGCCTTATCCTTGGATCTGCCGCTTTGATTTTGAACCCAGTCTGGACTTTGACTTTTGAATTTGCTGCTTGAATTTTGGACCCTGCTGCCTGGACTTTAGACGTTCCCGACTGGACTTTGAACTTCGCCGCTTGGATATTGGACCCTGCCATCTGGACTTTGGACCCTGCTACTTTGATTTTGGACTGCTTGAACTGGGGATCCTGCTGCTGCTTTCCTTTTTCACCCAGTCGCCTTATTTTTTGGATCCGCCGCTTTGATTTTGGACCCTGCCGCATGGTATTTACATTTAAATTTGCTACTTGAATTTTGGACCCGGGTGCCTGGACTTTAGACCCTGATGACTAAACTTTGAACTTCTCCGCTTGGATTTTGGACCCTGCTGTCTTTACTTTGTACCGTGCTGCTTTCATTGTGGACCGCTTGAACTTAGGAACCTGCTGCTGCTTTCCTTTTTTACAGTCGCCTTATATTTGGACCCGCCTCTTCGATTTTGGGCCCCGCCGCCTGGACTTTGACTTTTGAATTTTGGACCCTGCTGCCTGGACTTTAGACGTTCCTGACTGGACTTTGAACTTCGCCGCTTGGATATTGGACCCTGCCGTCTGGACTTTGAACCCTGCTACTTTGATTTTGGACCGCTTGAACTGGGGATCCTGCTGCTGCTTTCCTTTTTCACCCAGTCGCCTTATTTTTTGGATCCGCCGCTTTGATTTTGGACCCTGCCGTCTTTACATTAGAGCCTGCTGCTTTGATTTTAGACCGCTTGAACTTGGGACCCTGCCGCTGCTTTCATTTTTTATCCAGTTGCCTTATCCTTGGATCTGCCGCTTTGATTTTGAACCCAGCCTGGACTTTGACTTTTGAATTTGCTGCTTGAATTTTGGACCCTGCTGCCTGGACTTTAGACGTTCCCGACTGGACTTTGAACTTTGCCGCTAGGATATTGGACCCTGCCATCTGGACTTTGGACCCTGCTACTTTGATTTTGGACTGCTTGAACTGGGGATCCTGCTGCTGCTTTCCATTTTCACCCAGTCGCCTTATTTTTTGGATCCGCCGCTTCGATTTTGGACCCTGCCGCATGGTATTTACATTTAAATTTGCTGCTTGAATTTTGGACCCTGTTGCCTGGACTTTAGACCCTGATGACTAAACTTTGAACTTCTCCGCTTGGATTTTAGACCCTGTTGTCTTTACTTTGTACCGTGCTGCTTTCATTGTGGACCGCTTGAACTTAGGAACCTGCTGCTGCTTTCCATTTTTACCGAGTCGCCTTATATTTGGACCCGCCGCTTTGATTTTGGGCCCCGCCGCCTGGACTTTGACTTTTGAATTTTGGACCCTGCTGCCTGGACTTTAGACGTTCCTGACTGGACTTTGAACTTCGCCGCTTGGATATTGGACCCTGCCGTCTGGACTTTGAACCCTGCTACTTTGATTTTGGACCGCTTGAACTGGGGATCCTGCTGCTGCTTTCCTTTTTCACCCAGTCGCCTTATTTTTTGGATCCGCCGCTTTGATTTTGGACCCTGCCGTCTTTACATTAGAGCCTGCTGCTTTGATTTTAGACCGCTTGAACTTGGGACCCTGCCGCTGCTTTCATTTTTTATCCAGTTGCCTTATCCTTGGATCTGCCGCTTTGATTTTGAACCCAGCCTGGACTTTGACTTTTGAATTTGCTGCTTGAATTTTGGACCCTGCTGCCTGGATTTTAGACGTTCCCGACTGGACTTTGAACTTCGCCGCTAGGATATTGGACCCTGCCATCTGGACTTTGGACCCTGCTACTTTGATTTTGGACTGCTTGAACTGGGGATCCTGCTGCTGCTTTCCATTTTCACCCAGTCGCCTTATTTTTTGGATCCGCCGCTTCGAATTTGGACCCTGCCGCATGGTATTTACATTTAAATTTGCTGCTTGAATTTTGGACCCTGGTGCCTGGACTTTAGACCCTGATGACTAAACTTTGAACTTTTCCGCTTGGATTTTAGACCCTGTTGTCTTTACTTTGTACCGTGCTGCTTTCATTGTGGACCGCTTGAACTTAGGAACCTGCTGCTGCTTTCCATTTTTACTGAGTCGCCTTATATTTGGACCCGCCGTTTCGATTTTGGGCCCCGCCGCCTGAACTATGACTTTTGAATTTTGGACCCTGCTGCCTGGACTTTAGACGTTCCTGACTGGACTTTGAACTTCGCCGCTTGGATATTGGACCTTGCCGTCTGAACTTTGGACCCTGCTACTTAGATTCTGGACCGCTTGAACTGGGGATCCTGCAGCTGCTTTCCTTTTTCACCCAGTCGCCTTATTTTTTGGATCCGCCACTTTGATTTTGGACCCTGCCGTTTTTACATTAGAGCCTGCTGCTTTGATTTTAGACCGCTTGAACTTGGGACCCTGCCGCTGCTTTCATTTTTTATCCAGTTGCCTTATCCTTGGATCTGCCGCTTTGATTTTGAACCCAGCCTGGACTTTGACTTTTGAATTTGCTGCTTGAATTTTGGACCCTGCTGCCTGGACTTTAGACGTTCCCAACTGGACTTTGAACTCCACCGCTTGGATATTGGACCCTGCCATCTGGACTTTGGACCCTGCTACTTTGATTTTGGACTGCTTGAACTGGGGATCCTGCTGCTGCTTTCCTTTTTCACCCAGTCGCCTTATTTTTTGGATCCGCCGCTTTGATTTTGGACCCTGCCGCATGGTATTTACATTTAAATTTGCTGCTTGAATTTTGGACCCTGGTGCCTGGACTTTAGACCCCGATGACTAAACTTTGAACTTCTCCGCTTGGATTTTGGACCCTGCTGTCTTTACTTTGCACCGTGCTGCTTTCATTGTGGACCGCTTGAACTTAGGAACCTGCTGCTGCTTTCCATTTCTACCGAGTCGCCTTATATTTGGACCCGCCGCTTCGATTTTGGGCCCCGCCGCCTGGACTTTGACTTTTGAATTTTGGACCCTGCTGCCTGGACTTTAGACGTTCCTGACTGGACTTTGAACTTCGCCGCTTGGATATTGGACCCTGCCGTCTGGACTTTGAACCCTGCTACTTTGATTTTGGACCGCTTGTACTGGGGATCCTGCTGCTGCTTTCCTTTTTCACCCGGTCGCCTTATTTTTTGAATCCGCCGCTTTGATTTTGGACCCTGCCGCATGGTATTTACATTTCAATTTGCTGCTTGAATTTTGGACCCTGGTGCCTGGACTTTAGACCCTGATGACAAAACTTTGAACTTCTCCGCTTGGATTTTGGACCCTGCTGTCTTTACTTTGCACCGTGCTGCTTTCATTGTGGACCGCTTGAACTTAGGAACCTGCTGCTGCTTTCCATTTTTACCGAGTCGCCTTATATTTGGACCCGCCGCTTCCATTTTGGGCCCCGCCGCCTGGACTTTGACTTTTGAATTTTGGACCCTGCTGCCTGGACTTTAGACGTTCCTGACTGGACTTTGAACTTCGCCGCTTGGATATTGGACCCTGCCGTCTGGACTTTGAACCCTGCTACTTTGATTTTGGACCGCTTGAACTGGGGATCCTGCTGCTGCTTTCCTTTTTCACCCAGTCGCCTTATTTTTTGGATCCGCCGCTTTGATTTTGGACCCTGCCGTCTTTACATTAGAGCCTGCTGCTTTGATTTTAGACCGCTTGAACTTGGGACCCTGCCGCTGCTTTCATTTTTTATCCAGTTGCCTTATCCTTGGATCTGCCGCTTTGATTTTTAACCCAGCCTGGACTTTGACTTTTGAATTTGCTGCTTGAATTTTGGACCCTGCTGCCTGGACTTTAGACGTTCCTGACTGGACTTTGAACTTCGCCGCTTGGATATTGGACCCTGCCGTCTGGACTTTGGACCCTGCTACTTAGATTTTGGACCGCTTGAACTGGGGATCCTGCTGCTGCTTTCCTTTTTCACCCAGTCGCCTTATTTTTTGGATCCGCCGCTTTGATTTTGGACCCTGCCGTTATTACATTAGAGCCTGCTGCTTTGATTTTAGACCGCTTGAACTTGGGACCCTGCCGCTGCTTTCATTTTTTATCCAGTTGCCTTATCCTTGGATCTGCCGCTTTGATTTTGAACCCAGTCTGGACTTTGACTTTTGAATTTGCTGCTTGAATTTTGGACCCTGCTGCCTGGACTTTAGACGTTCCCGACTGGACTTTGAACTTCGCCGCTTGGATATTGGACCCTGCCATCTGGACTTTGGACCCTGCTACTTTGATTTTGGACTGCTTGAACTGGGGATCCTGCTGTTGCTTTCCTTTTTCACCCAGTCGCCTTATTTTTTGGATCCGCCGCGTTGATTTTGGACCCTGCCGCATGGTATTTACATTTAAATTTGCTGTTTGAATTTTGGACTCTGGTGCCTGGACTTTAGACCCTGATGACAAAACTTTGAACTTCTCCGCTTGGATTTTAGACCCTGTTGTCTTTACTTTGTACCGTGCTGCTTTCATTGTGGACCGCTTGAACTTAGGAACCTGCTGCTGCTTTCCATTTTTACCGAGTCGCCTTATATTTGGACCCGCCACTTCGATTTTGGGCCCCGCCGCCTGGACTTTGACTTTTGAATTTTGGACCCTGCTGCCTGGACTTTAGACGTTCCTGACTGGACTTTGAACTTCGCCGCTTGGATATTGGACCCTGCCGTCTGGACTTTGGACCCTGCTACTTAGATTTTGGACCGCATGAAATGGGGATCCTGCTGCTGCTTTCCTTTTTCACCCAGTCGCCTTATTGTTTGGATCCGCCGCTTAGATTTTGGACCCTGCCGTCTTTACATTAGAGCCTGCTGCTTTGATTTTAGACCGCTTGAACTTGGGACCCTGCCGCTGCTTTAATTTTTTATCCAGTTGCCTTATCCTTGGATCTGCCGCTTTGATTTTGAACCCAGCCTGGACTTTGACTTTTGAATTTGCTGCTTGAATTTTGGACCCTGCTGCCTGGACTTTAGACGTTCCCGACTGGACTTTGAACTTCGCCGCTTGGATATTGGACCCTGCCATCTGGACTTTGGACCCTGCTACTTTGATTTTGGACTGCTTGAACTGGGGATCCTGCTGCTGCTTTCCTTTTTCACCCAGTCGCCTTATTTTTTGGATCCGCCGCTTTGATTTTGGACCCTGCCGCATGGTATTTACATTTAAATTTGCTGCTTGAATTTTGGACCCTGGTGCCTGGACTTTAGACCCTGATGACTAAACTTTGAACTTCTCCGCTTGGATTTTGGACCCTGCTGTCTTTACTTTGCACCGTGCTGCTTTCATTGTGGACCGCTTGAACTTAGGAACCTGCTGCTGCTTTCCATTTCTACCGAGTCGCCTTATATTTGGACCCGCCGCTTCGATTTTGGGCCCCGCCGCCTGGACTTTGACTTTTGAATTTTGGACCCTGCTGCCTGGACTTTAGACGTTCCTGACTGGACTTTGAACTTCGCCGCTTGGATATTGGACCCTGCCATCTGGACTTTGAACCCTGCTACTTTGATTTTGGACCGCTTGAACTGGGGATCCTGCTGCTGCTTTCCTTTTTCACCCGGTCGCCTTATTTTTTGAATCCGCCGCTTTGATTGTGGACCCTGCCGCATGGTATTTACATTTCAATTTGCTGCTTGAATTTTGGACCCTGGTGCCTGGACTTTAGACCCTGATGACAAAACTTTGAACTTCTCCGCTTGGATTTTGGACCCTGCTGTCTTTACTTTGCACCGTGCTGCTTTCATTGTGGACCGCTTGAACTTAGGAACCTGCTGCTGCTTTCCATTTTTACCGAGTCGCCTTATATTTGGACCCGCCGCTTCGATTTTGGGCCCCGCCGCCTGGACTTTGACTTTTGAATTTGCTGCTTGAATTTTGGACCCTGCTGCCTGGACTTTAGACCCTGTCGTCTGGACTTTGAACTTCACTGTTTGAATTATAGACCCTGCCATCTTGACTTTGGACCCTTCTACTTTGATTTTGGATCGTGTGAACTTGGGACTTCCGCTGCTTTCCTTTTTTACTCAGTCACCTAGACTTTGGACCTGCCGCTTGGAATTTGGACCCCAGCACCTTTGCCACCTGAATTTTGTACCGCGCTGCCTGGACTTTGGAGTTCGCCGCTTGGGTTTTGAACACTGCCGTATGCACTTTGCACCCTGCTGCTTTGATTTTAGATCGCTTGATCTTGGAACCCCGCTGCTTTACTTTTTTACCAAGTCACCTTAACTTTGGACCCTCTGCTTTGATTTTAGACACCGCTGCCTGGCCTGTGACTTTGCTGCTTGAATTTTGGACCCTGCTGACTTGAGTTTAGAACTTGCCGCCTAGACTTTGTACATGACCGCTTGGATTTTACAACATGCTCTATGCACTTTGGACCCTGCTGCTTTGATTTTGGATCGCGTGAACTTGGGACCCCACTGATTTCCTTTTTTACCCAGTTGCTTTGACTTTGGACCCGCCTCTTGATTTTGGACACCACCGCCTCGACATTGTCTTTGCTGCTTGTATTTTGGACCCTGCTGCTTGGACTTTAGACTCTCCCGACTGGACTTTGAACTTGGCCGCTTGGATATTGGACCCTGCCACCTAGACTTTGGACTCTGATACTTTGATTTTGGACCGCGTGAAATAGAGACCCCGCTGCATTCCTTGTTAACCCAGTCTTTATGAGTTTGGACCCTACGCTTGGATTTTGGCGCGCCCTACCTGGACTTTGACTTTTGACTCTGCCACTGGAATTTAAGTCCCCGCTGCCTGGACTTTGAAGTTCGCCGCTTGGGTTTTGGACTCTGCACTTTGGACCCTGCTATTACTTTCTGTTTTTACCCAGTTGCTCTGATTTTGAACGCACAGCTTTGATTTTGGACCCCACCACCTGGAGGTAAGACTCTGCCACTTTGATATTAGATTACTTGAACTTTAAACCCCGCAGCTTTGATGTTGGGCCCCACTGTCTGCACTTTTGACCCTTCTTCTTGGATTTTAAACCGTGTTAACTTGGGACCCTGCCGTCTTGATTTTGAACCCTTCTATCTGCACTTTGTACCCTGCTGCTTTGATTTTGGACTGCTAAACTTGGGACCCCACTGCATTCCTTTTTTACGTAGTCGCCATCACTTTGGACCCTTCTGCCTCGACTTTGGACCCAAAGCTTGGATTTTGGAGCCCATCATCTGAACTTAGAATTTTGACTGTGCCACTGGGATTTTGGACCCCGCTGCCTTGAAATTGGAGTTCACTGCTTGGGATTTGGACCCTGCCATGCCTGCCATCTGCCCTTTGCACCCTACTACTTTCATTTGGGACCCTGCTGGTTTACTTTTTTACTTAGTCACCTTATCTTTGGATCCACAGCTTTGATTTTCGACCCGTCGCCTGGACTTTGACTTTTGAATTTGTTGCTTGAGTTTTGGAACCTGCTGCCTGAACTTTAGACCCAGCCGTCTGGACTTTGATCTTCACCGCTTGAACTTGGGACACTGCCGCTGCTTTAATTTTTTATCCAGTCGCCTTATCTTTGGATCCACCGCTTTGATTTTGAACCCAGCCTGGACTTTGACTTTTGAATTTGTTGCTTGAATTTTGGAACCTGCTACCTGAACTTTAGACCCTGCCGTCTGGACTTTGAACTTCACCGCTTGGATTTTGGACCCTGCCGTCTTTACATTAGAGCCTGCTGCTTTGATTTTAGACCGCTTGCACTTGGGACCCTGCCGCTGCTTTCATTTTTTATCCAGTTGCCTTATCCTTGGATCTGCCGCTTTGATTTTGAACCCAGCCTGGACTTTGACTTTTGGATTTGCTGCTTGAATTTTGGACCCTACTGCCTGGACTTTAGACGTTCCCGACTGGACATTGAACTTCGCCGTTTGGATATTGGACCCTGCCGTCTGGACTTTGGACCCTGCTACTTTGATTTTGGACTGCTTGAACTGGGGATCCTGCTGCTGCTTTCCTTTTTCACCCAGTCGCCTTATTTTTTGGATCCGCCGCTTCGATTTTGGACCCTGCCGCATGGTATTTACATTTAAATTTGCTGCTTGAATTTTGGACCCTGGTGCCTGGACTTTAGACCCTGATGACTAAACTTTAAACTTCTCCGCTTGGATTTTGGACCCTGCTGTCTTTACTTTGTACCGTGCTGCTTTCATTGTGGACCGCTTGAACTTAGGAACCTGCTGCTGCTTTCCATTTTTACCGAGTCGCCTTATATTTGGACCCGCCGCTTCGATTTTGGGCCCCGCCGCCTGGACTTTGACTTTTGAATTTTGGACCCTGCTGCCTGGACTTTAGACGTTCCTGACTGGACTTTGAACTTCGCCGCTTGGATATTGGACCCTGCCGTCTGGACTTTGAACCCTGCTACTTTGATTTTGGACCGCTTGAACTGGGGATCCTGCTGCTGCTTTCCTTTTTCACCCAGTCGCCTTATTTTTTGGATCCGCCGCTTTGATTTTGGACCCTGCCGTCTTTACATTAGAGCCTGCTGCTTTGATTTTAGACCGCTTGAACTTGGGACCCTGCCGCTGCTTTCATTTTTTATCCAGTTGCCTTATCCTTGGATCTGCCGCTTAGATTTTGAACCCAGCCTGGACTTTGACTTTTGAATTTGCTGCTTGAATTTTGGACCCTGCTGCCTGGACTTTAGACGTTCCCGACTGGACTTTGAACTTCGCCGCTAGGATATTAGACCCTGCCGTCTGGACTTTGGACCCTGCTACTTTGATTTTGGACTGCTTGAACTGGGGATCCTGCTGCTGCTTTCCTTTTTCACCCAGTCGCCTTATTTTTTGGATCCGCCGCTTCGATTTTGGACCCTGCCGCATGGTATTTACATTTAAATTTACTGCTTGAATTTTGGACCCTGGTGCCTGGACTTTAGACTCTGATGACTAAACTTTGAACTTCTCCGCTTGGATTTTGGACCCTGCTGTCTTTACTTTGTACCGTGCTGCTTTCATTGTGGACCGCTTGAACTTAGGAACCTGCTGCTGCTTTCCATTTTTACTGAGTCTCCTTATATTTGGACCCGCAGCTTCGATTTTGGGCCCCGCCGCCTGGACTTTGACTTTTGAATTTTGGACCCTGCTGCCTGGACTTTAGACGTTCCTGACTGGACTTTGAACTTCGCCGCTTGGATATTGGACCCTGTCGTCTGGACTTTGGACCCTGCTACTTTGATTTTGGACCGCTTGAACTGGGGATCATGCTGCTGCTTTCCTTTTTCACCCAGTCGCCTTATTTTTTGGATACGCCGCTTTGATTTTGGACCCTGCCGCATGGTATTTATATTTCAATTTGCTGCTTGAATTTTGGACCCTTGTGCCTGGACTTTAGACCCTGATGACTAAACTTTGAACTTCTCCGCTTGGATTTTGGACCCTGCTGTCTTTACTTTGCACCGTGCTGCTTTCATTGTGGACCGCTTGAACTTAGGAACCTGCTGCTGCTTTCCATTTTTACCGAGTTGCCTTATATTTGGACCCGCCGCTTCGATTTTGGGCCCCGCCGCCTGGACTTTGACTTTTGAATTTGCTGCTTGAATTTTGGACCCTGCTGCCTGGACTTTAGACGTTCCCGACTGGACTTTGAACTTCGCCGCTTGGATATTGAACCCTGCCGTCTGGACTTTGGACCCTGCTACTTTGATTTTGGACCGCTTGAACTGGGGATCCTGCTGCTGCTTTACTTTTTCACCCATTCGCCTTATATTTTAGATCCGCCGCTTTGATTTTGGACCCTGCCGCATGGTATTTACATTTAAATTTGCTGCTTGAATTTTGGACCCTGGTGCCTGGACTTTATACCCTGATGACTAAACTTTGAACTTCTCTGCTTGGATTTTGGACCCTGCTGTCTTTTCTTTGTACCGTGCTGCTTTCATTGTGATCCGCTTGAACTTAGGAACCTGCTGCTGCTTTCCATTTTTACCGAGTCGCTTTATATTTGGAACCGTCGCTTTGATTTTGGGCCCCGCCGCCTGGACTTTGACTTTTGAATTTGCTGCTTGAATTTTGGACCCTGTCGTCTGGACTTTGAACTTCACTGTTTGAATTATAGACCCTGCCATCTTGACTTTGGACCCTTCTACTTTGATTTTGGATCGTGTGAACTTGGGATTCCGCTGCTTTCCTTTTTTACTCAGTCACCTAGACTTTGGACCTGCCGCTTGGAATTTGGACCCCAGCACCTTTGCCATCTGAATTTTGTACCGCGCTGCCTGGACTTTGGAGTTCGCCGCTTGGGTTTTGAACACTGCCGTATGCACTTTGCACCCTGCTGCTTTGATTTTAGATCGCTTGATCTTGGAACCCCGCTGCTTTACTTTTTTACCAAGTCACCTTAACTTTGGACCCGCTGCTTTGATTTTAGACACCGCTGCCTGGTCTGTGACTTTGCTGCTTGAATTTTGGACCCTGCTGACTTGAGTTTAGAACTTGCCGCCTAGACTTTGTACATGACCGCTTGGATTTTACAACATGCTCTATGCACTTTGGACCCTGCTGCTTTGATTTTGGATCGCGTGAACTTGGGACCCCACTGATTTCCTTTTTTACCCAGTTGCTTTGACTTTGGACCCGCCTCTTGATTTTGGACACCACCGCCTCGACATTGTCTTTGCTGCTTGTATTTTGGACCCTGCTGCTTGGACTTTAGACTCTCCCGACTGGACTTTGAACTTGGCCGCTTGGATATTGGACCCTGCCACCTAGACTTTGGACTCTGATACTTTGATTTTGGACCGCGTGAAATAGAGACCCCACTGCATTCCTTTTTAACCCAGTCTTCATGAGTTTGGACCCTACGCTTGGATTTTGGCGCGCCCTACCTGGACTTTGACTTTTGACTCTGCCACTGGAATTAAAGTCCCCGCTGCCTGGACTTTGAAGTTCGCCGCTTGGGTTTTGGACTCTGCCCTCTGCACTTTGGACCCTGCTATTACTTTCTGTTTTTACCCAGTTGCTCTGATTTTGAACGCACAGCTTTGATTTTGGACCCCATCACCTGGAGGTAAGACTCTGCCACTTTGATATTACATTACTTGAACTTTAAACCCTGCAGCTTTGATGTTGGGCCCCACTGTCTGCACTTTTGACCCTTCTTCTTGGATTTTAAACCGTGTTAACTTGGGACCCTGCCGTCTTGATTTTGAACCCTGCTATCTGCACTTTGTACCCTGCTGCTTTGATTTTGGACTGCATAAACTTGGGACCCCACTGCATTCCTTTTTTACGTAGTCGCCATCACTTTGGACCCTTCTGCCTCGACTTTGGACCCAAAGCTTGGATTTTGGAGCCCATCATCTGAACTTAGAATTTTGACTGTGCCACTGGGATTTTGGACCCCGCTGCCTTGAAATTGGAGTTCACTGCTTGGGATTTGGACCCTGCCATGCCTGCCATCTGCCCTTTGCACCCTACTACTTTCATTTGGGACCCTGCTGGTTTACTTTTTTACTTAGTCGCCTTATCTTTGGATCCACCGCTTTGATATTCGACCCCGTCGCCTGGACTTTGACTTTTGAATTTGTTGCTTGAGTTTTGGAACCTGCTGCCTGAACTTTAGACCCTGCCGTCTGGACTTTGATCTTCACCGCTTGAACTTGGGACCCTGCCGCTGCTTTAATTATTTATCCAGTCGCCTTATCTTTGGATCCACCGCTTTGATTTTGAACCCAGCCTGGACTTTGACTTTTGAATTTGTTGCTTGTATTTTGGAACCTGCTGCCTGAACTTTAGACCCTGCCGTCTGGACTTTGAACTTCACCGCTTGGATTTTGGACCCTGCCGTCTTTACATTAGAGTCTGCTGCTTTGATTTTAGACCGCTTGAACTTGGGACCCTGCCGCTGCTTTCATTTTTTATCCAGTTGCCTTATCCTTGGATCTGCCGCTTTAAATTTTGAACCCAGTCTGGACTTTGACTTTTGAATTTGCTGCTTGAATTTTGGACCCTGCTGCCTGGACTTTAGACGTTCCCGACTGGACTTTGAACTTCGCCGCTTGGATATTGGACCCTGCCATCTGGACTTTGGACACTGCTACTTTGATTTTGGACTGCTTGAACTGGGGATCCTGCTGCTGCTTTCCTTTTTCACCCAGTCGCCTTATTTTTTGGATCCGCCGCTTTGATTTTGAACCCTGCCGCATGGTATTTACATTTAAATTTGCTGCTTGAATTTTGGACCCTGGTGCCTGGACTTTAGACCTTGATGACTAAACTTTGAACTTCTCCGCTTGGATTTTGGACCCTGCTGTCTTTACTTTGTACCGTGCTGCTTTCATTGTGGACCGCTTGAACTTAGGAACCTGCTGCTGCTTTCCATTTTTACCGAGTCGCCTTATATTTGGACCCGCCGCTTCGATTTTGGGCCCCGACGCCTGGACTTTGACTTTTGAATTTTGGACCCTGCTGCCTGGACTTTAGACGTTCCTGACTGGACTTTGAACTTCGCCGCTTGGATATTGGACCCTGCCGTCTGGACTTTGAACCCTGCTACTTTGATTTTGGACCGCTTGAACTGGGGATCCTGCTGCTGCTTTCCTTTTTCACCCAGTCGCCTTATTTTTTGGATCCGCCGCTTTGATTTTGGACCCTGCCGTCTTTACATTAGAGCCTGCTGCTTTGATTTTAGACCGCTTGAACTTGGGACCCTGCCGCTGCTTTCATTTTTTATCCAGTTGCCTTATCCTTGGATCTGCCGCTTTGATTTTGAACCCAGCCTGGACTTTGACTTTTGAATTTGCTGCTTGAATTTTGGACCCTGCTGCCTGGACTTTAGACGTTCCCGACTGGACTTTCAACTTCGCCGCTAGGATATTGGACCCTGCCATCTGGACTTTGGACCCTGCTACTTTGATTTTGGACTGCTTGAACTGGGGATCCTGCTGCTGCTTTCCTTTTTCACCCAGTCGCCTTATTTTTTGGATCCGCCGCTTCGATTTTGGACCCTGCCGCATGGTATTTACATTTAAATTTGCTGCTTGAATTTTGGACCCTGGTGCCTGGACTTTAGACCCTGATGACTAAACTTTGAACTTCTCCGCTTGGATTTTAGACCCTGTTGTCTTTACTTTGTACCGTGCTGCTTTCATTGTGGACCGCTTGAACTTAGGAACCTGCTGCTGCTTTCCATTTTTACTGAGTCGCCTTATATTTGGACCCGCCGCTTCGATTTTGGGCCCCGCCGCCTGGACTTTGACTTTTGAATTTTGGACCCTGCTGCCTGGACTTTAGACGTTCCTGACTGGACTTTGAACTTCGCCGCTTGGATATTGGACCCTGCCGTCTGGACTTTGGACCCTGCTACTTAGATTTTGGACCGCTTGAACTGGGGATCCTGCTGCTGCTTTCCTTTTTCACCCAGTCGCCTTATTTTTTGGATCCGCCGCTTTGATTTTGGACCCTGCCGTTATTACATTAGAGCCTGCTGCTTTGATTTTAGACCGCTTGAACTTGGGACCCTGCCGCTGCTTTCATTTTTTATCCAGTTGCCTTATCCTTGGATCTGCCGCTTTGATTTTGAACCCAGTCTGGACTTTGACTTTTGAATTTGCTGCTTGAATTTTGGACCCTGCTGCCTGGACTTTAGACGTTCCCGACTGGACTTTGAACTTCGCCGCTTGGATATTGGACCCTGCCATCTGGACTTTGGACCCTGCTACTTTGATTTTGGACTGCTTGAACTGGGGATCCTGCTGTTGCTTTCCTTTTTCACCCAGTCGCCTTATTTTTTGGATCCGCCGCGTTGATTTTGAACCCTGCCGCATGGTATTTACATTTAAATTTGCTGTTTGAATTTTGGACTCTGGTGCCTGGACTTTAGACCCTGATGACAAAACTTTGAACTTCTCCGCTTGGATTTTAGACCCTGTTGTCTTTACTTTGTACCGTGCTGCTTTCATTGTGGACCGCTTGAACTTAGGAACCTGCTGCTGCTTTCCATTTTTACCGAGTCGCCTTATATTTGGACCCGCCACTTCGATTTTGGGCCCCGCCGCCTGGACTTTGACTTTTGAATTTTGGACCCTGCTGCCTGGACTTTAGACGTTCCTGACTGGACTTTGAACTTCGCCGCTTGGATATTGGACCCTGCCGTCTGGACTTTGGACCCTGCTACTTAGATTTTGGACCGCATGAAATGGGGATCCTGCTGCTGCTTTCCTTTTTCACCCAGTCGCCTTATTTTTTGGATCCGCCGCTTTGATTTTGGACCCTGCCGCATGGTATTTACATTTAAATTTGCTGTTTGAATTTTGGACCCTGGTGCCTGGACTTTAGACCCTGATGACTAAACTTTGAACTTCTCTGCTTGGATTTTAGACCCTGTTGTCTTTACTTTGTACCGTGCTGCTTTCATTGTGGACCGCTTGAACTTAGGAACCTGCTGCTGCTTTCCATTTTTACCGAGTCGCCTTATATTTTGACCCGCCACTTTGATTTTGGGCCCCGCCGCCTGGACTTTGACTTTTGAATTTTGGACCCTGCTGCCTGGACTTTAGACGTTCCTGACTGGACTTTGAACTTCGCCGCTTGGATATTGGACCCTGCCGTCTGGACTTTGGACCCTGCTACTTTGATTTTGGAACGCTTGAACTGGGGATCCTGCTGCTGCTTTCCTTTTTCACCCAGTCGCCTTATTTTTTGGATTCGCCGCTTTGATTTTGGACCCTGCCGCATGGTATTTACATTTAAATGTGCTGCTTGAGTTTTGGACCCTGGTGCCTGGACTTTAGACCCTGATGACAAAACTTTGAACTTCTCCGCTTGGATTTTGGACCCTGCTGTCTTTACTTTGCACCGTGCTGCTTTCATTGTGGACCGCTTGAACTTAGGAACCTGCTGCTGCTTTCCATTTTTACCGAGTCGCCTTATATTTGGACCCGCTGCTTCGATTTTGGGCCCCGCCGCCAGGACTTTGACTTTTGAATTTGCTGCTTGAATTTTGGACCCTGCTGCCTGGACTTTAGACGTTCCCGACTGGACTTTGAACTTCGCCGCTTGGATATTGGACCCTGCCGTCTGGACTTTGGACCCTGCTACTTTGATTTTGGCCCGCTTGAACTGGGGATCCTGCTGCTGCTTTATTTTTTTCACCCAGTCGCCTTATATTTTAGATCCGCCGCTTTGATTTTGGACCCTGCCGCATGGTATTTACATTTAAATTTGCTGCTTGAATTTTGGACCCTGGTGCCTGGACTTTAGACCCTGATGACTAAACTTTGAACTTCTCTGCTTGGATTTTGGACCCTGCTGTATTTTCTTTGTACCGTGCTGCTTTCATTGTGGACCGCTTGAAATTAGGAACCTGCTGCTGCTTTCCATATTTACCGAGTCGCCTTATATTTGGAACCGTCGCTTTGATTTTGGACCCTGCCGCCTGGACTTTGACTTTTGAATTTGCTCCTTGAATTTTGGACCCTGCTTCCTGGACTTTAGACCCTGTCGTCTTGACTTTGAACTTCACTGTTTGAATTATAGACCCTGCCATCTTGACTTTGGACCCTTCTACTTTGATTTTGGATCGTGTGAACTTGGGACTCCGCTGCTTTCCTTTTTTACTCAGTCACCTAGACTTTGGACCTGCCGCTTGGAATTTGGACCCCAGCACCTTTGCCACCTGAATTTTGTACCGCGCTGCCTGGACTTTGGAGTTCGCCGCTTGGGTTTTGAACACTGCTGTATGCACTTTGCACCCTGCTGCTTTGATTTTAGATCGCTTGATCTTGGAACCCCGCTGCTTTACTTTTTTACCAAGTCACCTTAACTTTGGACCCTCTGCTTTGATTTTAGACACCGCTGCCTGGCCTGTGACTTTGCTGCTTGAATTTTGGACCCTGCTGACTTGAGTTTAGAACTTGCCGCCTAGACTTTGTACATGACCGCTTGGATTTTACAACATGCTCTATGCACTTTGGACCCTGCTGCTTTGATTTTGGATCGCGTGAACTTGGGACCCCACTGATTTCCTTTTTTACCCAGTTGCTTTGACTTTGGACCCGCCTCTTGATTTTGGACACCACCGCCTCGACATTGTCTTTGCTGCTTGTATTTTGGACCCTGCTGCTTGGACTTTAGACTCTCCCGACTGGACTTTGAACTTGGCCGCTTGGATATTGGACCCTGCCACCTAGACTTTGGACTCTGATACTTTGATTTTGGACCGCGTGAAATAGAGACCCAGCTGCATTCCTTGTTAACCCAGTCTTTATGAGTTTGGACCCTACGCTTGGATTTTGGCGCGCCCTACCTGGACTTTGACTTTTGACTCTGCCACTGGAATTTAAGTCCCCGCTGCCTGGACTTTGAAGTTCGCCGCTTGGGTTTTGGACTCTGCACTTTGGACCCTGCTATTACTTTCTGTTTTTACCCAGTTGCTCTGATTTTGAACGCACAGCTTTGATTTTGGACCCCACCACCTGGAGGTAAGACTCTGCCACTTTGATATTAGATTACTTGAACTTTAAACCCCGCAGCTTTGATGTTGGGCCCCACTGTCTGCACTTTTGACCCTTCTTCTTGGATTTTAAACCGTGTAAACTTGGGACCCTGCCGTCTTGATTTTGAACCCTGCTATCTGCACTTTGTACCCTGCTGCTTTGATTTTGGACTGCATAAACTTGGGACCCCACTGCATTCCTTTTTTACGTAGTCGCCATCACTTTGGACCCTTCTGCCTCGACTTTGGACCCAAAGCTTGGATTTTGGAGCCCATCATCTGAACTTAGAATTTTGACTGTGCCACTGAGATTTTGGACCCCGCTGCCTTGAAATTGGAGTTCACTGCTTGGGATTTGGACCCTGCCATGCCTGCCATCTGCCCTTTGCACCCTACTACTTTCATTTGGGACCCTGCTGGTTTACTTTTTTACTTAGTCGCCTTATCTTTGGATCCACCGCTTTGATATTCGACCCCGTCGCCTGGACTTTGACTTTTGAATTTGTTGCTTGTATTTTGGAACCTGCTGCCTGAACTTTAGACCCTGCCGTCTGGACTTTGAACTACAACGCTTGGATTTTGGACCCTGCCGTCTTTACATTAGAGTCTGCTGCTTTGATTTTAGACCGCTTGAACTTGGGACCCTGCAGCTGCTTTCATTTTTTATCCAGTTGCCTTATCCTTGGATCTGCCGCTTTGATTTTGAACCCAGTCTGGACTTTGACTTTTGAATTTGCTGCTTGAATTTTGGACCCTGCTGCCTAGACTTTAGACGTTCCCGACTGGACTTTGAACTTCGCCGCTTGGATATTGGACCCTGCCATCTGGACTTTAGACCCTGCTACTTTGATTTTGGACTGCTTGAACTGGGGATCCTGCTGCTGCTTTCCTTTTTCACCCAGTCGCCTTATTTTTTGGATCCGCCGCTTTGATTTTGGACCCTGCCGCATGGTATTTACATTTAAATTTGCTGCTTGAATTTTGGACCCTGGTGCCTGGACTTTAGACCTTGATGACTAAACTTTGAACTTCTCCGCTTGGGTTTTGGACCCTGCTGTCTTTACTTTGTACCGTGCTGCTTTCATTGTGGACCGCTTGAACTTAGGAACCTGCTGCTGCTTTCCATTTTTACCGAGTCGCCTTATATTTGGACCCGCCGCTTCGATTTTGGGCCCCGCCGCCTGGACTTTGACTTTTGAATTTGCTGCTTGAATTTTGGACCCTGCTGCCTGGACTTTAGACGTTCCCGACTGGACTTTGAACTTCGCCGCTTGGATATTGGACCCTGCCGTCTGGACTTTGGACCCTGCTACTTTGATTTTGGACCGCTTGAACTGGGGATCCTGCTGCTGCTTTACTTTTTCACCCAGTCGCCTTATATTTTAGATCCGCCGCTTTGATTTTGGACCCTGCCGCATGGTATTTACATTTAAATTTGCTGCTTGAATTTTGGACCCTGGTGCCTGGACTTTAGACCCTGATGACTAAACTTTGAACTTCTCTGCTTGGATTTTGGACCCTGCTGTCTTTTCTTTGTACCGTGCTGCTTTCATTGTGGACCGCTTGAACTTAGGAACCTGCTGCTGCTTTCCATTTTTACCGAGTCGCCTTATATTTGGAACCGTCGCTTTGATTTTGGGCCCCGCCGCCTGGACTTTGACTTTTGAATTTGCTGCTTGAATTTTGGACCCTGCTGCCTGGAATTTAGACCCTGTCGTCTGGACTTTGAACTTCACTGTTTGAATTATAGACCCTGCCATCTTGACTTTGGACCCTTCTACTTTGATTTTGGATCGTGTGAACTTGGGATTCCGCTGCTTTCCTTTTTTACTCAGTCACCTAGACTTTGGACCTGCCGCCTGGAATTTGGACCCCAGCACCTTTGCCACCTGAATTTTGTACCGCGCTGCCTGGACTTTGGAGTTCGCCGCTTGGGTTTTGAACACTGCCGTATGCACTTTGCACCCTGCTGCTTTGATTTTAGATCGCTTGATCTTGGAACCCCGCTGCTTTACTTTTTTACCAAGTCACCTTAACTTTGGACCCGCTGCTTTGATTTTAGACACCGCTGCCTGGTCTGTGACTTTGCTGCTTGAATTTTGGACCCTGCTGACTTGAGTTTAGAACTTGCCGCCTAGACTTTGTACATGACCGCTTGGATTTTACAACATGCTCTATGCACTTTGGACCCTGCTGCTTTGATTTTGGATCGCGTGAACTTGGGACCCCACTGATTTCCTTTTTTACCCAGTTGCTTTGACTTTGGACCCGCCTCTTGATTTTGGACACCACCGCCTCGACATTGTCTTTGCTGCTTGTATTTTGGACCCTGCTGCTTGGACTTTAGACTCTCCCGACTGGACTTTGAACTTGGCCGCTTGGATATTGGACCCTGCCACCTAGACTTTGGACTCTGATACTTTGATTTTGAACCGCGTGAAATAGAGACCCCGCTGCATTCCTTTTTAACCCAGTCTTCATGAGTTTGGACCCTACGCTTGGATTTTGGCGCGCCCTACCTGGACTTTGACTTTTGACTCTGCCACTGGAATTTAAGTCCCCGCTGCCTGGACTTTGAAGTTCGCCGCTTGGGTTTTGGACTCTGCCCTCTGCACTTTGGACCCTGCTATTGCTTTCTGTTTTTACCCAGTTGCTCTGATTTTGAACGCACAGCTTTGATTTTGGACCCCACCACCTGGAGGTAAGACTCTGCCACTTTGATATTAGATTACTTGAACTTTAAACCCCGCAGCTTTGATGTTGGGCCCCACTGTCTGCACTTTTGACCCTTCTTCTTGGATTTTAAACCGTGTTAACTTGGGACCCTGCCGTCTTGATTTTGAACCCTGCTATCTGCACTTTGTACCCTGCTGCTTTGATTTTGGACTGCATAAACTTGGGACCCCACTGCATTCCTTTTTTACGTAGTCGCCATCACTTTGGACCCTTCTGCCTCGACTTTGGACCCAAAGCTTGGATTTTGGAGCCCTTCATCTGAACTTAGAATTTTGACTGTGCCACTGGGATTTTGGACCCCGCTGCCTTGAAATTGGAGTCCACTGCTTGGGATTTGGACCCTGCCATGCCTGCCATCTGCCCTTTGCACCCTACTACTTTCATTTGGGACCCTGCTGGTCTACTTTTTTACTTAGTCACCTTATCTTTGGATCCACCGCTTTGATTTTCGACCCCGTCGCCTGGACTTTGACTTTTGAATTTGTTGCTTGAGTTTTGGAACCTGCTGCCTGAACTTTAGACCCAGCCGTCTGGACTTTGATCTTCACCGCTTGAACTTGGGACCCTGCCGTCTTTACATTAGAGTCTGCTGCTTTGATTTTAGACCGCTTGAACTTGGGACCCTGCCGCTGCTTTCATTTTTTATCCAGTTGCCTTATCCTTGGATCTGCCGCTTTGATTTTGAACCCAGTCTGGACTTTGACTTTTGAATTTGCTGCTTGAATTTTGGACCCTGCTGCCTAGACTTTAGACGTTCCCGACTGGACTTTGAACTTCGCCGCTTGGATATTGGACCCTGCCATCTGGACTTTGGACCCTGCTACTTTGATTTTGGACCGCTTGAACTGGGGATCCTGCTGCTGCTTTCCTTTTTCACCCAGTCGCCTTATTTTTTGGATCCGCCGCTTTGATTTTGGACCCTGCTGCATGGTATTTACATTTAAATTTGCTGCTTGAATTTTGGACCCTGGTGCCTGGACTTTAGACCCTGATGACTAAACTTTGAACTTCTCAGCTTGGATTTTGGACCCTGCTGTCTTTACTTTGTACCGTGCTGCTTTCATTGTGGACCGCTTGAACTTAGGAACCTGCTGCTGCTTTCCATTTTTACCGAGTCGTCTTATATTTGGACCCGCCGCTTCGATTTTGGGCCCCGCCGCCTGGACTTTGACTTTTGAATTTTGGACCCCGCCGCCTGGACTTTGACTTTTGAATTTTGGACCCTGCTGCCTGGACTTTAGACGTTCCCGACTGGACTTTGAACTTCGCCGCTTGGATATTGGACCCTGCCGTCTGGACTTTGGACCCTGCTACTTTGATTTTGGACCGCTTGAACTGGGGATCCTGCTGCTGCTTTCCTTTTTCACCCAGTCGCCTTATTTTTTGGATCCGCCGCTTCGATTTTGGACCCTGCCGCATGGTATTTACATTTAAATTTGCTGCTTGAATTTTGGACCCTGGTGCCTGGACTTTAGACCCTGATGACTAAACTTTGAACTTCTCCGCTTGGATTTTGGACCCTGCTGTCTTTACTTTGCACCGTGCTGCTTTCATTGTGGACCGCTTGAACTTAGGAACCTGCTGCTGCTTTCCATTTTTACCGAGTCGCCTTATATTTGGAACCGTCGCTTTGATTTTGGGCCCCGCCGCCTGGACTTTGACTTTTGAATTTGCTGCTTGAATTTTGGACCCTGCTTCCTGGACTTTAGACCCTGTCGTCTGGACTTTGAACTTCACTGTTTGAATTATAGACCCTGCCATCTTGACTTTGGACCCTTCTACTTTGATTTTGGATCGTGTGAACTTGGGATTCCGCTGCTTTCCTTTTTTACTCAGTCACCTAGACTTTGGACCTGCCGCTTGGAATTTGGACCCCAGCACCTTTGCCACCTGAATTTTGTACCGCGCTGCCTGGACTTTGGAGTTCGCCGCTTGGGTTTTGAACACTGCCGTATGCACTTTGCACCCTGCTGCTTTGATTTTAGATCGCTTGATCTTGGAACCCCGCTGCTTTACTTTTTTACCAAGTCACCTTAACTTTGGACCCGCTGCTTTGATTTTAGACACCGCTGCCTGGTCTGTGACTTTGCTGCTTGAATTTTGGACCCTGCTGACTTGAGTTTAGAACTTGCCGCCTAGACTTTGTACATGACTGCTTGGATTTTACAACATGCTCTATGCACTTTGGACCCTGCTGCTTTGATTTTGGATTGCGTGAGCTTGGGACCCCGCTGATTTCCTTTTTTACCCAGTTGATTTGACTTTTGACCCGCCTCTTGATTTTGGACACCACCGCCTCGACATTGCCTTTGCTGCTTGTATTTTGGACCCTGCTGCTTGGACTTTAGACTTTCCCGACTGGACTTTGAACTTGGCCGCTTGGATATTGGACCCTGCCTCCTAGATTTTGGACCCTGCTACTTTGATTTTGGACCGCGTGAAATAGAGACCCTGCTGCATTCCTTTTTAACCCAGTCTTCATGAGTTTGGACCCTACGCTTGGATTTTGGCGCGCACTACATGGACTTTGACTTTTGACTCTGCCACTGGAATTTAAGGCCCCGCTGCCAGGCCTTTGAAGTTCGCCGCTTGGGTTTTGGACTCTGCCCTCTGCACTTTGGACCCTGCTATTGCTTTCTGTTTTTACCCAGTTGCTCTGATTTTGAACGCACAGCTTTGATTTTGGACCCCACCACCTGGAGGTAAGACTCTGCCACTTTGATATTAGATTACTTGAACTTTACACCCCGCAGCTTTGAGGTTGGGCCCCACTGTCTGCACTTTTGACCCTTCTTCTTGGATTTTAAACCGTGTTAACTTGGGACCCTGCCGTCTTGATTTTGAACCCTGCTATCTGCACTTTGTACCCTGCTGCTTTGATTTTGGACTGCATAAACTTGGGACCCCACTGCATTCCTTTTTTACCTAGTCGCCATGACTTTGGACGCTTCTGCCTCAACTTTGGACCTAAAGCTTGGATTTTGGAGCCCATCATCTGAACTTAGAATTTTGACTGTGCCACTGGGATTTTGGACCCCGCTGCCTTGAAATTGGAGTTCACTGCTTGGGATTTGGACCCTGCCATACCTGCCATCTGCCCTTTGCTCCCTACTACTTTCATTTGGGATCCTGCTGCTTTACTTTTTTACTTAGTCGCCTTATCTTTGGATCCACCGCTTTAATTTTCGACCCCGTCGCCTGGACTTTGACTTTTGAATTTGTTGCTTGAGTTTTGGAACCTGCTGCCTGAACTTTAGACCCTGCCGTCTGGACTTTGATCTTCACCGCTTGAACTTGGGACCCTGCCGCTGCTTTAATTTTTCATCCAGTCACTTTATCTTTGGATCCACCGCTTTGATTTTGAACCTAGCCTGGACTTTGTCTTTTGAATTTGTTGCTTGAATTTTGGAACCTGCTTCCTGAACTTTAGACCCTGCCGTCTGGACTTTGAACTTCACTGCTTGGATTTTGGACCCTGCCGTCTTTACATTAGAGCCTTCTGTTTTGATTTTAGACCGCTTGAACTTGGGACCCTGCCGCTGCTTTAATTTTTTATCCACTTGCCTTATCCTTGGATCTGCTGCTTTGATTTTGAGCCCAGCCTGGACTTTGACTTTTGAATTTGCTGCTTGAATTTTGGACCCTGCTGTCTGGACTTTGAACCCTGCTACTTTGATTTTGGACCGCTTGAACTGGGGATCCTGCTGCTGCTTTCCTTTTTCACCCAGTCGCCTTATATTTTGGATCCGCCGCTTTGATTTTGGACCCTGCCGCATGGTATTTACATTTAAATTTGCTGCTTGAATTTTGGACCCTGGTGCCTGGACTTTAGACCCTGATGACTAAACTTTGAACTTCTCCGCTTGGATTTTGGACCCTGCTGTCTTTACTTTGTACCGTGCTGCTTTCATTGTGGACCGCTTGAACTTAGGAACCTGCTGCTGCTTTCCATTTTTCCTTAGTCGCCTTATCTTTGGACCCGCCGCTTTGATTTTGGACCCCGCCGCCTGGACTTTGACTTTTGAATTTGCTACTTGAATTTTGGACCCTGCTGCCTGGACTTTAGACCCTGTCGTCTGGACTTCACTGCTTGAATTATAGACCCTGCCATCTTGACTTTGGACCCTTCTACTTTGATTTTGGACCGTGTGAACTTGGGATTTCGCTGCTTTCCTTTTTAACTCAGTGACCTAGACTTTGGACCTTCCGTTTGGAATTTGGACCCCAGCGCCTGGACTTTGAACTTTTGACTTTGCCACTTGAATTTTGTACCGCGCTGCCTCTACTTTGGAGTTCAGCCGCTTGGGTTTTAAACATTGCTGTATGCACTTTGGACCCGCTGCTTTTCGTTTATACCCAGTCACCTTGATTTTGGACTGGCCGCTTTGATTTTAGACCTTGCCGTCTGGACTTTGACTTTGCTGCTTGGATTTAGGACCCTGCTGCTGGGATTTTGAACTTCACTTCTTGAATTATAGATTTTAAATCGCTTGAACTTGAAACCCCGCTGCTTTCTTTTTTACCCAGTCACCTTGACTTTGGACCCGCCGCTCTGATTTTAGACATGGCTGCCTGGACTGTGACTTTGCTGCTTTAATTTTGGACCCTGCTGACCTGGAGTTTAGACCTTGACACCTGGAATTTGAACATGACCACTTGGATTTTACGACATGCTGTATGCACTTTGGACCCTGCTGCTTTGATTTTAGACTGCGTGAACTTGGTACCCCACTGCATTTCTTCTTTACCTAGTCGCCATGACTTTGGACCCTTCTGCCTAGACTTTGGACCCGACGCTTACATTTTGGAGCCCGTCATCTGAACTTAGAATTTTGACTGTGCCACTGGGATTTAGGACCCCGCTGCCTTGAAATTGGAGTTCACTGCTTGGGATTTGGACCCTGCCAACCCTGCCATCTGCACTCTGGACCCTACTGCTTTCATTTGGAACCCTGCTGATTTACCTTTTTACTTCGTCACCTGGACTTTTACTTTTGAATTTGTTGCTTGAATTGTGGAACCTGCTGCCATGAACTTTAGACCCTGCCGTCTGGACTTTGATCTTTACCGCTTGAACTTGGGACCCTGCCACTGCTTTCCTTTTTTATCCAGTTGCCTTATGTTTGGATCTGACGCCTTGATTTTGAACCCAGCCTGGACTTTGATTTTTGAATTTGCTGCTTGAATTTTGGTCCCTGCTGCCTGGACTTTAGACGTTCCTGACTGGACTTTGAACTTCGCCGCTTGGATATTGGACCCTGCCATCTGGACTTTGGACCCTGCTACTTTGATTTTGGCCTGCTTGAACTGGGGATCCTGCTGCTGCTTTCCTTTTTTTACCCAGTCGCCTTATTTTTTGGATCCGCCGCTTTGATTTTGGACCCTGCCGCATGGTATTTACATTTAAATTTGCTTTGTACCGTGCTGCTTTCATTGTGGACCGCTTGAACTTAGGAACCTGCTGCTGCTTTCCATTTTTCCTGAGTCGCCTTATCTTTGGAACCGCCGCTTTGATTTTGGACCCCGCAGCCTGGACTTTGACTTTTGAATTTGCTGCTTGAATTTTGGACCCTGCTGCCTGGACTTTAGACCCTGTCGTCTGGACTTTGAACTTTACTGCTTGAATTATAGACCCTGCCATCTTGACTTTGGACCCTTCTACTTAGATTTTGGACCGTGTGAACTTGGGATTCCTCTGCTTTCCTTTTTTACTCAGTCACCTAGACTTTGGACCTGCCGTTTGGAATTTGGACCCCAGCACCTGGACTTTGACGTTTGACTTTGCCACTTGAATTTTTTACCGCACTTCCGGGACTTTGGAGTTCGCCGCTTGGGTTTTGAACACTGCTGTATGCACTTTGCACCCTTCTGCTTTGATTTTAGATCGCTTGAACTTGGAACCCCGCTGCTTTCCTTTTTTACCCAGTCACCTTGACTTTGGACCCGCCGCTTTGATTTTAGACATCGCTGCCTGGACTGTGACTTTGCTGCTTGAATTTTGGACCCTGCTGACTTGAGTTTAGAATCTTGCCACCTAGACTTTGAACATGACCGCTTGGATTTTACAACATGCTCTATGCACTTTGGACTCTGCTGCTTTGATTTTGGATCGCGTGAACTTGGGACCCCACTGCTTTCCTATATTACCCAGTCTCCATGACTTTGGACCCTGTTGCCTAGAATTTGGACCCGATGCTTGGATTTTGGAGCTCATCGCCTGGATTTTGACTTTTGACTCTGCCACAGGAATTTTGTTCCCCGCTGTCTGGACTCTGGAGTTCGCCACTTGTGTTTTGGACCCTGCCCTCTACACTTTGGACCTTGCTGCTTTTAATTGGGACCCCTCTGGTTTTCTTTTTATCTAGTCACCTTATCTTTAGATCCGCTGCTTTAATTTGGGATCCCACTGCTTTGACTTTGACTTTGCTGCTTGACTTTTGGACCCTGCTGCCTGGACTTTGGACCCTGCTGCCTTGATTTTGAATTCCTTGAACTTTAGAGCCTGCTGCTTTCCTTTTTTACCCAGTCGCTTTGAATATGGATCAGGCCGCCTGGACTATGACTTTTGAATTAGCTGCTGGAATTTTGGACCCTGCTGCCTGGACTTTGGACCCTGCTGCCTTGATTTTGAATTGCTTGAACTTTAGAGCCTGCTGCTTTCCTTTTTTACCCAGTCGCTTTGAATATGGATCAGGCCACCTGGACTATGACTTTTGAATTAGCTGCTGGAATTTTGGACCCTGTTGCCTGGACTTTTGACCCTGCCGATTGGACTTTGACCTTCACAGCTTGGATTTTGGACCCTGCGGTCTTGACTTTGGACCCTTCTGCTTTGATTTTGGACCAGCAGGATCCCGCTGCTTTCTTTTTTTTACCCAGTAACCTTGACTTTGGACCCATTGCTTAGATTTTGGACCCCAGCACCTGGACTTTGACTTTTGACTCTGCCACAGGAATTTTGGTCCCCACTGTCTGGACTCTGGAGTTCGCCACTTGGGTTTTGGACCCTGCCCTCTACACTTTGGACCTTGCTGCTATTAATTATCTAGTCACCTTATCTTTAGATTCGCCACTTTTATTTTGGACCCCGTCGCCTGTACTTTAACTTTGCTGCTTGAATTTTGTACCCTGCTGTCTGGACTTTAGACCTTGCAGCCTGGATTTTGAACTTGGCTACTTGGATTTTGGACACTGCTGTTTGCACTTTGGACCCTACTGCTTTTATTTTGGATTGCTTAAACTTAAGACTCTGCTGCTTTCCTTTTTTTACCAATCACCTTAACTTTGGACCTGCCGCTGTGATTTTACACCCCTCTGCCTGGAATTTGACTTTGCTACTTGAATTTTGGACCCTGCTGACTGGACTTTAGACTCTCCCAACTGGACTTTGGACCCTGCTGCTTTGATTATTGACCGCTTGACATGGAACTCCGCTGCTTTCCTTTTTTTACCCAGTCACCTTGACTTTGGACCCTCCACTTGGATATTAGACCCCGCTGCCTGATCTTTAGACTCTGCCACTTTGATTTTAGATTATGTGGACTTTAAACCTTGCAGCTTTGATGTTGGGCCCCACTGTCTGCACTTTGGACTCAACTTCTTGGATTTTAGACCATGTTAACATGGGAACTCGACATTTTGATTTTGAATTATGCTGTCTGCACTTTGGACCCTGCTGCTTTGATTTTGGACCGCGTAAACTTGGAACCCCGCTGCATTCCTTTTTTACCCAGTCGCCATGACTTTAGACCCTTCTGCCTAGACTTTAGACCAGACGCTTGGATTTTGGATCCCATCAGTCTGAACTTTGACTTTTGACTCTGCTACTGGAATTTTGGTCCCCGCTGCCTGGACTTTGGAGTTCACCGCTTTGGTTTTGGACCCTGCCCTCCTCACTTTGGATCCTGCTGCTTTCATTTGGGACCCCTCTGCTTTCCTTTTTTACCCAGTCGCCTTATCTTTGGATTGGATTCACCAATTTCATTTGGGATCCCGCTGCATTGACTTTGACTTTGCTACTTGAATTTTGGACCCTGCTGCCTGGACTTTAGACCCTGCTGCTTTGAATTTGGATTACTTGAACTTGAGACCCCGCGGCTTTAACTTTTTTTCCCAGTCGCTTTGACTTTAGATACGCTGCTTTGATTTTGGACCCCGCCGCATGGACTTTGACTTTTGAATTTGCTTCTTAAATTTTGGACCTTGCTGCCTGGACTTTTGACCCTGCCGACTGGACTTTGAACTTCACCGCTTGGATTTTGGACTCTGCCGCCTTGACTTTGGACCCTTCTTCTTTGATTTTGGACTGCATGAACCTGCTTTCTTTTTTTACCCAGTCGCTAGACTTTGTATCCACCGCTTGGATTTTGGACCACAGCACCTGGACTTTGACTTTTGACTCTGCCACTTTGATTTTAGATGTCGTGGACTTTGAACCTTTCAGCTTTGATGTTGGGCCTCACTGTCTGCACTTTGGATTCTTCTTCTTGGATTTTAGACCATGTTAATTTTGGACCTCGCCATCTTGATTTTGAAACCTGCTGTCTGCACTTTGGACCCTGCTGCTTTGATTTTGGACCGCGTGAACTTCGGACCCCGCTGGATTCCATTTTTACCCATTCGCCATGACTTTGGACCCGCTGCTTGGATTTTGGACCCCAGCACCTGGACTTTGACTTTTGACTTTGCCACTTGAATTTTGTACCACGCTGCCTGGACTTTGGAGTTCGCCTCTTGGGTTTTGAACATTGCTGTCTGTACTTTGGACTCTTCTGCTTTCATTTGGGACTCGCTGCTTTTCTTTTTTACCCAGTCACCTTCAGTTTGGACCTACTTCCTGATTTTAGATCCTGATGCCTGGACTTTGACTTTGCTGCTTGACTTTTGGACCCTGCTGTCTGGACTTTAGACCCTGCCGTCTGGACTTCAAAATTTTGTGCTTGGATTTTAGACCCTGTTGTCTGCACTTTGGACCCTGCTGCTTTGATTATTGATCGCTTGAACTTGGGATCCCGCTGCTTTCCTTTTTTACCCTGTCACCTTGACTTTGGACCCGCTGCTTTGATTTTAGACACAGCTGCCTTGACTTTGACTGTGCTGTTCGAATTTTGGACCCTGCTGCCTGGACTTTAGACCCTTCTGCCTGGACATTGAACTTGCTGTCTACACTTTGGACCCCGCCTGGACTTTGACTTTGCTACTTATAATTTGGACCCTGCTGTCTGGATTTTAGACCCTCCCAACTAGTATTTGAACTTCGCCGCTTGGATATTGGACCCTGCCGTGTGGACTTTGCTCCCTGCTAATTTTGGGCAGCTTGAATTTGGGACTCTGCCACTGCTTTCTGTTTTTACCAAGTTATCTTGAATTTGCACCCACGGCTTTGGTTTTGGACTCCGTCGCCTGGAATTTAGACTCCGCCAGTTTGATATTATATTACGTGGACTTTAAACTTCACAGCTTTGATGTTGGGCCCCACTATCTGCACTTTGGACCCTTCTTCTTGGATTTTAGACCGTGTTAACTTGGGACCTCACGTCTTGATTTTGATCCCTGCTGTCTGCATTTTGGACCCTGCTGCTTTGATTTTGTACTGTGTGAACTTGAGTCCTCGCTGCATTCCTTTTTTACCTAGTCGCCATGACTTTGGACCCGACGCTTGGATTTTGGAGCCCATCGCCTGAACTTTGACTTTTGACTCTGCCATTGGAATTTTGGTCCCTGCTGCCTATACTTTGGAGTTCACCACTTGGGTTTTGGACCCTGCCCTCTGCACTTTGGACCCTGCTGCTTTCATTTGGGACCCCGCTTCTTTCCTTTTTTACCAAGTTACTTTATCTTTGAATTCGTTGCTTTGAGTTTGGACGCCGCCGCTTGGACTTTGACTTTTGAATTTGCTGCTTGAATTTTGGACCCTGCTGCCTAGATTTTAGATTCTGCTGCCAGGACTTTGAACTTCACTGCAAGGATTTTGGTTCCTGCCGTTTTTACTTTGGACCCTGCTGCTTTGATGTTAGACCTTGTGAACTTGGGACCCCGCTGCTTTCCATTTTTACCCAGTCTCCTAGACTTTGGACCCACCGCTAGGATTTTGGACCCCAGCACCTGGACTTTGAACTTTTACTTTGCCACTTGAATTTTGTACCATGCTGTCTGGACTTTGTAGTTAGCCACTTTGGTTTTGAACCCTGCTGTCTGCACTTTGGACCCCGCTGCACTTTTTATCCAGTCAAATTGACTTTGGACTTGCCACTTTGATTCTAGACCTCGCTGCCTGGACTTTGACTTTGCTGCTTGAATTTTGGACCCTGCTGCCTGTACTTTAGACCCTGCCGTCTGGACTTTGAACTTGGCCGCTTGGATTTTAGACCCTGCTGTCTGCACTTTGGACCCTGCTGCTTTTATTTTGGATCGCTTGAACTCGGAACCCCGCTACTGTCCTTTTTTACCCAGTCACTTTGACTTTGGACCCGTCTCTTTCATTTTGGACCCCGCCACCTGGACTTTAGATTTCGCCACTTTGATGTTAGATTACATGGACTTTAAACTCCATAGCTTTGATGTTGGACCCCACTGTCTGCACTTTAGACCCTTCTTTTTGGATTTTAGACCATGTTAACTTGGGACCTCGCTGCTTTGATGTTGTACCCTGACCCTGTTGTCTGCACTTTTGACCCTGCTGCTTTGATTTTGGACGGCGTAAACTTGGAACCCTGCTGCTTTCGATTTTGGACGGCATAAACTTGGAACCCTGCTGCTTTGCTTTTTAACCCAGTCGCCTTGACTTTAAACCCTGCTGCTTTCATTTGGGACCCTGCTGTCTGGACTTTGACTTTTGACTTTGCTTCTTTGATTTTGGACCCTGCTGCTTGGACTTTAGACCCTGCCAACACGACTTTGAACTTTGCTGCTTGGATTTTGGACCCTGCCGTCTTGACTTTGAACTCTGCTGCTTTGATTTTGGACCGTGTGAACTTGGGACCCCTCTGCTTTCCTTTTTTACCCAGTCACCTAGACTTTGGAACTGCTGCTTGGATTTTGAACGAGCACCTGGACTTTTGCTTTTCACTTTGCCATTTAAATTTTGATCCCCGCTGCCTGGACTTTGGAGTTCACTGCTTGGGTTTTGAACTTTGCTGTCTGCAAAGTTCAAAACCTGCTTTTCTTTTTTTACCCAGTCGCCTTGACTTTGGAGCCATTGCTTTAATTTTGGACCCCACTGCTTGGACTTTGCTGCTTGAATTTTGGACGCTGTGGTCTGGATTTTAGACCCTGCCGCTTTGATTTTTGACCACTTGAACTTGGGACCCCGCTGCTTTCCTTTTTTACCCAGTCGCTTTGACTTTGGACCCACTTCTTTGATTTTGGACCCCGCCACCTCGACTTTAGATGATTTTTGATTTTGCTGCTTAAATTTTGCATCCTGCTGCCTGGATTTTAGACCCTGCCGTCTGGACCCTGCCATGAAGACTTTGACCCTGTTATCTAGATTTTAGATGCTGACACTTCGATTCTGGACTTCGTTGCTTGGATTTTGGACCTGCAGCATGGACTTTTGATGCCACTGCTTAGATTTTGCACAGCTTGAACTTTGGACCCCTCTGTTTTGACTTTGGACCCCTCTGCCTGGACTTTGGGACCCAACATCTTAATTTTGGACCCTGCTGCTTGGACTTTGAAACCATCCGCAACTTGGATTTTGGACCCCCACAGCCTTGATTTTGGACCCCCACAGCCTTGATTTTGGACCCCCACAGCCTTGATTTTGGACCACGCCACTTGGATTTTAGGCACCAACACCTGGAATTTTGACTCTTCTGGGATTTTGGACACCTCTATCTGAAGGTTGGAACCTCATGGACTTCAGACCCCACCATTTGGATTTTGTACCCTAACGAGTAGATTTTGGACCTTGTGGACTTCTGACCCCACTATTTGGATTTTGGACCCTAATGAGTAGATTTTGGACCTTTGTGGACTTCAGACCCCACCGCATGGATTTTGGACCATGTGGACTATGGACCCTGACACCTCAGCTTTGGACTCAATCACCTTAATTTTGGATCCCACTCTCTGAACTTTATACTGCCCTGCATAGATTATGTACCCGCTGCTTGGATTTTGGACCACTTCTTCTAGACTTTGGACCCCACCTCCTGAACTTTAGACCCTGTCACTTGAACTTTGGACCTCACCACTTGGATCTTGGACCCTGTCAGTTGTATTTTGGACTCCACTGCTTGGACTTTGTACTCTGCCACTTGGATTTTGGACCTCCCAATCTGGACTTTAGATCCCGCCGATTGGACTTTTGACTTCACTACTTGGATTTTAGAACCCGCCATTTGGATTTTGGACCTCTCTGTCTGGACTTTAGGCCCCTCTGCTAAAATTTTGGACCCTGCCGCCTGGACTTTAGGCCCCAGCGCCTGATATTTGATATTGCCTTTATATGTTTACACTCACAACAGAACTCCTTTGACGTGCCCAGTCTTCTACAGACCCTAGAAAAATCTCCCCACCTATCTGAGACAAAGGTGTATGAGTCTCAGGAGTGATGAAGAGATACAGTAAAAGCTACTGTGGACTTTGCCAGGAAAACCCTTTGTCAAGATTGCATCTCAGGTTACTGCCATCAATTACAGACACATTGCATCCCTGGGATCAATGGAAAACTTGGTCTTCTACCTGGAGGATGTTTGTTTTTGTTTTGTTTTTGTAAATTTAACAAACCGTGTTTCCCAGGTATGTGCCTGGGACAATGCCTTTGTCTGCCTGTATGTTGTATATGTCTAAGACACTCATTAATGTGGCCTTTTGTATTTTACAGGGTTGCTTAACTTGTGGCTTCCTCTGCTAATGTGGAACTGCCAGACAACACTCACTGTGGTTACTGGTGATGATAGTGGTGACAGTTATGCCAATAATGGTGATGATTGGAGAGGGGGGAGAAGATGAGAGTGTAACAGAAGACATTCACCTAAGCCTTGGATCCAGAACAGAGTGTGTGGAGGAACATACTGATGCAAGTGAGAGTGGAGAGAACTTTGATTGACGCGCAGGTAAGTCTTTGTCTTGTGGGTGCTGTGAAATGTCTCCGGACCTACATATTTTTTTTATAACCCACATAGCTCTAGAAACATGACGGATGGTCAATACCAAGAAGAGGGTGCTGGACTGTGCAAACATCATTGAATGGACCATTGCTGAAAGGTTTTGCCTCCTACTTACAGTGGTTCACTCTTTTTTGACAAGCTGTTGTACCTGAAACTGTTTCACCAGACCAGACTCAACTATGTCCAACAGAATCGTAGGCTTGTGAAGTTTCAAATGAGAGCCACAAATCTGTCAGTTCAGAAGCCACAGCTGTTTATGGCTCGCAACTTCTTCATGTGCGTCAGTGAAGACATCTAAAAGAACCTATCCAAAGGACTTTTTAGAGAGTGTGTTGATAAAAGTTTAGTTGCTGACCAATGCAAAGTAAGCACTAATCTATGTCAGGAATTCCTTATGGACTTTACTATGGAACTTTGTCTGGCATTTAGGTACTTGGGCTTGACCACAGTGTTAAAAATGGTCCAGGAATGTCAACTGATCCTTGACATGGCAAAGACTGCCTTCTTGGAAGGCATCCGAGATGGGTGGGTCAATCAGAACCCTCACCTGAAAGTTCTTCATTACCTTAAGGCCCTGCTTGTCTTAAAAGAATCTTCAACAACCAGGCAAAATATGACCATGAGACCCGCTATCCTTTTAATTGATATATATACATTTAATTTCTGTTCCTCGGTCTCTCATCTTGAAGGTTTCTGAATAAGAAGGAGAGAATTCCTCACAGGTATGGTGAAGACTTGTTTGCAGTTGAAGTAAAATTGCACAAGACATCTACCCTTCAAGTGGCTGCCTTTGTTCTAAATGAGGAGAAAGAGACAGTAAGTATTGAAGCAAAAAGAAGTCTTGGAAAACAGAGTCCTAGCATCTCATTATTTTAATTCTTTTTTACCCTAGTCCCATCCCCAGTGGTTTCAACCTTACTTTGAACATGACAGGCCATTGTGCATGCAGAGGTAACCAAGGAGAAGTTTTTTGTATCTACTCCTGAAAAAGTGTTAGTACATCCAGTAATATACTCAACTGGCTAACTGTAGATATGGCCCAAACTAAGTTAAATAAGGTAAATGTGAACAAAACTCTGGGTCCAGATGGGTTACACCCAAGAGTTCTTAAAGAGCTCGGTTCAGTCATTGCTGTGCCCTTGTTTATAATTTTTAAAGATTCTCTAGGGCCAAGTGATTGGCGCAAGGCAAATGTGGTGCCCATATTCAAAAAAGGATCAAGGTCCTCTACATGTAATTATAGACCAGTTAGTTTAACTTCTGTTGTGGGAAAAATATTTGAAGGACTCTTAAGGGACTATATACAGGAGTATGTGACTATTAATAATATTATAAGTGATAACCAACATGGGTTTACCAAGGACAGAAGTTGTCAGACTAAGCTGATTTGTTTTTATGAGGAGGTGAGTAGTAGCCTGGACAGAGGGGCGGCTGTGGATCTAGTGTTTCTGGATTTTGCAAAGGCTTTTGATACTGTCCCTCATAGACGCTTAATAAGTAAAGGTCTATAGGCTTGTAAAGTATAGTTTGTAATTGGATTGAAAACTGGCTGAAGGTCCGTGTCCAGAGAGTTATGGTCAATGATTCCTATTCAGAATAGTCCTGGGTTATAAGTGGTGACCCCAAGGTTCAGTGCTGGGCCCTTTATTATTTAATTTATTTAGTAATGATATTGGGGACCAGATTTATAGCACTATTTCTAGTTTTGCAGATGACACTAAGCTGTGTAGTACTGTGCAATCTATGGAAGATGTCCACACACTACAAGCTGACTTGATTGGGCATCCACTTGGCAAATGAGGTTTAATGTGGATAAATATAAAGTTCTGCATCTTGGTAGTAATTACCTCTGTGCTTCATATGTCCTAGGCGATGTAACACTGGGAGAGTCACTTATAGAGAATGATTTGGGTGTGCTTGTAGATCATAGATTAAATAACAGCATACAATTTAAATCAGCTGCTTCTAAGACTACTAGGATATTGTCATGTATTAGAAGAGGCATGGACTTGCGGGGCAGGGATGTAATACTTTACAAAGCGTTGGTGCAGCCTCATCTAGAATATGCAGTTCAGTTCTGGGCACCAGTCCATAGAAAGGATGCCCTGGAGCTGTAAAAAGTACAAAGGAGAGCGACTAAACTGATAAGGGGCATGGAGGGTCTTAGTTATGAAGAAAGTTTAAAATAATAAAATGTATGTATTCTTGAGAAGAGAGGTCTAAGGGGGGAAATGATTAACCTATAAAAATATATAAATGGGCCGTACAAAAAATATAGCTGAAAAACTGTTTAATGTAAAATACCCTCAAAAGACAAGGGGGCCCTGCCTCCGACTGGAGAGGAAAAAGTTCAGTCTCTGGAAGTGTCAAAGATTCTTTACTTGTAAGAACTGTGAATCTGTGGAATAGACTTTCTCAGAATGTGGTCACAGCAGGAACAGTGGACAGTTTTAAAAAGGATTTACAGTAGATGAATTCTTAAAAGTAAATGACATTAATGCTTATGAAAATGTGTAGAAACCTGAGTCTCACTTCCTTCTGGGATTCACGTCCCCACCTATCCCTTGGATGAACCTAATGGACTTATGTCTTTTTTCAACCATATTAACTATGTAACTGTGCTGTTTGTTTACATGTTTTTTCCCTTTACTTCTGTGTAGGTATAATCTTACTCATATCTCCAGTTAGTTGTCTAGAAAGGTATGCGAAACTTGGACTCTCTGAAACTACATAGACCCGGGAAACAGCACATTTGCAAAAATATTTGGTACATGCTAATCTTAAGACAGAAAGAAGCTGCCAGGAAAAGATATTAGAAGACATATGGCATGGTTACTGGTTGTTGATGCAAGTAGCGCAAGATGGTGGTGATGAGCCCCAATCCAGCAACTCAAGATAATCTACTGTAGGAGGGAAAATGAAGCCTGCACTGTGATAGTCCATTCACTTTGCCAAGTTTAACCTTAGTATTTTCTTTATCTCCTTTAAAGAAACTTTGAATCAAGGAGGGAAGGTGGATGAAGAAGCAGAATGCCCAGCAGCCCACGACAGTAACAGCAACTGAAGAAATCTGGAGAACCCTGAGTAGCTTGGATGATGAGAATTAGACTACAAAGTACCGGTAGATACAACTTTCAAAATACTGTAACTCTCTAAAGCCAATGTGTGAACGCCTAACAAGCTTGTATATTTTTCCTTTTACTTCAGAGCCAAGTTCCAGTAACAGAGATCCTCAGAACAAGGTCCAAGAGTCTAGAGGAAGACAGAAGGGAGCAGTGATGATCTTCAGACCTTGCAAGTGGCAGCGGGGAGCAGGCGACATTGTAAATTGTTTGAAAATTTCTGTCGACATCACTATGAACGGCACTTTATTCCAGGCGCTTTAAAAATGCATAAAATAAAATATATAATGTGCTGCAAAATCTGCATCTAAATATAATTATTTTATTATTTTCTTACACTTTTTTTTCGTCAAAGAGGACCTGTCACAGCATTTTTTTTCTAAAGCTAATACCTTCATCTGTGGTCCACCTCCAGCAGATACCATTGCTTTTTTTCTTTTTCAGATTGGCCCCTATGTTGTGCCGCTATGCCCCCAAATGTCACAAGAACCGCTCATCTTCTCCCCGGCTGTGAATGAGTCCGCAGCGATTGCACAGTGTCACAGAAAGGGAGAAGAATAAGCCCACTGTGGAGAGCTGAGGTCTCCTCCTCACTGTACCTTTGGTACCCATGTTAGACACCAGAACAGAGCTTAACATAGTGGTGCAACAAAGGGGCCAATCTGAAGAAAAACCAAACGCTTTGACATCTGCTGGAGGAGGACTACAGATGAAGATATTAGTATTAGAAAAAAAAATATCCCGTGACAGGTCCTCTTTAAGAAGGTGTAGAATAAACGTAGGATATTGTGAAGGTGCTGTACTCAAGTGATCACAAGAGGGCAAAATGCTGCCGGTGATTCGAGGGGTAGAGACCATAGCAGGGAGAGCACCAATGCCCAGGGATGAGCATTTCAGCAAAGGTAGCTAATCGCATTACCCAGGCTAATAATTAAGGCTCCAGGAGATGTAGTTCCACACAGTCACCACAAGAGGGTGCAGATCCTTATTAGTGTAAAGGAGTGGGGATTAGAGATGAGCGAATTTCATGTTATGAAATTTGTTCACACTTCGTTTGGTGGTATAAGCAGAATTGCGTTATGGATTCCGTTACCACAGACCATAACACAATTCTATGACGGAATGCATAGCGGAATACCTTTAGAGGCATTCCGTTATTCATTCCGTCATAATAGAAGTCTATGGGCTGCAAAACGGATCCATTTTGTTTCCGTTATGCAGGGGTGTCCTCTCCTGCATAAGGCCCCTTTCACACGGCCGTTGCGGAAACATGTGCGGGTGCGTTGCGGGAACACGCGCGATTTTTCAGCGCGAGTGCAAAACATTGTCATGCGTTTTGCACGCGCGTGAGAAAAATCACGCATGTTTGGTACCCAAACCCGAACTTCTTCACAGAAGTTCGGGTCTGGCATCGGTGTTCTGTAGATTGTATTATTTTCCCTTATAACATGGTTATAAGGGAAAATAATAGCATTCTGAATACAGAATGCATAGTAAAATAGGGCTGGAGGGGTTAAAAAATAAAATAAAAATTTAACTCACCTTAGTCCACTTGCTCGCGCAGCCGGCATCTCCTTCTGTCTTCATCTTAGCTTTGTGTAGCAACAGGACCTGTGGTGACGTCACTCCGGTCATCACATGATCTTTTACCATGGTGATGGATCATGTGATGACCGGAGTGACGTCACCAAAGGTCCTTGTTGCTGCACAGAGCTAAGATCAAGACAGAAGAGAAGCCGGGCTGCGCGAACAAGTGGATTAAGGTGAGTTACATTTTTATTTTTTATTTTTAACCCCTCCAGCGCTATTGTACTATGCATTCTGTATTCAGAATGCTATTATTTTCCCTTATAACCATGTTATATGGGAAAATAATAATGATCGGGTCTCCATCTCGATCGTCTCCTAGCAACCGTGCGTGAAAATCGCACCGCATCCGCACTTGCTTGCGGATGCTTGCAATTGTCACGCAACCCTATTCACTTCTATGGGGCCTGCGTCATGGGGCAGAATATAGAGCATGCTGCGATTTTCGCGCAACGCACAAGTGATGCGTGAAAATCACCGCTCATGTGAACAGTCCCATAGAAGTGAATGAGTCAGTATTCAGTGCGGATGCAATGCGTTCAACTCGCGCATCGCATCCGCGCGGAATACTCGCCCGTGTGAAAGGGGCCTAACAGAAACAGGACGGATCCGTTATGCAGGCCATAGACTTCTATTATGACGGAATGAATAACGGAATGCCTCTAAAGGTATTCCGTCATAGAATTGTGTTATGGTCCGTGGTAACGGAATCCAAAACGCAATTCTGCTTTTACCACCAAACGAAGCGTGAACAAATTTCAAAATATGAAATTTGCTTATCTCTAGTGGGGATGTTTGGCACCTATGCAAGCCCAACCCAGAGGTGCTGGAAGATGGCGACAGGTGCCAGTGGGTAACTTATGCCCAACAGAGCTCACCGACAGTGGGCACACAAGTTCAGGGAAAAGCTGTAAAACTGCAGGGAAGAAGGTGTCCGTTTTGGCACGGTGCTAACTCTGTTCAACTGAATGGAGAGGGAAACCCTCCTGCCAGGTCCCACAGCCCACTGGTGGATGGCCACCCCAGCCACCTTCTCTGGGCCCCCCGCCTAACGTGCCCTTCTGCGGCATAAAGGGGTTGTCAGAGATTTTGATATTGATGTCCCATCTTCAGGCTAGGACATCAGTATCTTATTGGTGGGGGTCTGACCCCCAGAACCATCACTGGTCAGCTGTTTAAAGAGACATGAATGCTGCATCCTCTTCCTAGTCCAGTGACGTCACATTCAATCACATGGCCTATGTTTGCCTCACTCTTATTAAGCCCATGCCTGGGCTGCGGTCCGCAATGCACGGGCACCGTCCGTGGGGCAGGCGCATGGGCATCGCAGACCCATTCACTTGAATTAGATCAAGTTCTATCTTTTTGCGCTGCAGAAGCACGGAACGGAACCCCAGAAAGCACTCCGTAATGCTTCCGTAGTGTTCTGTTCTTCCGTTCCGCATCTCTGGATTTTCAGACCCATTGAAATGAATGGGTCCGAATCCGTGATGCGGAATGGCCACGGAACGGTGCTCGTGTATTGCGGATCCGCAAATGCAGTCCACAATAGGCAACGGGCATCACGCGTTCGTGTGAACGAGCCCTAAGGCCTCCTGCACAGAAACAATTTTTTCGTTTACGTTCCGTTTTTTGCGTTCCCTATACGGAACCATTCATTTCAATTGATCCGCAAAAAAAGCGGAAGGCACTCCGTATGCCTTCCGTTTCTGTATTTCCATATTTCCGTTCCATTCAAAGATAGAACATGTCCTATTATTGCCCACAAATTACGTTCCGTGGCTCCGTATGCATCCGTATGTCTTCCGTATCAGTTCTGCTTTTGCGGAACCATCTATTGAAAATGTTATGGCCAGCCCAATTTTTTTATGTACTTACTGTTTAAACATTATTGTATGCTTCTATTTCCGTTTGTGTTCCGCAAAAAATGGATCATAAATGGAAAAACGGAACAGAAACACTACTGAAACAAAAAAACGGAACCGTTTAAAATGGACCGCAAAACTATACGGTCGTGTGCAATAGGCCTAAGGCCTCTTGCACACGAACGCATTTTATTTCCGTTTCCGTTCTGCTTTTGCGATTTCCGTTTGCGGTCCATATGCGGAACCATCATTCAATGGCTCCGCCCAAAAAATTTTATGTACTCCTTTTGCATTCCGTTTCCGTATTTCCATTCCGCACAAAAATAGAACATGTTCTACTATTGTCCGCAAAACGGACAAGGATAGTGCTGTTCTATTAGGGGCCAGATGTTCCGTTCAGCAAAAAACGGAACGCACGCGGATGTCATCTGTATTTTTTGCGGATACGTTTTTTGCGGACCGCAAAATACAGCAAATTACATACAGTCGTGTGCAAAAGGCCTAAAGTAAAGGGATGGCATAGCCGCCATCCAAATGATGGCACTGTGTTTGGAAAGCTGTGAGAGGTTGCAGCACTGATCGGCGGGGGGGCTAGGAATCAGACCCTCACCAATTTGATATTGATGACCCATCCTGAGGATAGGTCATCAGTATTAAAAACCTGGAAATACCCTTTAATATACTGAGTGGTGGCTTAATAATTGCCATGAAAGCCAAACCGGGGGGAGTCGGGTCACTTGGCCAATGAAGGGTGCAAGGAGCTCAGTGGCATTTGCAGGGTTCTCCGCTTCATGTTTTTGTCAAACGTTAATGCCCCTTGCACACGGGCGAGTATTCCACGCGGGTGCAATGCATGACGTGAACGCATTGCACCCGCACTGAGTGACTCATTCATTTCAATGGGGCTGTGTACAGGTCCTTCTCAAAAAATTAGCATATTGTGATAAAGTTCATTATTTTCTGTAATGTACTGATAAACATTAGACTTTCATATATTTTAGATTCATTACACACCAACTGAAGTAGTTCAAGCCTTTTATTGTGTTAATATTGATGATTTTGGCATACAGCTCATGAAAACCCCAAATTCCTATCTCAAAAAATTAGCATATCATGAAAAGGTTCTCTAAACGAGCTATTAACCTAATCATCTGAATCAACTAATTAACTCTAAACACCTGCAAAAGATTCCTGAGGCTTTTAAAAACTCCCAGCCTGGTTCATTACTCAAAACCGCAATCATGGGTAAGACTGCCGACCTGACTGCTGTCCAGAAGGCCATCATTGACACCCTCAAGCAAGAGGGTAAGACGCAGAAAGAAATTTCTGGACGAATAGGCTGTTCCCAGAGTACTGTATCAAGGCACCTCAGTGGGAAGTCTGTGGGAAGGAAAAAGTGTGGCAGAAAACGCTGCACAACGAGAAGAGGTGACCGGACCCTGAGGAAGATTGTGGAGAAGGACCGATTCCAGACCTTGGGGGACCTGCGGAAGCAGTGGACTGAGTCTGGAGTAGAAACATCCAGAGCCCCCGTGTACAGGCGTGTGCAGGAAATGGGCTACAGGTGCCGCATTCCCCAGAAACAGCGGCAGAAGCGCCTGACCTGGGCTACAGAGAAGCAGCACTGGACTGTTGCATGTCATTCGGAAATCAAGGTGCCAGAGTCTGGAGGAAGACTGGGGAGAGGGAAATGCCAAAATGCCTGAAGTCCAGTGTCAAGTACCCACAGTCAGTGATGGTCTGGGGGGCCATGTCAGCTGCTGGTGTTGGTCCACTGTGCTTTATCAAGGGCAGGGTCAATGCAGCTAGCTATCAGGAGATTTTGGAGCACTTCATGCTTCCATCTGCTGAAAAGCTTTATGGAGATGAAGATTTCATTTTTCAGCACGACCTGGCACCTGCTCACAGTGCCAAAACCACTGGTAAATGGTTTACTGACCATGGTATTACTGGGCTCAATTGGCCTGCCAACTCTCCTGACCTGAACTCCATAGAGAATCTGTGGGATATTGGGAAGAGAAAGTTGAGAGACGCAAGACCCAACACTCTGGATGAGCTTAAGGCCGCTATCGAAGCATCCTGGGCCTCCATAACACCTCAGCAGTGCCACAGGCTGATTGCCTCCATGCCACGCCGCATTGAAGCAGTCATTTCTGCAAAAGGATTCCCGACCAAGTATTGAGTGCATAACTGAACATAATTATTTGAAGGTTGACTTTTTTTGTATTAAAAACACTTTTCTTTTATTGGTCGGATGAAATATGCTAATTTTTTTAGATAGGAATTTTGGGTTTTCATGAGTTGTATGCCAAAATCATCAATATTAAAAAAATAAAAGGCTTGAACTACTTCAGTTGTGTGTAATGAATCTAAAATATATGAAAGTCTAATGTTTATCAGTACATTACAGAAAATAATGAACTTTATCACAATATGCTAATTTTTTTAGAAGGACCTGTATATGAGCATTGTTTTTCACAAAGAAATGAATGGGGCTGCGTGAAAATCGCATAGCATCCGCAAGCAAGTGCGGATGCGGTGCGATTTTCACGCATGGTTGCTAGGAGATTATAGGGATGAGCGCCCCGGGACCCCATTAAAGTCAATTCACTGTATTATTTTCCCTTCTAACATGGTTATAGGGGAAAATAATAGCATTCTTAATACAGAATGCATAGTACAATAGCGCTGGAGGGGTTAAAAAATACAAAAAATAAACTCACCTCATCCATTTGATCGCGCAGCCTGTATCATCTTCTATCTTCTTCCTGCAGGACCTGCAAAAGGACCTGCGCTGACGTCATCACACTCACCGCATGGTGAGCGCGGTGACGTCAGCGCAAGTCCTGCTGAATAAAGATAGAAGATCCTTCTTTACGTCATCGAAGGTCCTTTTGCAGGTCCTGATAGAAGAAGAAAGAAGACGATGGCGGCTGCGCGAACAAGTGGATAATGTCAGTTTTTTTATTATTTTTTTTAACCATGTTATAAGGGAAAATAATAAAATCTACAGAACACCGATCCCGAACTTCAGTAAGAGAAGTCCGGGTACCACATTCAGTTTTTTATCACGTGCGTGCAAAACGCATTGCACTCGTGCGTAAAAACTGAACAACGGAACGCAATCGCAGACAAACCTGACTGAAATTGCTTGCCTACTCGCACGGGTTTGCCGCAGTGCACCCGCAACGTATCCGGGAAAAAAAAAACGTGACGCCCGTGTGCATGGGGCCTTAAAGTACAAAAAAAAACATATACATTAACAAATGCCACAGACAATGCCATACTGTGGCATCCCTCACCATAGAGTTCCATGGTTAGCATTTGCGTTTTTTGGTGGAGGATGGAAAAGTGTGTTATACTACGCTTTTCCATCCTGCAGTGTCCTGCAAAAAACGTATAGGTTAACGCATACTTTTTTTTTTTTTTTACAATAGAACTCTATGGTGACGGATACCACAGTATGACATCTTTCAGTGGCATCCATTAACCTTCTGCCGTCACACTAACGCCGAAAGGCGTCAATGCTGCGGCGCTGCCAGGTCACACTAACGCCGATTGGCGTCATCTCGCGTGAGCCGAGATTTCCTGTGAACGCGCGCACACAGGCGCGCGCGCTCACAGGAACGGAAGGTAAGCGAGTGGATCTCCAGCCTGCCAGCGGCGATCGCTCGCTGGCAGGCTGGAGATCCGAATTTTTTAACCCCTAACAGGTATATTAGACGCTGTTTTCATAACAGCGTCTAATATACCTCCTACCTGGTCCTCTGGTGGTCCCTTTTGTTAGGATCGACCACCAGAGGACTCAGGTAGGTCAGTACAGTCGCACCAAACACTACACTACACCCCCCCCCCCCCCGTCACTTATTAACCCCTTATAAACCCCTGATCACCCCATATAAACTCCCTGATCACCCCCCTGTCATTGATCACCGCCCTGTCATTGATCACGCCCCCTGTCAGGCTCCGTTCAGACGTCCGTATGATTTTTACGGATCCACGGATACATGGATCGGATCCGCAAAAAGCATACGGACGTCTGAATGGAGCCTTACAGGGGGGTGATCAATGACAGGCGGGTGATCACCCATATACACTCCCTGATCACCCCCTGTCATTGATCACTTCCCTGTAAGGCTCCATTCAGACGTCCGCATGATTTTTACGGATCCATGGATACATGGATCGGATCCGCAAAACACATGCGGACGTCTGAATGGAGCCTTACAGGGGGTGATCAATGACAGGCGGGTGATCACCCATATACACTCCCTGATCACCCCCCTGTCATTGATAACCCCCCTGTAAGGCTCCATTCAGACGTCCGCATGCGTTTTGTGGATCCGATCCATGGATCCGTAAAAAATCATGCGGACGTCTGAATGGAGCCTTACAGGGGGTGATCAATGACAGGCGGGTGATCACCCATATACACTCCCTGATCACCCCCCTGTCATTGATAACCCCCCTGTAAGGCTCCATTCAGGCGTCAGCATGCGTTTTGTGGATCCGATCCATGTATCCATGGATCCGTAAAAAATCATGCGGATGTCTGAATGGAGCCTTACAGGGGGGGTGATCAGTGACAGGGGGGTGATCACCCTGATTACCCTGATCACCCCCTGTCATTGATAACCCCCCTGTAAGGCTCCATTCAGACGTCAGCATGCGTTTTGTGCATCCGATACATGGATCCGTAAAAATTCATGCGGATGTCTGAATGGAGCCTTACAGGGGGGTGATCAATGACAGGGGGGTGATCAATGACAGGCGGGTGATCAATGACAGGCGGGTGATCACCCATATACACTCCCTGATCACCCCCTGTCATTGATCACCCCCCCTGTAAGGCTCCATTCAGACATCCGCATGATTTTTTACGGATCCATGGATACATGGATCGGATCCACAAAACACATGCGGATGTCTGAATGGAGCCTTACAGGGGGGGTGATCAGTGACAGGGGGGTGATTACCCTGATCTGCCAGGGCAGTATAAATACCCCACATGTGACCCCATTTCGGAAAGAAGACACCCCAAGGTATTCCGTGAGGGGTATATTGAGTCCATGAAAGATTGAAATTTTTGTCCTAAGTTAGCGGAAAGTGAGACTTTGTGAGGAAAAAAACAAAAAAAAATCAATATCCGCTAACTTATGCAAAAAAATAAAAAATTCTAGGAACTCGCCAGGCCCCTCATTGAATACCTTGGGGTGTCTTCTTTCCAAAGTGGGGTCACATGTGGGGTATTTATACTGCCCTGGCTTTTTAGGGGCCCGAAAGTGTGAGAAGAAGTCTGGGATCCAAATGTCTAAAAATGCCCTCCTAGAAGGAATTTGGGCCCCTTTGCGCATCTAGGCTGCAAAAAAGTGTCACACATCTGGTATCGCCGTACTCAGGAGAAGTTAAGGAATGTGTTTTGGGGTGTCATTTTACATATACCCATGCTGGGTGAGAAAAATATCTTGGTCAAATGCCAACTTTGTATAAAAAAATGGGAAAAGTTGTCTTTTGCCAAGATATTTCTCTCACCCAGCATGGGTATATGTAAAATGACACCCCAAAACACATTCCCCAACTTCTCCTGAGTACGGCGATACCACATGTGTGACACTTTTTTGCTGCCAAGGTGGGCAAAGGGGCACATATTGCAAAGTGCACCTTTCGGATTTCACCGGCCATTTTTTACAGATTTTGATTGCAAGGTACTTCTTACACATTTGGGCCCCTAAATTGCCAGGGCAGTATAACTACGCCACAAGTGACCCCATTTTGGAAAGAAGACACCCCAAGGTATTCCGTGGGGGGCACGGCGAGTTCCTAGAATTTTTTATTTTTTGTCACAAGTTAGCGGAAAATGATGATTTTTCTTTTTTTTTCTTTTTTCCTTACAAAGTCTCATATTCCACTAACTTGCGACAAAAAATAAAAAATTCTAGGAACTCGCCATGCCCCTCACGGAATAGCTTGGGGTGTCTTCTTTCCAAAATGGGGTCACTTGTGGCGTAGTTATACTGCCCTGGCAATTTAGGGGCCCAAATGTGTGAGAAGAACTTTGCAATCAAAATGTGTAAAAAATGCCCTGCAAAATCCGAAAGGTGCACTTTGGAATATGTGCCCCTTTGGCCACCTTGGCAGCAAAAAAGTGTGACACATCTGGTATCGCCGTACTCAGGAGAAGTTGGGGAATGTGTTTTGGGGTGTCATTTTACATATACCCATGCTGGGTGACAAAAATATCTTGGTCAAATGCCAACTTTGTATAAAAAAATGGGAAAAGTTGTCTTTTGCCAAGATATTTCTCTCACCCAGCATGGGTATATGTAAAATGATACCCCAAAACACATTCCCCAACTTCTCCTGAGTACGGCGATACCAGATGTGTGACACTTTTTTGATGCCAAGGTGGGCAAAGGGGCACATATTCCAAAGTGCACCTTTCGGATTTCACCGGCCATTTTTTACACATTTTGATTGCAAAGTACTTCTCACACATATGGGCCCCTAAATTGCCAGGGCAGTATAACTACGCCACAAGTGACCCCATTTTGGAAAGAAGACACCCCAAAGTATTCCGTGAGGGGCACGGCGAGTTCCTAGAATTTTTTATTTTTTGTCGCAAGTTAGTGGAATATGAGACTTTGTAAGGAAAAAAGATAAAAAATAAAAAATCATCATTTTCCGCTAACTTGTGACAAAAAATAAAAAATTCTAGGAACTCGCCATGCCCCTCACGGAATACCTTGGGGTGTCTTCTTTCCAAAATGGGGTCACTTGTGGCGTAGTTATACTGCCCTGGCAATTTAGGGGCCCAAATGTGTGAGAAGTACCTTGCAATCAAAATGTGTAAAAAATGGCCTGCAAAATCTGAAAGGTGCACTTTGGAATATGTGCCCCTTTGCCCACCTTGGCAGCAAAAAAGTGTCACACATGTGGTATCGCCGTACTCAGGAGAAGTTGGGGAATGTGTTTTGGGGTGTCATTTTACATATACCCATGCTGGGTGAGAGAAATATCTTGGCAAAAGACAACTTTTCCCATTTTTTTATACAAAGTTGGCATTTGACCAAGATATTTTTCTCACCCAGCATGGGTATATGTAAAATGACACCCCAAAACACATTCCCCAACTTCTCCTGAGTACGGCGATACCAGATGTGTGACACTTTTTTGCAGCCAAGGTGGGCAAAGGGGCACATATTCCAAAGTGCACCTTTTGGATTTCACCGGTCATTTTTTACACATTTTGATTGCAAAGTTCTTCTCACACATTTGGGCCCCTAAATTGCCAGGGCAGTATAACTACGCCACAAGTGACCCCATTTTGGAAAGAAGACACCCCAAGGTATTCCGTGAGGGGCATGGCAAGTTTTTAGAATTTTTTATTTTTTGTCGCAAGTTAGTGGAATATGAGACTTTGTAAGAAAAAAAAAAAAAAAAAAAAAAAAAATCATCATCATTTTCCGCTAACTTGTGACAAAAAATAAAAAGTTCTATGAACTCACTATGCCCATCAGCGAATACCTTAGGGTGTCTACTTTCCGAAATGGGGTCATTTGTGGGGGTTTTCTACTGTTTGGGCATTGTAGAACCTCAGGAAACATGACAGGTGCTCAGAAAGTCAGAGCTGTTTCAAAAAGCGGAAATTCACATTTTTGTACCATAGTTTGCAAATGCTATAACTTTTACCCAAACCATTTTTTTTTTGCCCAAACATTTTTTTTTTATCAGACATGTAGAACAATAAATTTGGCGAAAAATGTATATATGGATGTCGTTTTTTTTGCAAAATTTTACAGCTGAAAGTGAAAAATGTCATTTTTTTGCAAAAAAATCGTTAAATTTCGATTAATAACAAAAAAAGTAAAAATGTCAGCGGCAATAAAATACCACCAAATGAAAGCTCCATTAGTGAGAAGAAAAGGAGGTAAAATTCATTTGGGTGGTAAGTTGCATGACCGAGCAATGAACCGCTAAAGTTGTGGAGTGCCGATTTGTAAAAAAGGGCCTGGTCACTAGGGGGGTATAAACCTGTGGTCCTTAAGTGGTTAATGTATCTTTTTTTGTGTACGTTAAACGCATGACAAAAACATGATGTGAACCCAGTCTAAGGCTACATGCACACAGTCGTATGTGTTTTAGCGATCCGCAAATTGCGGATCCGCAAGAAAAACAGATGACATCCATATGCCATCAGTTGTTTTTTTTTTGCGGATCCATTGTAACAATGCCTAAAACGGACAAGAATAGGAAATGTTCTATTTTTTGGCGGGGCTACGGTACGGACATACTGATGCGGACAGCATTTTTTGTGGGTCCGCATCCTATCCGCAAAAAAACTGAACGGACACGGAAACAAACAACGTTCGTGTGCATTTAGCCTAATCCTTCTTTTTCCGTAAATCAGCCGGGGACTAATTCTCTATTACAAGCCCAGCCAGAGAACCAGAAGCTCCAGTTGCAGGGCTGCAGGTAATAGGTATTTATATGCTAATTTGAGTTAATTTGACTACTTTGTGGGTTTGGCTGTTCATTCAAGCTATAATAAAAATAAAATAAAACACTAAAAAATCTACAGAATCTTATAGCAAACCTACAATGCACAGAGAAAAACAAGCTGAAAAGTCAATGAAATAACACAGAAGTCAATACTATTTGCTGATTCTAGAGCCAAATATTAATCAAAAGTGGCGCCTCAGTCCAAATATAGATATTTCTTTACAATGTGAATGTTAGTTTTACGTTCATACAGATCACACCATATAAAAGTGACGGTCAGCAAGCAGACAATCTGGGAAGGAAGATTTTTTAAAGGCGCTGTCCACTTTGTGTATGTATACCATATGTCCTAAAGGGAAATTGGGGGGGTTGTACTTGCTTGTATGTGACCACTAGATGGCCCTATACACAAGGAAATATATCAGACTATACCTGTAGCCATATTCAGCTATGTTCTCAGTATTAATAGTGCATACATCAAACCTATCCATGGACCAGTCGTATGCGAAAAAGTATATTAACTGCATTTGAAAATGTAGTCAATCCAAAGGCATCCCCCAAAAAGAAAACCATATGGCATAGTATGCAGTATGCAGGGTTTTTTTTGTTTCACTGTTTTTTGCAATGTAAGCTGCAGGACTTTTTTTTCCATCTAAAATAACAGATCTTGGATTCAAATGGCTCAAATGGATGACAAATATGCATAACTGATGCTCAGACTTTTTTTTTTACAGGATCCCTTATTCTCTTTATTAGGCCTCATGCACAGGGCCGTTATACGGACGTTCCGTGCATTGGGCACCATCCGTGCGGCTGCCGCGACGGATCCAGACCCATTCAACTTGAATGGGTCCATGATCCGTCAGCACCACAAAAAAACTGAACAAGTTCTATTTTTTTTGCGGTGCGGAGGCACGGACAGAAGCCCCACGGAAACACTCCGTAGTACTTCAGTGGGGTTCTGTGCCTCCATTTCGCACCGCAGCTCCGGATTGCGGACCCTTTCAAGTGATGCGGTGCCCGCATATTGTGCCACTGACGGCAACGGCCGTGTGCATGAGGCCTTTTTCTGTTTTTCTTGACGGATCAGAAGACTGGAAAAATAAATGGTGATGTGAGCTCCACTTTATTTGGCAGAGGTGGCCTGTCATGCACCAGATGTGATTGCTACGTCTGTACCCTGTATAGTGCATCTGAACAAGTGGCATGTGAATTCTTAGCTTGGCATTAAACTGGTCAGTTACACAAGTGCTGTTAATAGAGTATCTGGAGAACAAACGTCCACATTAAAGAGGACCTCTCCCCTCTCCTGACATTACTGTTTTAATAGCTTCATGCATTCCCCATGTAATAACAAATCTGGAGCCTCTATTCTTATGGCTCCATGTTGTGCCGTTCCTCTATTATTTCTACTAGAAGTTATGAATGAATTGCTAGCAGTCTGCAGTAAGGGTACAGAGGGGAGGTAACCAGTTGGGGGGGTGTAACTGCACAGTCTGAAAATGACAGCACTGATTGGATAGAGTGAGTCTGTGCAGGGACAACCCCCCCCCCCCCAACTGGTTACCTCCCCTCTGTACCCTTACTGCATACTGCATAGCGGGAGCTCCGTACAGTATTAGAATGTATTGGCTCCTATGAGCCACAGTTATTACTTTGTGAAGTCTTGTGAGTATTCGCGCAATAACTTCATAAATAAATTTGTACTGTAAAAAATAATTTCCCGAACTCGGGTTCGGTTCCAAGGTACCTCTTGGAACTGAACTAGTTTGGAAAATGTTTTATTGCAGTAGAAATTGATTTATGAAGCTATTATGCGAAGTCTCGCGAGACTTGGCGAAGTAATAACTCATAGGAGCCAATACATTCTAATACTGTACGGAGCTCCCGCTCCGTACAGTATTAGAATGAAGTTTTATGCAAATCGACTTCGGATGTTTCATCCGAAGTCGATTCGCTCATCCCTAGTGATAATGATGACCTATCCTGAGGGTAAGTTATTATTATCTTTACCCGAATAACCCCTTTAAGGGAACATATTCTCTTATCAGGTACACAGAGGGAATTGAACTATTTCTTATGGGATGAGTCACAAGATACCGATCAGATTTTATTGATGATATACTATATGGACAAAGTACTGGGACACATACACTTACAGCAGCTTTTATGGCATCCCTTCTTCTAAATCTGTAGGTAGTTGTGCAGCTAAAACACCTTCCACTCTTCAATTGTTTGAAGTCTGTGGGAATTGGTGAGGTCAGACACTGATGTTGGATGAGAGGACCTGGTTAGAAATCTCCATTGTAGTTCATCCTAAAGGAGTTGAACGAAGTTAAGATCAGGGCTCAACTTCTTCCACACCAGACTCCCCCAACCAAGTCTTCATGGACCTTGCTTTGTGTACTGGGGCACAGTCCTGCTGGAACAGAAAAGGACTTTTCACAAACTGTTCCCACAAAGTTGGAAGCATACATTTGTCCACAATGTCTTGGTATGCTAAAGCATTAAGATTTACCCTCACTGGAGCTAACGGGCCAAGGCCAACCCCTAAAAAACACTCCATAGTATACTCTCTCCTCCACCAAACTTTACAGTTGATACAAAGCCAGGAGGATAGTACCTACCTGACTGTTTTGGCCAAACCCAGACCTGCAGATAGAAAAGTGGGATTTATCTCTCCACAGAAGACATTTCCCCTGCTCCACGGTCCAGTGGCGGTGTGCTTTATACCACTCCATCCGATACTTGCATTGAGTTTGGTGAGGTAAGGCTTGCAGGCCATGAAGCTCCCAACCCAGTGACACTGGTCGCGGCCAGGATCGCAGAGTTGTGCTAATCCCATAGAAATTAAGGGAATCACCGCATGACCAGCAAATAGAGGCAGCACTCCAACTTGATGCAAAAAAGTGGTACTCTTTAAAGGGGTTGTGCAAGAATGGGGGGGGTGGGCGTTTGGCAAACCCATTTGGCAGGACCTGGAAAGGAAAGATTACTTACCTGCTTTCCGGTGCCAGCTCCCCACTCCTTCTTAATATAAGCTCATAGACATTCAAAAAGTTGTAAAATGAGGGCTTCCAACTTTTGTACATAATGAATGACCTCCATTGAGTCAGCAGAGTGCTGGCGGCTTTTATGCACATCAGTACTCGACGACCCTGATCTGTTACTATATATGATAAGCCACTGTGTGGCTGAGTTGTTGGAGTTACTAAATGCTTCCATTTTGCAATAATAGCACTCACAGTTGATGGTGGAATACCCAGGAAGAGGACATTTCATGAACGGACTTGTTGCAGTGGTGGCATCCTATTACAGGTCTACACTGGGATTTGGTGAGCTCTTCAGAAAGACCCATTCTTTTACAGATCTTTGTAAAGGCAGACTGCATGGCTGGAGTTTATACACCTGTGGCAATGGGACTGAAAGAAGCGCTCAAGTTAAATGATTAGAGGTGTCCCAATCTGTCCGTATAGTTTATGGCCTGTGTGGGCAATAATAGCAAAAAGAAGATTTTATAACCTTGTTAGATCTGAGACAGTACATGATCCACATAAATTCAGACCACCATAAACAAGAAACCACTCAAGATTGTCCCGAAACGAGAAATGTCGTCAGAGTCAAAAGTAAAGTAACCCACCACCCCGGGGGGGCCACTAACATTCACAACAGGCACAGTTGTCTTACAGTTGGACACTACCCAAGTGAAATAGGGCCCCTCTGACTTCATGAATACGCAGGCTGTATTAAGCGGCAGTCTCTTGTGAAGCCCCTTCTTCTCAGAGCGATTCACATAGTAAATAAGTGTACACGGAGCTGGATTTAAGGATTTCCTCTTGTTCATTGTAGAGACTCTTGCTGCATAATGAGGTCCAAGCATTTGCTGACTGGTGTATTGAATGTCAGTAATTCGGGTTATATATGGGATTTCATATCAGAATCACTTTCGTTTTCTATTCTTGATGTTAATTTCATGGCTGCACCGATCCTGTGAGCAGGACTGCGGATACAGGCCACAGATGGGGTGGAACTATGGAGTAATAGGAGATGGGATCTGACTCAAAAGAGTTTTACAGTAGAGTAGATCATTTCCGGCTTAGCCAATCAAACTTCCTGTTATGCCGTCACTCTCACAGGAAGTGACGTCAGCGTACTAGTTTGGTGACGTCACTGTTTTCTCGATCTGCTCCTGAACTCTTCTAAACTATTCAGTTTATGTACTTACAAGAAAAGGATGCAAGTATTTTTTTTCCCCCCTGAGTCTTCTCAGGCCATGGGTCCAGTCCTGCTTCATCACTAGGTTTACATATCATTGACAGAGTCAGCTCTGTAGTACATAAACTGCCTTGTTTGATGATCATGTCCTACCTTTGATGGAAACCATGGTAAAACATCTCCGACATTGCATAATATGTCTCGTCCACATTTTGCAGACAAACATGGAGTATGGCATGGAGCGCTCATCTATCTGAAAGCATACCTGTACTTTACTCAGAATATTAACTTAAAGGCAGTATATGTGGCCCTCATGAAAAAAAACTGAAAATGTATGAGCACTAAAACACCTTTCGGACAGCCTCTTCAGTGTCAGAATGGGGTTCCTTGGGCTCACCAGAGGAAATTATTCTTGGGTCCCAACCCCCATATCATGAATAAAGTCTAAAAGGTTTGGAATCACAGAAATAGACCCTTTTGGCAAGTGACTGTCAGCCATATAGAATTTTCTTCTCCTGGACTTTTGGTGCCCACTATGATCTTAGAGCCTGAGCCCACCGGAGGATCCTCTGGTACTCTGATTGGTCAGTTTGACCCTGGCCCAGTTCATACAGCATCCTCATGGGCAGTTCTAGGGGCAGGTCCACAGCTCTGCTGAGATTTTCCGTTCTTACTGCCCATAGCGTTCACTGTCCCATCAGATTCATGCCCTGAGCAGAAAGCTTACCTCTCCGTCATGCCTGTATGCGCTTTGCTATATTACAGTATGTCAAGAGAAGAAACTAGGGGCTGCAAATCATAGTCCGTTTACTTTGCTGTGTACAGTGAAGGACAGGAGCAGGAATGAAGGAGATGATGATAATAATATGGAAGAAGAAAGATCTGTCAGTAGGGACACAGGTGAGTGATTTTACACACTCATCTATCACTCCCCAGACAGTCTATGTTCTCAGTATGAGAGACCACTCACCTGTCCCTGCTGTACAACTGTCTCTCTCATTCCCCCCCTAGATCGTCATCTGAATTGTCTCCGTTCCTTCTCGATTCTTTTTCTTACACAGCCTTCGCAAAGCAAATGCACTGTGGTTTTTATCCCCTGGTTTCTTCTCTGGACATATCAATCACTCCTCAGGCTGTGCACGTCCACAGAACAAACCAGAGGATAACAGCCATAGTGGATTTACAGAGGAGCAGGCAGGGCTCACAGGATCGCCCCCTAAAACCCATCTCAGTGTCTCCGCTGCTAGATAAGGATTTCACATAACAACCAGCAGTGGACAGCAACTTAGCTGGAAGGGCGACACCTAGTGGTCAGTAATTTGGGGCGTTTTTAGAGGGGCAAGGACGCATAACGATTTACTTTTTGCTTTTTATGATAAACATAAGCTGCGCGACGGTGCAGTGACTATTTAAACACCGGTGACAGATTTCGGTCACCTCTTTCTGCACATTGTGGGCAATAAGATCTCGGACCATACATGATATGTTGAAAGGCACAGCTTGGTAGGGGAATGAAGTCTTGGGGCCCTTTGCTAAATAAGACACCAGTATTAGAAATAGCTCATGGTAGGTAGAGGCACTGTTATAGATTTTGCATTGGGGCCTAGGAGCCTTTCACCCATAGGGATGTGCATCACCAATGAAGGCATCACCATTGAAGATGGTGTCATTTTTCTACGGTGTTCTGACTGGTTAGAGGAGGCGTTCCCAGTAAAATTGTCATATAGTATGTGGCTAAGGCTGGCCACACACACACAGTACACTTTAGATAGCCAAAACACAAATTCAGCCAACACCTACAGTATGTAAAATGTATGGCCCACCTTAGCTAGCCCTCCTAATCAGACCTCCCCATACTCATGAATGCTCAGCTAAGTCTGCACATGTTTTGAATGGCGATATGAGGGGAGGCCCCCTCTGTTGGAGGCATATCACCCCTAACAACTACTGGATAGGCATGCTAAAATCCAACCGCCTGACCCTTTTTTCCCTGTCATCTGCCATCAGGGAAAGTTGGGACATCCTCACAGACATTAGATGGTCGACCAATCCTGCCGAAACATAATGCATATAGACATCTTAAAAGGGGTTATCCAATACTATAAAAATGTCCCCCATTGCCGGGCCCCTCACAGTGAATATACTTAACCCGCTCCTCATGCAGCTTCTGGTCCTCGCACCGCCACAGCTGCTTCTCCCTGTGCACAGATGAAAACATCCGGCGTCGGGGGGAAGCAGCCAATGGCAGGCGGGAACGAGCCTCCTTAGCGTCACCTGCAATGGTATGGAGGCTCGTCCCCGTCTACCATTGGCTGCTCCCCTGACACCAGAAGTTTTCCTCCGCGCACAGGCAGAAGCAGCAGCGGCGGTGCAGGGACCACGAGCCTACTGGATCTCTTCTCGTTAGCGGTAGAGGCAGATAGGGCTCTGAACCAAAAGAAAGTGGTTTCCACTCCAATTTGTGTAAGCTGCAGCTCAAGGGGTCCAATGCAAAATCATTACCGGGGGCCCTCATTTCACGTATCATTAATAGATCCAGTCTCCTCATTATGGGCCAAGGTGTATTGTTGGTTCCCGTAGGCTGTAGGATTCCTATTCTTGATGCTAGGACTTTCTCGATAGAGCTTGATGCGGGATGACGCTCTCTACCCCTCTATATAATGTGTCACCATTGACGTAAAGTATGTAAAGAGAACAAAAAGTCAGCCTTAAAAATGAATTTGTGTGGTTTATTATATGAGGTTCCATTAATCCATACAACATAAATATGTTTGGTCACAATTTCCAGTTAATATAAGTCACTTTACATAATCGGTTTTGCATTACTCAGGAAAAATAAAATGTCTACAAATATATATCAGCACTGCACTAGAAAAATAAAAATTCCCGGTGCAAGAAGAAATTCTGCAGCACTATTAAAAAGCTTAGTCTATGAGCCTAGCTGCAGCCGTAAAAAGACCTCCTAACACAGACATCTACAGAACAACATTACTGGACAAATGACATGTGCATGACACGGAAGATTAAAATACTAATATAGTTAAGTGTCCTGGTTTAAAAATTAATAAATACAAAAAAAATAAAATAAAATAAAACCAATATAAAAATATACACCACTTGAAAGAGGAGCCGACACCTGCGAGCTGTGCGCATTAGATCTCGCTCTCAAACGTATGCATGTGCGTTTTCAGGGACAGGATCTCTGTGTAGCTGCGGCTGGTCTTTCGATAGAAGTCCAGTCCAGTGAGGCTTTCGATGTCTCGGACACGTGCCGTGTGCATCTTCAGAAGCTCCTCCACCCACTTGGATTCATCCTCTGAGCTCTGCCGGAGGAAAAGTACAAAAAGGTTGGTGTCAGAATACATTTTGTAGATTGTAAGCCCTCGCGGGCAGGGCCCTCTCTCCTTCTGTACCAGTGTGTAACTCATCTTGTTCATGCTTAGTGCAATTGTCTGTATTATGTATGTGCACCCTTATATGTACAGCGCCTTGGAATGAATGGCGCTTTAATAATAAATAATAAAAGTTGCGAGGTATACTTTTAAAGGGCATCTGTCAGCAGTTTTGTACCTATGACACTGGCTGACCTGTTCCATGTGCACTTGGCAGCTGAAGGTATCAGTGTTATTCCCATGTTCATATGTGCCCGCATTGCTGAGAAAAATTAATATAATATGCAAATAATATATGCAAATGAGCCTCTAAGAGCAACGGGGGTGTTGCCATTACACCTAGAGGCTCTGCTTTCTCTGCAGCTGCCACGCCCTCTCAACTTTGATTGACAGGGCCAGGCCGTGTAAATGTGATCATACCTGGCCATGTCAATCAAAGTGGAGAGGGCGCGGTAGTTGCAGAGAAAACAGAGCCTCTAGGTGTAATGGCAACACCCCCGTTGCTCTTAGAGGCTCATTTGCATATATTATTTGCATATTATATTAATATTTCTCAGCAATGCGGGCACATATGAACATGGGACCAACACAGATGCCTTCAGCTGCCAAGCACACATGGAACAGGTCAGCCAGTGTCATAGATACAAAACTGCTGACAGATGCCCTAAAAGGTAATTTTGTCTAAGTCCATTTTCAAGACCACCATATCAGTGCAGCACAGTCTAGTATTAAAGTGTAAGGCCTATTGCACACGACCGTATGGCTTTTTCAGTGTTTTGCAGTCCGTTTTTCATGGATCCGCTGTTCCGTTTTTTGTTTCCGTTGTGTTTCCGTTTCTGTTCCGTTTTTCCGTATGGCATATACAGTATACAGTAATTACATAGATAAAATTGGGTTGGCCATAACATTTTCAATAGATGGTTCAGGAAAAAACGGAACGGAAACGGAAGACATACGGATGCATTTCCGTATGTGTTCCGTTTTTTTGCGGATCCATTGACTTGAATGGAGCCACGGACTGTGATTTGCGGGCAATAATAGGACATGTTCTATGTTAAAACGGAACAGAAAAACGGAAATACGGAAACGGAATGCATACGGAGTACATTCAGTTTTTTTTGCGGAACCATTGAAATGAATGGTTCCGTATACGGACCGTATACGGAACGCAAAAAACGGCCAGTAAACGGGAAAAAAAAACGGCCGTGTGCAATAGGCCTAATGTTGAGGCTCTGGTGTATGCCTTGTATATCTATTTGAGTTGATGTACCATTTACAAGATGGCGGCATCTTGATTCTTACTTTCTTTTCCTCTGCTATGGTTCCCCTAAATGCAGGGATGCTCAACCTGCAGCCCTACAGCTGTTGCAAAACTCCCAGCATGGCCTAATAGCTGTAGGCTGTCCAGGCATGCTGGGAGTTGTAGTTTTGCAACAGCTGGAGGGCCGCAAGCTGGGCATCCCTGTCCTAATGCAACTTACATTTCCCATCATGCCTTTGCAGAAACATACATTAGGGTGGCGCACTCCCGACACTGCACATGCTCTGCCCTAAGGGCCCTTTTACACAGGCAGATTTCCTGCCCATAACGAACTCCAGTTGACACAATTGTGATTCAACTGGTGCTGGTTTTGTTTCATGTCCTGTGTGTTGAGCGAAGCGAGCTTCAGATCATAGATCTGAAGTCGTTTCGCTCAACATTTCATTTGAATGCTGTACGGAGATTTGTCTCCGAATGGGATGTTCCTTCTACCAATCATCAGCTTGTGTAAAAGGGTCTTAAAGGGAATCAGTCACCTAATTTGTGCACGTCAAACCAAGTGAATGGCATCGTAGCACCTTTGTACCTTTGTTATAGAAATCGCCGCTTCCAATCTTCAGAAAAATAAGTTTCATTGAAATACAAATTAGGCTTCAGAGTGCCCAGCGGGGCGTGATTCTCAGCTGTAGGAGCCCAAGCCCACTTCTCGATGAGTTCCCAGTGACGCCATTATGTCCGCCCCCTCCTCTGGGACGTCACATTATTTCCACTCCTCTGCCTGCCTGGTCCCAGTACTTCTCGTAGAAGTCTGGCACATGTGCAGAGCAGGAGACTGCCTGTGTGATCTACTGAGGACATGGGACTCAACTCCATATCACTGGGCTCAGTGCATGCGCAGATAAGGCAGGCTTGGGCTACTACAGCTGAGAATCATGCCCCGCTGGGCACTAGGCATCCTAATTTAAATGTCAATCAAACGTATTTTTTGGATGATTTCTATAACAAAAAGGTACAGTTGTGCTGAAGGTGCAATATGCTACAATGCAGCTTCCTTGGCTTGATATCCTTGGTTTGAATGAGGTGACATATTACCTTTAAAGGGGTTGTCCCATGAAAAATATTCTACGGTTTTCAAATCAGCACCTGGATACTTTTGTAATTGCATGTCATTAAAAATGTAGCATAGCCGCTGAGTTATTCAATAAAATGTATCTGTATAGCGCCACCTGCTGCTTGTTTTTTTCTTATTTCTTTGACCTGCTCGCCGAGATGGTCGCACATGCTCAGTTTCATCCTTCAACTGCTTCCCGAGCTGTGATAGGGAGAGCTGAGACCCGCCCCCTGAGCTGTGATAGGAAGAGCTGAGGCACGCCCCTGAGCTGTGATAGGAAGAGCTGAGACACGCCCCCTGAGCTGTGATAGGAAGAGCTGAGACACGCCCCCTGAGCTGCAGCAGAAAAGACACTCCCCTTGAGCTGTCAGCTTGATATAAACCTAGCAGAGCAATGAATGGGGAGATCTCTGGATCCATGTGAGGTACAGGGCTGGTTGTGGCTTTGTTAGAAAGGTATGGTCATGTACTAATGATTTTCATTTTGTACATTAATCATGAGATAAACACTTTTTAAATGTCATTTTACATGGGCAGATTTCCTGCAAGTAATAAGTGCCATTTGGTGCTTCAGCTTGTCAGCTCTCATTTAAAGCTCTGTGTGAGCTGTGCAGGCATCGGCAGTGTTGGACTGGGGTGTCTGGTGCCTCCTAGTAAAATTAATTCTGGGGGCCCACTTTAAATCTACATGCAAATATTACGTGCTCATAAAGCAGCAGCAACTGCAAGATGCTACAAGATGATTAGGGGGCCCCTGCAGTGACTTTAGAGGACAAGTCCCTGGGAATGAGGATAGTGACCGGCCTGCCTCTTTGTCTAGAAATCATCTCAGCCATCTGATGCATCTAGTGTATAAGAAAAAACTTTGTTAAATACTCTACCTGATTTTTTAATATGAACATAGGCTGGATGAGATTCTGTATGCTGCTTATCTATATGTAGTACACTCGGTGCCATATGCCTCTTGTGCAGAGGGTGAGGAACTAGGGGCCCACTTGGGGATTCACCTGTTCCGCTGTGGGCCAGTCCGAGCCTGGTAATCAGGCATGTTGATGAACAAATGGCTAACATTACTGGTTTGCCCCAATAAACAATCTGTTTTTAGGCAGCAGATGTGGTGCCACAGATGAGCATGTTTATGACCAGCAGGCAGGGGCAGATTGGCCATAGACCCTACAAGGGAATTTCCCAGTAGGCCAATGCCCCAAGGGGCCACCCAAGTCCTCCTCTCTGCGCTGACCAGGTACATAGTGAGCTCTCAGCAGTAATTAACGCTGTGAGAATCAGGTACTCATGTACCCAACCAGCGATTGCACATGCCCTCCTGAATTCAACTGCTGTGGCCCGCACCTGACCTCCTAATCCCCTGCTCCATAGACAACTGGAGGAGGACAGAAGATGGTAGCTATTGATGGCCACCACAGAGGGCCGGCTTTTGGGAAATATATTGTGTTACACTGTGTTATTTGGTTCTGCTGGGATGGTATTTTGCACTATGGTATTGTTGACTCAAGCTGCAAAGCCTCAGTGAATCCTATGTGATGAAGCTTCAGCCTGTCTCCCCTGCCTCCTGCTTGTGATAGATTTCTTCCTGTCAGCTCTTATAAGCAAAAGGCAGGGAAGAGCAGTGTGAAGCTTTATAACTCTGCTGCTAATTATTGTATGGACTCACCCATTAGGAGGAGCAAGGAAGTCAGGGCTTGGTGAGAGAGGAGGGTAGATAATAACAATGTAATCCTGCAGATTTACAGGAGGTCACCCACAGGAGAGACTGACCTTCTGTCTACATGAGTACAAGCTCGTAGTCAGACTGGGAGTCACATGACATAGCTCCGCATAACGAAAGTGTAAGGATGAAATAAATTACAGTACTAGAATATTACTGGTGAGTTAGAATTATATGTGCTTCTTCTTGAAGAGCTTCAGATCAGCACATTTTCACAATGACTTACAGCATAAATATAAACAATGCTTTTTTTTTTTGTTATTCACTAAGAGCAGAGGTCTTGAAAACGGACAGGAATCGAAACAAAGCATATACGACACATTATACCTGTACGTTCTTTATTAGGCATCTATAGGCACTCCATGTACTTGTCTTATACAAGTCTACACTACTATAAAAAGAACACTTCTAGCGGAGAATACCTCTATAAGGCTCTAGTCATACTAGCATCATGGCCAGGGGCAGACTGCTCATATAGCACACAGGGACATTTCCCAGTGGGACAAAGGCCAGTGGGCTACCCAAGTCCTCCTCACAGCCGCTGGCCAGGTACATGAAGATAAATGGTGAGGGGACAGTAGTTTATGATGCACTGTGGTATTTGGTTTCGCTGGGGCGGTATTTAGAGCTGCACTATGGTTTTGGTGGCCCCGCCTACTTATGTTGTCTCTGCCTACTTGTGTTGCCCCCGCCTTCTGTCAATTTGAACACGCCCACATCTTAGGGTCACTTTTTTTCCCCCCAGGGCAAATTTAAAGTTCCCAGTCTGCCACTAATCGTGGCTTCTAATCATAATGGACAGATCTGTTTTTCACCTGATTGTAAAGCGCTGCAGGATATGTTGGCGCTATATAAAGATTATTATCCCAATGATTACTGAAGGATCCCACTGACTTATGATTTTAGGGGTGGAATGTGGCCAGTTCTCCTAAACTAGTTGGTAAAATAACTACCAGTTTGCAACATCGGGAAGGGAATATGCAGACCCGGACTCCCTTAGTTGGATTCAATTGTACCCATGTCCTTACAGGGGTTGTTCAGGAATAATTACCTTTTAGCTAATGCCCACAGCGGAGGGCTGGAGCAATCTTCTCATTACTGAGGCAGGCCGTGGTCGTTAGCTAAAAACAAATTATTCCTAGATAATTATTTTAAGAATTAGATACAGTTGAAGATATTTGTGGTGCTGCAGGGTTCAAAGAAGCCCTGCTTGGCTTCCTGTCCACAGTATGGCCACTTCTGTGACATCAGGCCACCTTTTTGTTCTGCCAGCCTCAGAATGTCAGAGTACTTTTCACTGGGGCGAGGAGAACTTTTTTAATGCATGGAATACAGTGTAGGCCAATTATTAAATTTTTTTATAAATGAGCTGGGTGTGGGGTATATTTTAAATAGAGGTCACAGTGTGAGTATTTTCCATGGCCCAGTAGAGGACAGGTATCCCGGGGCGTATATCTTTGTCATTCAAGTAGGACACTGGTCATAAAAATGAACCAGAATGTTCTGGTGTGCTTGAGATTGAACAGAGAATACCATTCAAGAAGGATCACTTCTGAACAAGCTGTGCTATGGCAATTGTATTTATTTGGCTAGCTTGACGCTGTAGGGCAATAGGAGTCACAAGTTACACCTCTGAGGATGCCTATTTGCAGCCATTTTTTCTTGTATTACTTGAAATTGGAAAAAAGAAAGGTTAAAAAAAAAAGAAAAAAAGAATTCTGCGGTTTGGCACCCATTGGTCCCAACCTATAGGTCCAACACATTCATATCTGTGTTGAGGGCCAACACTAGAAAAGTTGGATCACCAGGATGTTCAAGAATGGAGAAGATGATTTAGTTGAGGGGACCTATGACAAATTCTACCATCTAGATAATCTGTGCACAAAAAAAATGTCCTAACAACTTTGTCATCCCCCAGGGTGCCTATTCTACTTGTGAGAGAGAGGGGTCCATCAACGCAGAGCGGTTTCTCATTAACATGTATTGTATTTGTTTTTGTGCAGGAAGAACACATATTGAGCCACATGAAACACAAAACCACATGGAGGAAGTTGTAGACATGGAGCCTTGCAGGAGGACAGACCTAGAAATTAATCAAGAGCAGTTTCAAGAGCCACAGTGAATTGCTCCCCGGAGATTGTCCTAAGAGCAGAGACATCTGGTGCTGACAAACATGAGAAGGGCTGACTGGTGAAACACACAAGACTACAACAGATAAGAGTAAATTGCTCCATGCTGAAGGCACTGTTTGCTTACTCAATGGCAGAGGGTTTATTTTTCCTTTAGGTTGTTGAAATGTCATCTAAAGTTTAACTAAAGACAATCTTTATGAACAAGAAAGAGGAGGAAACATACTAACCAGCCCCTTTGACCTGACTTTAGAAGAGCCCTGGGGACCGGACCTGGCAAACTATAAAAACAAAAAAAAAGAAGCACACATTTTCTGCTGAACAGTTTGACCTATACTTATACTTGAGCAATTACAGATTTTGCATGCAATCGCACTACCTGGCCAAATAGAGATTAGGCAGAAAAAATTAAGACAATTGTCCAATGTTTCCACATATAAATGTTTCACTCTCAAATATATTGGCTATTCTTTTAAATCATGATTGTCTTTTATTCTTTGGCCTGTCATACCAATACTTGGGTGAAAATGTATCTCCGACCTTCAACAGTTTGAAGGTGGAGGGGGTTGAAGAAGGCTCAAACAGGTTGAAGAAGGCTCAAACCATCTGTTCACACTAGAGTAACATGGATTTCAATAGGATCAGTAGAAGCTATGGTTCACTGAAGAGCATCTAACCCAATTATGTTTTTTCCAACTATAGAAATCTCAAACTTAATATTTCTAATTGAGCACCATTAAGCTATTCTAGGGTCTCCTAGATTTCAAAAAGACCAAATGAGATGGTATTGACTATTGAATTTCTAGTCAGTTGACACTTTCAATCAGTGTTTGTATAGAACAGCCTGAAAAATGGGGCATGGGTGGCATGGTTAGTTCAGTAGGTGTCAGCATGATGCTAATGGTGCCAAGGCCATGTTCTTTACATCCAATGAAGTTCAAGGTTTTTCCATATTAAGTTCAAAATTATAAGAGGAGCATTGGCTCCTACTTCATATGTACAACACTTCATATGTTGTGCACATATCATACGTGGTCTACAGGTTTATCACACAGATGTATGGTATTGAGGTATGCAAGTATATAAATTGATGTTGATTTATGTAAGTGATCCCTAATTTTGCTTGCAACATGGCCTTATTCTGCAAGCAATGACAATATGTCTTGGATAATTGTTTTGTAACTCCACTCATTCTATTGACTAGAACAAAGGCCCATTAACAGCTAGCTATTCCTCTGGATGACACCATAGACATGTGTGGCAGTGGATTATCTCTCAAGGAACAAAGGATTAGCATGTTGACAAGTGCCTTCAGAGGAGAGCTGGTAGACCGCTGGTTGTCAGGTTTGACGAACTTTTATTTGATAAGTATGGCCAGCTTAAGAACTTCCAAACTTGTTGCCAATAAAAAGGATGGACCTTGCCTACCGTTCTAGACTTAGCTGAGGTGGACCTGCTATTGAAGAATATTATAATAAAGGAGATTTCTGTCCTATTTAGGGAAGATTTTCCTAAAGTTCAAAAAGTGAGTCGGGACACATGAGGACATATGATTACACATATATAGGTGTGTAGTAAACACCAAAACATGTAGTGAAACACGTAGAATGAAGACATGGGAAACATGATGGAGAAAGTTTAGGTATGGAGAAGAGAAGCAGAACACAAACAGACTGAGCATGTACGTGTCCTTCACATGCTTTTAGTAAAAGGCCATTGAGTGTGGTCATGCAGAATTAGTTAATTTTGTAAAACGTGCCAGCATAGTCAGTGCTCCTTTAGGCGGTATAAAGCAGGTACAGTATTTTATGTCATTTGGACCCTTCTTAGCATTTTTTGGCAAAGTATGAAGTTAGTATGTACACTAAAGGCAGCAACTGTGAAACCCCTGGTACAGGAATTGGTTGGGACCCCCATTCTACAAGTGTGGAATCAAAGAGGTAGGCTGAACAAAAGAGGCATACTCTTCCTTGACAAGGGTTGGGGAAAACAAGAAAAAAATAAATAAATAAGTTGGTCTTCGTATCCTACGATGAAGGGATAAAACAGAAATTGACCCTACGTTAAATTTTGCTATGAACATAGGTATAGGCAATATTTATTAGCCATACACTTGCTCGACCATCAATGACTCCCCCCCCCCCCCCTCACAATACACATCCATGCCTGGACCAAGCATACATGTGTTCTCAGTGAGGAGAGGGGAATGAGGGCTCATGCACACAAACATTTTTTATCCACTTCCAATTTCCTTTTTTTGCGGGTTGGATTCGAACCCATTCACTTCAATGGGGCCACAAAAGATGTGGACAGCACACTATGTTCTGTATGCATACATTTTTCATTTCCATGACATCTGCAAAAATATAGAACATTGCCTGCATTACGGACAAGGATAGGACTGTTCTATTATGTGCCTGACATTCCGTTCTGCAAACTGGTATCCGCGTTTTGCAGATCAGCAATTTGCGGACCGCAAAACAGCCAAAAGTCTAGTGCATGAGTCCTAAGCTGCTGTGGCAGTGACTTAGCTTTCTGAGGACAAAAGGATCAGGTATGTTGAAATCCAACAGCCTAATCCTTTTCTCCTCGAACATTTGTCACTAGGGGAGAGTCTTGAGGTCCTCGTACACATTAGATGGTTGGCTAGTCTCGAGGAAATCGATGGGTTCAGCCAACATTAATCTAATGTGCATGGACGGCTTCAGTGTACGAGTTGTTATCCCCGGGTACTACTCACCCTTCTATGCTCTAGTGCTCTCTATATTCTTCATAGATTAAAGAAGAAATTAGATAAGATACTTGTACTAATGTTTTTGTTTTTTTGAGGTGGGGGGGTGGGTAGCTATTTTTATGTTCTTTTCTCTTTTGTCCATTTTATATTTTTGTGAATTGAAATTCATGGCTTTAAAGGGGTTGTTTCACAAAAAAAAATATTCTATATTTTCCAAAACCAGCACCTGAATCTGAATTCTTTTGCATGTGCATGTAATAAATAGCCGCTGAGTTATTCAACAAAATGTATCTGTATAGCGCCACCTGCTGTTTGTCCGTTTCTTTATTTCTCTGTCCACTTCAGTAACGTCACTGAAGTGGTCGCACATGCTCTGTTCAATTTCTCAACTTTAACCAGCCCTATCTACTGTTAGAAGCTGTGACAGTTACAGGGAGAGCAACTGGAGCAATGGATTGGAAGATGTCTGGATCCATGTGAGGTACAGGGCTGGTTCTAGCTTCCTTAGACAGAGACTGTCATGTACTATATGATGTCTGATTAATCATGGGATAACCTCTTCAAAATAATTTCACTGTCATGCGATATATATGTGTATATATATATATATATATATATATATATATATATATACACATATACACACACACACACACACACATCCTTATTCCGACGTCTCACTCATTCACGAACACAATTTAACATAATGCACACCCTGGCTAAAAGGTAAAAAATTTTGCTGTCACTAAAATAAGTCCTAATTCACATATAACAGATGTATCTGGACACGAAACGGACCCCACAGGAAACCAAAGGAATCAGGTTGTAGTCAGTTCATGTTCCAATAGAACAAGAATTATGAAGGAATTTCTTGAAACTGTCGAGCAATACAGAACTACAAAGCCAACATGCACCAGAGTCAAGATTTTAGATTTTTTGGGCAATCAGAGATGCTGGTTAATTTTCAAGCATTGCACGGTCAGTATTAATATGCATTAGAAGCTCAATTCAGTAAAATTTCACAAGTATTTTTATATTTGCAAATATACCAAATTGTATGTGTGTCCCGGTCACCATGGGTCATGTACGTTATTTTCTGAAATTAACTTTGTGATTTATCAATCATTCCATATAAGTTGCCAAAATTGCTCAAATTGTGCCAAATTTATGAAAATAGCACATAATATTTGTTGACCAACTGGCCACCTCAAGGCTCTTGTATATGTACACCAAATTTAAGGAGTCCTCAAAGACGTGCACTTTTTCTAGACATTTTCAAAACATTTAGGGGATATTCAGACATTGCGCTTGAGGTGTTTTTTGGCTGTCCTCAACCACCACATTTAAAATTACCATTACGATTGGTGTAAAAATTGCTCAAAACATTAGGATATTTTTCATTTATTTTTGGCAAAGTTATTTTATTTCTTATTTTAGATACAGCCAATAAGGTAATAAAAAAAATATAGACTTTAAAAATAACTTTTCTGGCCCCAGGTGACAGGGTTACTTTACAGGACAGGTAAATCAGGACAAAGTAGAATTCCTATTGGTATCAAATCTGATGGAAATTTTTATACAGATGACTATATTCTGAATACAAATTCAATAAAATACAACACATGAAAAATAAGGAAATGCGTGCTTTTAGAAATATAAGAAAAATTTATCAAGACTGGTGTGAAGGAAAAATGCCTTTTTTCTTTAGAGCTCCTTTGAAAAATGAAAGGATGAATCTGATTGGTTGCTATGGAAAACAAACAGTTTTCCATTGCACCAGTTTTGATAAATCTCGGCCATAGTTCACAAATTTTATGCTAAATTGATTTTTTATTTTATTTTTTAAAGAGTAATGGATACCTTTGGGGGCAGTTTTTTTATTATTGCATTTTACTCAATTTGGGCTAAAATCATTTATTCAATTAGTCATTTTTGAACATTTTAATTTTTCAGCAGCTTTCTTTGTCCAGCTGTCAGTTTATATTTGCAAACTATTGCTTTCTGATACATTGAGTCCTGACAGTGCACACTGTAGGCCCATATCTCTGAATTCCTGACAGCTCATAAACACTCATTTTATAGATTAATTCATACCACACTGTTAATGACATGGCTTAAATGAGTGTTTATGAGCTGTCAGGAGTTCAGAGATAAGGGCCTACAGTCTGCGCTGTCACAGTTGCTGTCCGGCAGAAAGTAACAGTCTGCAAATAGAAACTGAAAGCTGCACAGAGAAAACGTTTAATGAAGACCAATAAAAAAATAAAAAATAAATAAAAGATTTTTAGCCCAAAATAAAATTATTAAAAATTCCCCCAAAGGGTATCCATGACCTTAATTCAGAAAATTCTCAGTCTCTGATTTTCCTATGAAGTCATACTCGGAAATCCATGAAGCTGAGATCTACACGGCTTTTTGGTGGCACCTCACACCACAATGAAGACCCACTTTTTTGATCTTTCAGAGTCACAATTTAGTTCAGGAAAATAAATGTATTGAGTATCACAGCGTTCTCTTCAGGCAAGAGCATAGCCTCAGGTCCTATCAGTAAGAGAACACTACCAAGCAGCAGTGTAGAACTCATGCGAGTATGACATGGAGGCATTTCAGAATCTCTATACAGTTCCCATAAATGATTCTCAACTAGAAAATCTAAATTAGGTTTTCAGGATTAGGAAAAAGGGTCAACTTTTCCTAAAACAAAAAAAACTAAACAAAACAAAAAAAACTAAACAAAACAAAAAACACCACCACCACTCTTGTCAATAGGCTGCATTTGGTATTACAGCTCATTAAATGAGTAACTACAATACCAGAAAGCCTATGGACAAGAATAACACATTTTGGGAGAAAAGAAGACCCTTTTTTTCTAGATCATACGAGTTCACAAAAGTGTGGGACATTTATAAAATTAGGTACGTCATAGATGAGGTCGGGAACAAACTGGTCCACCAGATGACTCTCCAGAGGGTCTAGACGTAGTATTATTCAGTCATTTAAAAAAAAAATTCTGTGGTCAAAAAGTGGCCTCATATTTTCAAGTACATTACATCAGCAAAGCAAATTTTTTTTTAAATTCAGTTGTAGATTCATGAATGTCCCTCACCATCAAATGAAATCTTTGATCCTACAGAAAGTTCACGTACACAACACACAATACAGTGATTGACTTACGCTGCAACTTTCATCATTGTCTGGCCTATGTGGAATGATGAAAGAAGTGACGGATAATCTCCCATCACAGCTGTCAGCCGGCTGGTTAAAATCTAAACAGCTAGATAGAATACAGAAGTAGTGTGTGGGGACGGGTATCGTTCCATCAACAAACCTGAATGGAGGGGAAAAAAAGAATACAACTTTAAAGTCACCTTTCTAGCACTGTATGGACGGTAAATTTAAAAAAATAATTTTTATGACGGTCAGAATGACAAAAAAAATAAAAAAAATAACAAGTAATAGTCACCTCACCGATCCCTTATCTTTCCTGTTGCAATGATTCCCAGGTCCCGCTGGACCTTCACCACACATCAAAAATTACCGCTCAGTCAATCACTGGTGGGTCACCACCGCGGCCAGTGACTGAGTAGTCATTTTGTGTGTGTCGAAGAGTGCCAGAAAATACAGGCCAGCAGGGACCTGGGAAGATTTGGAATGGGAGCACCTAAAAATCAGTGAGGAGAGTTCGTTTTTTGCTGGCTCGAGAACCCCTTTAAAAACCAGTGTGTGTTACATATTCTAGAAGCCATCAAGCAACAATGTCATTGCTTACATATCGTCCGTATATTCCATAGCACTGAGCACAGCGCACATTCAGGCCCTTTTATATGTGCCAAGGATAGCGGCAATTATTGGGGATGGGGGGGGGGGGTTATATGAATGTATGTTCACGACAACTGCAAAATGTAAATGTGCCGCTTTTCACCCAATGATACAAAAAAAATCATTGTTTGCTGGGAGCGTAAACCGGGATCTGCTTCAGTCAATCAATAAATCTACAGGGGAACGAATGATATCAGTAGAGATCGCTCATTCCCATACAGATAGGATGATTGCTGAATATAAATCTAACTCAACAAACAGCTCATTCTCAAATCATTAGCTCATATAATAAGTGAGGTTGGATGGCAATAAAGATTTGGGGGTTAGCAGGCGCTAACTTTGTTTTTGTATAAAATAAGAAGTATAAGTTCATTCAAATATTTTTGGCCAAATCTCCAATACTATATGCGTAAACAACTAGCATTGACTACTGTTATAGTTAAAATTAGAAGGGTTTTCCAGGGATTAAATGTTGGTGACCTATATATGATCACTACGGGTCTGATTCCCGGCAAACTCGCCAATCAGCAGTTCGTAGAGGCCACAGCACGAGGGTAAATTGTACAGGATTGAGCTGCAATACCACATAGCGCCACTATAAAATGTATGGCGCTGTGCTTGGTATTGTATGATCAAGATACTGATGATCTATCCCGAGGACAGGTCAGCAATATTTTAATCCCAGAAAGCCCTTTCATTGGACATGGTAAAAATTTAGCTCATCAGACAGGCTGTCATTCAGATCACCATTACTGGGAAGACCAACTTACGTTTTAATTTTGTCAGGAGTGTCGTATAAGCCGTCGTAGTCATAGTCAAAGATGGGTCCAGCAAGGACATTGACTCCGTTCCTTTCTGATGCGTATCGTTTTATCAAGACTCTCTGAAAATAGTTCCAGATTTCTGAAGAGAAAAAAAAAAATTGTGACATCTGTTACTGTATGGAAGTGAAATCTTATCCTTTAAAACAGGACAAGAGGATTTAAAAACAGCTGTCATAAAAAACCATGGGCTGAATAAAACTGAAAGAATGCAAAAGAAAAAAAAATTCAAGTTTTCTAATTCTGTGTTGCGGCCCCCTCCTACAACTCTTGGTGGCAAAACTTCAAAGTAAGTGTTCTGAATGTGCTCACACTTTCTAACCTTGCTTAAAAACAAGTTCCCCCATAAAACTATCCAAATTACACTTTTTTCGTATCTGTATCCTAGCCCTTAGTTTAAGCACAGTCCTTCCTACTTTGCCCTTCCAAACTGCTCCTAGCTTTATAGGTGGCCCTGTTTTTCTGATAGGTGGGGCCTTCCAACCCTGTTCTGCTCATAGGTGGAACCTCGCTGAACTGTTTTCCTCATGGGTGGGACCTCTCTGCCCTGTTTCCCTCATAGGTATAGCCTTGCTAACCTGTTCTCTTTATGGGTGGAGTCTCCTTGACCTGTTATCTTCATGGGTGGAGCCTCCTTGACCTGTTCTCTTCCTAGGTGAAGCCTCCATGCCCCGTTTTCTCCCAGGCCTCCATGTGATTTGCCGTCCGTGGCCATGGCATTTATACCACCCACGCATTTTGGTCATTTGTCCTGCCTCCTCCTTAAACATGCATGCTTGCGCCGCCAAGCATGCATGTTTATTTTCAAATGGAAGGTGATAAGCCATTACCAGACATATCTAGCAGCCACTTATCACCTCTGGAGACCAGAAAAAGAAGCATTTTGAAATTCAAAATGTCCGATCCTCCTTCAGCAAGCAAAATGATAAACTCATAACACTTTCAAGACTCAAATTCAGCTACAAAAATGAATTTGTGCATTCTTAGAATTACACTTACTTTTGAATGCAGGGTAAATGGGAATGACATTTGTAATAAGAAAAGCGTCGTATTTTGCATCGGCAGAAGAACTTAATTCTGAAAAAAAAAAAAAAAATGTGGTGAAAATTCAATAAACAAACAAAATCAGGCAATATATGTAATACACAACACTGGTTATGAATACAGAATATAAACTGCTAAATACAACAAACTGTACAAAGTCAGGGACAGTCTCTAGCACAGAGGTCCAAGTAGAGGAATGCAACCAAAGCGGACCTCATTCAGTCAACATAAGGCCAATTCATCAAAAGTGATGTAAAGTGTGTAAAATATGGTGCGATTTGAAGAGACGTCTGCCAGTGGCTTACCCCTTACCAATTCAGCCAGGTTTGCATGTGTATTTGGGTGTGTGTGTGTTTTTGGGGGGTTACACCATTAATAAATGTACCACACTAGGTTATATTTTCTAGAAAAAGGTAAATATTGGTGCTACGGTGAGTGTAAGAATCCACTTTGTTTAGGACAACTAGGTGAGCGCATTGGGAAAAGAACACCCATTATCTACACAGGACATTGGACATCACATAGGTGAGTGGGGTGCAATTGGTGTTCTCTATACTGGTGGTCTGTACTGGTGCTCTCTATACTGGGGATTTCAGGATAGATGCCGACAACCATCTTCTCAGTCAAAATCTTTAAAATATCTTTAGACAGTAGTATAATTCATGGGGGTTATCTGGGTTCGGGCTATGCACACAAAGATATTAGTTTTCTGTGTCTGTTCCATTTTTTTCACCATTCACTTCAAAGGGTCCGCAAAAAAATGGAAATGACTCCATGTGCATTCAGTTTCCATATGGCCGCATGGCTGTACCACAAAAAAAGATAGAACATGTCCTTTTCTTGTCCGTTTTGAGGACAAGGATAGGCATTGTTACAATGGATCCTCAAAAAAACGGATGCAATATTAATGTCACATGGACGTCATCCGTATTTTGCAAACGGCAAAACACATACGGTCGTGTGCATGAGCCTTTAGACCAAAAGGTCAGATTTTTTTCCCAGTGACTGCACAGGCGGTGTTTGGCACCGCACCTTTCCATTTCAGTTTGGTTGAGCTGCAATACCAGACGTAGCCCAAGAGTGTGGGAGAAAAATAAATCAAAAGATATCTCTCTATTTCTATATCGAGAGAGATCGCGTCTCACTTCTGGTTCATTCCAGAATCAGCATTTCTTAATCAGTCTGCAGCCTTTTAAAAAGAACATAACACGTGGAGGCTGCGTCCTGAGCTCTCCGGTCTTATCAGGGCTGCAACTGACAGCAGCATAAAATAATTTTGCCATATGCAAGGTTAATGAAAATACCACATAGACACAAATATCTCACGATGCCGAGATAAAACTCACGAGGTGGGAAGAGGAATCCATAAGACATCTGTTTATCTGACTTGTAAGCGGAGCAGCTTTGACTGTTGCTTGGAGAAATGCGTGGGTCGAGCCGTACACAGTTTGCTAAATAATCCGGGATGCCAGAGACTTCAGCCTGTGTTGGGAGGGAAATGTACAATGTAATAAGAGTCAGTTACACCAGTAAGTTGTGTGCGTACCGAGGTGTAACATGGGGTGCCTGGCGCCCAATGCAAAATCAAGTGTGTTCTTCATGAAAGTGGCAGAGGGACCCTTGGTGCGACAGCTACCACTGCTCCATGCTAGGACCAGTGACTGTGTCTTGGTTGCATGGCCTGCTGGCAGGGGTGCACCTAGCCTTTCTGCTGTATGAGGCGAAAACTGAAACAGTGTACCCACCCTCCCCCCAATGCCAATTTGTTAACCTAACCCCTTAACCACAATGAAAGGACTCATTGACCATGGCCCTTCCGCTGCCCCCCCTCTTGCCGCTATCTGGTGCTGCCTCACCTGGCCTCATTGGTGGTGCACCACTGCCTGCTGGTGTTGTGTATGAGGCAGTCTGGTACCAAACTGAAACACAGCTGGTCTACCTTTTCAGATTGACTACCAAGCATCGGCATAGATTTGCCAAAAGCTCATCATGCAATAAGTGGATAGCAGGAGCGGACTGGCCATAGACCCTACAGGAAGATCTCCTGGTGGGCTGATGTCCAGGGGGCCACCCAAGCCCTCCTTATGCCACCGGCCAGGTACAGGACAAGCTGATGCTTTCAGCATTAATTAATGCTAGGAGCATCAGGTACTTACAAATCTGGCCGGTGGTCTGCTCCTGTTGTCCCTGCCTACTCGTATTGCCCCACCTTCATTCAGTTCGGACCAGCCTAAAACACGAGGCTACTTTTATTTATTTTCCCCAGTTTTTTTTTTTGTTCCCAGTTCGCCCCTGGTGGATAGAAATGTAATCTCCATTACAGTAAGCATAGAATGAATACTAATACAAGCAGCTCCTTGAGGTCATGGATCGATGATCAAGGTTTATGGAAAAACTCTTTTGATGGTCATGCTTGAAGGACTAGGCTGATATCACTTGGCCTGTCATTACAAGATACTGACCTGCTTTGACACTGTATACGACGTCCAGAGCGGAATCTGCAACGATTCACTATAGCCACTCACAAAATCACTGTGGTAGAGCACAGTGTACTTGGTCTTAAAGAGCACCGCTGGCCGCCCGTACAAGAGGTTTTTGTCTGAAAACACAGAACAGATGCAGATCGCAGATTAACAACTATCCAATGAAAAGCAAGCAAACTGCAACAAAGAATAATTCAAGAAACATGTAAAAGGCTCAAATAAAAAACACACGCTTAAAGGGCTTCTGTCAGCCCACTAAACCTTTTTTTTTTTTTTGGTTAATAATAATCCCTACACTGCGAGCTCCCTATACATAAGCTAAATATTCATTTTGGTTCTGTAGATTTTGTTAAAAAGCTATTTTTATAATATGTAAATTACCTTGCTACCAGCAAGTAGGGCGGCTACTTGCTGGTAGCAGCCGCATCCTCCGCTCCTAATGACGCCCCCTCCGCTGTGTGATTGACAGGGCCAGGGAACGGGATCGTTCTCTGCTGGCCCAGTTTGAATTCAAAATATCGCGCCTGCGCCGTACCTGTCTTTAATCGGCGCAGGCGCACTGAGAGGCGGCCGCTCTCTCGGCCGCTCCATCCTCAATGCGCCTGGTGTAGATGTGACGTCATCAGCACAGGCGCATTGAAGATGGAGCGGCCGAGAGAGCGGCCGCCTCTCAGTGCGCCTGCGCCGATTAAAGACAGGTACGGCGCAGGCGCGATATTTTGAATTCAAACAGGGCCAGCAGAGAATGATCCCGTTCCCTGGCCCTGTCAATCACACAGTGGAGGGGGCGTCATTATGAGAGGAGGATGCGGCTGCTACCAGCAAGTAGCCGTCCTACTTGCTGGTAGCAAGGTAATTTACATATTATAAAAATAGCTTTTTAACAAAATCTACAGAACCAAAATGAATATTTAGCTTATGTATAGGGAGCTCGCAGTGTAGGGATTATTATTAACCCAAAAAAAAAAAAAAACTATTTAGTGGGCTGACAGAAGCCCTTTAAGGCTACTTTCACACTAGCGTTTTTTGCTGATCCGTCATGGATCTGCAAAAACGCTTCCGTTACAATAATACAACCGCATGCATCCGTCATGAACGGGTCCGGTTGTATTATGTCTTCTATAGCCATGACGGATCCATCATGAACACCATTGAAAGTCAATGGAGGACGGATCAGTTTTCTATTGTGCCAGAGAAAACGGATCCGTCCCCATTGACTTACATTGTGTGCCAGGACGGATCTGTTCGGCTCAGATTCGTCAGGCGGACAGTAAAACACTGCAGGCAGCCTCCAGAGCGGAATGGAGACGGAACGGAGGCAAACAGGCATTCTGAGCGGATCCTTATCCATTCAGAATGCATTAGAGCAAAACTGATCCGTTTTAAGAGCCCTGAAACGGATCTCACAAACGGAAAGCCAAAACGCTAGTGTGAAAGTAGCCTAATCTGAATGAGGACTAACGTAGGCATTAAAAAGTTGGTTTGCATCAAGGACAAGAATTGTGCGGTTTCAAGGAGTAAAACAAAAAAAGACTTTAATCCCATGATTATTGTAAAAAATGAAAATCAGACGTCATATAGGACATGACAACCTCTTTCTAACAAAGCTAGAACCAGCCCTGAACCTCACATGGATCCAGAGATCTCCCCATGCATTACTCTGCTAGATATACATCAAGCTGGCAGCTGAAGGGGAGTGTCTTTTCTGCTACAACTATCTCCCTAATACAGCTCTGGAGAAATGTCCTTTCTGCTGCTGCTCTCTCCCGATCACAATGTAAAGCCGCAGGACTACCTCCAAGCCAGAAGAGGGAGCTGTGCGAGATGTATACAGAGACCTGGAGGAAGCCTGGACCCAAGGGAGATAGTTAGACGTGTGCTGTGTGAGGCAATGGAAGCTGAGCTGCTCAATGAGCAGGTTCAAGGGGCTCTGCCTTTGTTAGCCACAAAGTAGGCTACAGACTTGGCTGAAAGCCGGAATAGGAGATTCCGAGGCCGGTTTACCGACAGGGACAGGACAGAGGTCGGCAGGTGAATATATGCGGTTTAGGGTTAAAGCAACCCGGTCTTATTCGGTTACAAAAGTTTGTTAGTCACACTGTTATTTCAGAATCATCTCCCATTGTCTTAGTTGCTTAAGGGACATTGTTTCGCGCTATACCCTGAGAGACTACGTGTAAGGGACAGGGAGACTCCCCTCACACAGGCAAGCAGCCGAAGACAGGGTAACCTAGAATTATTTGCTGAATATCATTTTCCACTGTTCTAATTATCTTATTTGTTATTTACTGTTCGTTTTACAAAATCCTATCTTAAGGAAAAACGGCTCTCATTTTTCTGCTCGTTTTCCTGCACATTACAAGTGGCGTAGTCGGCAGGATGAACGTACAATTGGCAACAGAAGGAGCATCTGCCTCACAAGGCGAGACATCACGTGCAGTTTCAGTGGGAGCCTTGTTTAGTCGCCTTCTGAAGTTTAATGGCACAAATGTAATTCTGGAAGATTGGAAGGAGAGACTGGAGGGAGCGGTCAGACTATGTTACGTCGTACAGCACTTAAAGATGGAACTCGCTCTGAGCACGGTAGAAGGTGAGGCTAGGAAAACCATGATGTTACAGCCGGTCAGATGCAGACAGACCTTTGAACAGGTTCTCTGTTTACTAGAGGATGTGCATGGTGATGTATCTTCTAAAGAGGTGTTAAGAAAGAAGTTCTTCACAAGACTTTAGAAAGAGGATGAGACTTTCAGCATGCAAATGGACTGCAAGAGCTGATGGCTGCACTACAGAAAAAGGAAGAACAGCAGGCTGTGGCCTTCACCAACGCTGAACCAGTGATATGTGTTCAATTTATTCTGTGTCTCAGAATCCAACAATTGAGGAGGACCCTTAGAGAAAGAATGAAATTAGAGCCACAGCTGACCTTACATTGAACACTTCGAGAGGCCATTATCCTAGAGAAGAAGGAGGGGCAGGCTCAAACATTAATGCCGGCCTCGCAGGTAGAGAATGCTCCTGATAAGAGGAGAGACTTAGTGACTAGGCTGGCTTCGCTAGAAGAAGCGATGAAAGGGATACTTGTTGCATTGAATAAATGAGAGGAACCGGTGGTTACGCGGATCCAAAATACAGAGCGACCTGGACTGAGAAGGCGATAGTTTGGCTACAGACCTTGACCAGCAGAGAGAGGATGTTGGACTTGCCACCAGGAAGGTCACCGAGCTAGAGACTGTTCACACCGGGGTACTGCAACATGTCAGGAGGATTTATACTCTAATCGTCTGTGATTGTGGGATGATTCACAGGTGACACCATTGTGTGTCCCAATGAAGCTATGGATTTAGTAGGAGAGAGCTCAGTCGTCAAAGCCAAGTTAAATGGAGTTGAACTGTTCTGTTTAATTTATACTGGGTCTCGGGTCACCACTACTACCTGGCTGCCTTTGAGGTCCACTTCACAGCTGCTGTTTGTCGAGGGGATGCCCACTGGTTAAGGTTAAAGGGTGCCAACAATCTTCCTATTCGACAAACTGGGGTTATCTGTGCAGACACTGAGGTTTGGGGTCAGACCATGGGGAGGGGGGGGGGGGAGGTAGAGGATGTTATGAAACCTAATCTACCAGCAATCTTGAGCATGAACGTGCTGCAGTAGCTCGACGTGTTGATAGCGAAAGAGCTGGGACCCAAGTACTGGGAAGGGGTTCAAAGCCAGAAACCCCGACAGATAGCCCTGCAGAAGACACTTAAGCAGTGTAGAGTGCGGGCTGTCCTTTTCAGGACTAATCGGGATAGTGGGCTCAATGAAGGTTCTCCCCTCCATATCCCTAGTAGTACGGGCTGGCCATGAAGTCTTACCACCCCTCCCGGTAGGCACTAGCTATGTGATACAGGGTACTGTCGTTATGCTCGAACCAATGCTGCAAAGAGAGGTGGTGAAGGTAGGTCGAACCCTGTGCACAGTCCAAGGCAGCGGGTCCTGGAGAGATGTATGAATCTTAATAGTTTTAATGTGAGCCTGGAGCCTAGGGAATTGATTGCTAACATATCTTATCCAGGAAGTGAAGAATATCCTTGGGCGTCTCCCATTGTATTGGTCAAGAAGGAAGATGGAACTATACAATTTTGTGTCAATTATCAGCACCTGAACAGTTATACAGTATGGGAAGTCTATCCACTTCCCCAAATTGAGGCGTTCATGGCAGCACTGGGACAGGCCCGCTACTTCTCCACCCTCGATCTAGTCAGTGGGTATTGGCAAGTGCCAGTTGCAGAAAAGGACATTGAGAAGACAGCGTTTATCACACCCATGGGATTGTATGAATTTCTGAGAATGCCCTTCGGACTGAATGACACTCCTGCTACGTTTCAGAGGCTAATGGAGCTGTGCCTGGGAGAGCCGACTCATGAGTGCCTGCTTATTTATCTTGATGACATTATCATCTTCTCTTCCACGACCGAGTCCTTAACCAGTTGGAAGCATGGATTCAAGCCAAAACGCCACAACTGTCACCTGCTCAGTCTAGAGTACATGGAGCACATAGTTTCCAAAGATGGGGTCCAACCCATGGATTTAAAGATCCAAGCCATGAAACAGTGCCCTATGCTTCCTAGGGTTAATCAATTGCTACTGAAGGTTTATCAAGAACTTGGCTAAAGTGGTGCACCTTTGTATGCCCTGCTTGCTGGGGGTACTCCTCCAGAGACAAAGAACAGAGCCCTCCTTTAGAGTCAGGAAGCCATGTCTTCAGAGAACTGAAGAAGTTGTTGACCAGTGCTCCAATACTGGCAAATGCTGACTTCACCAAACCCTTTGCGTTACACACAGATGGCAGCATAATTGCATACATAAGTAGGACAATACGTGAGAGCAAGTATTGTAGCTCGTTCAAACTGGAGCTGCTGTCTGTGGTCTGGACAGTGATCGACAAGTTTGCTGACATCTTAACTGGGTCAGAGTTCATTTGCCCACTGACAAAAACCCTGTGCTTCACCTGGGCACAGCCAAGTTGGGGGCCCTGGAACAATGATGGATGGCTCGCCTCAGCAAGTTCACTTTTCAACCTCAATAAATGCCAGCCAAGAGAATACTAATGCTGATGCCCTGTCCCAAAATCATGTAGAAGGTCCATTTGGGCCCACTGACAATGACTTAGAGGAAGCTGAGACCCCAGAATACAGGCCCCTCTACAAGAAATCGCTCTAATCTAAAAGGACAGAGCCTTGAGTGGTTGGCCTGGTGGAAGGGTCCAGTGAAGAACGACAGGAACTTAGGGATCAACAGATTTCCAGGGTAGAGGGATGCCTGCGGGCTAACTAACAACCTACACGGGAGGAGCGAGAGGCCCTGATCTACAAAAGTAAAAAACGGTGGCAGCTTAGTTACCAGCTGGCTATACAAGAAGGAGTCCTTTGCTAGAAAAATCCAAATTCCTATGGAAATCAGACCCACCTGGCAGGTGATACCTACTGATGAGATGAGAAGAACTGTTGAGTGGATTTATGAGAAGAAGTGACATTTCGGGCAAGTTAAAACATTTTTGTGGTTTCAACTGTTATATTACTATCCTAATCTACAGAAGGTAGCCATGGGTATGTGTAAAAGTTGCTGCAGCTGTAGCTTGGCCAGGGCCACGGACCAACAGGCCCCAGTTGGGAATATCCAAACCCATTATCCACTATAGCTCGTTATGATGGATTACCTGACGATGGAGGAATCTCTGAGGGGTATAAGTACGGATGTTCTGCTCAGTTTCATTCTGATCAAGGTGCTTGTTTTAAGGAGTTATGCCAGCTCTACCAGATTAGGAAGACCAGGACCAGGACTGTATCACCCGCAAGGAAATTGGGCGTGTGAGAGGCCTAAGCAGCTCAGATGTTGAGGACGCTCAATATAAAGTTATAGCCAGGAGAGGGGCTCCATGACAATAGAATTTGGGCCTTACTCCAAGCACAAATCTTTAGTGCCTGTAAACCACCCCCCAGTATCAGCAGCCATATTTCATTTCATTAATACACCAAAGGACTAAGGGCTTCAGAGTGCCTGACTGACATTGTAACACACATCATCCAAGAGCTGACTATAAAGGATTGCATCTGTGCTGGTGCGGTTAAGTGCCAAAATCCTCACAATGTTTGGGCATGTTCACACAGTGTTTTTGTAATGTGGATTTCAGCATGCTTTCCCAGCAGAAATGCAGCACATTTTATTTCTCGTCAAGGGAAAACGCCATTCTTGATGCCATTGAATGGAGCTTGCCTTACAGAATGGCGCTAATCTACAGACTGAGTCCATGGCAGTAACTCGGGGGTCATCCTCAGATTTCTGTTGTGGGATTCACCACGATAATGCACATAGAATTTTTCTGGTGTGCCTTTCTGCTGAGGAAATATGCCCTTTATTTTACATCAGAATAGATGAGCTCAACGGGGAACATATTTCGACTCGACGATACACACATTCCATTCATGGTTTGTGGATGGGATGTAAACAAGTTGCTCTTAAGTTACAACATTTTTTTGTCTTTTTATCTTTCCATTATCTTAGGTCACCCCTGGGAGGAAAGCCAAAATGTCTAAAAATATGATCATTCTAATTGGTTACCTCATAAAAACTAAAAAAGATCAGTAATAAAAAGCAAGAGCAACTGGAATTAAATACTGGTGACTCATGCTTCAGTGATAGAGGTAAGATGATGATTGCATTTGCATGACTAAAGCTATTAGGTGTGAGAGGTGTTAGAACAGCACTGTATTTATTGTCGGAGATTTCTCACCATTGTAATTGAGGAAGTCAGTCGGATGACCAGCAAAACATCTTCAAGAGGAAAAAAATATATACCGATACTTGCTCTGACTTATTACTACTGATATACCATGGCTTGGATGAATGATGGCCTTCACAGAGACCACATGATGGTCCATGGGAGGAAGAGAGCAAAATGCAAAAGTTCCAGTGAAGCTATGCCATAAAAGACATTTTTTTTATATTATGGTTTGCAGTCATACATGACCAAAGTAACAGTCCAATATCCAAGGAATGAAAAGGACTTATTAGTGAAAGCATTGTATCACAAATCACATCCACTTTTAATGTCCTCATCCATGAACAGACATAATATGTGATGCAATGCATTGTTTTGTATGGAGTGCACTAAAATGCGTCAACTCTAGCAACACAATCATGGTCTGATGTTACAAGATATGCAACTATTTAGGACCCTTTTGCTAACCTACCATACAATCGGCTGCCGGTATTGCCGATTTGGCAATGAAGAGTTCAGCAGTTCTATTCTAAGGGCAGGGGTAAGAAACTTTTCAATCCCACTGCTACCCTGGAGGTGGAAGTCCTAATGGTACAAACAGTAGGAGTTGGGAGAGGGAGGTCCCAGTGTGCTCAAGGGTGTGAGCAAAGGGTAGAAGGGTAACTTAACATGTGGCCCTTCCTCTGTAGTGCATGCCCCTACCCTCTTAGTAACTTAGCATTACAGTCAACAGATCCAAAACTATCACAGATATTCACTGGGGTTAAGGTTAGGGTTAAAAAATTAGAGGATTTTTTAATGTGTTTAGCCCAGACATCATAGCACTAAACATAAGACGTGTTGGTTGTATCTGGCTTTTAAGAGCTGGACAGCCATTAAAGGTTTAGTTTCAAAAGCTCACCAGCTCTGCTCGTCAGCGACACTCCTGAGGGCATCTCTTGCTGGCTTTCCAAAGAAGAAATACTTAGGGTACTTTCACACTTGAATTAAACTTTTCCGGTATTGAGTTCCGTCCTAATGCATTCTGAATGGAGAGCAATCTGATCAGCATGCATCAGGATGTCTTCAGTTCAGTCACTGTACGGTTTTTGGACAGAGAAAATACTGCAGTATGCTGCAGTATTTTCTCCGTCCAAAATTTTCGGAACACTTGCCGGCATTGAAATGCATTCCCAAGTGAAAAACTGATTCGGTTATGCGGTCTGCGCATGTGCAGACCTTTAAAAATGTGAAAAAGATAAATACCTGATCTGTTTTTCCAGATGACAACCAGAGAGACGGATCCGGTATTGCAATGCAGTTGTGAGATGGATCAGCATCCGGATCAGTCTACAAATGGTATCCGTTTGCATACAGATTGTCGGATAAAGCAGGCAGGAACTGCCTGCCGGAATCCAACAACTCAAGTGTGAAAGTACCTTAAAGGCTGCTTCTTCCGAGCTGCCAAGTAACCTCTCAAGTGAAGCCCCTTTCATCCGAGATTAAAAAAGAAAAAGGACAGCGTGACAAGTCATGTACTGTAGCAGTCTGTCACTTCTACCTTCACGCACAGACACAGCACAGTGTTTTCACGTGGTTTGGGGAAAATTATGGTTCACGTTACACAAAAAACACACAAGATGGACGTAACAAGGACCATGTACCGTGGACAGGAAAAATCAACATCAGTAATGAAAGAACAAACCTGTATTTCTTGGTGGTACCTCCTTAATCTCATTGCTAAGTTCATCTACTGCCACATCTGTCAATACAAACAGATACAAAAATTAATTGAAAGGATATAGAAAAAAAAGTTGTGTCAAATGAGGAGATCCTGGAATGGAGCGGGCCACAAGTCATTTAGACCTGGCTTCGAGCCTGGAGCAATACGAGGGTACAATTTCTAGAGTCAACCAGTAGGTTCATACTAAAGATTGGCCAAGTGACTGAGAATATCACGATCATTGTAGCAGAAATGAAACCCAATATATGTGGATGAGGTTAGATGATATTAGCAGGGCTCACATTTCTGGTACAACAATTTTAATTAGTTGTTATTCATTATCAGTGTTATTTGCTCATTGGCGCTTTTGGGTTCCAAACTGTGTGTAAAAAAAATAGACTTTCTTGAAAATTACCAAATGAAGAATTTGATAACGGTGACTGCAAACCATAACAATGTTTAAAGTGACTTCTTAAATATATATGTCACCATCTAGGATTCAGATGTATTATGTGACCATTTATGCGTCCACATTATGGACGATCGTCCCAGTGTCGGACTAGGGTTCCTTGGGCCCACCAGAAGAGATTTTCTCAGGACCCAAACTCATCAATAAGTCTAATAGGTTTTGAACCAAAGAAATAGACCCTAGTGGTAAGTGATCAGCTCTGAAGGCAGCTCCCAATGGAATTTTTTTACTGGACCTTTGGGGCCCACTATGGCTTTAGAGACTTGGCCCACTGGAGGATCCTCTGGCACTCTGGAGGGTTAGTCCACCACTAGTGCCACAGACCCACTGACCCAAAATTACAGCATCAAATGTCTATGATGCTATGAGTTTGGGTTGGTGAGCTCATGGTCATGTGTAATATGCTCATCTGTGACTGGCACAAGAGTAGAACTATGATAGTTAGCCCCTACTATGCTTTACTGCTTACTGTAGTGAACTGGAGGCAGGAATCTACCTACTGTCTACATATGCTGATTTACCGCTGTCATTCCTCTGTGCTTTATACTGCTTCTCTGCAGCGAATAAGCCGTGGAGTCCTAATAAATTTAACTCCACAGTTCTTTGGACTGGTAAGAAAGGTACCTTAAGTCCACTAAAGTGGAAGCAAGGCCAGTTCATTGGCAACACAGACCTATGGTATCACAAGTATCCGGTTCTCTCAGTAAAATTTACTTAGGGGTGTAGAGGCGGTGCAGCGATACCAGTCAAACCGGTGCCTTGGTGTTGGTGTCTGGGGGGGGCCTAAAGGCCCTCAGCAACATCAAAGCATTGATACTGTAAGATGTACATGTCAAGTATGCCACCCTTTTAGAGATTCTGCACTAGGGCCCAGGAGCTTCAAACGACTCCTTTGTCTATACAGTATTATAGAAATATAAACATGGGATTGATAAATTGGTGAATTTGAAACATGACTGCCAAGCTGCGTTCCTAAGGTCTGAAGTAACTTTACATGCGTACTACTCACTGAAGACCTTTAGGAGTGGCCATGAGGCAAGAGAACATCTGGGCATGTAACAAAGACCTTCAACTCCACGGATCACATTGTTTGGGTAAAATGTCTTGTGACAATCACCTCTCCTTGTATCATATGGGCATTGGCCAGACGCCATGTTGGGAACTGGTCGATAGGAGCTTGCTCATTTGTTTAAGGTATAAGTGACTGTTACTTACTTTACCCTGTGTGTTATCTTTTATACAGTATATGTCTTTTATGTTATTTTATCATAGTTTAGTAAACTTCTTATGCAACCAAGCCGTGTCGAGCCTACTTTATTACCGGATCTCAGAATTTATGATAAAACAATGGCTTGAAAGATGAAAGCTACAGAACCCCCAAATTATTACTATTACAGATTTACTAAGACTGGTATTTCTCTATAAAATAAAAGATTGTTAAAGTAAATTGTGCCAAATTTATTAAAAGACACACAACTCCTAATAAATTTGGAGAATGTATACACCATCTGAAGGTCAGAAAATGCAAATCGGAAATAAAATTCAAGTTTGCACAGTTTCCTGGTTTTTGTCAGAGTTTTAGTCCACACCCTTCCTGGTCAATTTTAAATTTTTTGGGCTCAAAATCTGACTTTTTGGGAGGCTCTGCAAAACTGGTATAAACGGAGTAATAAAAATGTGACCCTAAATGTTCTAACCACAGCAACACCACAAAATACTACTGAACCAAAGCTAATTGTTTTAGGGAATTATTTAATACCAACTTGTTTATAAGCAGTGTTAAACAGAAAATGTTTAGTGAAAAGCAACCATTAATCTTATTAATCAAAGTATTTTATCAATACATAGAAAGCAGATATACCTATAATAAACGCATAATCCATATCTTCCAGGAAGGTAAGGTTGGCTAAGAGAGGAGATGGGAGGAAGGGTTTAGTATTGGGTCTTGGTCATCGATGGCTCCTTTCAATAAGACTCTTTCAACATGGTCTACGATGCCTAAGGCCCTTTATTACAAGGAGGATTATATTGGGTCAGGAGTGAAACTGTTCAGCGCACGAGGTGAACACTACCAGCGTCTGCGCAGAAGGTGAAGCCAGGGAGGTGGATCATGTGGGTAAATTAACTGCCATCTTTACAGCTACAAACGCAGCAACTACCAAGAGTGAGAGCAGCATGGGGGCTATGACTAGGGAGCAGCGTCTTCGCATCAGTTCATGGCATTTCAGAAATATCAGAAACTGACCAACCCCTTTAAAGAAATGCATCGCAACAAGTGAAATCTGATCCTCCTTTGAGTCAAAAATGCTTACAGCAGAGTGGATCTCCCAGTTGTGGTGTGCAAGGGACGTAAGTTAGGCTACCCATTCTCCATCTGTGAGGTTGAACGCTATTGCTTATAAAATATATTAGGATATTTTTGTAACATTCTTTAAATGGCCTTTAAGGCATAACAGAGCTCAACATCGCCGCAATCTTTGTACAACTTTTTCTAGAACAATAATGACATTTTTCAGTATGTTTTGTTTAGAAATGTATCACAACGTGGAAAGCTGGAGACAACCCAAGGTGATCTACCGAGACACAGTGGAGCCATAAGGGGGGAAAAATAAATAAAAAAAAATCTAAAAAAATCTTCAGGTACCATGAAAATCCATTACGCAAAGAATTCTTGCACCTAGGAATGTCTAGTGTTTTAAGCCCCATTGTTCTATTGGCTGGTGAGCAGGGGGGCCTGATTTCTACCATCATAGCCTGAAGTAATAAACTAGCAGATAATGCTGGCAAATTCTCAATATTAAGACTTTCAAAAAATGTATGTATTTTAATAACTAAATAACTAAAACAATTGACACATTCACCTGATCGAGTTACAGGGAACCTGTCATCAACTTTATGCTACCCATACTAACGGCAGAATAAAGTAGAGACAGGAGAGTTGATTTCAGCGGTCCGTCATTTATAAGTTAAAAGTAAGTGGTTGCAGAGAACCAACATCACAATCATTGCAGACTGGGCCTGGAAGAGAGTCAAGTCTACTTCAGAAGAGTCCTGGTTATTCATAATCTCCTGCACTCTCGCCCATCTGCTGATGACTGAGTCTTCTACCTAGTTTTCTCCCTTTCTGTCTAGGAGAGAACTGCCAATCATCAGCAGATGGGCAAGAAAGCAGGAGATTAGGAATAACCAGGACTCTTCTGAAGTAGACTTGACTCTTTTCAAGGCCTGTGCTGCAATGATTGTGATGCTGGTTCTCAGCAACCACTTAGTTTTAGCTCATGAGTGACACACTGCTGAAATCAGCATTTCTGTCACTATTTTATGCTGCCCACTGTGAGGTCAGCATAAAGTTGATGACAGGTTCCCTTTAAGAATACATAACCATAGAGACAGACCATGCAGCCTATATATAACCGCTAAAAAGAAGGGGCTTAACCCTGGTGCATACTTGCCAACGCTACAAATCTATGTAGTTTAATCTTGCAAATTGGACCAAAAAAGGGATGGGGTTTATGTAAACCTCACCCAAAAGTGGGCATTTAAGGTGTTTCCATGCATGGGCTAAAATGTCCCAATTTTAGTTCTTTCCTCTTCACTTCTGGTTGTTGAGAATTGGTACATGACCGCCCTCTCCAGAGGAACTGCATTGGTTGCAAGCAGAGGGGAGGAGAATTGGTTTAGGATCGTGGAAAAAGTATGGAGGGGAGCACAAACACCAGGACCTTCTACAATATGGGACCATATCAAGGGGTCCTTCTGATCTTTTTCTATGGCGCTTCCGCTGCATGCCACCGATTAGGGGTATCAACGATAAAGCACAATTATTACACAACGTTTTCAGATCAGACTGGAGCCAATAAAAGAGCACAGTAAGGAAAAATGGAGGACTTTCTACAATCATAGCATCTTATCATTCTTACCGTCAGTTCCTTTAAGGTTTAGTCGTTTATTCAACTCCTCAGCCTTATTCTTTACATGAAAGATAAACCACAGAAAAATGATTTAGTAAAACACTGACATTTTTTTAGGTTTAGTAATGGGTGTATATGTTGTTTTACTAAAGCTAAATAATTACGGCCTGAACACACCTGCAAAATACTTCTACTCAAGAAGCAAGAAAACCATCTCTCAGGTGGCACTTGTAGGTGGCTAGACAAAGTCACTGCTTGACCCCTTACAGAGTCTTAAAGGGGTTCTCTGGGATTTTCATATTTAGAGCCTCTCCTCAGGATAGATCATCAATAGGAGATTGGCGGGGGTTTGACTCCCGGCACTCCCGCCGATCAGCTGTTTGAGGAAACCACGGCACATAGCAAAGCTCTGGTGAGCACCTCGGCCTCCTAGCAGGTTAACAGGCACAGCACCATCCATTGGATAGCGGCTGTGCTTGGCATCACAGCTCAGCACCATTCACTTGAACGAGAATGAGCTGTGCCTAGGCAACGTGACCGATTAACGCGACATCACATGGCCTAAGAGGAGACCCAAGTACTCACGGAACACCATGGTCTCTTCGTACAGCAGATCAGTGGGTGTATTGGGAGTCAGACCCCGCCAGTCTGATGTTGATGACCTATCCTAAGGATAGGTCATCAATATGAAAATCATAGAAAACCCCTTTAAACATTATCACGGTATGAAACAAAACAGAAGCACTCATCTGTAGACTGCTCTCTTTCAGAGGCTTTTTATAGGGTCCATACATGACAGGGTAACAACTTAGAAGTAGTACTTGAGAGACACCTGAACGAGAGCAAGTACTAGCAGAAGCTTCTTTCACCAGCATACATGTGTGTTGTACAATAGTCCTTTTCTTATAAGTGTAAAACTCTGGGCAACTTTTCATTAGTGTTCTGTACTTTTTAAGGAAGGGGTATTCCAATAATGATTTAGCCTTTATCGAGTGCGAGTCTGACTGCAGTGACCTTCATAGATTGATAGTGCGGGAGTCCTGCTTTTACAGTATGTGCTGTCACTCCATTTAAAGTCTGGCAAACTGATGGAGGTAGCCTACTATAGCGCTGTAGACTCCCATAATGTTTAAAAACAGGGCTGAGACATGCACAACCACTGCTCCATTGAAACAGAGGACATAGAACCCCCAGCCATATACTAGTTATCTCCTATCCAGTCCATCTCTGGCAACATCTGTATGAACATTTAAATAGAACCTGTCACCACAAAATGCAGTGCAATCTGCAACCAGCAGGTTATAGAGCAGGAGGAGCTGAGCAGATTGATATATAGTTTTGTAGGGAAAGAGTCAGTAAAACATGTAATATATACATTTCAATCTCCGCGTTTTTTTAACTTAAAACCACAGCTGCACACAGCTATCAGTGACTGATATAACTGTATACACATATACACAGAGAATGCCATCAGTCCCTGATAACACCTCCCCAGTGTACAGCTATCAGTGACCGACAGCTATCACTGTAACACTTACACAGAGAATGCTATCTATTACTGATAACACGTCGCCCCATGTACAGATATCAGTGAGTGTCAGCTATCTCTGTATACACACTTACATAGAGAATGCTATCAATCACTGATAGCTGTCAGTCACTGATATCTGTACATGGGGGGGGACGTGTTATCAGTGATTGATAGCATTCTCTGTGTAAGTGTTACAGTGATAGCTGTCGGTCACTGATAGCTGTACATGGGGGAGGTGTTATCAGTGACTGATGGCATTCTCAATAGTTATACACGAGGTAGATGTTATCAGTGACTGATAGTGTGTATAAAGAAATAGCTGTCAGCCACTAATAGCTGTACACGGGCAGGTGTTATCAGTGATTGATAGCATTCTCTGTGTAAGTGTGTATACAGAGATAGCTGTCAGTCACTGATATCTGTACATGGGGGGACGTGTTATCTCCGTATACACACTTACACAGAGAATGCTATCAATCACTGATAACACCTCCCCGTGTACAGCTATTAGTGGCTGACAGCTATTTCTTTGTACACACTTACACAGAGAATGCTATCAGTCACTGATAACATCTACCTCCTGTATAACTATCAGTGACTGACCGCTATCTCTGTATACACACTTGCATAGAGAATGCCATCAATCACTGATAACACCTTCCCTGTGTACAGCTGAAATCAGAAAAACCAGAGATGGAAATGTATAAATGACAAACTATGTTAAAAGCTTTGTTGAATCTTTTCCCACAAAACTATATATCAATCTGCTCCGCTTCTCCTGCTCTATAACATGCTGCCTGGATATTGCACGGAATTTTATGGGGACAGGTCCTCTTTAAAGTGTGCCACATATCACCGTAAGGCACGCATTTTGTGACATCTACCTTATCATCACAAGAACATCCAAGCTCTTCATTTACAGTGGATTGAGACAGAACTATTGGGACTGGCTTGGAGGCTTCTTCTGGCATTGCTGGCTTGTGAGATGCTGCTCTTAAGAGATGGTTTAAGCTTCCGTGAGTCCCATTGTTGGGGGCAGGTTTCAAACCCAAGAGATCTGAGGGTACAGAAAGCAATTTAGAACTACACTGATCAGTAATAACATTAAACCTACGTAGTGCATGATGCTGTGAACCAGCCATCACAATCTGGAGCTTATTAAAGTGGCTCTGATCCTTATGTTTGCCCATTTTTTTCTGCTTGCAACACAACAACTTCAGGATCGGAAAGTTCACTTGCTGCCTAAAATATCCAACCTCTTGACAGGCACCATTGCCACAAGATAAAAACAATGTTATTCACATTACCTATCAGTGGTTTTAAAATGATCCCGTCGACATGAAAATGCAGTGGAATCTGCAGGCAGCATGTTATAGAGCAGGAGGAGCTGAGCAGATTGATATATAGCTTTAAAGGGTTTTCTGTTAAAAATGATGTTTTAACAAGTTCCTGCAGCTTGACCCCTGGGAAGATTAATACTTACCTGCTTCATACCGCTCCGATAGTCCACGCTGCCACAGCTCTCTCCATTTTCCGGTCCTGGCTGGCTATGGGCATGGCCACAAACAGCACATCACCGCTGAAGCCAGTCATTGGCTGGAGTGGTGCATCTGACCATGCCATAGCCAACCGAAGGATAAAGAGACTGGAGGCAGCATGGACCACCAGAGTGACATAGAGCAGGTATGTATGAATCTTCTGTTTCCGGGGTCATGCTGCAGGAACTTGTTAAAAAAAATAAAAAATCTAATTTACAGAAAAAACCCTTTAAGAGAGAAGATTCAGTATTACTGTACTTGTAACTTATTAATTTAAACCTCTGCTCTTTGTATGCTTAGGAGTCATGTGGGAGGTCCTACTCGGTCATTAACAGACCAAAGTAAAAGCTGGCTGTCAGTCACCGATAGGAGTCATGTGGGCAGTCCTAGGCATTGATAGACCAGAGGTTTAAATTAATAAACTACAAGCTTTACTGAATCTTTTCCCATAAAACTATATATCAATCTGTTCTGCTAGGGTTGTAGCAAGTTATCCCCTATCCACAAATTAGGGGATAACTATTAGATCAGTGGGGGTTCTAAGGACACAAATATCCCTAGGAGCCCCCCAGTAATGAACGGAGCAGCAGGTTGAGCATGCACCCCGTCACCTCATTCATCTCTATAGGAGTTGTGGAGATAGCCATATCCATTCATTTCAGGGGGGCCCTGCAGGGTATAGGATCTGCGTTCTCATGGTCAGTGAGGGTCCAAGTGATAGGACCACCACTGATCTAATACTTCTCCACCATCCACGTGGATAAGGAATAACTTGCTGAAACCAAAATACTCCTTTAAATAAAATCAGACTGGTTCTTCACATCTGTAAACCTGATGAACCCATCAGACCGATGCTAAAACATTTCATAGCCAATCAAGTTGAGTATCCTTTTATTGATGTTCATGGATGGTCTTCATCTTGCTTCTACCTGCCAGTGCCCAGAAGTCACCTATTTTACTTCTCATTTACAACCAAATGTACAGCGCTGTGCCTGTGTATACAATAGAGGGGAGCTGGAATGCTGAAGTCCCTACATTTAGCTGATTGCTGGGGGTACTGGGAGTCCAGCCGCCATCAATCAGAATTTTAGGATCTATCCTAAGGATAGACCTTGCATACTACAGGGCTGAACAAACCACCTAAAGTGTGAATTGTATTTATTAATTCTACAGATAATATCAAAAGGGACTGGGGTTATTCTTCATAAAAAAAAGTCAATTTGATCAGGAACATAGCGGGGAGGGAGGGGGGGGGGGTGGATAGGCAGTTAGTTTACATGGAGAAGCAGGGTGCCGTATGTTCCATGCTTTACTGTTCTGTTGGTCTCCTGCGCTCCACAACAGCTGCACATCACGCTGCTGGCTGTATGGGTGGAGCGGGAAGCAGCCTCCTGCACAGCCAGCAGAGCGATGTGTGTTTGTGACCATGTATGTTGCTGCGGATGGGAAAGCAGGATGTGCCAATCATCAGGGAAACAGGTAAAGTATTTGTGTGTTTTTTTATGGAGCTGGAGACAGCACTAGGGGCCAAAGGGGGGCGGAAGGAGGACATAACTACTGTGAAGGGGCACAAAGGTGGGCATAACTAGTGTAAAGGGGCACAAAGGTGGGCATAACTAGTGTAAAGGGGCACAAAGGTGGGCATAACTAGTGTAAAGGGGCACAAAGGTGGGCATAACTACTGTGAAGGGGCACAAAATTCGGCATAACTACTGTGAAGGGGTCACAAGGTGGGCATAACTACTGTGAAGGGGTCACAAGGTGGGCATAACTACTGTGAAGGGGTCACAAGGTGGGCATAACTACTGTGACGGCGGCACAAAACAAAAAAGTGAGCATAACCATTGTGAAGGGGCACAATGTTGGGCATGACTACTGTGAACGGGCACAAAGTTGGACATAACTACTGTGAAGGGGCACAAAGTTGGGCATAACCACTGTGAAGGAGCACAAAAGTGGGCATAACTGCTGTGACGGAGGCGCAAAACAAAAGTGGGCATAACCATTGTGAAGGGGCACAATGTTGGGCATAACTACTGTGAAGGGGCACAAAGTTGGACATAACTACTGTGAAGGGGCCACAAGGTGGGCATAACTACTGTGAAGGAAAGTGGGCATAACTACTGTGAAGGGGCACAACTGCTGTGAAGGGGCACAAAAGTGGGCATAACAACTGTGAAGGGGCACAAAGTTGGGCATAAACTACTGTGTAGGAGCCAGAAGATAGGCATAACTACTGTGAGGGGAAATAATGTGGGCAAAACTGCAGTAAGGAGGCACAATGTGGGCATTTCTACTGTAAAGGAGGCACAATATGGATATTACCACTGTGAGCGGGCACAATGTGGGCATAACTACTGTGAAGGAGCACCATGTGGGCATTCTCTCAAATGCAAATCTAAGTAGAGATCCTTACCAAACCAAATTAAAATAAAACCTTAAATCAAAAGAGACAACAGCTTTACGAGTGTTCAGGAGAGTACAGAGAAGGACTACAGACCATGCAGGCTGTCACTTACCACACATGACATTGTACAGTTCAATGTTTTCAAATGGAGGCACTTTGCTCTTGTATTTAAATGAAGGACCGTGCCCAACAAAAACCGTCTGGTGAAGAAAAAAAAACGTAAATAGTACTCAAAGAGAAGTCGTGTGCAGTGCAAAATAAACTACTGCTACATTAATGTCGGCACCTGACTTATAGAATGTCATAGTTTAATTATAGTTTAATTATAGAATGTCCCAGGGTTCTTCCCTTTTGTACCTGCATGCTGTTTATCTTGTTGTCATAGCCGTGGTCTCCTTGGAAGCTGCATTTGCCAGCCTTCTTGTACACATCCACTTGTTTTCTAGTAGGTAAAAAAAAAGGTACAAAGTTAGGCAAATGCAAGAAGAGTTCTGATTCGAGGGACTGACCCATTAAAGGGGTTCTATAGGTTTAGAAACAGTCTTCAGCTACTTAAAACAACCTCAATAGAGCAATGCTGCTACCTCAGGCAATCTGTCAAAGTGGTGGTGCTCGTTTTTGTAAGAAAGCAGCCATGATATCCTACCACCTTTATATACCTTGGACCCTCTAGGGAACTTGCATTAATGGCATGTGAGCACTGAGGCCAGTGATCCCCTGCTGCAGTCACATGAATGATGTACACAATGTCATTGCAGGACTGGTGGGGACCACTGGAGTGGTGGCATTGAAGCAGCAGGGGATTTAATGAGCTCTCAAGAGTGAGCTCTCAAATTTGAGGGGCAAGACAGGCCTTGGGACTCATAGGAAATGGAAATGGAATCCTTAATCCACCGCGCCAAGGAGGACCTGGAGGCTTTTAGACCCTTATTCTTACCTGAGAATAAGACAAATAGGTTGTAGGATCTACGTAAACCTTTTGACACTTCGAGATACCTTAAGACAGAGCGTCTTACATCTAGTGAGTGGAAGTTAGATTCCCTAACATTAGAGGGATTACTGCAAAAGGAAGGCAAGACTATCTCCTGGTTACGGTGGAAATCCGATACTACTTTAGGCAAAAAACCTGGATCTAATTTAAGAATGATTCTATCATCGGTGATACGGAGATAGGGTTCTTGTATCGCTAGTGCTTGAATCTCACCTAGCCTTCTTGCGGACGTGATGGCCACCAAGAATGCGGTCTTAAACGATAGATGTTTGGTGGAACAACTAGATAGGGGCTCAAACGGGGCAAGTGTTAAGCCTGTGAGTACCGTATTGAGGTCCCAGTTGGGGATCCTGGATTTTAGAGAGGGGCGTAGTCGAGAAGCAGCTTTCATAATTCTTCTGATCCAGCGATGACTGGCTAGATCTCGATCAAAGAAGCAAGCTAGGGCCGAGACCTGTACCTTCAGGGTAGAGGGTCTAAGACCTAATTCAAGTCCCTGCTGGAGGAAGTCCAAGATTTTCAGAAAACTGGGCGGCTCTAAGTTTGGGGCAGGGTTACCAATCCAGGTACAGAATCTCTTCCAAATCTTTAGATAAATCGAGAAGGTAATCTTCTTCCTACTCGCTTTTATGGTAGATATCACTTGGTCAGAGAGCCCTTGTGACTTCAACCTCTGGACCTCAGGATCCAAGCTGACAACTTGAGGAAGCTCGGGTTTGGGTGTAGAATTGGCCCTTGATGAAGCAGGTCCCTCCTGGAAGGAAGAGGCCATGGGTCCTCTATTGATAGATTTTTAAAAGCAGGGAACCAGCTCCTTTTCGGCCAATAGGGAGCTATTAGAATTAGCGTTGTATCTTCTAGGTAGGGTTTCTGGATTATCCTGGTAAGTAGAGGCAAGGGTGGAAATGCATAACTGAGATCCCAGTCCCAATGAATCGTGAGCGCATCCAGCGCCCGGGGATTGTCCCGTGGGTTTAATGAACAGAACGTTGGTACCTTTGCGTTCTTCTTGGAGGCGAACAGATCCACTTGTGGGGTGCCCCATCTTTCTGCCAGAACCTGAAACACTTCCCGATTTAGAGACCATTCGGTATGGTCTATTAACTGGCGACTGAGATAGTCTGCTTCCACATTTAGTATCCTTTTAAGTGAATTGCGGAGATGGATCTCACGTGGGACTCTGCCCAATTGAAGATCTTCCTTGCAATGGACATCAGTTTCTCCGATCTCGTGCCTCCCTGGTGAGAGAGGTAAGCCACCGTCGTCGTGTTGTCTGAAAGAATCTTTACGTGTTGACCCACGAGAAGGATTTCTGCAGCTTTCAGAGCTTTCCAGACTGCTTCCAGCTCTCTGAAGTTGGAGGATTGAGAGCGGGTTGTTGGAATCCAGGAATCCTGAAACAAGTGATCTCCCACTTTCGCTCCTCATCCTTTTTCGCTTGCATCTGTAAGCACTTGAATGTAGGGAGTCTTCTCCCAGGCAACTCCCAAGGACAGATTGCCTGTGCTTTTCCACCAGTCTATGGAGGTCTTCACCACTAGAGGGATCAGAACTTTGTGATCCAAGGAGGACTGTTGTTTGTTCCAAGTTCTGAGGATCCATGACTGGAGGGATCGGAAGTGGGACTGGCTCCATGGGACAGACGAAATGCAGGATGAGAGAAGACCCAGGAGACTCATAGCTTCCCTTATGGGACAAGACCTCCTGTTCTGGAATCGTCGAACCTTCAGTTGGAGGTTTTTGACCTTGTCTAGTGGAAGAAAGGTATGTTGAGCTCGAGAATCCAGGATGACGCCCAAAAACTGGATAGTGATGGAGGGTATCAGGTTTGATTTTTTCAGGTTCACCAACCACCCTAGATCTTGGGTGAGAGACAGGAAGGTTTGTAGGTCTGTTCTGAGTTTGTTCTCCGAATTCCCAATTAGGAGGAAATCGTCCAGGTATGGTATAATCACCAGTCCTTTGTGTCTCAGGAAGGCCACCATCTCGACTACCAGTTTCGTGAAGACTCTGGGTGCAGATGATATCCCAAAGGGAAGGGCCGTAAACTGGAAGTGACGGGTTACCCCCTTGAGGTCCTGAATGGCAAACCTCAAGAACCTTTGTGACTCTGGATGAATTGGGACGTGATAGTAGGCGTCCTGAAGATCTACTGAACACATCAGGGCATTCCTCCCTATTAACGGAATCAGGGACTTTAGGGATTCCATCCTGAACTTCCGATAGATTACAAACTTGTTCAGGGCGTTCAAGTTTATAATTGTACGGAATGAGACTTCTTATTTCTCTACCAAAAACAGGTTCGAATATAACCCTTGTCCTTGCTGTGTTGATGGGACTTGTACTATCACATCCATCGCCAGAAGGCTTTGAATCCCTTGCAGAATCCTTTTGCGTACCTTGGGGGAGTTTGGGTTAGTAACAACGAAGCGGTTTGGGGTAGATGAAGAAAGTTCGATTCGGTATCCGAATTTTATGATGTCCCGGACCCAAGGGTTCGGGGTAATGGACTCCCAAGGAGTCAGAAAATTCTTCAATCTCCCCCCAACTCTGGCGTCATTGTTTATCCGAGGACTTATTTTGGGAGGAGGAGGGGTTATTTCTACCCCTGCCCCCTTTCGGATAGCTCCAGCGTCCTGACTTTCCTTTATCCCTAAAGGATCTATTCTGGCTAGTGGGGGCCCGAAAGGGATATTTCCTTTTATAGGGTCTCTCCTCTGGGAACCCCTTTTTCTTGTCCGCAGCTTTTTCCAGGATACGATCTAGGACAGGGCCAAAGACGTATTCCCCCGAGAACGGGATGGAGCATAGTTTCATCTTTGATGTGTTGTCGCCTGACCAGCTCTTCATTCACAAGGCTCGGCGGGCCGCATTGGAGAGCCCAGCGTCCTTCGCAGCAAATCTGACAGATTCAGCCGAGGCGTCTGCCATAAATGCTGTGGCGGACTTCAATGGGGGGAGGGACCTTAAGATCTCATCCCTGGGAGTATTATCTCTGATGTGAGATTCCAGCTCCTCTAGCCACAGCCTCATGGACCTTGCTACCGAGGTAGCTGCGATGTTTGCTTTTAAATTAAACCGCCACTTCCCACGATTTTTTTAAAAGGCTATCTGCCTTCCTATCCATGGGGTCACGCAGCTGAGAAGTGTCTTCGAAGGGCAAGGCAGTCTTTTTATTGACTTTTGCGACTTGAATGTCAACTTTTGGTGTTTCACTGAAAATTTTCACTTCACTAGTGTCAAACAACAGCCGGTTCTTAAAGGACCTGGACACCCCCAACCTCTTCTCTGGGTTGGACCACTCGTCGAGCACCATATCTCGTATGTTCTCATTAATTGGAAACACCCGGGTCTTTTTAACCCTGAGTCTCCCGAACATCTCGTCCTGGACTGAGTGGGCTCTTGGGGTTTCTTCTACCCCCATAGTGGCCCGGACAGCCCTTAAAAGGTCTGGCATCTCATCCAATGAAAAGCTAAATTTCCTATCTGATTCTGAAGTATCAATATCAGAGGAAGCCGCCTCGTCCTCCCGGGCTCTAGATGATGAGGCATCTTCCTCTATCATCCCCGGGTCTGATAAAGAAGGAGAAGGTCCCCTTCGCTTTTCAGGTGGATCCCTGGGTAAGGGCATTTGGGATAAGGAGGTTTTCACTTCCTCATGAATTATGGACCTCAATTCATTAAAGAAGGAAGGCTGTTCTTCAGCGATAACGCTAGAGATGCAGTCCTTGCAAAGTTTTTTGCGGTAGTCGTCCGGAAGCCGTTTGAGGCAGGACACACACTTAGACTGTTTCCTGATTTTTTTCTGAGCCTCCTTAGTGACCTGGGAAGAATAACCCCCATTAGCCATGTTAAGTATACATGGAGCTAATACAATCAGAAGCCCCAAGCCAGAGATGTGGAGGAGGAGGAACAAGCAACCTGGTACAGTGTCTAGGAACAAGTAACAGGGCAAAGAAGCGCTTCCCCACAGGGGAACTTACGGTAGGCGGCACAGAAGGGTCTCCAGGGGAGCGGGGTTCAGTCGACATGACCGCACGCTGACTCCGATGTACGCCGGTACACTGAGACATACGGCACTTGCTGGCGACGAAATTTGAACAGGAGACGCTTCCTGGATGACGTCACTTCCCCCGTCCACCGGAAGTGACGTCTGACGCTTTTCTGAAGCGCTTAGGCGCGCACCCGGCGATAGCCAAGCAGGCCCGGCGGGAGATCACAACCCGGGAGCAGGCTCACATATTGTAATGGAGCGAGGCCTCCCTCCTTCACCCCTGCCCAGCGTTAGTACAAGGACCGCAGGAGGGCAGGGGGAACACCAGGTAAGGTGTCAGGAAGTTACCGTCTTCATCTTCATCTCCCCACAGGGAGACTCTCTCTGCCCCTGTCCTCTGTAGGGACAGGAAACACTGGTGCTGGTGGTAGGAGGGGGGGGATTTAAACCCTCTCTCTGTTCCTGCCCCTACAGAGGTCAGGGGTCAATCTCTCCTTGTAGCAGTCGTGGTGATGAGGTGGAAAATATGGTTATGTTCAGGGAGCTTTAACCATTCCTAATGTGGTCTTATAAATGTAATCTGTAGGCTCATTTTGCTAAAAATACGCTATTACTAACCTGTCATTCATAAAAATAAGGTGCCCAAGGGGATGTAATAGGATCCAAGCTGCCGCCCGCACCCGCCGCCGTTCGTGCCCAGCTCCGCCTTTCCCGACCTCAGCGCCGCCTCATAATCTTCTGTGATGCCTCCCGCTTTCCCTCCCTCCCCCCTCCTCCTGCTGTAACATCGCTGTGACGCCTCTCCCCTCCTCCTGCTGTAACATCGCTGTGACGCCTCCTCCTGCTGTAACATCGCTGTGACGCCTCCCTCCCCCCTCCTCCTGCTGTAACATCGCTGTGACGCCTCCCCCCCTCCTCCTGCTGTAACATCGCTGTGACGCCTCCCCCCCTCCTCCTGCTGTAACATCGCTGTGACGCCTCCCCCCTCCTCCTGCTGTAACATCGCTGTGACGCCTCCCCCCCTCCTCCTGCTGTAACATCGCTGTGACGCCTCCCCCCCTCCTCCTGCTGTAACATCGCTGTGACGCCTCCCCCCTCCTCCTGCTGTAACATCGCTGTGACGCCTCCCCCCCTCCTCCTGCTGTAACATCGCTGTGACGCCTCCCCCCCTCCTCCTGCTGTAACATCGCTGTGACGCCTCCCCCCTCCTCCTGCTGTAACATCGCTGTGACGCCTCCCCCCTCCTCCTGCTGTAACATCGCTGTGACGCCTCCCCCCTCCTCCTGCTGTAACATTGCGATGTTACAGCAGGAGGAGGGGGGGGGGGGGAAGAGAGAGCGGGAGATTATGAGGCGGCGCTGAGGTCGGGAAAGGCGGAGCTGGGCACGAACAGCGGCGGGTGCGGGCGGCAGCTTGGATCCATTTACATCCCCTTGGGCACCTTATTTTTATGAATGACAGGTTAGTAATAGCGTATTTGTAGCAAAATGAGCCTACAGATTACATTTATAAGATCACATTAGGAATGGTTAAAGCTCCCTGAACATAACCATATTTTTATCTGGAGGGGGTGAAACCTGGTGACAGAATCCCTTTAAGGATTTTTTGTATACCAATTTGTGTTCTTAAGCCAACTTCTTTAACCCCTTAAAGGACACAGGGCGTACAGGTACGCCCTTGTGCCCTGGTACTTAAGGACACAGGGCGTACATGTACGCCCTGTGCATTTTCGATCACTGCCGTGCGGCTGGCAGTGATCGGAACCCGGTGCCTGCTCAAATCATTGAGCAGGCACCTAGGCTAAATGCGCGGGGGGGTCCCGTGACCCCCCCATGTCGGCGATCGCGGCAAACCGCAGGTCAATTCAGACCTGCGGTTTGCTGCGATTTCTGCAGTTTCTGATCCCCGCGGTCCCTGACCGCGGGGATCAGAAACTTTAGGATTAAAAATTGTTTCCAGTATCCCTCCCCCCTGCACCCCTGAGTTATTTGAGCACGGTGGGAGGTGCAGGGGGAGGGTTGCGGGCGGTGCGGGAGGCGGGCGGTGCGGTAGGCGGGATCGCGATCCCCCGCCCGCCTCCCATTGCGTAATCGTTGGCATCTAGTGGGTATACCAGGGTGCCAGCACATTGCTGGCACCCTGGTATAAACGGCTGACATCGGTGATGCGATGTCAGCCGTTTAACCCTTTCCATACAGCGGTCCGTACGGACCGCTGTATGGAAAAGGTTAACAGCTCAGGGAGCTTCCTCCCTCTCCCATCGGGGGGCTGCTGTGCCTTTGCAGTCCCCCGAATGGAGAGGGAGAGAGCTTCCAGGCAGCCCCCCAAGCCCCGTCCTGGCCACTACTGAGCAGACGGGGAAGGTTCCCATGGCAACAGGACGCCTTCTCAGGCGTCCTGCTGTCCATGGTTCTGAACAGATCTGTGCTGAAAGCAGAGATCTGTTCAGACAAAGTGTAAGTAAAATACAGTACAGCACTATATATATTGTACTGTACTGTATTATGCAGACATCAGACCCACTGGATCTTCAAGAACCAAGTGGGTCTGGGTCAAAAAAAAAAGTGAAAAAAGTGAAAATAAAGTAAAAATCAAAAAACACATTTATCACTGATTAAAAATGAAAAAAATAAAATTCCCTACACATGTTTGGTATCGCCGCGTCCGTAACGACCTGATCTATAAAACGGTAATGTTACTTTACCCGAACGGTGAACGCCATAAAAATAAAAAAATAAAAACTATGATGAAATTGGAATTTTGCCCACCTTACTTCCCAAAAAAGGTAATAAAAGTGATCAAAAAAGTCGCATCTACGCCAAAATTGTAACAATCAAACCGTTATCTCATCCCGCAAAAATCATACCCTACCCAAGATAATCGCCCAAAAACTGAAAAAGTTATGGCTCTTAGACTATGGAAACACTAAAACATGATTTCTTTTGTTTCAAAAATGAAATCATTGTGTAAAACTTACATAAATAAAAAAAAAGTATACATATTAGGTATCGCCGCGTCCGTATTGACCGACTCTATAAAAATATCACATGACCTAACCCCTCAGATGACCACCGTAAAAAAATAAAAATAAAAACGGTGTAAAAAAGCAATTTTTTGTCATCTTCCGTCACAAAAAGTGTAATAGCAAGCAATCAAGAAGTCATGTGCACCCCAAAATAGTGCCAATCAAACCGTCATCTCATCCCACAAAAAATGAGACCCTACTTAAGATAATCGCCCAAAAATTGAAAAAACTATGGCTCTTAGACTATGGAGACACTAAAACATTTTTTTTGTTTTAAAAATGAAATTATTGTGTAAAACGTACATAAATAAAAAAAATTGTATACATATTAGGTATCGCCGCGTCCGTGACAACCTGCTCTATAAAATTACCACATGATCTAACCTGTCAGATGAATGGTGTAAATAACAAAAAAAAAACAATGCCAAAAAAGCAATTTCTTGTTACCTTGCCGCACAAAAAGTGTAATATAGAGCAACCAAAAATCATATGTACCCTAAACTTGTACCAACAAAACTGCCACCCTATCCCGTAGTTTCTAAAACGGGGTCACTTTTTGGGAGTTTCTACTCTAGGGGTGCATCAGGGGGCTTCAAATGGGACATGGTGTCAAAAAAACCAGTCCAGCAAAATCTGCCTTCCAAAAACCGTAAGGCATTCCTTTCCTTCTGCGCCCTGCCGTGTGACCGTACAGCGGTTTACGTACCACATATGAGGTGTTTCTGTAAACTACAGAATCAGGGCCATAAATAATGAGTTTTGTTTGGCTGTTAACCCTTGCTTTGTAACTGGAAAAAAAATATTAAAATGGAAAATCTGCCAAAAAAGCGAAATTTTGAAATTGTATCTCTATTTTCCATTAAATCTTGTGCAACACCTAAAGGGTTAACAAAGTTTGTAAAATCAATTTTGTATACCTTGAGGGGTGTAGTTTCTTAGATGGGGTCACTTTTATGGAGTTTCTACTCTAGGGGTGCATCAGGGGGGCTTCAAATGGGACATGGTGTCAAAAAACCAGTCCAGCAAAACATGCCTTCCAAAAACCAAACGGCGCACCTTTCACTCTACGCCCCGCTGTGTGGCCGTACAGTAGTTTACGGCCACATTTGGGGTGTTTCTGTAAACGGCAGAGTCAGGGCAATAAAGATACAGTCTTGTTTGGCTGTTAACCCTTGCTTTGTTAGTGGAAAAAATGGGTTAAAATGGAAAATTAGGCAAAAAAATGAAATTCTCAAATTTCATCCCAATTTGCCAATAACTCTTGTGCAACACCTAAAGGGTTAAAGTTTGTAAAATCAGTTTTGAATACCTTGAGGGGTGTAGTTTCTTAGATGGGGTCACTTTTATGGAGTTTCTACTCTAGGGGTGCATCAGGGGGCTTCAAATGGGACATGGTGTCAAAAAACCAGTCCAGCAAAACCTGCCTTCCAAAAACCAAACGGCGCACCTTTCACTCTACGCCCCGCTGTGTGGCCGTACAGTAGTTTACGGCCACATATGGGGTGTTTCTGTAAACGGCAGAGTCAGGGCAATAAAGATACAGTCTTGTTTGGCTGTTAACCCTTGCTTTGTTAGTGGAAAAAATTGGTTAAAATGGAAAATTAGGCAATAAAATGAAATTCTCAAATTTCATCCCCATTTGCCAATAACTCTTGTGCAACACCTAAAGGGTTAACAAAGTTTGTAAAATCAGTTTTGAATACCTTGAGGGGTGTAGTTTATAGAATGGGGTCATTTTTGGGTGGTTTCTATTATGTAAGCCTCGCAAAGTGACTTCAGAGCTGTAGTGGTCCCTAAAAATTTGGTTTTTGTAAATTTCTGAAAAATTTCAAGATTTGCTTCTAAACTTCTAAGCCTTGTAACATCCCCAAAAAATAAAATATCATTCCCAAAATAATTCAAACATGAAGTAGACATATGGGGAATGTAAAGTCATCACAATTTTTAGGGGGTATTACTATGTATTACAGAAGTAGAGAAACTGAAACTTTGAAATTTGCTAATTTTTCCAAATTTTTGGTAAATTTGACATTTTTTTATGCAAAAAAAAAAATTTTTTTTAACTTTATTTTACCAGTGTCATGAAGTACAATATGTGACGAAAAAACAATCTCAGAATGGCCTGGATAAGTCAAAGCGTTTTAAAGTTATCATCACTTAAAGTGACACTGGTCAGATTTGCAAAAAATGGCCTGGTCCTAAGGTGTAAAAAGGCTGTGTCCCTAAGGGGTTAAATCCATTTAAAGTGAATGTCCACCCTAAAATTCTGTGTTCATTTCTTTATGTACATTTACAACCTGCATTTTAAGTAGAAAGAGTTGTGGCAGTGGGTTCGAGCCTTCACTCAACTTTTACTTAGTACTTCTATAAAGGGTTTTTTCCAGGATTTTCATATTGGTGATCTATCCTCAGGATAGGTAATCAATATCCGATCAGGTAGGGGTGGGCTGTTGGGTCCAACACCCCCGCCGGATAAGCTGGTTGAAGACAAGGCCGCAGTCCCTTCTTTGTTTACCTGATCGCCATCAAGATCGCAGCAGTGAGCAGGAGGAATTAAAGCAGTCCCATTGAAGTGTATGGAAATGAGCAGTCCCATACAGGTGATTGGGACGGCTTGTAATTACACCTGCTCACCACTGCGATGTCGACGGCCTTCTCTTCAGCTGATCGGCGGGGTTGCCAGGCGTCAAACCCCTGAGGATAGATCAATATTAAAATCCCGGAAAACCTCTAATATAATATATAGTTTATATTATTTACCCTTGTTCGAATTTCCATTCTGAAAATATAAAAAAATAAAATTTCTCAATACAGAATCAGCTATATTTTTTACTAATTAAAACTAGAAAATAAAAATATTTTTGCAGCCTCTTTTTATTTTCTGATTGCAGATTTTTTTTATTCTATTTTCTTACATGATTAAAAGGCAACTATATTGACGAAGCTGCCACTAGCAACATTCAGAAAGATGATCATAGAAACCTGTAGTCTGAAGATGTTGCGTGATATCTATGGGAGAGTGTTATGGGCATGCGCTAACCTGTGCAGAAGTCATTGTGCAGGGAGGGGGAGGAGGTGAGCTGTGATCATCATTAGGGATGAGCGAATCCACTTCGGATGAATCATCCGAAGTCGATTTGCATAAAACATTGTTAGAATACTGTACAGAATGTATTGGCTCCGATGGGCCGAAGTTATTACTTCACAAAGTCTCGCGAGACTTTGGGCAATAACTTCAAAAATTTATTTCTACTGTAAAAAAACGTTTACCGAACTCAGCTCATGCCGCTCCATACAGTATTCTAGCGAAGTTTTATGAGAATCCACTTTGGATGTTTCATCCCTAATCATCATCTATGGAGAAAGGTGGCTTCCTGTGTTTAAGGATGTGCTAACGAGGTGACTGCTGAGAAGTGATCTCTCCAGAACAGGCCTATCATGAGGCTCACAATGAAAACTACCAGATTTTAAGATTTTTTTTTCTATATTGATAAGACATAAAAATTTTAAAAAAATCAGCACTTGATTTAAACAATTGTCAATTGTGATGATACATCAGCAATCACTAACTTTGCAACATGCCATGTCCGGTCCACCAGTAAATGAATGTCCTCTATCCTTCTGTTATTGGCATAGTGCAGCCTCTTTGGAAGATGTTGCTTCAGGTAAGGCTTGAAGTGCTGGTCTTTGCTCTTACACTGGAAGTAAAAGTAGCAAGCAATGAATATTGTGACGAATATAGCAAACCAAAAAAATACTAATTTAGCTTTACACATTCCAATGGTTTAAGTTTAATAAACTTCCAAATAAACAAAATAAACATGGCTTCTTTCCACAGACAACCTGTGGACAGGATTGGTGCTGTTTATGGGAAAAAGCCATGCTTTTCTAATCCTTTAAGGCTGCACATCACACCTCAGATTTGTGTCTCACAGCAGTTCAACTGTTTGATTTATCAGAAAGAAGTCCATGCCTTGATGTGTCCAAAATGTCATGGCAACCAGACTGGTTTTAAAATGACAGCTGGAATTGGTGGCCATGGGCAATAGCCCATTTATTTAGATAATTCTCCAGTGACATTAATTGAAAAATATATTTCATGAAGGTATTGGTGAAGACTCTCCATATGTAACAACTGATTCTTACCGTTAGATTTGCAACAACAGTTTTGGGATCATCTAGAAAAAGAAAAAAAAAAAAAAAGATAAGAGACAATGAGCACATTGTATATATTATGGTATGGAACACAACTTTTTGGAATAAAGTTATGGTGACAATTAGCACAAATTCCACCAACTGAGGGTAAGACTGCAGCAAAATGAGGTCATGTAAAATTAAGGACTGCCTCAAATTTTCCTTATGAGGGATCTCCATAGAGAAAAATTTGGGTCAGGCAGGAGTCACAACTCAAGGGTTGGAATTAAGCCCTAGCCACAAAGCCCACTGCAAGCATGGTCCAATATTTATTAAAAGTTAGTTCCTACTGTCAAGTTTTCAGCCATTTTTTAGTAGTATCTGTACCTGGGGCAGCCAATAGGCCCGCCATTACTTCCACCTCAGGGGTTGTCCAATACTCAGCTCTCACCCAAGAAATATGCACAGTTATATAAACCACAGAGATAGCTAGTTGCAACTCTAGAGTATGGCAAATCTCGATCACCTCCCTGAGGGAACTGTAATGGTGGCCATTTTGGCTGTCGACCAATTTTCACAGATAGCTTGAACATAACTATGAAATTGACTCAACATCCCCTAGCCAAGCCTTTCTTACCAGGACTGAGCCCTGTTGAATACTGAGTCATGACCTGCTCATAGCAGAAATAAGAAGGATATTTTCATATAACCACTAATACAACAGTGGCATATGCAAAAAGTTATAGCTCGAAGAGTGTTCAATTTTCAATGCATTGAATGAAGTCTTAGGAATGCATTGAAAATGGAGGAGTGACTTACCACTAGTCTCTAATTTTCTAGTACAGACATGACAGTACACTTCTCTCAGGTCACCTTTACTGCCATAGGAACGAGCATTGAATGTGCCCGATATTTTTCTCTTCTTTGAGTTTCCTACAGCTTTAGGACAACACTGACCTGGAAGACGAAGTGCCTGCTTATATACAAGGTCTACCTCTCCAGGGTCACAAATACTAACAAAGGAAACTGTGTACTGCCAAGAGCGCCGAGTGCAAGAAACCCAATGTGGTAAGGACATGGAGTTGAGAAAACTACAAACCAATCAACACAAGTCATGATTTACATGTTGAATATATCAATAAAAACTTTAGATTATAAAACAAAAAACAGCAGTTATCAAAGGGTTAATCTACACACTTAGTTTTCTTATTACGACTTTGGTACAAAAAATTATTGAGCAGAAGTCCCATCCAAGTAAGTGCTAAGAATCGACAACACAGAGTTGCTGTTCCTTCCCAAACAAAGTAGTGAAGGGACCTCGAATTGGGAGGGTGTTCACCATTGTGTCAAAAAGAACAATTATTTTTTTTGGTGAAAATCAGAACCATGAATAACGTCTAATGTGTTTTAACTTTATAAATTTTCCTAATCTTCAAGCAGGAAACTCTCCACTTACGTTTAGGTAAATTGCTCTTGGTGCGCATGCGGCCCAAAGAGCCGGGCAAGAAGGCAAAGTCGTCCACATTGCTGAGATATGAAGTGAGAAATTCAGTCTTTTCACAGTTTGCTTCCTCCATGCCTGCAGGACAAAAAGCAAAGACATTTTTTTTGACCAACAGATAAATGTGGACACAGAAAACCTCCAAGTCACTGAGCAGCAATCTAGAACGCAGAATGTAGTTCTGTACTATAAAAAGGATACTCCACCTCAGGTTTCGGCACACACCGTAACTATATCCACCTAGTTCCTCTCTAGTATTTGCTATTTTACACTAGATGGGTCTTTGAGGACTGAGGAGGTTATAAACATTTATCGAGAGCCTACGAGCGGAGAAAGAGGATCTACAGGCTGATGGAAGGTGAGGAAAAAGTTACTTACCACCACTAAGATATAGTAAATGTTCTAGATCATTACAGGCACTACTGACGTAAGCAAAGGTTATAATGAGCAGTAAGCTTTAAGAGTATGAAAGACTAGCACTGTGGCCTTGAATCAAAGAAACTATGGGTTGTACTCCATGCAGGTCAATATGCATAATGTGGCTCTCACTCGGTTTGCATGAGATCTGTCCATCAAAGGGGTACACTCGTTAAGACACCCACAAATAAGTCGATGAGGCTTCAAATTGCCCCAATGATCAACTGCTGTCACCAAGAAAGTTGACACTGACCATACATTTCAAATGAATGGTCAATCATGATACATGTGGATGGGTTGGGTCATTAGCAGATCTCCACTTTTGCTTAGTACCATATGAGACAACTTTTAAAAGGGTTGGCTCAGTGATCATGAACATGGTGGTTCCCAAGGCCCCAGTGTAAATAAATCAGTAGGGCACCTTTGTGACCGACTTCTGTGGGACTGCTGAAGACCCAAGAGGCCTAATCGGCAGTTAGTGAACGAAGCGCTGGTAATGTGTGCGCACTACTCTTAGATGTACAGCACTATGGAATTAATGGAGCTTTTAAATAGATAATCACACATGGGACTCGTAGACCCCCATTTTTATGATCGGTGGTGGTCCATATTGGTGTCATACACTGGGTGCCAAAAGGCATATTAGATTCTCTTAGAAATTCAGATGACCATGTAATGGATGTCGTGTTCTGACTGGCTTACAGACTCTAAAAAAATAAAAAATTGGACCATTCAGTTTCTTACAGAGTGTGTGACCCTGGTATAGGGACATTCATGGCCTACACCTACTGCCAAAAAGTATTGCATTATAAAGGATCACGAATTTGATTATAACATTAGAAAGAAAAAACAATTTCTAGTCTGATTAAAAGGTCCTGCTGATCCTAGATTTCAACACACCAGCTGTGATCAGACAGCACACTTTGTTCTAGTTTATGACGAACTCAAAATAAAATTATCAACTTCCAACAACCAGGTTCACAGTTGAATAAACTTGCTGAGCTAGTCCGCATTGAAATCTTTTTAATTAAAACATCAAAATGTACTCAGAGCGGAGCCATGATGGACGTGGAATTTCAGAGCCATTTACTGTCCCAGCTGGAACAATCAAGACACTGCTGGATGCCAGAGATCTTACCCCAAGAACATAAAACTACCGAGTTACCAACACCTGAGCCAAGAAAACTTGGACAATTTCAAGCATGAATTTTAGTGAAGTACAGACATGTGCAGTGATTTATAGCATATCTCAGACTAATGCTTCCTGCTCCACTAAGTAGAACAAATGGTCATAAGAACAACGTGTCATGCTACAAGTAAACCTACAACAAGAACACGTGCGTATCCCAACAGTTATTGAAGGGCTAAGTACAAGAAAATATATTAGAGTGTGGGAAATCTCCTGGGTGATGATAATCTTCCGCTATGCACTTTACTTTTACCTATTAAAGCAGCAGTTTGAGATCCAGAGCTGCCCTTCCTGTTAAAAGATGGGATAAATATTGCAAATGCAGGCCTTGTCAAACATTTAAAAGGGTTATCCAGTTAGGAAAAGGGTTGTTAAAATCTGCCTCTTATGGAAAGAGATGCAACTTACTTTCATTAAGTGCCCCGATGTCAAGGTGTCAATGCTGGTTCTGGCACCTATACTTCCGCATATACTCTTTACTCTCTGTGTCAGTGACGTCCTAACAGTGGCTGACTGGCTCATTTCAATAGCTCAAGTCCTCACCCTTCTCCATCAAGGCCAATGCAGAGGTACAGAAGGGAACTGGCTTAGCTATTGGCTACTGAGCCAGTCAGCCTGCCCTCTGCTAGAAATGTCACCAACACAGAGGGGACAACACAGAAGAAAAATCAGCCGGCACTCCATGTACAGTTGCAAGAAAAAGTATGGGAACCCTTTGGAATGATATGGATTTCTGCACAAATTGGTCATAAAATGTGATCTGATCTTCATCTAAGTCACAACAATAGACAATCACAGTCTGCTTAAACTAATAACACACAAAGAATTAAATGTTACCATGTTTTTATTGAACACACCATGTAAACATTCACAGTGCAGGTGGAAAAAGTATGTGAACCCCTAGACTAATGACATCTCCAAGAGCTAATTGGAGTGAGGTGTCAGCCAACTGGAGTCCAATCAATGAGATGAGATTGGAGGTGTTGGTTACAGCTGCCTGCCCTATAAAAAAACACACACCAGTTCTGGGTTTGCTTTTCACAAGAAACATTGCCTGATGTGAATGATGCCTCGCACAAAAGAGCTCTCAGAAGACCTACGATTAAGACATGTTGACTTGCATAAAGCTGGAGAGGGTTATAAAAGTATCTCCAAAAGCCTTGCTGTTCATCAGTCCACGGTAAGACAAATTGTCTATAAATGGAGAAAGTTCAGCACTGCTGCTACTCTCCCTAGGAGTGGCCGTCCTGTAAAGATGACTGCAAGAGCACAGCGCAGACTGCTCAATGAGGTGAAGAAGAATCCTAGAGTGTCAGCTAAAGACTTACAAAAGTCTCTGGCATATGCTAACATCCCTGTTAGCGAATCTACGATACGTAAAACACTAAACAAGAAAGGATTTCATGGGAGGATACCACAGAGGAAGCCACTGCTGTCCATAAAAAACATTGCTGCACGTTTACAGTTTGCACAAGAGCACCTGGATGTTCCACAGCAGTACTGGCAAAATATTCTGTGGACAGATGAAACCAAAGTTGAGTTGTTTGGGAGAAACACACAACACTATGTGTGGAGAAAAGAGGCACAGCACACCAACATCAAAACCTCATCCCAACTGTGAAGTATGGTGGTGGGGTTATCATGGTTTGGGGCTGCTTTGCTGCGTCAGGGCCTGGACAGATTGCTATCATCGAAGGAAAAATAAATTCCCAAGTTTATCAAGACATTTTGCAGGAGAACTTAAGGCCATCTGTCCACCAGCTGAAGCTCAACAGAAGATGGGTGTTGCAACAGGACAACGACCCAAAGCATAGAAGTAAATAAACAACAGAATGGCTTAAACAGAAGAAAATACGCCTTCTGGAGTGGCCCAGTCAGAGTCCTGACCTCAACCCGATTGAGATGCTGTGGTATGACCTCAAGAAAGCGATTCACACCAGACATCCCAAGAATATTGCTGAACTGAAACAGTTCTGTAAAGAGGATCGGTCAAGAATTACTCCTGACCGTTGTGCACGTCTGATCTGCAACTTACAGGAAACGTTTGGTTGAAGTTATTGCTGCCAAAGGAGGTTCAACCAGTTATTAAATCCAAGGGTTCACATACTTTTTCCACCTGCACTGTGAATGTTTACATGGCGTGTTCAATAAAAACATGGAAACATTTAATTCTTTGTGTGTTATTAGTTTAAGCAGACTGTGATTGTCTATTGTTGTGACTTAGATGAAGATCAGATCACATTTTATGACCAATTTGTGCAGAAATCCATATCATTCCAAAGGGTTCACATACTTTTTCTTGCAACTGTATATGATGAGTGGTACGTGCGTCCAGGGTCGGCTTCCCATAAATCCAGGAACAAAGAAGACCGTCACTCGCTATATTAGATGCAACTTTATCCTTTTAATATGCACGTAGTGTTTTCGTCTCAAACACGAGTCTTTGTCAAGCAGGTGAGTACAAGGAAACAAATACATTTAAAGGGAACCTGTCACCGGGATTTGATGTATAGAGCTGAGGACATGGGTTGCCCATAGCTCTGTGTGCTTTTACTGTGGAAAAAACCCGGATTTGATCCATATGCAAATTACCCTGAGATGTGTCCTGTACGTGAGATGAGTCCAGTGTGAAGGGGCGCAGCACCACCCCGCATCCTCAGAATCTCCTCCTTGCTCCCCGACGTCAGACTAGCGCATGCTGCTGTTCCTTCTCTGAGGCTGATGCCAGCACAGGGAAGGAACACTATGAGGACACTGCTGCATGCGCTAGCTCGCGCATCGCGAGATTACGGCGCTCTGGCTGTCTGACGTCGGGGAGCAAGGAGGAGATTCTGAGGATGCGGTGCTGGGCTCCTTCACACTGGACTCATCTCACTTACAAGACATATCTCAGGGTAATTTCCATATGGATCAAATCAGGTTTTTTACACAATAAAAGCACACAGAGCTAATGGGGACTGGGTATTGCGGATGTGCTAGCGGCCATCTAGCAACCCATGCCCTCAGCTCAAATCCCGGTGACAGGCTCCCTTTAAATAGCCCGCTAGCTTTTTCGTCACAGGATGTGACGTGCCGTCGTCATAGTTACTTACAAACAAAACAAAAGAACCATGCGGGCAAGCTCTGTATACGTGAGGGAGTACAAGAAACACAGGTGGAACAAGGACACACACATATAACATATATATATATATACACACTTGGGATAATCTAACGCATGTTAGCATAATGTTGCACTGTAGATTAATAACGATGTATACAAGGAGTGAGTTGTTAAGTGACATTAGACAAGTAGTGATAATAAAGACCTGGAGGAGTAATCTCCTCAATCCTCATGTTTTCTAGAAAGAAACAAAAAATAATGAATGGATTAAAAAAATGATATTAGTTATTCATATTCCAAAACAACGCAACTTTATAGAAATGAAATGAGTTCATATTCACGATTCATGCCCCTTGTCTCCAGGGTCTGCAACCTATGGATCCAAAAGGCCTCGCGTTTTTTTTTTTAACCTGAATCCTGTCGCCACCCCTGTGTAGTGGTAATACTTGCTCTACAATCTGGAATCGCAACTGAGACACGTTGTGGCGGCATCGATCAAAGTGAAAGGGTAAAGGTAATAATAGTTTTTTTTTCCGTATTGTCGATTTGTGTTTACAAAACCTGTCTTTTATCCTGTCTTTCATCGACCAGGATAAAAGACAGGTTTTGTAAACACAAATCGACAATACGGAAAAAAAAAAACTATTATTACCTTTACCCTTTCACTTTGATTGATGCCGCCACAACGGGTCTCAATTGCGATTCCAGATTGTAGAGCAAGTATTACCACTACAGCAGGGGCGGCGACAGGATTCAGGTTTAAAAAAAAAAGCGCAAGGCCTTTTGGATCCATAGGTTTCAGACCCTGGAGCCAGGGGGCATGAATCGTGAATATGAACTCATTTCATTTCTATAAAGTTGCGTTGTTTTGGAATATGAATAACTAATATCATTTTTTTAATCCATTCATTATTTTTTGTTTCTTTCTAGAAAACATGAGGATTGAGGAGATTACTCCTCCAGGTCTTTATTTTCACTACTAGTGTAATGTTACTTACCAACTAACTTCTTGTATACATCGTTATTAATCTACAGTGAAACATTATACTAACATGCGTTAGATTATCCCAAGTGTGTATATAATTGTTATATGTGTGTGTCCTTGTTCCCACCTGTTTCTTGTACTCCCTCACGTATACAGAGCTTGCCCGCATTGTTCTTTTGTTTTGTTTGTAAGTTACTATGACGACGGCACGTCACATCCTGTGACGACAAAGCTGGCGGGCTATTTAAATGTATTTGTTTCCTTGTACTCACCTGCTTGACAAAGACTCGTGTTTGAGTCGAAACACGTCAATTTGTTCCTCCATGTGCGTATTAAAAGGATAAAGTTGCATCTAATATAGCGAGTGTCGGTCTTCTTTATTCCTCAACACAGAAGGGAATCAGAAGCTCTCTCCTGTATCAAATCTAGGTGGAAGTAGAGGTCCCTGGACTGGTGCTGACATCTCAACCCTGGTGGACTTAGTTAATGAAAATCTACTTATAAGTGGCATCTATTCTGCTCAGCTAAAAGAATTCCTGTAACGATGTGCTATTCACAGCTTTCAACTCAGACAGGAGCCCGCTCCGCTCAGCTGAATCCTGGCATAGCGCATCGGTAAGTGCTGTGCCAGGATTTAGACGAGATCAGGAGGCACAGGTATAATCGGCAATCCCTACAGCGCTTGCTGCGGCCCTATTCCACCAGTCCAGTGGAATCCGTACACACGTAGTACAAATGTACTGAATCTAAAGCGCTTAGGAGAGCCGAAGTTCAGATGCCTATTTCTTTAGTAAAAAAACAAAATCCATTAATAATGTATATTAGAAAAAGATTATTTTTTAGGACATTTGCAACATTAAAAAAAAAAGCTTAGTTGCTCTTTACATAAATCTCATAAAGGGGCTTTCCACTGTCATACTATCCATTGGTATCGTATGGAAATAGTCAATTTAAAGGGAGTCTGTCACCACATTTTAGCATGTTAGACCGTTAAAATAGGGTTATGTGATCCACCCAGAACATAAAAACGGTACCTTTGTTGTAGAAAACGGACTTTTCTTTTTGCCGAAAATGAACTTATAAGATTATGTTCTGAGCCCTCTCAAGTGCCCAGGGCGGTCTCTCAATCCTCGGAGCCCCAGGCAGCACCTCCTAAACGGCTCATAACCCCGCCCTCCGTGCGCCTCTGCCCGCCCGTTTACTCCCCTCCCCTGTCCTTTTCCACTGCTGCTGTGCGGTCCAAATCGTAGCGGGCACATGCGCAGTAGGTATTGCGATGCCCTGACAGGAGCGGGCATCGCATTGCGCATGTGCCCGCTACGATTTGGACCGCACAGCCACAGTGGAAAAGGACAGGGGATGGGAGTAAACGGGCGGGCAGAGGCGCACGGAGGGCGGGGTTATGAGCCGTTTAGGAGGTGCCTGCCTGGGTCTCCGAGAATTGAGAGACCGCCCTGGGCACTTGAGAGGCCTCAGAACATAATCTTATAAGTTCATTTTCGGCAAAAAGAAAAGTCAGTTTTTTACAACAAAGGTACCGTTTTTATGTTCTGGGTGGATCACTATTTTAACGGTCTAACATGCTAAAATGTGGTGACAGACTCCCTTTAACAATTTACAGAGAATATTATGTTGCCCTGCCCAAATGGCAAAAAGAAAATTTAAAACAGGTCAATCAAGTTACCATGATCTCCGACAAACATGATGTTGACGCATCGATGCAGCTTCATTTGTTTTAAGCCGTCCATTAACATGCCGACTACTCCATCGATGTCCTTCAGTTGATTTACTAGCTACAGGAAAGGAACAAGAGTGAACATCCATCAACTAAGAGATGAAGCTAATTTTTTAGCTTTTATTTTTCAATATTTAGTTAAAGCTCCAGTTCCTCATAAGATTTTAACATAATATGAGGAATGAATAGTTAATGTACCTGGTGTCCTCCATTTCAGTCATACTACCTTGAACGCACTGCTTCCTGGTCCCACTGATTGTGCCATCAGCAATGGACAATCTAAGAGCAGAGTGTCTCAGACTACCGAAGTTGTCCAAGGTAGCTGGATGCCATTGTAGATGAATGCAAATGGAACCAGAAGTCAGTAGATCGGATGTAGAAGGACTGAAAAGGAGGGAGCCAGATACTTTAACTATATAATCTCCATGTTATGGAGAACAGCTTGACTCCAGGGGGGTTTGCTTCAGATGAAGAACCTTTAAACAGCCGTTCTCTGTCTGGATCCATCCTATCTGTGTATGACATGACCGGACATTTTTTTGTGCTTATCATCACTTAATCTTCTGGATGTAGTAATGTGACCCATTAAGGGGATTGTATGCAGGGGGCTTAAAGGGTTGTTCGGGTTCAAAGCTGAACCCAGACATATCCCGGTTTTCACCCAGCCAGGCCCTCTGATATGAGCACGATCCGATGCTCTCCTTTGCCCTGCGATGAATTTTTGGAGATCCGGTGATGTGCCAGGCTCTCCATGGGTAAGCTAGGTGAAAGCTTCTTCCTAGCAGTGTTCCTGTTGACGTCACCGGCACTAATGGTCGCTGCCTTTGCCGTTTTACATGAGGGACTGAGTAGGGGAAGAAGGTGATATGTCCGGGTTTAGCTCTGAACCCCGACAACCCCTTTATCCATAATTCATTGTGTCCCATAGCAAAATAAGATGGGGCCCCCACCACCTTGCATAAAATTAAAACAGACGCATAAGTAGCAATAATTAAAAGGTATGTATAATAAAACCATATATCAGAAAATGATGATTACACTCACTGGTAATCAGATTTTCCAGACCCCACGACAGCACCACAGAGAGAGGATGCGCCTCCAGGGACAGGAAACCTGCAGAATAAAAAAGTGGACCCTCTCTCCCACCTCAGTGTGGATTACAGAGCATGGGAGAAACTCCAATCTAAGTTAGTTTATTAAATATGTCAATTTTATTTTATAATTTTTTTGCTACACCCTGTGCAACTCCACCAGGAAACGTGAACACCAGGGAGGGAATAAGGAAGGGTGCTGTCGTGGGGTCTGGAAAATCTGATTACTGGTGAGTGTAATCATCATTTTTCCCTTCCCCCACGACAGCACCACAGAGAGATTACAGAGAACACCTTCCTTAAGGGTGGGAAACAACTTTGAGAACCTTCTTCCCGATAGTGATAGTAGAAAGTAGAAGGTGAAGACCATGTGGCAGTCTTACATATTTTCTCAATAGAAACATTAGCCCTCTCCACCCAAGATGTAGAAACCGCACGAGTGGTTAGAGAAGGAGGAGGAGGACATCCCGAAAAGGAGTAGGCCAGTAAAATAACTGTCCTAAACCATCTGGTTTTGGAACTTTTTGAGGCCATCTTACCCTTATTAATACCAGAAAAAAGAACAAATAAAGCAGAGGACTTCCTCCATTCTTTGGTCACCTCTAGAAAACTTATAAGACTTCTCCTCACATCTAGCTAGTAAAAGACCCTTTCTTCTTTGTTCTTGGGCTCAGCAAAAGAGGGCGGAAGGACTATTTCTTGGAGCCTGTTACACCTGGACGGAACTTAAGTAAAAAATTTGGGTCTGGTCTAAGAATAACCCTATGTTCTAGAATTGACATAAAAGGAGGGTTGATAGAGATAGCTTGACTCTCGCTAACCCTTCTAGCAGATGTTAGTGCTACCAACAGGACAAGCTTAAATGTAAGAAACTTTACTGAACAGGATGCCAGGGGCTCAAAGGGATCCCTAGTTAAGGCATTTAACACTAGGTTTAAATCCCAGGGGGGAAACCTAGGCCCTTTCACTGGAACAATTCTGTCTACAACCTTGAAAAATCTTACTATCCAAGGGTCAATAGCAAAGTTTTTCCCCGCGAGGGCAGAAAGGGCCGAAACTTGTACTTTAAGGGTGCCCTTAGCTAACCCCATAGATAACCCCCTTTGGAGAAACTAGGATCTGAACAATAGAAAATTCAGGGGGCAAAGGACCTGCCTCTATCCCTGCAAAGGTTAGGAATGTTCTCCAAATTCTAGCGTAGATAGAATTTGTCACCGCTTTCCTACTTTTTAGCAAAGTAGATACAAGGGCATCCGAAAAACCCTGACTTATCAGTAATGACCTCTCAAATTCCAGGCCGTAAGGTGCAGACCCCCGACATTTGGATGACATACTGGGCCCTGCACCAGAAGGTCCGGGATTTCTGGGAGGATCCAAGGATCCGAGACTGACATTGACCTCAAGAGAGAAAACCATGCCCTCCTTGGCCAGAAGGAAGCAATCATGATTATTCTCGCACCCTCGTCCCTGATCTTTTTGAGGACTAGAGGAATCAGCTGTAGTGGGGAAAAGGCGTAACCTAAAGGATAGTCCCATTTCTGAAGAAGGGCATCCACCCCATCTGGGAATTCTCTTGGGTTAAGATAACAAAATGTTTCTACTTTTTTGTTCCTTATGGTGGCAAACAGATCGATTGAGGGATTGATTGCCCCAGAGATTTGCTATCTTTGCGAAGACTGAAGGGTTCAGGGACCATTCTCCTTGCTTCAACTGGTGATGGCTCAAGAAATCTGCCTGGAAGCTCTCCTGACCTTTAATGTGGAGGGCCGAGAGATGACTGATCCTCTCCTCCATATCTTTGAATAACAGCTCTGCTTCCCTCATGAGTGAGACTGATCTTGTTCCCCCTTGATGATTTATATAAGCTACTGTGGACAGATTGTCTGACATTATCCAGAAATGTCTTAGCTGAAGAAAAGGTAACGCTGACTTCAGGGCCAATCTTACAGCTAGCAGCTCCTTTCTGTTCGACGAGAAAGTCCTTTGTATCGGGGTCCACTGATCCTGAATGACCTGATCTAAGAAGTGGGCTCCCCATCCCCAAGGGCTTGCATCTGTTGCTATCAATACTGGGACGGGGTAACTCAAAGGGATCCCCTAATTCAGATTCACATAGTCTTCCCACCAGGATAGATCTGCAAGTGTCTTTTTTGAAATTACTATCTCTGAGTCCGAAGATACCCTAATCCTCTTTTGCGATAGGAGGATTTCTTTCTGAAGCTGCCGAATATGGAATTGGGCCCATTCCACTGCTGGACTACAGGAAGTTAGTGACCCCAGAACAAACATCGCTTTTCTGATTGTCAACTTTGGGGTTGATCGAACCATTCGCACCCTTGCTTCGATGTGTAATATCTTTTCCAATGTCAGAAAGGCTCTCTGTGCCTCCGAGTCTAGAAGCAGACCCAGAAACACTTTACTTGTTTCTGGAACCATTCTGGATTTTTTTAGATTTATAATCCATCCCAAATCTTCTAAGATGTGTTTCACCTTATGTATCGCCCCTACACAATCCTGCCGAGATCCCGCTATGATTAGAAAATCGTCCAGATCGGGTAGTAATAAGAGCCTCATTTATAAGAAAGGAGAACATTTCTGCCACTACTTTCGTTAAAATCCTTGGGGCCATGGAAAGGCCAAACAGGAGAGCTTGAAAGTGACTGACATTTCCCTTTATGGTCACTGCCACTCTGAGGAACTCTTAATGTAACAGATGATTTGGGATGTGATAATAGGTGTCTTTCAGATCCAGGACTGCCTTAAAACATCTAGGATACAGGAGATGAACCACTGATTTCACTGTTTCCATTTTGAACTTTCTGAAGATAAGGAATTTGTTTAGCTGTTTTAGGTTTATGATTGTGCGAAAGGAGTTGTCTTTTTTTTTTTTTTTACTAGAAACAGGGTAGAGTAGAACCCCTTCCCCTGTTCTGCCACTGGGACTGGAATTAGTACTTGTTTTTCGAACAATTTCAAAACTGCCATCTCCCAAACAGGAAGCCCTTTACCTCTTTTTCTTATCTGCTGCTTTCTCTAGGAGGGAATCCGGCTCTAGGCCAAACAAAACCTGACCCTGACAAGGGATACTACACAACCTACCCAATTCTTCAACCAAAGCGCTCGGCGGGCAGAATTGGACAGGGAGGAAGCCCGAGCTGTCAGCTTTACCGACTCTACAGAAGCATCAGCTATAAAATCAACCACCTTCTGTAAAGTAGGCAAAGATGCTAGAATCTGCTCTCTTGGACCTTTCTCTCTAATTTGACATTCTAATCTCTCTAACCAAATACCTATGGATCTGGCAGTAACTGTGGCAGCAATATTAGGTCTAAATGCAGAGGCCGCAGCCTCCCAAGTGCTTTTCAGACAAGAATCAATCTTATCTAAAGGGGCCTTCAGGAAACCCATATCCTCAAAGGGTAAAGAAGACCTTTTTGAGATATTTTTTTTTGGAGCCCTATCCCAGGAGCAAGATGACTCTTCTTCAAAGGGATACTTTCTTTTAAACCCCTTGGTAATGAAAGCCTTATTATCCGGCTTCTTCCACTCCCTGTCAATGAGGGCTAACACACTCTTATGTAATGGAAAACATTTATGTCTTTTTACCCTGAAGGCCTTCAAACACCGAATTAACTACCGATTTATCTTCTTTAACATCTTCTAAGTCCAGAGTGGAACGAATAGCCTTTAATAACTTGTCAGTGTCTTCAACTGGAAATCAAGGTCTACCCTCCATGTCATCTTCTGAGGAAGCGGAACTTTCTGAGACCTCCGGCTGAAAAGCTTCCTCACTATCGGCTGAGGAATCCACTTCAGACCCCCAATCCTCTACAGACTTCTTCTGGCGCTTACACGACCTTAGGGAGACTTTCACCTCTGATCGGATCAGCTATTTGATATTTTTCATAAAGCTGGGCGATTCCTCTGCTACCATCTTATCTATACATTGTAGGCACAACTTCTTAGGATATGAGGATGACAGGGGACATCTACACAATGCACATTCCTTTTTTTAAATCTTAGCCAAAACTTTCTTAGGCCTTGTCTAGAGAAAGAACAACCATATTTCAGTCTCACATCAAATGTTGGGCACTTACCCACTCCAAGTCAGTCAAGTACCGGCGCCGGGTTTTCTCCTTCTGCCGGATCATTGGGGCTATATGTATTTCAAATATAGCCCCAATGTGGAGGAATAGAACTCCTCACCTGGAGGGTATAATATATATACTTACATGTCAGAAAAAACTAGGGAAAATGGGCTTATTCAGCTTCTTTGGGGAGCAGCCATACACCACGGCATCTCCCGGTGTTCTGACCTCTTTTTACCTGCTTAGGCCCCCCCCCCCCCATGCCTGTGGAAACGCACATCCAGCCTTCTTACCCGGAAGTGCATGTCTTACCAGAAGTGACGACACTTCTCACGATGTCTCCTTCTCCTCTGGCGTCTGGAAGACCCGCTCCACGCTGGGTCCTGGCAACATGCGGCGGAATACAACACCCCCATGGGGCTGTTTCCATTTAAATGTACTCCTGCATGGCCTCACTCCCATTGAGGAGCACACATGCACCTGCCGCAAGAGCCCTTTAGCAGCCCTGGACTACTACCGGCTCCTAGGGTCCTGCCAGCCCAACATATGGGCGATAGACCCTAGCAGGTATGTGCCTCATAGCCCTCCAGAGCCTCTCTGGGACTTCCATGCCATGGGCGGAACCTAAAGAAAAACTGCAGGTCTCCCACTCCAGGGACAGGAAACCACACTGCAGATTTCCTGTGCCTGGAGGCAGATCCTCTCTCTGTGGTGCTGTCGTGGGCGAAGGAAAAAAACCTGTGTTGGAAAAAAAAGCCACCATATTATTCGCCTGAAAAAGGTACAATGTTCTTGCACCTGATTTGGGGCCTTGTGGTTGAGTGGATGTCACAACCAGACAGCTGAGAAGCTCTGACAGAAGCCTTTCAGAACCTCCTCCTTGAGTTTTCTTTGTTGTGGTGTTCAGTTCCTCATCTCGTTAGCCTCTCTCAGCTGTCATGTAGTTGGACTGATTGCATCCCTTTAAATTCCTCCCCATAATGCATTACTGGGCGGCTTATACTACTTCCTGGAGTGTGTGTGCATGCTGATCCTATTTCCCAGTCTGCTACAAAGTTAAGTGCTGTACATTTATTTGTTATTTTCTGTTTGCTGGATCCCAGGTGACCCTGACTCCCTCCATGTCTGCTGTAGGGAGCCAGTGGTCGTGTCCCCTCACTATTGTAGGGTGTTCAGGTGTTATATAGTCGAGGTACGTGGATATGCAACCATCCACCTTTGGGATTTTTGCATAGGCTGAGCAGCCAGGGAAAGTGCCAGGTCTTATGCAGGGGTCTCCCTTTTGGTTCCTTAGCTTTGGATCCAGTGAGTCATATATTCATGTTGCATTGTCTTGTTTCCTGTACACCTTCCGTGACAGTGGACCCAAGCAAGTGCTATGGCTATAGTTATGCCTATGATTGTATGAAACTACAAAAAAATATCTGCACCCATTGCCTATAGCTAGTGTCTGGCATTACATTTACTTAAATGGGGCCAGGCTCCATCTCAAATCTCCAGAATAGGAATCAGTATCTGATCAGTGGGGGTCCGACTCCCAGCAAACCCCCAATCAGCTGCTTGAAGAGGCCGTGGGGCTGTGTAAGTTGCGAGGAGGCCGACGTGCTAATTGGAGCGCCACAACCTCTTATTGGTGGAGGCGCCAGGAGTCGGACACCCTTCAATCATTTACTGATGACCTGTCCTGAGGGTAGGTCATCAGTATAAAACACTTGGAAAACCCCTTAAAGGAAAACAAGTCAGAAATTACCATACTTCATATCTACTCCCACCTGAAAACTTTGATTATGTACTTTGGTAATGAATACTGTGCGACTAAGGACTCATGCACACGACAGTATGTATTTTGTGGTCTGCAAAAAAACAGATCCGCTGGCCCCTAATAGAACAGTACTATCCTTGTCTGTAATGCAGACAATAATAGGACATGTTCTATTTTTTTGTGGAACGGAAATACGGACATACGGAAACGGAATGCACACAGAGTAACTTTTTTTTGCGGACCCATTGAAGTGAATAATTCCACATAAGGTCCGCAAAAAAAACCAACAAAAAAACAGAACGGACACGGAAAGAAAAGACGTTCGTGTGCATGAGCCCTAACAGCCATGTGTGAACAGATTTAGGCAAATTTAATAGACTTCATACAAACCTCACTGCTAAATGGTCCATATCTGTGCCCTGCTTGATCAGGCTGCTCCAAATATATAGCATACACATACGGCCTAAAATATACCAAATAGAAAAATAATGAGCCACCCCATTTTGATTTGTCGACCCCCAAGGCTTTCACCCAGGGATGATTAATAGCTCTTGTGCAATATAGTTACTGACAATACCACTCACAGTCACACATTTATAACTTAACGAAGCACTCCGTTTTTAAAAATCTGTTATTGGGGTCCCCATTTGTTACCAGCAATTTGACCACCAGATTGCTACAGTGCCAGCCGGAAGTAAGGTTCTCTATGCAAGTCTATGAGAGCCTCAATGGGAGTTGCTGTGGCAGCCCGATGGTCAGACCGGAAACTAAAATATTTGTTTTTATTATGTCCCCTTTCCATTACAGTTGTTTTGTTATGGGATGTATGGGTTACTGTGGCTGGGAAATATATTTTTATGATTTTTTTTTATACTGTCATTTATTTTTTATATATATATTTTTAATATTACAATTTGTGCCTCTGATAAGGTCATACAAGACCTTTGAGGGACATTTAACATTACATTTTTTTATTGCTGATTTTACCTTTAACACATTGAGCACGGTGTATAAATCGATGAGGAAGTCAGGAAGGGTGAAAACCATCCATTCCTTCTCTATGGAGAGCGCTGCTGTCACCGGCATCATTTTTCTGATCAAGCGTCTCAAATCCTCTGCCTTGGCAGACAGTTAAAGGGGTTTTCTCAACTCAGACAATGGGGGCATATCGCTATGCACTTCTATGGGAGAGGCGGGGATTAGCACTTGGTGGTGGACGGACCCCGGGAAATCTGGGGTCCTCCAGCCACAGCGCTCCCCGCTCCGTTCTCGATATGCCTATCAGATAATGGGGGCATATCCTAGCGATATGCCCCCATTGTCTAAGATGGGAAAACCCTTTTAAAGCAGCGCTCCAGTCAGGAGCTAAACAATGAAATACGAGTCAGTACCTAAAGGGGATGATTACCTGCTATTTATTTTCTTCGAATCTTGCCGCTTGGCTGCTTTAGCTCACCTCCACTAGGGTAGAGCTGTGATCCTTGCGTACTGTTTATCTCAGACTCCCTGAAGGCACTGTAGCCGGTCTGAGACACACATCCTGTATCATGATTGGTTCAGGCTGCAACCTGAACCAATGAAAATTTAGGGGTGTGTCTCAGACTCATCACTGTAGCTAAACTGTAATCACAGATCACAACTCTGCCCTAAAATAAAACAGAGCTAAAAAACAGCAAAGCAGCAAGATCTGAAGTAACTAAGCAGCAGGTAATCCTCTCCAGCAAGTCCTGATTTTCATATAAGTGTTTTAGCTCCTGGCTGGAAGGTCACTTTAAAATAATGAACTAATTTATACTATTATATTAATTTTAAAAGGTCATTATTGGAGAATAAGTGTTCTACTGAGGTGGTACCTTGCTTGAGGTTGCACAATTGCTTCCTCATAAACCATATAAATGGGCAAAAAAAATATTTAAAAAATTACATGTGAGCAAAATGTGTCTAAAAAATTCCAACTGAATTATACCTTCAAAGTACCTAAATGTGGATAGGAACAGCTATGCTGTGACATACCTTTCACTGTCAGGTAAATGCAACCACTGTAGTACCGTCATGACTCTACGTTGCTGAGTGATGACTCTAGAAGAGAAAAGAAACACTTAAAACGAGCAAAAATACAATAGAATTGGTGGTGATTGTATAAAAGTAGTGCAAAGGAAAAACGCTGCAGTTGTCAATAGCAAAAAAAAAAAAAAAGATCTAGAAGCTGATTGGTTGAAATCAGTAACTGCACTATTTTTCTCTTGCAAAAGTTTCCATAAAATCTCTCGCCCCACCAATGTTTTAAAATGGTATATTACTCAAGGAATCACCAACGACTATAACATGGCCTAGTTTTAGCCTCCGTATTGAGAAAGGCGACACCTGGACTCCTACAGGGTCTACAGTGCTCCGAGTTTGGTTCAGTAAATGTGTGAGCGGGTCCAGGGAGCTAAAATGCAGCCATATTATAAAATGTTTTAAAATTTCCTAAATATAGCCGAATAATTATGGAAGATGTACAGAGGACTTACATGGGCCAGAAGAATGTGGCTGCCTTAACTCCTTGCTTATCAGCCGTAATCCAAATCTGAAAAGCAAAGATAAAGAACATGTGACTCATTTATAATCTGTATGATCTCAAAACACATCGAATTCGCCACTACAGTTGTGTTTTACACAAATATAAGTCAGGTTGCAGCCCTCTAAGGTACAACCCGAATGAAGGCACATTTTTATATCCTACATTATTTATTCCTTGTAAGAAGGCTCATCGCCAGGACTGTACACTGTCACTTACCGGTTGCCCGCCCCACCATCTGTGATTGAATTTCTCTCGTGAGCGAAGGCTGAAGTTGGCATCAAATACTGGATCGTACATGGAATTACCAACAATCCCATGAGATTCAGGATATAGCCCCTTAAATAAAAAGGAAATAAATCATATCATTTAAAATTGGTCTAATTTCTGACTTTTGTTATTTTTATGCATCCCATTAAGGTCATCAACAAAAACTATCTATCTATAGGACACAACTGGAAAAAGATTGTGAAAGATTACAGAATATTGGATGGAATAAATGGGCAAATAGAAATTACCATAGATTATGCATTAAAAACATCGTAATATTTAAAGGAGTTATTCAGTGGCAAGAGAAAGTTGGACAACTCAGGGGATCAGTCTGTAATAAAATTAAAAAAAATAGAGGACTACTTACTTGCCAGATTCCATGCCACCACTCCAGCTCTCCCGGAAGGGCTCCTTTTTCTTGATGGCAGCAAAGACATCACTTCGACAACATGTGACTGCTGCAGCCAATCACTAGTCTCAGAGGTGCACTGAAAAGGTCAGTGATTGGCTGCAGCATTCGCATGCTGTTGAGGTGCTGTCACTGCCAGGAAAAGAGAGCCAAGTCAAGAGAAAGGGAGCGTTAGTAGAGGATCCGCCAGGTGAGTAGTCATCTATTCTTTATTACAGGTCGATCCCCTGAGTTGTCCGGTTTCCTCTTGAAACTGGACAACCCCTTTAAAATAGCTCTATAATACTATAAATTTTCATTTTTCTGTACATCAGAGGAGTCTTCTAATTGACTTTCCGTCACTTTGGGTTGAGAGGGAGATTTTTCTAAGCAATTCTGCTCAGATTTAGATTTCTACTAAATATACTACAATTACTTAAATACTACGTACACCTTTGGAGGCAATTTTTGTTTATGATTGCATTTAACTTCTTTTTGGCTAAAAATCATATTTGCATTTGGCCTTTATTAAAAATATTGAGCAATTCTGTCACAAAGGGTTAACTGTTTCTCTAACTGTGTGACCGGTACTGGCACTTTCCCTTTGTGCCCATCTCTAAACTACTCAGATGTCATAACACTTATTTAAGCCACATTCTTATCAGTAAGATAAGAACTGAATATAATGAGTGTTTATAATGTCAGAGAGCAGAGATAAGGAGTCCTATCAGCTCCGCAAATGACTGACAAGACAAAAAAAATCCACAGGCAGTTAGTAGAGTATCTCAGCTATGTACAGAAAATAGGATGCCATATTGTTAACAAAGACCTCTGCCAGTTAAAATCAGATGGTAGCACATCTCCTTTTTTCTAATCCGATTTATTTTCTGATTGCAGATTTATTTATTCTATTTTCTGAACATGATTATAGGGGCGGCCATCTTGCCTGAGCTGTTCTTACCAGCATTTAAAAAGCATTAAGAAAATTGCTTTATGGCAGACCCATAGGCTATAGACACAATGGTCTGGAGAGGACCTCAGTGACTTCTATGGGAGAGTTTTCTAGGCATGCTCTGTGACCTGTGCAGAGGTCATTGGATAAGGACAGAAAAGATCAACTCTGACAATCATCTATCACCAAAAATGTAAATTTTTCATGATTTAAACAAAAATAAAAAAAATCTTTTTCTAATGATAAGTTACCTTTAAAGCCAGATTATAATTTTTTTTTTTAAGTAGCAGTAAATTTTTGAAAACGATTTTACCTAAATGTCCCTCTTTACCATATTAGGAGACCAGTACCATAAATGGCAGGTGAAATAGTTGGAGGACCCAGAGATTACAGATTTTACAATAGGGCCCAGAAACGTCAATGTACTTGAGTCCATTACTGATGAAAAATTAGACAAAAACAATATAAAAAAATAACCATGATCATTTACCGTTGCCAGCGTATACAAATTCGGAAATGTTTTTGTGGGGTAAACGGGTCTCATATAAGGAGTATGTGTTCCACATGTTCCTAAGTAAAGAACAAAGTAATTCTCAAAATGACTATCTATTACATTTCACAGTTAAATGATTTAATATGTCTTTTCTGCAAATTCATATATGCATGTAAAAATACATTTAAAAAATTGTATAAAAATTGATTCTGAAGATACTAGAAAATGGAGCAAAGTGGGTTTTACAAAAGCATATATGCATTAAAAATAAAGACCATTACTTGGGGTACAAGGTGCATATATGACTTAGGAAATAATACAGACATCAGTGTGTATGAATATCAAGAATAAAATGGAATCTGTCGCTCCTCTCTCTAATCAGCCACTAAGGCTTAGCGGGGTCACATAGAAAAACTGTGATACAAAGACAAATAAATTGAAAATATTAAAACTATGGCACTTACTTAGCTTGTATATATTGGGCAAAACTTTGTTTCCTTCCTTCATATATGAAGCGCGAAATCCATCAACTGAGAAGATGATCAAAGGAGGACGGAGAAACCTACAGAGAAGGAAAGTATTGTCTGAGATTCCAAAAACATGGCTCAGATATACATTTTTAAGCTCTCTTTTGGAATATTAGAATGAGATTTTCTCTCCTTCAGATTTCCTAACTTGCAGATACACATACTGTTAACATGAATGCTTGCTCTGGGATTGTCATGGTAGCAAAGACTAACTGTGCATCGACATGCTGTCATGTGACCTCCACTGTTACGAATGTGTTCTACTGGAGCTCACATGACAGGATGTTACCATGGTAACACCAGCACAAGCAGTACTGTAAGCAGCATTTATGTTCCTGCAGATGGTTAGGAGATCAGGGGAAGGAAAGAAAATAAAACCCAGCGCATTAGTCAATGGAAAATCTGCAGAACTATATTTAAATAAGTAGAATACCGGTACCTCTTTCAGACTAATAAAAAAAGGCTATATTTACCCTGCTGGACATTCAGGATGCTTAATTTCTTCACAATCATCATCCACCCAACGAGTTCCACCTAAAAAATATATGTCGAAATAGGAAAATTAAGCATGTATGGGGAACACAGTCCCTATGGAGCAGAAGTGTGTCTATACACTGCCGTATGGTTATACAATACTGTATTACAGAGGTATCCTTCCCTCCCAGAGGTTATTACAGCTCTAATATGGCAACTAACATGTATTGTGATTGTCCATATTTCCCCCTTGGCTACTGGTGTGGTCCTAGTCCTAAAGGGGTTGTCTCACTTCAAATGGCATTTATCATGTAGAGGAAGTTAATACAAGGCACTTAGGCCTAGTTCACACTTCAGTGTTTGGTCAGTGATTTCCATCAGTGATTTGTGAGCCAAAACTAGAAGTGGAGCCTCCATAGACATTAGGTAGAAGGGAAAGATCTGCTCCTGTTCTATGTTTAGAGCTGCACCTGGTTTTGGCTCACAAATCACTGATGGAAATCACTGACCAAACACTGAAGTGTGAACGAGGCCTTACTAATGTATTGTGATTGTCCATATTGCCTTCTTTGCTGGCTGGATTCATGATTTTTCCATCACATTATACACTGCTCGTATCCAGGTGTTACTGACATTGAGCTGAGCATGCATGTGTGCTCAATATGGAAAGGGAAGTAAGCCACTGCCAGACACCTCTGGAAGTGGCTTATGTCTCTTAAAGGGGTTGTACAGGATTTTTATATTGACAGCCTATCCTCAGCACAGGCTAACAATATCAGATCGGTAGGGTCCAACAACCCACACCCAAACCTATCAAAAGCTGGAACTACACTGCTGATGTGAATGGGAGCAGGGCTGCAGTTACCAGACCCATCCAGTACCCAATGGACTGGGCTGTGTAGTTTGGGCAGCTGATGGGCAAAAGTTCAGGGCGTTGGATACAAGCCAATCTGATATTTATTGCCATTCCTGAGCATAGGTCATCGATAGCAAAATCCTGGTCAACCACTTTTAAGAACAAAAGGATCAGGCACATAGGCGTGCGCATGGGGTGTGCCTGGGCACACCCTAATCAAGCCACAAAATTGAGGTTCTGTCACCTCCAGCAGCTGTCGCTTGAGCCCTGCTGGCCGGCGAATACTAATGAAGCGATTCCCATTTTGGAAGTGCTCATTAGTACAGGAGGACCAGGAAGCGGTGAACGCTCTGTACTTACCGCTTCCTGGTCCTCAGCTGTCACGCTGTGCAACCCAGTTCAGAGCGCCCAGCTGAGAGCAGACATCAGGAGAAAGAAAATCACGGGTGGGGAGGAGCGGCGGCGTCCAGGAGCAGAGAGGTAAGTGTTTTTTTATTTGATAAAAAATTAGGCTGTGCACGCCTATGATCAGGCATATTGAAATTCAACATGCCTAACCTTTATTCCCGACATCAAGGGAGAGCGTCACCACCAAAAACATTAGAGATGGTCAGCCAGTCTGCCAGTCCTACGGAAGTTGGTGGTTTCAGCCGAGATTAAGGTCTGTGGCCACCTATTATTTTTTATTTGAAACCTTCAAAGGGGTATTCTGGTTGGTACAAGTTATTCCCTATCCACAAGATAGGGGATAACTTTAGGATAGGTGGGGGTCCTACAGCTGGGACCCCCACTGATCACGAGAAAAGGGGCCCCGTACCCCCTGAAAGCCCCTTGAAACTCCCCTAAAATGACTGGAGAAGTCGGTCACACGTGTGCGGCCGTTCCATTAATTTCTATGGGAGGTCCAGAGACAGTGGAGCGCTGTATTCAGCTATCTCCGGAACTCCAATAGAAGTGAATGAAATGGACGATCACAGGTGGGACCAGCCGCACAGGTCGTTTCAGGGGAGCAGCAGGAGATCTGCAGGTGGTACAAGGCCCCGGTTCTCGTGATCGGCTGGGGTTACAGTGTTAGGACCGCCACCGATCTTAAAGTTATCGTTTATCTTGTGGATAGGGGGTAACTTGTACCAACTGGAATACCCCTTTAGGCCTCATGAACACGACTGTATGTATTTTGCAGTCCGCAAAAAACGAATCTGCAAAAAATATGGATGACGTCCGTGTGCATTCGGTATTTTGCGGAACGGAACATATTCTGGACATATTCTATTTTTTTGCGGAACATAAATTCTGACATACGGAAACGGATGCACATGGAGCAAAAACACCAGAGCGGACACGGAAAGAAAATAAGTTTGTGTGCATGAGGCCTTAAACTTAAATCAAACAACTAACATCCAAAACCAACTATTGTATCAACCATCCAATTATATACCACAGCTGATACGAGAAATGACAATGGCCCCGATTTATCATGGCTTCACTACAGAATTTTAGCCCCAAGGTCGCAAAATAGGGCTTTTGCAACTTTTTGCATGTTTGCCCCACTCACTCCAGTTTTGAAATATGTCTGTGGTTACCTATGTCAATCAGATTCACTCCAGATTTAAGTCTTTTTTTTTTTTAAAGGTTGTACAAAAAAAAAAAAATTGTTGCAATCTCACTCCAGTAGAAGAAGAAAACTGGAGTAGCTTTTCTAGACATTGGGAAGAATTTATATTTATCATGAGGGTAATATTTGAAGTCAGTTTTCCTTGAGTCTGTGTTGAAGTACTTTCCATCAAATTTATCAAATGTCACATGTGCAAAACCTAACAATTCTGTCTAGAAACGCTACTCCAGTTTTCCTACTACATGCCTGTACTGGAGTGAGTTTATGACTTAAGTGACAAGTACCAGCGATAAATGAGCAAAGAAACTCAATAACAGAGATAACCATGCCCATCTTATAGCCATTTTTCAAAACTGGAGTGAGTGGTGTAAAAATGCCCAAAAGTTGCCAAATTTTTCGCTAGTGAACTCAAAAAAGTTGTAAAACCCTTATTATGCGACTTTTTTTTAAGCCAGAATTCCAGAGTAGATGGGGGAAATTTAATGATCAGACACATTTATCAAACTACATGCGATATTTGATGCATGTGGCATAAAAGTAAATCAACGTAGACTCAAGCAAAACTTCAAATATTTCCTTCATGATAAATTTCCCCAATGTGTCAAGTAGAAGATAATTATTGGTCAACCAGAGATTACAAATCAGCTCCTAAAAATGTACACCAATTGTCTGGAAACAATAAAAAGTAATTACCTTTACACGTCGTCTGATAGTCAGTGCAGCAGTCACCTCTAGCCAGGCAATCATCAGAGCAATAACACGCACTGTCATCATTTCGGATCTCACCACACCTTTCCTTACAGCTCCAACCACGTGCTAAGAATAACAGAATTGAGAGAATTGAACTATTATAATACTGCTCCTATGTACAAGAATATAACTACTATAATACTACATGCTATGTACAAGAATATAACTACTATAATACTGCTCCTATGTACAAGAATATAACTACTATAATACTACATGCTATGTACAAGAACATAACTACAATAATACTGCCTCCTATGTACAAGAATATAACTACTATAATACTGCTCCTATGTACAAGAATATAACTACTATAATACTGCCTCCTATATACAAGAATATAACTACTATAATACTGCTCCTATGTACAAGAATATAACTACTATAATACTGCTCCTATGTATAAGAATATAACTACTATAATACTGCTCCTATGTATAAGAATATAACTACTATAATACTGCTCCTATGTACAAGAATATAACTACTATAATACTGCCTCCTATGTACAAGAATATAACTACTATAATACTGCTCCTATGTACAAGAATATAACTACTATAATACTGCTCCTATGTACAAGAATATAACTACTATAATACTGCTCCTATGTACAAGAATATAACTACTATAATACTGCCTCCTATGTACAAGAATATAACTACTATAATACTGCTTCTATGTACAAGAATATAACTACTATAATACTGCTCCTATGTACAAGAATATAACTACTATAATACTACATGCTATGTACAAGAACATAACTACAATAATACTGCCTCCTATGTACAAGAATATAACTACTATAATACTGCTCCTATGTACAAGAATATAACTACTATAATACTGCCTCCTATATACAAGAATATAACTACTATAATACTGCTCCTATGTACAAGAATATAACTACTATAATACTGCCTCCTATATACAAGAATATAACTACTATAATACTGCTCCTATGTACAAGAATATAACTACTATAATACTGCTCCTATGTACAAGAATATAACTACTATAATACTGCTCCTATGTACAAGAATATAACTACTATAATACTGCTCCTATGTACAGGAATATAACTACTATAAAATTTCTATATCTGCTGCAAGCCCTTCCTATTTGGCTACCAAATTCATACTTCACAGAGGTTCGCCGAGTGTTCACGCGCTTCCTTTGGAATGGCAAATCGCCACGCATTGCCTACTCTGTCCTCACAAGAGACAGGAAGTTCGGAGGCTTTGGGATGCCAGATGTAAAGTCATATTACACTGCGGTTCAGTTATGTAGATGTGTGGCTACCCTGTCCCGCCAGTCTAGCTCCCTTTGCTCACGTCTTGAGTCTGTACTGCTCACTTACAAAGACCAGCTTACTTTATGGGGTGTTAGGCCATTCTCAGCCAATCATTACGCCTCTTCCCCGGTCTGGAAAGGGATGCTAGTAGAATGGTCTAAAATGGTTCAATCTCAGCTGTTTAGCTTTCCCAATCCCTGTATGCCTCTCAAATTATTGCAAAGCTATATTCACCCATCTGTGTCAAACCCCTCTGGGATTTGGTCTAGGCTCGCTGACCTGTCCCTGCGGGATGTCCTTCTCCCAGATGGTAGTTTGCAGTGGGACTTGATAGTGGATCGCCCCGAGGTTAAGGCGGCCCCCTTTTTCCATTTGGCGGATTTCAAAAGGGATATTAAGTTGTGTGCTGGACCCTTCGCTGGTAGTAGCGCCCCCTCTTGGCTTGAGAAGAAGGTCCTGGCCCCTAAGCCCCCCCTTAGACCATTATCCCAGATGTATAGGGAAATGCTTTCCTTCTTACCACCGGAGCTTGGTTATGTGACTTCATGGGAACGAGAGCTTTCTCTGACCCTGTCAGAACCGGAGAGGGCCTTTGTCCTGGCCCACTCACACGGCTTCAGTCGTTGTGTGAGAGTTCAGGAGAACTCTTTTAAGCTATTAAGTAGATGGTATAAAACTCCTGAATTCTTACACAAACTTAACCCTGAGGTCCCTGTAGCATGCTGGAGGTGTGGCGTAGAAACTGGTTCATTGTCACATATCTGGTGGCTCTGCCATAAGATCCAGCCGTTTTGGAAGTTGTTAGAATCCATGATCAATAGTATATGCAAAACCAAGATCGTCTTGGATGCAAAACTTATCCTATTGTGGTGCCCTAATAGCTCACTAACCCCCGCCAAGAATAACCTCCCAACAATGTTGATTACTGCAGCTAAATTACTGGTCCCCTTTTTATGGAAAGCTGATTCCCCTCCATCTCTCAATATGTGGACGGATAAGGTTGATCAACTCTACCGCTTTGAGGAACTGGCGCACTGGGAGACAAACTCACGCCACTGCTTCCTAAAGCTATGGTCCCCGTGGAAGTTACACAGGAATTTTGCATGATAGAGCAGGAACCCTCCCTTTCCTGGTTTCCTACCCCTGTCTCCCTGATTGTCCTCCCCCCCCTTTTTTACCCTTTCTTTTTCTTCTGATGTGTATCTCTGATGATGATGATGACAATCGATTGTATTGCTCACACATGATATGTGCACTGGATGACTATGTGGACTCTCAATGTTATTGTACTGTTGTCATGTGTGGGCGTGTGGCCTTAATTTTTATCTCAATAAAAAGAAATATGGTTAAGAATATAACTACTATAATACTGCTCCTATGTACAAGAATATAACTACTATAATACTGCTCCTATATACAAGAATATAACTACTATAATACTGCTCCTATGTACAAGAATATAACTACTATAATACTGCCTCCTATATACAAGAATATAACTACTATAATACTGCCCCTATGTACAAGAATATAACTACTATAATACTGCTCCTATGTACAAGAATATAACTACTATAATACTGCTCCTATGTACAAGAATATAACTACTATAATACTGCCTCCTATGTGCAAGAATATAACTACTATAATACTGTTCCTATGTACAAGAATATAACTACTATAATACTGCTCCTATGTACAAGAATATAACTACTATGGGGGCGGAGCCTGGCTGCCTAGCTGAATGGCTGTGTGTTGCTGAGCTCCTCAACCTTGCCGGTGTTTTAACCCCTATAATCAGCTTACAGCACCGCTCTGATGGGCAAAGTGGGTAAAGATAGATCCAAGGATCAAGCAGATCCCACACCAGTTCGGTCCAGACAACCAGATATGGACCAATATCTAAGAAAACAACCGAAGCTCAGGTCGGCTGAAACACCTAAGATGGCGCCGGCTCAGCTATCTGACAAGGAGGAGGATTCAGATGCCGGGAGTGTCTCTGATGCTTCAACCTGCAAATCGCGCAGACAGGGGAGATCTTTCACTAAAGCTGCACTTCTTGAAGTGCTTAACACAGCATTAGCCCCTATAAAGAAAGACTTATCTGAGATAAAGGAAGACCTCAGAGATATCGGGGGCCGGGTGTCTGACCTTGAGAGCACACAGGAAGCTGCTCTGCAGAGAGAGGAGAAATCATACAATGTAATCCGATCCCACACCGACCTGCTAAATGAAGCTCTTCTAAGAATTGAAGACCAGGAGAACCGCAGCCGCAGGAAGAACCTGAGGATTCGCGGCCTTCCGGAATCGATTGCCAGTGAGGCGCTCGATAAAGTTGCTCGCGAAATTTTCGCGAATATCCTGGGTGCCGGAAAATCGGATCGGATAATAATCGAGCGCATACATCGTGCGCTTAGGCCCAAACCGAAAGCTTCAGATCCTCCTCGCGATGTAATTTGCGGCCTCCTCAGCTATGTCGATACAGCCGCACTGATGAGAGCCAGCAGAGAAGCGGAGCAGCTACAGCATGAAGGTACGCCAATCCTGTTTTTCCAAGATCTGGCCCCATCCACACTGGCTAAAAGGCGTATTCTTCGCCCACTCCTGGATGCCCTTAAAGCTGCTGCCACCCCATTCAGATGGCTGTACCCTTTTGGCATTGCGGTCCTTAAAAACGGACGCCAAATCACTATCCGCTCACCATCGGATCTACAGGCTAGCTGGTCCCAGCTGGGGTTAACCCCTATCGATATACCCTCGTGGATGCCGGCGGATCTAGAAGACCCACCCTTACCGCCACCCCATGCGGGTGAATGGCGCTCCGTCCGCACAAGAAAAGGGCCCAAAACCAGGGCTGAAAATTCTGCTCAAGCTCCGACCTGAATATAGGACCGTGAATAGGTTCTCTGCGTTTTCTGTTCCAGTTCCACTCTAAGTATATGGGACTCTGTGTCTTATTGTCTGTTTATTGTTTAATAATGGATCCCTCTTCTTCCAGGCTTTTATGGGTATTACCATGGCCTGGTCATCTCCCACTCCCTGCTCTCACCTTAGTTTGCAGGGGTTAACCCGGCTTTACCTACGGGTCACCCTTCCCCCTTGTGATGGTCAGTTATTGGCCCTCTTTAGCTCTGCGGGACCCCCCACCTGACAGACCCCGGCTGGTAGCCGTGATGAGAAAGGGTCGCCCTATAGTCAGGTGCTCAGTAGAGCTTCTGTTGCAAGAATGGCTTGCACTATTGTTGTGTTCATTAACCGTTTGTCTCCCCTCCTTCCCTCTTGTGTCTCCCCCTCCCCATTGGAGTCAGATGTCATATAGAGTCTATGTAGATGCTGATTATTTTTTCTCTATTTTAGAATGTCGTCCGTTGTGATATCCTCCCTGAACGCTAGGGGAATGAACGAGCCTTGCAAGCGGTCCCAAATCCTGGCCCTTTTACAAAGGGATAAAGTGTCTATAGCATTCTTCCAGGAAACCCACTTCAGAGAGGGTAAGACCCCCAAATTGCCCCCCAAAAGGTTTTCCCAATGGTTCCATAGCACGTATAGTTCGGCTAGCAGGGGTGTCAGCATAGCGATCCACAAACAGCTCCCCTTCAAGCATTCTGCTGTCTCCTCGGACCCTGAGGGTCGTTACCTGTTTGTTAAGGGCACTATCGCTGACACACCTGTTACCCTGGCAACTGTATATGCTCCCAATAGAGGGCAGGTTGCTTGGCTCGTTCAGACCCTTGGCTTGTTATCCACCTTTAAGGAGGGAATGGTGATTCTAGGCGGCGACTTCAATGTCACCCTGGAGCCTTCCATAGACTCCTCAAATGGGAAGTCCGCCATTACACATGTACGCTTACGGCGCCTCAAACTCGCCTTACATAGGTTAGGTGTAATAGATATTTGGCGCACCACGAACCCCTCTAGTAAGGATTACACCTTCTATTCAGCCGCTAAATCCTCCTACCATAGACTTGACTATCTATTCCTGTCTAAAACCCATGCAAATAGGGCTATCCGATCCCACATAGGGAACATCACCCTGTCTGACCATGCCCCTGTATTTCTGAGTGTTTCTCTGCAGGACCTCCCAAAGAGGGAATGGAATTGGCGTATTAATGAGACCATTATCTCTGACCCCTCCCATGTCGCTAAATTGTCCTCTATCATAACTGAATTTTTCACACTTAACACCCTAGGCCCGGACGCGCCCTCCCCCTCCATCACTTGGGAGACCCACAAGGCAGTTCTGAGAGGTGAGCTGATAGCTCTAGGGGCTCATATTAAAAAACAGCGGAACCAAGCAGTAGCGACCCTCCTCTCCCAGATACAAGCGCTAGAAATAACGCACAAAAACTCGCAGGCCCTTAGATGTGCCTCGGACCTGTCAGAGGCTCGCACAAAGCTTAAGAATTTGCTGAATGTCACGTCAGCCAAACTACTTTTACGTGCCAAATTTCGGTCATATGCCCATGGAGATAAAGGGAATAGGCTAATGTCAGCCTTAGTTAAAAAACAGAAAGCTGATTCCTTTATCGCAGCTGTCAAGGATGCCAAAGGTACGCTACATAAAAGCACCCCAGACATAGCAGATTCCTTTTGTGCCTTCTATAGGGACCTATATAACTTAGAGCCACCAAACCAACTCTCGCCAGCCCAAATAGGGGAAGCAACTGAGAAATTCCTCTCCTCCCTCCAGCTGCCCACTATCACTCCATCACAGTCGGCCCAACTCTTGTCCCCCATCACGGATTCTGAAATCAGCAAGGTCCTCTCCTCCATACCTTCCGGGAAAAGCCCAGGCCCTGATGGCTTTACCATCTCCTACTACAAAACCTTTAAGCACATCCTGATCCCACACTTTAACATCCTTTGTAATTACTTACTCCAAGGAGGTTCCCTCCCCCCACAATCGCTATCGGCCCATATCACAGTAATTCACAAAGAAAATAAGGACCCCCTAAACTGCGGGAGCTACCGCCCTATTTCGCTTTTGAACACTGATGTGAAATGGTGGGCTAAGATTTTGGCCCATAGGATCCAGTCGGTTCTCCCTGACATTATCAATAAGGAGCAGGTAGGATTCGTCTCTGGCAGACAGGGGAGTGAAAACACGGTTCGCATCATACACTTAATTACGCATGCTCGGCGGAATTCTATACCGCTAGCCCTTCTCAGTACAGATGCAGAGAAGGCCTTTGACAGGATCAACTGGCATTTTATGTTTCGGGCACTGTCAAAATTTGGCCTTCCGGACCAGTTCATCCAGTCCATCTTCTCACTCTATTCGCTCCCCTCTGCCAGGATTCGGATCAATGGCACACTCTCTCCAACTTTCCCCATTACCAATGGGACGAGGCAAGGCTGCCCACTATCACCGGCCCTTTTTGTTATTGTTATGGAGACACTGCTGGCTAAAATTAGGCAAGATCCGGGCATACAAGGGATTACCTTGGGATCTCATACCCATATGACAGCTGCCTTTGCAGATGATCTCTTAGTCATCACGTCCAATCCCACGACCTCATTTCCCAGGCTCCAAGCTCTTTTTGAGGAATATGGTTTGGTCTCTAATTTCAAGATCAATTATGGTAAGTCACAGGCCCTAAATATTTCCTGCTCAGCCACTTCCATAGAAATGATCAAACGCTCCACGGCATTTACGTGGGCCCCCAAGTCAATCCCATTTTTGGGCACCCATATATCAGCGAATCCAGAGGACCTTTACGAGCTTAACCAGGCCCCTTTACTTAGATCTATTAGAGCACACCTGCAATCCCTAAAACTCCCGTTCATTTCATGGATTGGAAGGAAGAATTATATTAAAGCCTTCATTGTCCCTAGACTACTTTACTTCATTCAAACACTACCAATTTGGCTACCCCATTCCTTCTTTGTGGAGGTCCGCAGAATCTTCTCAGCATTTGTATGGTCGGGTAAGCCCCCCAGAATAGCATACACCACCCTCACTCGGGAGAAAAGATTGGGAGGTTTTGGCCTGCCAGACATATACCTTTACTATAAAGCGGCAATGATAAGCAGAGCTCTAAGCCTCCTCTCCTGGCGCCCTCTCAATCTTGTCTCCCAATTGGAGTGTGATATGCTCACCTATAAAGATAAACTGGTCTTATGGGGTTTGCGGAAAAGTACTGCTAATAACATTTATGCCTCGCCTTTGTGGAAGGGCTTACTGTTGGAGTGGTCCAAACTATATCAGGCGTCAGTTCTTAAGTTCCCTAGTATGAATATCCCCCTGCACCTGCTTCAGGCCCATATTCATCCCGCCACCACTGCACCATCAGGAATTTGGGCCCTACTATCTAGCTTAAGGTTACAAGACATTATATCTGAGTCTGGTGCTTTAAATTGGAGTGATGTTTTCGCTCTTCCAAAGGTCCAAAAGGCTTCCTTTTTGGCAGTTATGGCCTTTAAAAAGGACCTAAAGCTTATTGAAAAGGTCCCACGGCCCACAAATGATCCCTCATGGATGGAGGGGAAGATTTCAGTAGGCCAACGCCCGCGGAAGCCTCTCTCCACATTATACAAGGAGCTGCTCTCCTCCGCCCCTCCAGATCTGTGGTTTCTCTCAGCTTGGGAGAAGGAGTTATCCATAACTTTGTCAGAACCTGAGAAAGCTTTTATCCTCACACACTCACACGGATTCAACCGTTGCATTAAGATACAAGCTAACTCATACAAATTGCTCACAAGATGGTATAAAACACCAGAATATCTACATAAGATCAATTCTGATATCCCCGACCGTTGCTGGAGGTGCGGAGGAGATGTTGGTTCTCTTTCTCATATATGGTGGAATTGTGAAAAGATCCGGCCTTTCTGGATAGAGATCGAAACTATTATAAATAAGATCTGTAAAAACCAGGTTAGATTAGACGCAAAGCTCCTAATGTTATGGTGTCCTAATGACACGCTGACCCCCTCAAGGTTAAATCTACCGACTATGCTTATAACAGCAGCTCGCCTATTGATTCCATTGTTATGGAGAAATGATTCTCCTCCATCCCTCTTGATGTGGACCGAGAAGGTGGATCAGCTTTACCGGTTTGAGGAGCTTGCACACTGGGAGACTCACTCTAGAGCAAAGTTTATCAAAACATGGTCCCCTTGGAAGCTTTATCGTAACTTCTAGATTCACACGAAGCATATGATAGACATCTATTACCCCCCCCCTTACCTCCTTTCCCCCTCCCCTCTTCCCATGTCTTGTCTTTACTTTTCCGTATTAATTACTTTTATGCACATTATTGAGTCATGTCGCCACTGCACTTGAATTCATGCGCTTAGTGAATAAGCATTTGTCCAGCTGCGCCTGGTATTTAAGTGATTGAATTGTCACATGACTATTTGCGTTTTCTTCAATAAAAAGAAATTTGATTAAGAATATAACTACTATAATACTGCTCCTATGTACAAGAATATAACTACTATAATACTGTTCCTATGTACAAGAAAATAACTACTATAATACTGCTCCTATGTACAGGAATATAACTACTATAATACTGCTCCTATGTACAAGAATATACAGTAACTACTATAATACTGCTCCTATGTACAAGAATATAACTACTATAATACTGCTCCTATGTACAAGAATATAACTACTATAGTACTGCTCCTATGTACAAGAATATAACTACTATAATACTGTTCCTATGTACAAGAAAATAACTACTATAATACTGCTCCTATGTACAAGAATATAACTACTATAATACTGCTCCTATGTACAAGAATATACAGTAACTACTATAATACTGCTCCTATGTACAAGAATATAACTACTATAATACTGCTCCTATGTACAAGAATATAACTACTATAATACTGCTCCTATGTACAAGAATATAACTACTATAATACTGCTCCTATGTACAAGAATATAACTACTATAATACTGTTCCTATGTACAAGACTATAACTACTATAAAAGTGAAATCTGTATTATGGAGGAGGGGTCTCTATTCAAGAACCAGTTTTTAGGTTATCAACAGTCATTGACTTTACAAATTTTTTAAATAGCATGTGTGGTAGATTTTTAAAATTTCCTTGTATTTCCCCATACTGCTCTACTCAATTGCTTCTTTGGTTAAAGCATTTCATCAGAAATAAATGGAGGAAAAAGGGAGAAATAGGTGAAATTGTTTGTGTTCTCCATTTCACACTCCCACTCCCAGCTTTAGCTAAAAAACAAGCTCAGACTATGTCAGCTATAGCAGAGAGTATGCAATGGACGGTGGGAAGTGTCCGTGTATCAATACAGGATTGTGCTGCAGCAGGCAGGACTACAGCAAGCATAAGTGGCTAATCCACAAGTAAGTCGAGCAAGGTCTGTCCTAACAGGTCTCCTTATGTCCTATTAGCTCTTAACACATGCCCGAACAGAATGAATACTGTTTGATTTAGGAACATGTTAGCACCGTGCCCCGATTCCGCGTTAAAACGTCATAAAAAGGTGACATTCATTGAGACTAACATATATTTATTAAGTGGTTTCTTTAATTAGAGAGAGTGGCGAACCAGACCAGATTAAAAACAACCACCTCCCACATTCAGAATCTCAAAACCACACTTATGCCAGGCTTACATTAACCTTTTCTCTCCCAAGTTATTTTGAGGGGAAAAAAAAAAAAAAGAGCAAAATGTTGTAACCATGGATTGGATGGTGGGAGGCGAGGTCCCCTGACGAGCAAAGCTAGAATAATAGCTAAGCCAACCTCACATCTGCAACTAGTTCATTCAGGACAAAAGCCCTTAATCGAAGAAAAGCAGATGACAACATTTCTAGTTACAAGGCCTTAAGGGGGGAACCTCTGGGTGGGTACTATTTCTATTATGGAGACCAGTTGATATACGTGATGACTATTGGAGGCTAGACAATGATCCTCTGTATTTATGAGTAAAATATATGCAAATTATCAAGTCAGATAGGTTTAGGAAAGCCAATTAGAATATATTTTTCCAGAATCCAGAGGGGCATCGACTGGTCTACAATACTGCGCACACGTACTCGGCGTACCAGGCGCATTGCCTGGCTTACAACACTGCACACACCTACTTGGCATGGAAGGGGCAAATACTCTACTTGTTATGACAGTAAAATGGCTAGGGGTTTCTAACTCAAGCTTTGTCTGCCACCCTCTATTGACCATAAACTCAACTTCAGTAATGCGATGAATGAAGTTATATACCAGATCTACACTCGCCTAAAGAATTATTAGGAACACCATACTAATACGGTGTTGGACCCCCTTTTGCCTTCAGAACTGCCTTAATTCTACGTGGCATTGATTCAACAAGGTGCTGATAGCATTCTTTAGAAATGTTGGCCCATATTGATAGGATAGCATCTTGCAGTTGATGGAGATTTGAGGGATGCACATCCAAGGCACGAAGCTCCCGTTCCACCACATCCCAAAGATGCTCTATTGGGTTGAGATCTGGTGACTGTGGGGGCCATTTTAGTACAGTGAACTCATTGTCATGTTCAAGAAACCATTTTTCCAGTCTTCAACAGTCCAATTTTGGTGAGCTCGTGCAAATTGTAGCCTCTTTTTCCTATTTGTAGTGGAGATGAGTGGTACCCGGTGGGGTCTTCTGCTGTTGTAGCCCATCCGCCTCAAGGTTGTGCGTGTTGTGGCTTCACAAATGCTTTGCTGCATACCTCAGTTGTAACGAGTTGTTATTTCAGTCAACGTTGCTCTTCTATCAGCTTGAATCAGTCGGCCCATTCTCCTCTGACCTCTAGCATCAAGAAGGCATTTTCGCCCACAGGACTGCCGCATACTGGATGTTCTTCCCTTTTCACACAATTCTTTGTAAACCCTAGAAATGGTTGTGCGTGAAAATCCCAGTAACTGAGCAGATTGTGAAATACTCAGACCGGCCCGTCTGGCACCAATAACCATGCCACGCTCAAAATTGCTTAACCACTTAAGGACCACAGGTTTATACCCCCCTAGTGACGAGGCCCTTTTTTACAAATCGGCACTCCACAACTTTAGCGGTTTATTGCTCGGTCATGCAACTTACCACCCAAATGAATTTTACCTCCTTTTCTTCTCACTAATAGAGCTTTCATTTGGTGGTATTTCATTGCTGCTGACATTTTTACTTTTTTTGTTATTAATCAAAATTTAACTATTTTTTTGCAAAAAAATGTCATTTTTCACTTTCAGTTGTAAAATTTTGCAAAAAAAACGACATCCATATATAAATTTTTCGCTAAATTTATTGTTCTACATGTCTTTGATTAAAAAAAAATGTTTGGGTAAAAGTTATAGCGTTTACAAACTATGGTGCAAAAATGTGAATTTCCGCTTTTTGAAGCAGCTCTGACTTTCTGAGCACCTGTCATGTTTCCTGAGGTTCTACAATGCCCAAACAGTAGAAAAAACCCACAAATGACCCCATTTCGGAAATTAGACACCCTGAGGTATTCGCTGATGGGCATAGTGAGTTCATAGAACTTTTTGTTTTTTGTCACAAGTTAGCGGAAAATGATGATTTATTATTATTATTTTTTTTTTCTTACAAAGTCTCATATTCCACTAACTTGTGACAAAAAATAAAAACTTCCATGAACTCACTATGCCCATCACGAAATACCTTGGGGTGTCTTCTTTCCAAAATGGGGTCACTTGTGGGGTAGTTATACTGCCCTGGCAATTTAGGGGCCCAAATGTGTGAGAAGAACTTTGCAATCGAAATGTGTAAAAAATGACCGGTGAAATCCGAAAGGTGCTCTTTGGAATGTGTGCCCCTTTGCCCACCTAGGCTGCAAAAAAGTGTCACACATCTGGTATCGCCGTACTCAGGAGAAGTTGGGGAATGTGTTTTGGGGTGTCATTTTACATATACCCATGCTGGGTGAGAGAAATATCTTGGCAAAAGACAACTTTTCCCATTTTTTTATACACAGTTGGCATTTGACCAAGATATTTATATCACCCAGCATGGGTATATGTAAAATGACACCCCAAAACACATTGCCCAACTTCTCCTGAGTACGGCGATACCAGATGTGTCACACTTTTTTGCAGCCTAGGTGGGCAAAGGGGCCCACATTCCAAAGAGCACCTTTCGGATTTCGCAGGCCATTTTTTACAGATTTTGATTTCAAACTACTTCGCACACATTAGGGCCCCTAAATTGCCAGGGCAGTATAACTACCCCACAAGTGACCCCATTTTGGAAAGAAGACACCCCAAGGTATTCCGTGAGGGGCATGGCGAGTTCCTGGAATTTTTTTTTTTTTTGTCACAAGTTAGTGGAATATGAGACTTTGTAAGGGAAAAAAAAAAAAAAAAAAAAAAAAAAAATCATCATTTTCCGCTAACTTGTGACAAAAAATAAAAAATTCTAGGAACTCGCCATGCCCCTCACGGAATACCTTGGGGTGTCTTCTTTCCAAAATGGGGTCACTTGTGGGGTAGTTATACTGCCCTGGCATTCTAGGGGCCCTAATGTGTGGTAAGTAGTTTGAAATCAAAATGTGTAAAAAAGGACCTGTGAAATCTGAAAGGTGCTCTTTGGAATGTGGGCCCCTTTGCCCACCTAGGCGGCAAAAAAGTGACACACATCTGGTATCGCCGTACTCAGGAGAAGTTGGGGAATGTGTTTTGGGGTGTCATTTTACATATACCCATGCTGGGTGAGAGAAATATCTCGGCAAAAGACAACTTTTCCCATTTTTTTTATACAAAGTTGGCATTTGACCAAGATATTTATCTCACCCAGCATGTTCTCCTGAGTACGGCGATACCACATGTGTGACACTTTTTTGCAGCCTAGATGCGCAAAGCGGCCCAAATTTCTTTTAGGAGGGCATTTTTAGACATTTGGATCCCAGACTTCTTCTCACGCTTTCGGGCCCCTAACATGCCAGGGCAGTATAAATACCCCACATGTGACCCCATTTTGGAAAGAAGACACCCTAAGGTATTCCGTGAGGGGCATGGCGAGTTCCTAGAATTTTTTTTTTTTGGCACAAGTTAGCGGAAATTGTTTTTTTTTGTATTTTCTCACAAAGTCTCCCTTTCTGCTAACTTGGGACAAAAATTTCAATCTTTCATGGACTCAATATGCCCCTCACGGAATACCTTGGGGTGTCTTCTTTCCAAAATGGGGTCACATGTGGGGTACTTATACTGCCCTGGCATTTTAGGGGCCCTACAGCGTCAGAAGAAGTCTGGAATATAAATGTCTAAAAAAATTTACGCATTTGGATTCCGTGAGGGGTATGGTGAGTTCATGTGAGATTTTATTTTTTGACACAAGTTAGTGGAATATGAGACTTTGTAAGAAAAAACAAAAACAAACAAAAAATTTCCGCTAACTTGTGCCCAAAAAAATGTCTACATGGAGCCTTACAGGGGGTGATCAATGACAGGGGGGTGATCAGGGAATCTATATGGGGTGATCACCCCCCTGTAAGGCTCCATTCAGACATCCGTATGATTTTTTACGGATCCACGGATACATGGATCGGATCCGCAAAACACATGCGGACGTCTGAATGGAGCCTTACAGGGGGGTGATCAATGACAGAGGGGTGATCACCCATATAGACTCCCTGATCACCTTCGTCATTGATCACCCCCCTGTAAGGCTCCATTCAGACGTCCGTATGATTTTTTACGGATCCACGGATACATGGATCGGATCCGCAAAACACATGCGGACGTCTGAATGGAGCCTTACAGGGGGGTGATCAATGACAGAGGGGTGATCACCCATATAGACTCCCTGATCACCTTCGTCATTGATCACCCCCCTGTAAGGCTCCATTCAGACGTCCGTATGATTTTTTACGGATCCACGGATACATGGATCGGATCCGCAAAACACATGCGGACGTCTGAATGGAGCCTTACAGGGGGGTGATCAATGACAGAGGGGTGATCACCCATATAGACTTCCTGATCACCTTCGTCATTGATCACCCCCCTGTAAGGCTCCATTCAGACGTCCGCATGTGTTTTGCGGATCCGATCCATGTATCCGTAAAAAATCATACGGACGTCTGAATGGAGCCTTACAGGGGGGTGATCAATGACAGGGGGTGATCAGGGAGTGTATATGGGGTGATCACCCCCCTGTCACTGATCACCCCCCTGTAAGGCTCCATTCAGACGTCCGTATGTGTTTTGCGGATCCGATCCATGTATCCGTGGATCCGTAAAAATCATACGGACGTCTGAATGGAGCCTTACAGGGGGGTGATCAATGACAGGGGGGTGATCAATGACAGGGGGTGATCAGGAAGTCTATATGGGTGATCACCCCTCTGTCATTGATCACCCCCCTGTAAGGCTCCATTCAGACGTCCGTATGTGTTTTGCGGATCCGATCCATGTATCCGTGGATCCGTAAAAATCATACGGACGTCTGAATGGAGCCTTACAGGGGGGTGATCAATGACGGAGGTGATCAGGGAGTCTATATGGGTGATCACTCCTCTGTAATTGATCACCCCCCCTGTAAGGCTCCATTCAGACGTCCGCATGTGTTTTGCGGATCCGATCCATGTATCAGTGGATCCGTAAAAATCATACGGACGTCTGAATGGAGCCTTACAGGGGGGTGATCAATGACAGGGAAGTGATCAGGAAGTCTATATGCGTGATCACCCCCTTGTCATTGATCACCCCCCTGTAAGGCTCTATTCAGACATCCGTATGCGTTTTGCGGATCCGATCCATGTATCCGTGGATCCGTAAAAATCATACGGACCTCTGAATGGAGCCTTACAGGGGGGTGATCAATGACAGGGGGGTGATCAATGACAGGGGGGTGATCAATGACAGGGGGGTGATCAGGGAGTCTATATGGGCTGATCAGTGGTTTATAAAGGGTTAATAAGTGACAGGGGGGGGGTGTAGTGTAGTGTAGTGGTGTTTGGTGCTACTTTAGTGAGCTGCCTGAGTCCTCTGGTGGTCGATCCTAACAAAAGGGACCACCAGAGGACCAGGTAGCAGGTATATTAGACGCTGTTATCAAAACAGCGTCTAATATGCCTGTTAGGGGTTAAAAAAAATCACATCTCCAGCCTGCCAGCGAGCGATCGCCGCTGGCAGGCTGGAGATCCACTCGCTTACCTCCCGTTCCTGTGAACGCGCGCGTCTGCGTGCGCGCGTTCACAGGAAATCTAGGCTCACGCGAGATGACGCCTATTGGCGTTAGCGTAGCCTGGGAGAGCCGCCGCGATGACGCCTTTCGGCGTTAGCGTAGCGCTAAGTGGTTAAATCACCTTTATTTCCCATTCTGACATTCAGTTTGGAGTTCAGGAGATTGTCTTGACCAGGACCACAACCCTACATGCATCGAAGCAACTGCCATGTGATTGGTTGACTAGATAATCGCATTAATGAGAAATAGAACAAGTGTTCCTAATAATTCTTTACGTCAGTGTATAGCACCAAGGACAACTCACATAGGGGAGCTAGACAGTAGAATTCACCAGCTGAGGTTTTTGAAAGGAAAAGTTACATTTCTGTTTATCACCAAGTTGGCGCCTTTATGGCCATTACACCCATGAGCATAATCGATATTCAAGATATTTGCAATGGTCATGGTGGATTATGTCCTGCTAATTTTTTGCTCCCAGGGAATGTTTAATGCAAGGGTAGGCTCACATAGTTTCTTGAAAGAGATTTTGAGGCAGATTTTCCTATAGGTTTTTCAGCCAAAGCCATAAGTGGATTCAATAGGAATCGGAAAAATAAAAAAACAAAACCAGCAGGAAAATCTCGTCTCAAAACCTCCTCCAAAAAACTCTGTGTGAACCTAACCCCAAAACCACTGATCACATCTGCAGCAGGTTCACAGAGCTATTTCAGCCCATTTATGTTCATATTTTCATGATGAAGGCCAGAAGTAGCAACAAGGAACCCATCCAACCTTCATGGTCTCAAACACTGTACCTGTTTTTAGGCATAGCTGGTCAAAGTCCTGGCAGCAACTGTTGTAACTCTTACAGAGGTTGTCGCAGCGGCAGGAAGGGGGCTCAGCTTCTTGAAGCTCAAAACATCTGTCCTTACAGGAACCCAAAGTGCTATCCCAGGGGGGGTCATTGAGAACTGTGTAAAAGGAAAGCAAGAGAATATAAAACAGCAGAATACAGTAAAACAGGTACATACAGTGCCTAGAAGAAGTATTCACTACCGCACCGCATACATTTTTGCAGGTTTTGTGTAACCATAACAAATAACCCAGTTGGTAAAAGGATTCTTCGTTTAGGACAATCCCTACTTGTTAGAAGGGTCCATTGACAGTAAGATAACTACAAGCTGTCCTCCTAATGGAACCCCGGTGGGGAAATGTGGTAGTAACAGTTTAATTTCCCTGCCGGACCACCACAGGGGAAAGTAGGCATCACACAGTGCTCATTCTAATTAATGGGTTGTCTGGTTAAGGCCTCTTTCACACGACCGTTTTTTTCCCCCCGGTTTACGGGCCATTTTTTGCGTTCCGTATACGGAACCATTCAATTCAATAGTTCCGCAAAAAAAACTGAATGTACTTAGTATGCATTCCGTTTCCGTATTTCCACTCCATTGAAAGATAGAACATGTCCTATTATTGCCCGCAAATCACGTTCCGTGGCTCCATTCAAGTCAATGGGTCAGCAAAAAATACAGAACACATACGGAAATGCATCTGTATGTCTTCTGTATCTGTTCCGTTTTTGCGGAAACATCTATTGAAAATGTTATGCCCAGCCCAATTTTTTCTATGTAATTACTGTATATTGTATATGCCATACGGAAAAACGGAACAGAAAAACAGAACAGAAACACAAGGGAAACAAAAAAACGAACAACGGATCCGTGAAAAGCAGACTGCAAAACACTGGAAAAGCCACGCGGGTGCAATGTGTGACGTGAACGCATATCACCTGCACTGAATCCGGACCCATTAATTTCAATGGGTCTGTTTTTTTCACGCATCAGTTCTGAGTTGCGTAAAAAACGCAGCATGTTCTATATTCTGTTTTTCACGCAGCCCTGGCCCCATAGAAGTGAATGGGGCTTCAGAGAAAAACGCATTGCATCCGGAAGCAAGTGCAGATGCGATGCGTTTTTCACTGATGGTTGCTAAGAGATGTTGTTTGTAAACCAGTTTTTATCACGAGCGTGACAAACGCATCAAAACACATTGCACCCGCGCGGAAAAAACTGAACGCAATCGCAGACAAAACTGACTGAACTTGCTTGCAAAATGGTGCGAGTTTCACTGAACGCATCCGGAGCCAATCCGTCACGCTCGTGTGAAAGAGGCCTAATGCAGGACAGGACAGGTCCTTCTGAGCAAGGGACACTCTTTGTATCAGTCTTCACTCTGGAGACTTCCCTCTATAAACCAGCAATTCCCTAATAGAGAGTATGAAAATGGGTCTTCTAGACTGGACAACCCTTTCCACTGGACTTTTTTTGTCACAGGAAAATCATTTTATGACAAAATGGAAATAAGCCTTTGAAAAAAGTAACATACATTCATTACAATTTGTAAAAACATAATAGTTTAGTATATACATGCATATTTCTGAAAGGCATAGTCCAAAAGTGGTGTGAACAGGGTCTAACACTTTACAGGTGCATTCGAAAATTCCTTAAAATCTAGTGCCTGAAATAGAGACATATTTCATTTTATTCATTTCTGAAGCCCCAGCATTTTCTGTAGCACTGTGCAATGGTCGTCAGCCCTCCATTAGGGTTTACAATCTAAATTCCAAATTAACCCAATAACATTTTTAGGAGTGTGGGAATAAACCAAAATACCTGGAAAAAAAACTCACACAAACACGGGGAGAACTCATTATAGGGGCCATACGGACTACAGATATTAATGACCTATCCTCACGATAGGCCATGGACATCAGATTGGCGGGGATCCGACATCAGGCACAGCCCTACACGTCAGCCGTTTCGGGCAGCTGTGGTGTCAGACACTATACAGTGTACAGGGCGGAAGCAGAAGTCTCCGTACACTGTGTAGTTTCCAGCGCAGCTCAGTTCCCAGGCACTTGAACAGTAGCTGAGCTGCAGTACCCTGGCACAGGCACCTCACAGTATACAGAGTGTAGTTTCCGGGGTTGCGGCTGCTCAAAACAGCTGATCGGTGTGGGTGCCGGATGTCAGACCACTGCTAATGTGATATTGATGACTTATGCCGAGAAGGAACTTAGCCCAAGGAACCCCTGTAACTCCATACAATAATAATAATAATAATCTTTATTTATATAGCGGCAACATATTCCGCAGCGCTTTACAATTTAGGGGGTTCATGTACAAACAGTCATAAATAATATACTAACAGACAAGTCAATAATTAGAACACGAGGAATGAGTGGCAAGAGCTTACAATCTATGAGGAGATAGGAGTGACATAAAGGGTAAAAGTGCTTGTTTTGTACAATGGTCCAGCCATCTTGGGAAAATAGGGAAGCTGCATGAGCCAGTCACCAGCAGATATCTGTAGTGCTTCTGGGTGCATTGGAGAGTTTGGTGGAGGACCAGGTTCAGGAAATTATGATAAATAGGCCAAAGATGTGTTTTTAGGGAGCGCTTACAACTGTTTGTGTTGTGATTTAACCTGATTTCTTGGGGTAGAGCATTCCAGAGAACCGATGCAGCTCGGGAGAAGCGTTGGAGCCGGGAGCGAGAGGTTTCACTATTGTGTTATGTGATTGTAAGAGTTGAACTGGGAAACCACCTACTCGTCAGGAGGGAGGCTGGACCTTCCTCTCAGAGGACGGAGCTGTGTAGTCTGATTGCATCATCCAGTGAGTCTGGTCAGAGCAGCTGAAGTGTGAGGAGCTGCAAGTGCCTATGCAGTTTGAGGCCTACTACAAGAGGTTCTCCATCTCTACATGCTGAGGACAAGAGCCAGACCTCTGGGATAAGGAAGCAAATAATCAATAGACTGTTTAGGACTAAGGACTGGGTGTGGAAGCAAAAGTAACACTCGCTTATGGCTATGGACTTTGCTGCCTGTAGAAAGGGTGAATTTCCTCCGGCACACCACACGCTTTTAAAATGGATTTTGATGCGAGCTGATTACAACTATTAATATTTCTACAACACTACCCATTGAAGAATCTACACCTCGCTGTGGGAACTGTATCCCAAGTTGTGGATTTGCATGCCTTTAATCAATTTGGGAAGTTGTTTAGATTTAATAGACAGAGACTATACAGCCTGCCTTTCCATATAAGGCCTAGGAAATATTGCATGTGTACTCTGGAGAGACCTTTTCCTTAATTGTCATTTGCCAAGAATACATCAGTAAAGCTTGTTGGACTTCTTACCTTATACCGGCCTGTTTATTGCCTTGCACCCAACAGCTTCATTACTGCCTGCACTGCATTACCTGCACCCACCAGTAAGTGATGTCTTGCAACCATCTACCCAACATCAAGGGCTCCCCACCTAACACCAGACAGGGACCCCAAGGCTAGAGAGTGCCCTGAGGGAAGAAATGGTGCACCCTCCATTCACTGCATGGCCCCAGAGAGCCAAGGTGAGGAGGACTACCACTGTGAACTAGGAGTACTACTACCATTCTGCCCATCCTGACCTCCCCTCCAGTTCGCTGCACAGAGGGTAAGCTTTAAGAAGAAATTAAATTATCCAGTAGTTTAGGGTGGAAAAAAATCCTCAAAAACCTGCAATTATTCTGTAGGCTGAGATTCTGAATAGATTTCCTCCATGATATGGTATATCTAACGAGTCTTCTTCATACATCAATGGAAAGTTACAGTGACAAAACAATTATTTCTATGGGGTTTGATTGTGGGACAAAAATATAAAGCAGCAATCTGTGGCATGTTTAACCTCCACACTGTAATCCTGTAACCGGCTCTTCTACTTGACTATGGATGCTGAGGGACAGTCAATTTGTACTTTCTAGAACATTTCTGAAATTGCTGCCTTTACTTGCTCATGTCTAAGCTCCTGAAGGAATTTAATCACTTGATTCATGCCTTATCCTCCATCTCCCAAGGAATCCCCTACCAAAGGGAATGACCTCAGCCAAGAGTGGAAAAGTTGGGCCTGGATTTAGAAGGAAGTCTGGGGCAATAGAAGTCTTGTTTTGGTAGCCAGGTTATCTCAGACTGATCAGTATGTTTCCAATTAGCAATAGGACTGGCTGACTTTACTATGATTACAGGATACAACAAACTGCATCTCATAGATTAAAAATAAAAATATATAGGTTAAAAAAAACAATATTTTTTTTAAAAATACTATGTTTAAGGTTTCAATAAATTATACATCAAGTAGTAAACAAGCAGAGAGGCAAACCTAGAGCATAGAGGTCTATAAACATGGATGTCAGAGAAGTGTTGTGACTTGTTTGTAACAGAAGTGACAAGGTAGTGGCAGATCCACCACATAATGATCATGGGTCCTTTAGAGGGTTCCATAGTGACATGCAGGATAGTCTGAGACATACAGGTGAGAAGTTTTCAGAGGTCATGTAGTGTAGGGCTCAGAGATGAAACATCTAGATCTATCCCAACAGCTTTTATATGGATATGGCACCACAGGTAGCGTGCCTTCAATCAACACTAGACCTGTTAATTTGTGTTAATTTTCTACCAGAGCGGCCTGTGATGTGGATCCAGCAAAAAAAAACTAAAAACTAAAAGATCAGTTCTCTACATATGTGTGCAGTAAAGAAAAGCCTCTCCGCCTAAATTAAACCACCATCATCCTAATCGTCAGCATATTCTTTGTGGGTTGGAAACTACCTCAATAACTTCTATTTTTCTAATTAAAATTACCAAAATTGGCCGGCCATCAGAGTAACAGGGGGTGGGGTGAGAATTACTAACATCAGCGTTTCACTTCAGGGGTTGCCAAAGTTATTATAAAGAAAAAAAAAAAAAGTCACACACACTCATAGGTTTTATCCCCGGCAATTCCAGCACTGTCGCTCTGATTCTCCCCACTGCTGCAGCCAAGAATATGACTTTGTGCCCGTATATCCTGGATACCGCTGCAGCCAATGACTGTATAAACCCATCATCGCTGCAACCAAGCAGAAAAAGCCCAGCTGGAAAGAAGAGAGTAGCAGAGCTGGAAGCGGCAGGGGATGAAATGCGTGAGCATATTATTTTATAAATGCTGTTGTGTCTGACTCTTTCTTTGATAACTTGGACTCAATAGAATTTAAGAGAACATTCAACTCATGGTAAACACCTTTAGACGCTGGTCACGTGAACATTCGTTCTCAATCATCACCCCATGTAAACGTGCCCGCCTAATAGGAAAACGCTTGCTCGTCATTGAGCCCATCTTTTATGTAGACTTAAGAATGATCATGTCACCAGCACATCTCCCTACTATGAGATGAGGATAGGTAATCAATATTTGATTGGTGGGGGTCTGACTCCCAGCACCCCTGTTGATTAGCTGTTCGAATAGGCCATGACACTTGGTTGAGCATTGTGGTCTGTGATATCGTGGTACATCAGCCGCTTGGCCTTCAAGTGAATGGGACTGAGCTGCAATACCAAATGCAGTCACTATACAATGGCGGGTTCTAGGTATAAAATAAAGAGACCACAGCACTTCAAAAGGTGATCGGTGGTGGTGCTCCAAGTCGGACCCCCACCAATCAGATATTGACAACCTGCCCTGAGGATAGGCCAGCAATTTAAGTCCCAAAGAATCCCTTTAAATGTTCACATCTTTCTACATTTTCAAAGAACTCAATGATCCTCCATTTGGAAGGATGGTAGACGCCACTTACTTAAAAGGATTAGCATTTCTGGCATCTGATACCCCAAGATAACAGTAGCATCTATGTCTTGAGGTGTAAGGTACATACTCTAGTCCTTTACATGGGTCAAGTTTTCTGCCCTGGACTTCACATCCCCCTAAGACAAGAACAGCTTGTTGGTGCACCCCGACATTCAAGCTCCCCTTCCCACCTCTCATTTAGATAAACTGAAGACTAGTTAAATTGACAAAGAAACATCTCGGGCAGATTCAGTATACATAACTGGAATGTGGGAGGATTGCTGATATGATTTTGCTTGGTTGAACAGAAGTTGCATTGCCCAGCCCAGTAAACACTTCAGGGTTGCATGCTCTCCAGCTTGCATAAATGACCTTTCATGGCCCCTATACACACAGTTCTCAAACCGTCATTTACGTTGCTGGATTTCAAAAGACTAAAATGCGTGGGAGATGCAGTGAGATACCACAGAGGTCATACACAAACGCTACGTTTTTTTCTTTTTACAGTTTTCTAGATATCAAAAGAAACCAAATTTCCAGGTGATCACTAAATGCAGAAATGTGATTCTTTCCCGAGAGGACACCTCCACCATTTATATGTAATTATAATCTGCATTAGCAGTTGAGCAGGTTTGTAACTACATTACATATCTGGTACTGATCCCGAGTGGGCTATGCTCTAGAGCTGCATTTACAATTCTTCAACAATCCTTCCATCAGACATATCCTTAGATGGATATTCTGCTACTCGGCTATCTTCGCCAGTGCCATAAAACACTGCTTCTCCAGTCAACTGCTCCTGGCCATGGTCTTGTGGCTGGGGAAGACCAGAAACATGAGACTCATGGGGTAAGTACTGAAATAGCTGAGCTCCTATAATGCTGAGGGATAGCTTTTCCCACATCACATATAGTATTCAGTACAGACCAAAAGTTTGGACACACCTTCTCATTCAAAGAGTTTTCTTTATTTTCATGACTATGAAAATTGTAGATTCACACTGAAGGCATTAAAACTATGAATTAACACATTTGGAATTATATACATAACAAAAAAGTGTGAAACAACTTAAAATATGTCATATTCTAGGTTCTTCAAAGTAGCCACCTTTTGCTTTGATTACTGCTTTGCACACTCTTGGCATTCTCTTGATGAGCTTCAAGAGGTAGTCACCTGAAATGGTTTTCACTTCACAGGTGTGCCCTGTCAGGTTTAATAAGTGGGATTTCTTGCCTTATAAATGGGGTTGGGACCATCAGTTGCGTTGTGAGAAGTCAGGTGGATACACAGCTGATAGTCCTACTGAATAGACTGTTAGAATTTGTATTATGGCAAGAAAAAAGCAGCTAAGTAAAGAAAAAACGAGTGGCCATCATTACTTTAAGAAATGAAGGTCAGTCAGTCCGAAAAATTGGGAAAACTTTGAAAGTGTCCCCAAGTGCAGTCACAAAAACCATCAAGCGCTACAAAGAAACTGGCTCACATGCGGACCGCCCCAGGAAAGGAAGACCAAGAGTCACCTCTGCTGCGGAGGATAAGTTCATCCGAGTCACCAGCCTCAGGAATCGCAGGTTAACAGCAGCTCAGATTAGAGACCAGGTCAATGCCACACAGAGTTCTAGCAGCAGACACATCTCTAGAACAACTGTTAAGAGGAGACTGTGTGAATCAGGGCCTTCATGGTAGAATATCTGCTAGGAAACCACTGCTAAGGACAGGCAACAAGCAGAAGAGACTTGTTTGGGCTAAAGAACACAAGGAATGGACATTAGACTAGTGGAAATCTGTGCTTTGGTCTGATGAGTCTAAATTTGAGATCTTTGGTTCCAACCACCGTGTCTTTGTGCGATGCAGAAAAGGTGAACGGATGGACTCTACATGCCTGGTTCCCACCGTGAAGCATGGAGGAGGAGGTGTGATGGTGTGGGGGTGCTTTGCTGGTGACACTGTTGTGAATTTATTCAAAATTGAAGGCATACTGAACCAGCATGGCTACCACAGCATCTTGCAGCGGCATGCTATTCCATCCGGTTTGCGTTTAGTTGGACCATCATTTATTTTTCAACAGGACAATGACCCCAAACACACCTCCAGGCTGTGTAAGGGCTATTTGACCATGAAGGAGAGTGATGGGGTGCTGCGCCAGATGACCTGGCCTCCACAGTCACCGGACCTGAACCTAATCGAGATGGTTTGGGGTGAGCTGGACCGCAGAGTGAAGGCAAAAGGGCCAACAAGTGCTAAGCATCTCTGGGAACTCCTTCAAGACTGTTGGAAGACCATTTCAGGTGACTACCTCTTGAAGCTCATCAAGAGAATGCCAAGAGTGTGCAAAGCAGTAATCAAAGCAAAAAGGTGGCTACTTTGAAGAACCTAGAATATGACATATTTTCAGTTGTTTCACACTTTTTTGTTATGTATTGAATTCCACATGTGTTAATTCATAGTTTTGATGCCTTCAGTGTGAATCTACAATTTTCATAGTCATGAAAATAAAGAAAACTCTTTGAATGAGAAGGTGTGTCCAAACTTTTGGTCTGTACTGTATATGTGTAGTATATGGTACTGTATAGTATAGTACTGTGTGTGAGGTGAGGGGCACTTCCCTGATTGACACACCAGAGGGAGACACTGAGTCAATAAAGATTTAAGCTCTGAAGTCTGCAGAATTTACAGTGGCAGTAATGGAATAGAATGATGATGCAACAGGTTTTCACAATCACAGGGTGCTTCTGCGCTTTTCTATATGGGTGTCACATTACAAGATGGCAACCAGCTTCCCCTGAGAAAACAATATGGTGTTGCCCGTCCAGCCCTTGGTACATGGTGACTATTCAAATGAATAGGCAACCATATCATGCATGGTTGCACTGAGTCCTCCAGAGCCTGAGCCACCAGGTAACTGTAGGGCGTGTAGATGTTGCACTCACATCTGGATAGCTATGCCCATGACCCCTACGGTGAGTTTTGCCTACTAAAGATATTCAATTCAGGCCCAGGAGCTTCAAGTCTTACATTTTGGAACCATTGCTTGCAGTGGATCTTCGTTCTGGCTAATAAAGTAATGTCATGAACATGACACTGCCCTCTGTGATGTCCATATGCCATGATGGGTTTTAACATCAACATATCAAGGAGCATCCATACCATCTTCTTCTATGTATTTAGTATTTGGGAGATTAGTCTGTTACAGCACTGGGGGCTGCGAGCCACTGGTGCACTTCCGGACTTACTCACTGGGCTAGACCCACCTTCCGTGTATGAGCGCTGTCTTCACTTCTCCGTTTACCTGCTCGCCACAGCAATTGGCAGGTATAATTACAACTATGGCGTGAATGGGATGTCATTTATAATTACACTACAATTGCTGCGGCAAGTAAGTAAAGAGAGAAGAGAAGGCAGCATTCGTATGAGTTCTGCTTTCTCTTCAAAAAGCTGATCGGCGGCGGAGCCGGGACTCGGACCCCCTGCCGTTCTGATATTGATGAGGATAGGTCATTAATATAGAAAAGCGGACAACCCTTTTAAGGCACTTTCCTCTAGTGAAAGATGCCTGAGCAATTAGGTTCTTTAGTTCACCAAGTTCCTGCTAAGGTGTCTTGTTCTATTGTCTGCCGTGTACTGACCTCTGCCCGTTTCCTGACCAGGATAACGCCCTTATGTCTATTCCAAAGTCAAAGCAGTTGGTTTGCAAAGTGGTTCCACACCCACTGCTGTAACACAGTCCTAATCATAGAAGACTTGGTGGTATGGGTCACTGAAATTAAGCTGATGTGGTAGGAGGGTCCTCACTAGTGTGGCACTCTAGGATAAATGGTTATAGTATAATATACTGTCCAGGTTCTGGTTCCCAGGGCCATATTGGCGATAATGACTGGAGTGATGGAGGATAGCCATATTGGCGATAATGACTGGAGTGATGGAGGATAGCCATATTGGCGATAATGACTGGAGTGATGGAGGATAGCCATATTGGCGATAATGACTGGAGTGATGGAGGATAGCCATATTGGCGATAATGACTGAAGTGATGGGCAGTGGCCGTGCTTCTCTATATAGATACAAATAATGGGTTTGCAGGAGGGACATTGTCAATTGGAAGTGGCTCCCTATAAGTCAAAGATCTCACTTTCCAACAAGTCTTGGGATTTGACAAGGAAATATAGCCCAGGCCATATGTTTTGGGGTGCTTGCTCCTCATCCAGGGGTTACGACCACCCTGCAGTCCAGCAGCAGTGGCAGTACTTTACGAAAAAGTGCCTCTCTGATGGCCAGGACTGTGGGAGCACACACTGGCACGCACGTGCAGCAGTTCCCGTCCCGACCCACTCATATCTACGCTGTAGCGGTGGCCGTAACCCCTGGAAAGGAGCAGTGTATAATGTAATGGAAGAATGAATCAAGCCAGCAAAGGAGCAAATATGAACAATCACAGTACATTAGTAAGTGTCTGGTATAAACTTTGTCAACACGATGAATGCCATTTGCTGAAGTGAGACAACCACTTTAAGGCCCCTTTAGATTGCCTGCTGTTCAGGTAGATTATCACTAATGAGCATTGGTATGAAGGCAATAATCTGTCAGTGTAAAGTTGGAGGGGAGCTAAAAGCAGCCAAGCAGCAAGATCTGCTGAAAATAAATAGCAGGTAATCATCCCCTTTAGGTACTGACTTGCATTTCATTGTTTAGTTCCTGACAGGAGGGCGGCTTTGAAAGGGGTATTCCCATCACAGACGATGGGGGCTCTCTCCCCGCTCCATTCTCGGCATAGGTGCGGGTCCCAGATGTGGGACCTACACCCATCAGACAATGGGGGTATATCCTAGCGATATGCCACCATTGTCTGTGATGGGAATTCCCCTTTAACTGTCTGCAAAGCAACCAGGACCCTGCCCACACCGTAAACCAGCAACATCAAGGGCGCCTCGACCGCCATCAGGCAGGAGAACCCCAGAACCAGAGGGAAGAGCCGGTATGCCCTTCAGGAAACTGTGAGTACGACTACTGCACCCATCCGGACACCCACACTCATGTGCGCCCCTGCGGCCCATTTACAGTGCACTCTGGTAAGTGCAGATGTAAGGCTATGTTCACATCATGCTTTTACATTAGATTGATGGTGGGCCACAAATCACACCATAGCACAGAGAACACATTTCTAAAGTGCAATATTTTTGCAAAAAAAAAATAAGTTCCTCTGAAAAAAGCAGCAGCTCTCCTCAGCTTATCGCCGGTTTTCTGGCACAGACCCTCCGTCCTACCGGGGCCGTCATTGTCAGTAATGTTTATGACTGGAATAGGAAACCTCAAAACCTGCGCGGTACGGAACATTTGCTTAACCTCCAGCTACTGAACAAGCCCCATGTCTGCTCCTGACAATTATCTAATTTATAAAGGACATGAAACATTCTGAGCAAACAACCAGCGCCACCATTAACGTCGCTCTCCACAAAAACAAGTTTCAGACCGCTTTACGCCCCCCTCCGCCTTTCAGGCCTGCTCGTTTTGAAGCCCCTGGGAGCAGCGGCTGTGATAACATGGCAGAAACCAGAGTAATGACATAATAACAACCTTGGGGTTGGAAACAGAACACACAGACAGAACACAATACCGGGCAAATGGTTCCTTTCCTTCTCCAGAACCTTTCGTGGGGCCACCTATAAATATTATTAGAGAAATTATTAAATAGCGCTCCCCTCACATACCCTTGTTAGGGTACAACCTCACATGACGAAAACTGCAGGGGACATTCACATGACTTACATGCAGATTTCTCATGAGGGTGAGATCCATGATGGAAAGCCACAGCATAAATTTAAAAAACATTTCATATGTCATAGAGGCACATCAAAAATTTAGATTAGTAGTGCTTAGACCCCCACGATCCCTAAAACAAGGGGAGAGAAGGGCACACACACCACCTTCTCTCCCTCCTTGATGCCGAGGTCCATAGACTTTTATGGAGTCTGTGTAGCGAGAAGAGAAAGAGCCCTAATGGTGCGCTCGTCTCCCATCATTCTAGGGATCATGGGGGTCTCAGCGCCCAGACCCCCACCAATCTAATTTTTTATTTTTTTTTATATCTCTTGGACATAACATTTTTTTTAAAAGGTAGTGACCCTATAAAGAGGAGCTGTCATCTCCCCCAACTTGTCCGGTTTAGTAATTACTTGCATTTTACATGCATATTCTCAAACATCTTCATGTTGTGCCATTACTTTGCTGCCAATTCATTCATAAATGTCTGGTAGGAGTAACAGTTTGCGATAGTGGTCCAGCTACGCTGTTGCCTGATGGGGGGGGTGTATCACTGCGCAGTCCGACACACTGCAATCAGTGCTGCACCCACCCCCAGCTGGTAACACCCAGTTGGACTTCAATTGCAAACTGCTAGCAATTCATTCGTAAACTTCTTGTAGGAGTCCTAGAGTCATAAGAAGAGACGCTCCAGAAATGTCATTTCATGGGGAATGCAAGTAGTTACTAAAACAGACATGACTTTAAAATCCTCACTGCAGGTCAATTTCTGATCAAACTTTTCTGCATCAGTTTTCTACTATTGTAAAATTCTGCATATTTTCCGCACACACTTAGATGGTGGAAACGCACTTTTACTTTCAAGTTTCAGGCAGCAGAGGAAGATTTTATAGGACATGTGCAAGATACATTTTTAGAAATGAAACATGTACATGAAAAAATATGCCACAGACACTATTCATTGGGAATTTTTTTTAATATGGTGTCAAATAATTCAGAAAGTCCTATAATCCTGTATCTGGCGTTAAAGGTCGCAGCCCAGCTGCCAGGCTTCCTCCTCTTTCCCATAGGACGCACACGCTCCCCGGCTCTTCAAGGACGTTCAAACAAACACAATCCTCTGCACCTATGGAATTTTAAGGTGCCTTACCCAAAGGAGAGGTGCCTGAGCAATAGGTATAACTAGCTTGCTAGTCCCCCGCATAAGGTCTGCTGTTCCATTCTTCTGCCTGTGTACCAACCTCTGCTAGTTTACCGATTCTGAACCTCTGCTGTCTGACCTGACCTCTGCCTGAATACCATGCCGAACCTTTGCTGCCAGCCCTGAACTTGGACTTTCTTCATGGATTCAACCGGACCTGCCTGCTCCGATCTCTGCCTGTCTCTCTGACCCCAGTGTGTCAGCAGCCAACCACACCAGGACTATTCCAAGAGGTAGCGTCTTGGTGGCTATCCTGCAGTGAAGACCAGATCCCTTTATAGCAGTTAAAGAGTGAAAATCAGGGGACTGCCAGGACAACACCCTTAGGTCTAGCCAAAAGCCAAACTTGTCGGTTGGCACAGTGGGTCCATATCCACTGTCCATTACGTCTAAACTTGAATTTCTCCGCTTTTTAGACAGATTGCGATACCTCACAAAGTAGTTATTAATATCTATCATATGTCTACTCTCTGTTCACATCATTTTGTAAATGTTATTTTATATTTTTTAGGATGTAGAATTTTAGAAGCAATTTTACAAATATAAAACTGTACTAAGTCAGTTATGAAGTCACTTTGAGGAGCTTACATAATAGAAATCACCCATTTAAACTTTTATGTGTTCCATAAGAATTAAAGCAAAAAGGAGATAAACTTTAAGAATGATATTTTTTGGCAAGTTCCTGTAACAAAACAAGGGAACTGGGGAGCTGTGATTTTTCTGCACAGGAATCCACCCGGAAAAAAAAAACAAAAAAAAACAAACACACGTATGCTGCAACATGTGCAGGTGGTACTAAGGTAAAGATTAGGGATGAGCGAATCGACTTCGGATGAAACATCCGAAGTCAATTCGCATAAAACTTTGTTTCAATACTGTATGGAGCAGGAGCTCTGTACAGTATTAGAATGTATTGGCTCCGATGAGCCGAAGTTATTACTTCGCGAAGTCTCGCAAGACTGCATAATAATTTCAGAAATTGATTTATACTGTAAAAAAAATAAAATAAATGGGTTCGGTTTCAAGTGGTACCTTGGAACCGAACCAGAGTTCGGGAAATGTTTTTTTTACAGTATAAATCAATTTCTGAAATTATTATGCAGTCTTGCGAGACTTCGCGAAGTAATAACTTCGGCTCATCGGAGCCAATACATTCTAATACTGTACAGAGCTCCTGCTCCATACAGTATTGAAACAAAGTTTTATGCGAATTGACTTAGGATGTTTGATCCGAAGTCGATTCGCTCATCCCTAGTGGAGCTGCTAAAGAATCCCGAAATATAGTACCAAAATAGTGCCATGCGGAGCCCCTCCTCCCAGTATAATATGTGTTACCTATGCTTAATACAGGCCAATTAGAGCTTCACCTGAACAGCAGAGAGGAACTTTGGAGCGGTGCAGAACTCCAGGTGCATAGAGTAAGGAAAGTTAAACAAAAGCCTGGCATGAAAATTTGGGCTCTTGCTGATGTCAACCGTATAGGCTTTCACAAGGATCACTGCGTTCCCCTTTTTTTTATTTATCCTTACAGCATTAGGGTACGATAGACACTTGAATATTGCAGAGTGAAGTCTGGGAATTGAAGGAGAACCAAACCAAAGTCTGTCCCATACCTCACGCAATGTAGTTCTTGTACCCTGTTATCTGCCATTTTTGGAGATACTGTACTGGTTGGTTTTGAACCCATGACCTCATCGGCTTCCTTACTGCACTAGTGCCACAATTGTCCTAAGCCCATACTCAGCCCCCCGCCCCCCAATACTCATGGGTTCTACAAAAACCTGACACTTTAAAAAAAATAAAAAATTATTCTACATTTTTTTAAACCAGCATTTGTATCTGAATACTTTTGTAATTCCATGTAATTAACAATTTTGTATACCCACTGAGCTATTCAATAAAATGCATCTGTACAGCGCCACCTGCTGTTTGTTCTCTTTCTACTTTCTCTGTCCTGCTCACCGAGATGGAAGCACATGCTCAGTTCCATCCTTCAAATGCCACAAGCTGCAGCAGAAAGGAAACGCCCCCTGAGCTGCCAGCTTGAAATAAATCTGGCAGAGCAATTGAAGTGTAACGCCCCAGAGAAGCATTACCACTTCTGCACTCCGCTACTATCTTTATTGGTTAACCACATATCATCATACGTATTTATTGCAGGTTCTTCACTATGTGCATTCTCTAATCTGTAACCGTTTACATGTAATAGGCCTGAATCACCAGCAGATGGCAGCATAAATGGCAGAGTTACAGGGACATAGAATGGAGCTTTCCTTCCATTCTAACACCCCCCTCTGTGGGGTGGTGGGCGTTTTCTCCCACTTTCTGCAGGAAGGGAGGAGACTAGTTAGTGATAGTCAGTCTAGCTTACCCCCTGCTAGGGGAAGGTTCAGCTTACCCCCTGCTTGAGGTTAGGTGTGCTGCAGGTGCACGTTCCTGTTGGAGGTGGCCTTGCCCAGGCCAGCTGGAGCACCTTCAGCTCAGCTGTATTTGGAGGCAGAAGATTGAAGCCTCAGGAGCCAGGATAGAGAGATTCCCTGGTATAGCCTAATTCAGAGTCAGACTACAGAAAGAAGTTGCAGCCTTCAGCTTAAGCTACGTTATACAGCTATCCTGTTAGCACAGCAGAGGCAAAGAGCAACAGATGTAGCAGTGAGGAGTTTGCCTGCCACAGTTAATGCCAAAGCCTGCTGGAACCAGGAGAAAGTTTGAAGACTGTTTCTGATGAACGTTTATTCAAGTAAAGCTGCTGTTCAACTATATACAAGGTCTGGACTTCAAGACATTTCTTCAATTGCCCCAATTGTTCACCACCCTGTTTTTCTGCTTTCGGAGGGCAGCGCCTGGGGTTCAGCGTATCCAGGTAGGAGCACAGTGACACGTGCACAGGTACACTTAAAGGGACATTTAGGCTGTTGTCAGATTTTTGGATTTTTACAGGTTAACTTTTTGAATGGACCCGAGGAACCAGAGTTGAACACTTCTAGAAACACGACAGACCACATATAAGTAAATATGTTCATACACATAGGAGCAAAGTTAGCGGGACCAGATGGCTATTTTATGTGTATTAGGGCTCATGCACACAGCGGGTCCGCAATACACTGGCACCGGCCTTGTGCATCCAGCATCACGGACCCATTCACTTCTATGGGTCCGCAATCTGGGAGATGCGGAACAGAGGCACTACGGAGTGCTTCCGTGGGTTTTCTGTCTGTGCCTCCGCACCGCAAAAAAGTAGTGCATGCACTACTTTTTTTGTGTTGCGGACAGATCACGGACCCATTCAAGTTGAATGGGTCTGGATCTGTCTGCGGCAGCCGCACGGATGTTGACGTGCATTGGGGAAATTGTTGCGCAAACTGCGGTCCCCAATGCACGGAACGGCCAGCACACGGTCGTGTGCATGAGCCCTAAGGGTGTGCAGACTCTCCCCAGACAGGGAAAAGAACCATTAGATGATGTGTATGGAGAAGTCGAGAGGAACAGCTGCCGGCTGGCAAGCACTTGTCTGACAATTGCTGAAGGTGTATGATCAGCATTCAGACAACCGGATGACTGATCGTAGCTTTAGAGATATCATAATTTTTCCCACCAAGTTTATTTGGTGCCCTGGTTGTGGAAGACATCCTGAATCCATTGTTTCATATCTCCAAAATACCACTCCACTTGGAGAACATTATACCTTTCTAATGGTAGAGTGGAAAACAAGAAAAAGTTCTGTCCTAGTCACAGACAAGTGCATGAACGCCAGTAATTCATGGGTATAGCCTGTTTCAGTCCGGGAAACACACCCCGTGTGAGAGCTGCATTTCCCGGGCTGAACACTGCTGACATGAACTCACAGCATTATAAGGATTTGTACTGGCGGCATTATGCAAGTACAGCCCAGTAGATCCAAGGTCGGTCAGGAACAACCAGCATAACTCATTATAAGGCCTCATGCACACGACCGTGCCATTTTTTGCCTTCCGCAATTTGCGTAATAGAACGGGCGCCGCCAATATAAATGCCTATTCTTGTTCGCATCTTTTGCGGCTCATCTGAAATGAATGGGTCCGCATCCGAGCCGCCAAAACGGCGGCTCGGATGCGGACCCAAACAACGGCCGTGTGCATGAGGCCTAATGCTGTTCAGTCCGGGAAATACTGCTGTCGCATGGAGGGCATTACCTGGACTCCATACACTTCTGTGAAACTGGCCTGTATCAGAGGAGCAGCCGTGTGTGAAGCTTACAGTTTTGTGTTACACAGCACCTTAAATTCTTCTTGTTCCTGCACCCCTGCCCCACTGGCCTTCAAGTTTTTTCCATAACACTGGTCACGGGACATCTGATTGCTTACGGAGGCCATGTTTGGAACGTCCACTGAATATGATGGAAAATGTAGAACAGCATGGGGGTCGGAGCTTTTGCCGTGACTGCAGGATCACAAAAAAAATTCAACCTGTTCAGAGTTTTTGCAATTGTGGGGTCATGGCCAAATTGTGAGTCACGCTGCAACCCAATTTATTTCTATGGCAGCGCTACTACACTGCGATCTTCGTGCACGACAATTGGCACGTGTCCGAGATCGCCGTGTAGCGGTACCATAAGTCATGGAGGGACGTAGGCCACCAGTAGCATTTATCGCAACCTCCGGCGCTCCAGCTGTTCTGAAACTACAACTCCCAGAATCCTACTTTAACTTCTGTGGGAGTTACAAGAACAGTCAAGTTAAGGGTCCATGCTGGGAGTTGTAGTTTCACAGCAGCTGGCGTGCTGATCCCTGATCTATCGTATGATGACGGATATGGCAGGCAGCTGAGGTTTCTTTTTGTAGAAATGGAAGTCACGACCCACAGATGTGAACACAGCCCGAGAACGCCAACTTGTCGGATCCTTATTCACCTCTGACAGGCTGTTCTCAGACATGGAACGGTTACTGAATTTGGTTAAAATTGAGAGGACAGTACTGAAAATTGACAAAAAAAAAAAAAAAAAAAAAAACACACACACACACACACAATCTAGTTTTTGTAGCTAGCCCCAAACTCCTTGACGTACAATCCGTTCAAGCCTCCGGCATGGAAAGGACATGAATGCAAGCCTGTATAGCATGGAGCGGTAATGTAGGTAGAACCTCCTGTGATCGCTGCTCTTCATGTAGCTACATGTAGGGAAAAGGTGGTCACCTAGAACGGAAGCGATGGCTAAAATATAACATCCTGACCCGTCTTACAAATGCATTAAAAAGCCAGATCCGTCTTTCTGGTGTCATCCGGCATTTATTTTTTTTTCAATTTTTTCGGACTGCGCATACTGGCATTCCGGTATTTTGAATGCCAGATCCGTCACTAATACATTCCTATGGAAAAAAAATCACTGTTTCAGGCAAGTGTTCATTTTTTTGGGCCAGAGATAAAACCGTAGCATGCTGTCTCTCCGGTGTCATCTGGAAAAACGGATCCGGTATAAATTTTTTTTTCTTATTTTTTTTTCGGTTTGCGAATGCTGGATCTGTTTTGCTGGAACACTTAATGACGGATCTGGCACTAATACACTTCAATGTAAATTAATGCCGGATCCAGCATTCAGGCACGTGTTCAGTTTTTTTGGCCGGAGATAAAACCGTAGCATGCTGCGGTTTTATCTCTGTCCTGATCAGTCAAAATGACTGAACTAAAGACATCCTGAACGGACTGCCCTCCATTCAGAATGCATGGGGATAAAACTGATCAGTTCTTTTCCGGTATTGAGCCCCTAGGACGGAACTCAACGCCAGAAAAGAAAAACGCTAGTGTGAAAGTACCCTTAACCTCAGAAATTTACCAAAATTTGGGCCAAATCAATCTGGTCTAGTAGTTGGACAGTAAAAGGCCTTGAGCACACGAGGGTATACATACTTCAGTACGCGCACTGCGGACACTTTCCGCGTGCAACACACATTTTTCTCTCTCTCCCATCAATAGAAAAGCCAAGTGTCATCCACAATGCAGATCAGAATAGGACAAGTTGTATAATTTGTGGAACGGACATATGGATGTGGACAGCACATGGATGACATCTATGTGCGGTCTGTATTTTTGCCATAGAAATAAATGGGTCTGCGTGCGGTCCACAAAGACGTGAATAGCACAAAGATGGAAAATACGGTCGTGTGCACAAGGCCTGAAACTGATAATCTAAATATGCACTACAAATTTTGCCGCACATTGGTGCCTATTAAGACACACCTCATTTCCCTCCAAACCATGGAGAACCAGGGAAAGTGAGGCACAGAAAACACATGTAGTGTAAAGCATGTACATCACGTAAATAACCTGCATTTTATATTAAGCGGGGAGACCCTTTAAGCTGGCATAAAGTAGAACCAGAATTCTCTTTTTCTGTCACTAAGGGTATGTTCTAGGGATGTCCCGATACCAGTATCGGTACCGATACTGGACATTTGCAGAGTACTTTTTCTCATGCAAATGTCCCCGATACCACTGCCGATACCTGCTGGCCGCTTGCAGCGGCGCTCTCAGCAGTTCGGCGTGGGGGAAGGAATTCTGTGACTCGCATTACCGGCACCCGACCTCTGAGAGGACGCTGTGATCCGCGCAATTAACCCCTCAGGTGTGGCACCTGAGGGGTTAATTGCGCGGATCACAGCGTCCTCTCAGAGGTCGGGTGCCGGTAATGTTCTTCAGTCTCTGCATTGGTGGCAGTGGGCAGTGCGCCCCCCTCCCCAGTATTAATCATTGTATGTTAGTGAGCAGCATTATACTCACGTGCGCCGTGGCCGCCGGGCGCTCCTTCTTCTGTCTGTGCGGCACATTGCTAATGCTATAAGCATTAGCAATGCGCCGCACAGACAGAAGAAGGAGCGCCCGGCGGCCACGGCGCACGTGAGCTATAAGCATTAGCAATGCGCCGCACAGACAGAAGAAGGAGCGCCCGGCGGCCACGGCGCACGTGAGCTATAAGCATTAGCAATGCACCGCACAGACAGAAGAAGGAGCGCCCGGCGGCCACGGCGCACGTGAGTATAATGCTGCTCACTAACATACAATGGCAGCGTCCTGGCTGACATGGTAACCGATCGGAACTGCCCACTGCCACCAATGATGGGGAGGAGGAGGGGGACCCTGTGGCCACTGCCACCAATGATTAATACTGGGGAGGGAGGGGGGGGCGCACTGCTCACTGCCACCAATGATGGGGGGGGGGCCGAGGGGGACCCTGTGGCCACTGCCACCAATGATTAAGAGGGGGCTGATAAGAGGGAGAGGCTGGGGTGCTGATGAGAGGCTGGGGTGCTGTTTTTTGGACTTTTGGTTGGTCAGTGTTCACAAAATAAATGTGTTACTTATTTAATTGTTATAATTGGTATCGGTAACTGGTATCGGTGAGTACTTAAATAAAAGTATCGGTACTCGTACTCGGTCTAAAAAAAATGGTATCGGGACATCACATGTACGCTTTGGTGCCTAAAAACCGCACCGAAAATGAATGCAGTGTACCTTCTATTGATTTCAATGGGAAAACCACATGGCAATTTACAAGGCATGTTTTTTTTTTTTGAATTAGGTTTTTAAAATCCGCAGCACGGAAAAAAAAAAGAAGCGACATGTTGATTCTCAGTGCAGATTCTTTGCCAAATCAACATCCAAAACTTCGCACTGAAATGGGCAGGATTAAAAAAAAGGTATAAAAAAAATGGCATGGAATTTTGAATGGGAATCCCCGTCTTTTTTTCGGCACAGTGTGAACATAACCTGGGCCAGCAATTCCAACTTTTAGGCCCAATAATATCATGAGGGTATGTGCACACGGCTGATGTAGCTGTACGTGATGCAGATCCGCACACAGATTACGCAGCTTCCATGTGGCTAGTGAAAGTGTTGGCACCTGCCGCCGTTTCTGCATGGAAGCCGCACAAAAAATCTGTGCCGCATAAACCATGACGTGGATTTCCCACTGACATCAATGAAAGGCGGATTTTAAGAAGATTGAACGCGGGTTACAGCAAAGAATATGAGCCAAAAGCCACATAGAAAATCAGCTGTGTGGTCCGCGTGTCACCCCTCTTGTGTGTCCGTTGCTATGCCTTCCAGGGAATCTTCTGGCAACGGTCCGTGACAAACAGACTGGACATGGATGCCATGCATGTTCTGTCAGCGGTTTTAAAGGACCCATGGACTTAGTTGAGCATGTTTGCTCCGCAACACGGATCAAAGAAGTGTATACTTCCTTCCACAAGGATACGTGAATACACATTAAAATCAATGGACCTGTGTGCTTTCTGTGGAGAACATGAACAGCACATGTCTGGGGTTCACGGACGTGTGAATAAGCCCTAATACACCCATAGGTATGGGGTCTGTGACAGGCTGGGGACGGTGCACGCTATATATGCATTCAACCTGTTACCCCCGAATACGTTGTATTAATAGGCTGTGTTCACACAGGGGGGTTGGGACAAGACCTGAACACAGCCTTAGGCGCCTTTCACACCAGCGAGTTTTCCAGCGCGGGTGCAATGCGTGCCGTGAACGCATAGCACCCGCAATGAATCCTGACCCATTCATTTCAATGGATCTGTGTAGAGGAGCGTTTTTTTTTTCCACGCATCAGTTCCGCTTTGCATGAAAAACAAAGCATGTTCTATATTCTGTGTTTTTCACGCAGCCCTGGCCCCATAGAAGTGAAGTGCGGATGCGATGCGTTTTTCACTGATGGTTGCTAGGAGATGTTGTTTGAAAACCTTCAGTTTTTTATCACGCATGTGAAAATACGCATTAAAACGCATTGCACTCGCGCGGAAAAAAAATGAACGCAATCACAGACAAAACTGACAACTTTCTTGCAAAATGGTGCGAGTTTCACTGACGTATTCCTGAACGCATCCGGAGCCAATCCGTCACGCTCGTGCGAAAGAGGCCTAACAGGCTAGGGATGGAGCACGCTATATATTCATTAACCCTGGGTTCAGACCTGAGTGTTCTGAAAGGAGCGCTCTGTATGTGCGATTGTACGGGCGTTTGCAATCGCGCATACAGAACAAGCGAACAGCCCATTGTCGCGCGTTCCCGAAAGTCTATGTACGGGAACGAGCGACAAAACGCCCCAAAGAAGCTAAAGAACTTGTTTATGCGTCGGGCGTTTTTCAGCGCGTTCGAACGCGCTGTAAAACGCGAAAATGTGAACCAGTCCCATAGGGAAGCATTGGTTTGCATCGGTTATGCGTTTTACAGCGTGTTCGAACGCGCTGTAAAACGCAGCAAGTGTGAACTTAGGGTCAACCTGTCAGCATGTCGTGTGTCACACTGCGACACCATGGACAATCATATTGGATCTCGATATGCAGCAGAACCCTAAGGCCCCTTTCACACGAGCATGACGGATTAGGTTCGGATGCATTCAGTGAAACTCGCACCATTATGCAGGGAAGTTCAGTCCGTTTTGTCTGCGATTGCGTTCAGTTGTTCAGTGTTTTCCGCGCGGGTGCAATGTGTTTTGATGCATTTTTCACGCGCGTGATAAAAAACTGAAGATTTACAAACAACATCTCTTAGCAACCATCAGTGAAAAACGCTATGCGCCCGCACTTGCTTGCGGATGCAATGCGTTTTTCACGCAGCCCCATTCTCTTTTATGGGGCCAGGGCTGCGTGAAAAATGCAGAATATAGAACATGCTGCGATTTTCACGCAACGCAGAACTGATGCATGAAAAACAGCGCTCATGTAAACAGACCCATTGAAATGAATGGGTCAGGATTCAGTGCGGGTGCTGTAGGCGTTCATGTCACGCATTGCACCCGCGCGGAAAACTCGATAGTGTGAAAGGGGCCTAAGGCCCCTTGCAGACGAGTGTGTCCGGATAAGGTCCGGATGCATTGCGTCTGCGATCAGGGAAAATCGTGCGAGTAGGAACGCAATTGCAGACAGTTTTGACTGCGATTGCGTTCCGTTGTTCAGTTTTTATCGTGCGGGTGCAATGCGTTTTGCACGCGCGTGATAAAAAACTGACTGTGGTACCCAGACCCGAACTTCTTCACAGAAGTTCGGTTTGGGTTCGGTGTTCTGTAGATATTATTAATTTTCCATTATAACATGGTTATAAGGGAAAATAATAGCATTCTGAATACAGAATGCTTACTAAAATGTGTCTTGAGGGGTTAAAAAAAATAAAGAAAAATTAACTCACCTCATCCTCTTGTTCGCGCAGCCGGCATCTTCTTCTTTCAGGACCTGCCAAAGGACCTTTGATGACATAATCGCACTCACCATGATTTCTATCTTCATTCAGCAGGACCTGCGCTGACATCACCGTGCTCACCACATGGTGAGTGCGATTAAGTCATCAAAAGGTCCTTTTGCAGGTCCTGAAAGAAGAAGAAAGAAGAAGATGCCGGCTGCGGGAACAAGAGAATGAGGCGAGTTAATTTTTTAACCCCTCAAGCCACATTTTAGTAAGCATTCTGTAGTCAGAATGCTATTATTTTCCCTTATATCCATGTTATAAGGGAAAATAATACAGTAAATTGACTTTTATAAATTTACTTACTCACATACATCATCTCCTAGCAACCATGCGTGAAAAATCGCACCGCATCCGCACTTTCTTGCGGATGCGATGCGATTTTCACGCAGACCCATTCATTTCTATGGGACCTGCGTTGCATGAAAAACGCGGAATATAGAACATGCTGCCTTTTTTAATGCAACGCACAAGTGATGCGTGAAAATCACCGCTCATCTGCACAGCCCCATTGAAGTGAATAGGTTCGGATTCAGTGCGGGTGCGATGCGCTCACCTCACGTATTGCACCTGCGCGGAAATCTCACCCATGTGAAAGAGGCCTAAAGGTCTGAGTAAAAAGAGAACAAGATATACACTTCAGGACAGATGTAGCAGTGTTGAGTTGGTTTTACTCATCACAGTGTAGAACGATCTGTTCTTTATCATATGAATATAATATAATTTTATTATATTTAGGTTTTCCTTTTTTTTGCCTAGTTTTCCCATCTCTGGCGGAGGGAATCTTGGTTTAGGTAACATGCACAATAAAAGGTACTTTTACTAATTTAGGGTTTAGTCAAACGCGGTGCCTAAGGCAATTGTAAATATAGGTCTGATGCACATTCCCGGCATGCTATGCCTCAAGTCACGAGTTAATGTAAGACAAGGTTTCTGACTTCCAGTGTCATGACTACTATGATGAATGCTACCGCCAGGCATGTGTAAGGCTCAGTTCACACTGGGTTTGATATGACCATTTGAAGGGTGTATTCTAACCAATGAGATGTCTCAAAGATTGGTCATTATCAGTATCTCGCTCAGCCTGTTGGTCCAAAATGGATCATCTGATTGGCTCCTGGGTCATGATACATCCTCCGCTTATCACTACTGCTAAAAAGCTGGAATATTGGGGCGGATTTACTAATCATGTCTAAAATGAAGATGACAAACAGACCAAAAAGTCTAGAAAGGCCCCAAATTTATCATAGCCCCTCACGCTGTATGATGAATTTACTGCACAGCTAGACACTTAAATGGGCTTTACAAGTTACCCCCCTATCCACAGGAAAGGGGATTAGAATTAGATCGGTGAGGGTCCTATCATTGGGACGCCCACCTGATCTCAAGATTGGGGACCTCGTACCACTCGGATCCCCCCAAATGAATGTAGTGGCAGGTCAAGCATGTGAACTGAGGCTCCGCTCATCTCTATGGGAGTATCGGAGTACAGCACTCAGCTATTTCCCGAGATCCCACAGCAGTTAGCATGTCCGACCTGCCGTTCTGCTCATTTCAGGTGTCTCTGAGGGGTACCGTGTCCCTGCTCTCCATGATCAGAAGGGGTCCCAATGCTAGGACCCTCACCCATCTATAGTTATCTCCTATCCTGTAGATAGAGGATAACTTGTAACATCCGGAATACCCCTTTAAATTTACACCACCTACTGGCTGGCTTGCTTTTCGCTAACATTTTGGTGCAATCTGTGTGGCTTTTTCAGTATTTTGCAGTCCGCAAGAAACGGATCCGAAAAAATAAGGATGACGTCCATGTGCATTCCGTTCTTTGCGGAACGGAACAGCTGGCCCCTGATTTAACAGCACTATCCTTGTCCGTTATGCGGACAATAATAGGACAAGTTCTATCTTTGAACGGAACGGAAAAACGGAAATACGGAAACGGAAGGCATACGGAGTACCCTTCTGTTTTTTCTGCAGATCCATTGAAATAAATGGTTCTGTATATGGACCGTATACGGAACGCAAAAAACGGAACGTAAACGGGGAAAAAAAAACGTTGTGTGCAGAAGGTCTAAGCAATATCCCTTGTCGAGCTAAAAAACCAAAAGCAGGCGATCTAAGTGCAGCGGATTATTCAGGTCTGAAACTAGATTCAACACTATCTGCCAAGTTTTCCGACGAGGTCTTGGTGCAGTACATTTGTCCCACGCTTCCCTTATGGTACATACAGAACTATACGCAGGCGACCATCCGTACCTTTCTCGCCAGTTATCTGCCCGTCTATGGCCAGCATAAAGTCTAGCCTCGCTCACTCGAAAAGCATAAAAAAGGGAGATTTACGAAACGTCTGCAACCTTCGGCACTCCAGTTGTTGGGAGACGACAACTCCCAGCTGTTCTCAGAAAGCCCATAGAAGAGAATGGAGCATGCTGGGAGCTGTAGTCTCACAACAGCTGGAGAGCCGAAGAATAAAAACGCTCCATAGCAACCACAGCACGCCATCATTTTGTATTCTGCGCTTGAAAAATGAAAGGATGTTCTGTGATTTGCTGCTCTGTGGGGTCCTGAAAAGTTGCTGCTATCTCATTACCTACAGAACAAGACCATTGTCCAAAAATACAGATGTGGCCCTAATAGATTTTTTCTTCTTAGCTTGCAAAAAAATCAAAAATAAAAAACACAACACATCACTGGTGACTACTTTTTTCCTCCATGTTACAGACAGCACAGGGACATCTACAGAAGCTTTACGGTATAAGGACCCCTCCAAACAACTCCCCATATCTCAGCTTCTAGCTCCCTGTGAGGGCTCATGCACACAAACGTATTTTCTTTCTGTGTCCGATCCATTTTTTTTTTTTGCAGACTAGACTATTCACTTCAATGGGTCCGCAAAAAAACAACCAGAAGTTACTCCGTGTGCATTCCGTTTCCATATGTCTGTATTTTTCGCAATAATAGGACATGTTCTATTTTTTTTGCGGAACAGAAATATGGAATGCACATGGATGTCATCCGTATTTTTTCCCGGATCCGTTTTTTTGGGGACCGCAAAATACATACGGTTGTGTGCATGAGCCCTGAGTGTGAGATAAGAGGGATGCAGGATATAAGCGTTCACTGCTGTCAGACATGAAGCCTTTAGACTTTGAGCGAAATTGCACTTTAAGTCAATGTATAGGACGATGTACCGCAGGGTGCATTAGAAGATATCAGAAAAATGCATCTCAATGGACTCAATGCACCCTCATCACACTGCAGGGTCATTTTCGGTATTCTTTCGTCATTCAGATTTACACTCATGCTTAAAATTGGTAGGTTCCCCCATGACTTCACATCATAAGACATCATCAGTTGCGTATTTGAAGCTAATACATCAATAATATGTGGACTAATGAGAAAGGTCCAGCTGACTGGCATAGAGTAGACCCTGCGATATCGCAACGTAGAAGTGCATGCAAGCCAAGCCAAGCGCACGGCTCCAGATTTAGGGGGGGGGGGGGCAACATAAAATTGCAAACTCGACATATAAAATGCACGATTCCCACATCTCACTTGCATCATCGTAGAATCGCTATCGTATAAAATGACAGTAATTACCTGAGGCGACACCTTCGTCCCATTCAGACTCCGATCGTTTTAAGCGATTTGCCGTAAATCCAAAACAAATTTGCACTCCAAAGATAAAGGTGACGAAGGATAGGACCTGCGGGTGTCGAAAGAAGAAAAAACAGCGCGTAAATATCTGTCAGAGGGCAATCAGGCTCTGTGGAGGATCAACACGTTCAATCCAGCGCAAATGTAGCAGAGCCGAGGTTTATAGCAAGGCAAGGGTTAAACGACAAATCCAGCCTTTGCTGCATTTATAGAGAGGGATGCAGCAAAGTCTTCCCTACCTGATATAACTGTACAGCACTGCTGGGAGCCATAGTGCGAGCCACTAGCTAAATGCTTCCCTTTAGGTTCAATGGGTCTGTCTGCAAGGGTCACTGTGCGAGTTGAGTCTATTAGTCACAAGTAATCCCACCTGGTTGAGATGACGGCCTCATTTCATTTGTCCAGGGTCTGGTTTCATCATGTTTCGCTCACAAATCACAGGCCTGAGTGTAGGAGGCTGCTTGTAGCACCACATCCCCCCCCTGCTCTCCAAACACACACTTCTCTCACACTTAGTCAATAGCAGTTTACTCTCAAAGTGCTCCAGCACAGACTGGCAATGTACTTTGTAGAGTCAAGGGGGACGGGAGAGGATTTTCCCCGGTCAGCTCGAAACATCTGCTTAATGTAAGAAAGAAAGAAAAAAAAAATCCTAAAAATACATCTGCCGGGAGGCTGGCGAGCGTTCTGGAGGGCGAAGAGGGCAGCGAATATGTGTATAAGATTGGGCATGCCACCAAGGGACAGGAGGAAGTCAGGAGTTGGGTTACCGTGCAAGGTAATGTTCTATGGGCACCTAGGCAAGAGGAACTGGAGGGGCGCGTGCCCTCTGCCGTCCTCAGGTTGGATACAGGACTATAGGAGCAAACTGCGGCCGGGCACACGCGTGGCTGGTTAGCTGCCAGCAAAGTGGATGAGAATTTCTGAATAATGTTGAGTGAACGTGTGTTTTAAGTTCGGCGTCTAAAGTTCGGGTTATTGAAGAATCGCGTTATGGATTCCGCTACCACGGACCATAACGGAATTTAGAATCCATAACGGGATTCTTCTATAACCAGAACCCGAACTTTAGACGCCGAACTTAAACACAAGTTCGCTCAACGCTATTTCTGAATTCTCAGCCACACACTGCGTAAAAAAAAACAAAAAAAAACGCAGCGGAAAAGGTGCGCCATTGTGGATTTAAAATCCATAGCATGTCAATTTATACATCCGATTTCACCCTTTGCAATGGGGCATGCGAAATCTGCTGGCTTTTCCGTGGCAAAAACAGCATGTGATACAGGTGGTTTTGTTGCACTTTTTTATGCGTTTTTGCTGCAGGAAAAGCGCCAAAAACCTCAGCAGATTTTTCCGCTAGATTTTTCGCCACGTTTGAACCCAGCCTAAGGGCCTATTCAGACGGCCATAGTTCTTTGCGGATCCACAAAACACGGATACCAGCCTTGTGCGTTACACAATTTGGGGACCGCACATGGCCGCAACCATAATAGAAAATGCTGATTATTGTCCGCGGACAAGAATAAGACATGTTCTATCTTTTCTGCGGAACGGATGCGGACTCTGACATACGGCCGTCTGAATGAGCCCTAACCCTGGGTTCAGACCTGAGCGTTCTAAAACGAGCGCTCTGTATGCGCGATTGTACCGGCGTTTACAATCGCGCATACAGAGACAAGCGAACACACATTGTCGCGCGTTCCCGCTGAAGTCTATGTACGGGAACGCGCGACAAACGCCCCAAAAAAAGCCCAAGAACTTGTTTGAGCGTCGGGCGTTTTACAGCGTGATCGTACGCGCTGTAAAACGCCCAGGTGAGAACCATTCCCATAGGGAAGCATTGGTTTCTCCTTGCTGAGCGTTTTACAGCGCGTAGGAACGCGCTGTAAAACGCTCAGGTGTGAACTTAGGGTTAAGGTGCCAATACATCTTCGATAGCTGTCAGCCTGCTTGTATGTGTTTTCAATGGGAAGAGAGGCTGCCAATAGCCTAAAGGGGTTTTCATATCTCAGACAATGGGGACATATTGCTAGGATATTCCCCCATTGTCTGATAGGTGCGGGTCCTACCTCTGAGACCTGCACCGAGAACGCATGCGCAGCCGCCCTCCATTCATTTCTATGGGGCCGACGAAAGTAGCCGAGTGCTGGCTAAGCTATTTACATCGGCCCCATAGAAACAAACGGTAGCGGTGGCCGCGCAAGCTCAGTGAGCTCCCATTCACTACTATGGGGAGAGCGCTTGATGGTGGCCGGGCCCAGGAAAACCCGGGGTCCTCCGGCTGCCACCTTCCCCGCTCTGTTTTTGGCGTAGGACCCGCACCTATCAGACAATGGGGGCATACCCTAGCGATATGCCCCCTTTGTCTCAGAGGAGAATACCCCTTTAAGGCCATGTTCACATCTCCATTTTGGAGATCTGGCTGTCGGCTGGACATCATCTGGATCCCCCCCGGACCTCACTGCAGTCAATGGGGATCCGGCAGGCTTCTCTGTACTGGAACAGCCTGCTGGATCTTCTAATGGAGATGTGAACGTGGCCTTATATGAACGGGTCTGTGTGCAATCCACAAAAAATGCCCAAACAGTTCAGTGCATGAGGCCTACATGAGAGTATTAATGTTTCCTATCTTAAGACAAGCACAGTGGGTGACCGAATCTCCTTTCCATGCATTCAGGAGATGTGGTAGAGACATGTAACGGGAGGATAAGCCATGGCACTTGTTTAGTTTCCCAGCAATTGGTAGCCCAATCCCTAGTGAGAAGTTCTTTAGTGCCTGGTGCTTGGGCCCCATGGTTCCTAAAGTCCAGTCTTAGGCCTCATGTGCACGACGGTATCTGTGTTGCATCCTCACTTTTTGTGGATCCATTGACTACAATGAGTCCGTGGTCCGCATTTTGGGGACAAGTATCGGACATGTTTTATCTGTTTGCGGAATGGACCTATAGATGCGGAAAACACACGGATCATCTGTTTCGCAAAAAGATGGGATATGTCCGCAAAATGTGGACAACACACAGACCGCATATGTATTTTGTAGATCCGCGACTTGTGAACAGCAAAACAGATATGGTAGTGTGCGTGGGGCCTTATGGGCCTCAACCCTGGTGCCAAGTGAATAGTTTTCTTTGCCCTTGTGCTCAGTGGTTTGTTTCTAGAGAACAGAGTTCTGGACAGCAGTTGATCCCCATAGCGTGCGGCGCACGTGAGTAGGTAAATCTCAAAAATGTTAATAAAGAAATCCCCAGTGCTCACTTTTTTACGCTTTTGAGTCTTTCTTTTATTTCATGTTAAAAATTCCAAGAAATGAAAGCAAGATTAAGGCCCCTTTCACACGGGCGGGTATACTTCGCGGATGCGACCCATTTCTATGGGGCTGTGCACAAGAGCGGTGATTTTCACGCATCACTTGTGCGTTGTGTGAAAATCGCAGCATGTTCTATATTCTATAGAAGTGAATGGGGTTGCGTGAAAATCGCAAGCATCCGCAAGCAAGTGCGGATGCGGTGCGATTTTCACGCACGGTTTCTAGGAGACGATCGGGATGGAGACCTGATCATTATTATTTTTATTTTATAAGGGCAAATAATAGCATTCTGAATACAGAAGGCATAGTAAACTAGCGGTGGAGGGGTTAAAATAATAAATAAAAAAATTAAACTCACCTTAGTCCACTTGATCGCGCAGTCGGCATCTCTTCTGTCTTCTTTTTTGCTGTGTGCAGGAAAAGGACCTGTGGTGACGTCACTCAGGTCATCACATGGTCCGTCATATGATCTTTTACCATGGTGATGGATCATGTGATGACCGGAGTGACATGATCACCACAGGTCCTTTTCCTGCACACAGCAAAAAAGAAGACAGAAGAGATGCCGACTGCGCGATCAAGTGGACTAAGGTGAGTTTAATTATTTTTTTTAACCCCTCCAGCGCTATTGTACTATGCATTCTGTATTCAGAATGCTATTATTTGCCCTTATAACCATGTTATAAGGGCAAATAATACAATCTACAGAACACCTAACCCAAGCCCGAACTTCTGTGAAGATTTTTCTCACGCGCGTGCAAAACGCATTACAATGTTTTGCACTCGCGCGGAAAAATCGCGCATGTTTTTCCGCGACACACCCGCACCTTTTCCCGCAACGTCCATCTGAAAGAGGTCTAAGCCCTCTTCCACACGAGCGTGACGGATTAGGTCCGGATGCGTTCAGGTAAACTCGCACCATTTTGCAAGCAAGTTCAGTCAGTTTTGTCTGCGATTACAATCCGTTTTTTTTTTTCACGTGGATGCAATGCATTTTTCACTGAAGCCCCATTCACTTCTATGGGGCCAGAGCTGCGTGAAAAATGCAGAATATAGAACATGCTGCCTTTCTTAATGCAACGCAGAACTGATACGCGAAAAAATGTACACAGACCCATGGAAATGAATGGGTCAGGATTCAGTGCGGATGCAATGTGTTCACGTCACGCATTGCACCCGTGCGTAAAACTCGCTCGTGTGAAAGGGGCCTAAAAGCATACAAAAGCGAGCGACGGGGAATCCTTTACCCTGCTTTCACACCTGAGCGTTTCTCAAACGCGCGTTTTTGTCGCACGTTTTTAGTAATAGTAAACGTGCGTTTGACGCGCGTTTGTGTGATTGACTGCAGTGTCCTATGGCCACAAACGCGCGTCAAAACGCCCCAAAGAAGCTCAAGAACTTGATTATGCGTCGGGCGTTTTACAGCGCGATCGTACGCGCTGTAAAACGCCCAGGTGAGAACCATTCCCATAGGGAAGCATTGGTTTTCATGTGTTGAGCGTTTTACAGCGCGTTTGAACGCGCTGTAAAACGCTCAGGTGTGAACTTAGGGTTAGGCCTCTTTCATACGAACAGTACGGATTGGTTCCCGATGCGTTCAGTGAAACTCGCACCATTTTGCAAGCAAGTTCAGTCAGTTTTGTCTGCGATTGTGTTCAGTTTTTTCCACGCGGGTGCAATGCGTTTTGATGCATTTTTCACGCGCGTGATAAAAAACTGAAGGTTTACAAACAACATCTGCTAGCAACCATCAGTGAAAAACGCATTGTATCGGCACTTGCTTCCGGATGCAATGCGTTTTTTCACTGAAGCCCCATTCACTTCTATACGGCCAGGGCTGCGTGAAAAACGCAGAATATAGAACTGATGCGTGACAAATAACGCTCATGTACACAGACCCATTGAAATGAATGGGTCAGGATTCAGTGCGGGCGCAATGCATTCACATCACGCATTGCACCCGCGCGGAAAACTCGCTCGTGTGAAAGGGGCCTTACTTGCATCATTGCTCAGTTTCAAGGCGGGGTTCTTCCCACATTATCACCTCTTGCCATCCCCTTTCCCCTTTGAGCTCTGTATCCCTGTGATTAGTGGTACCCCACATTCTTTATGCAAATTCTTCAAATAAAAATGAAAAAAGCATCATTATGACTGACAGTCAAGGAGGATGTCGTGGTCAAAAGATCCAGCCAATATCAATGTGGGTCCAACGACAAAACAAGGGTCTAATCCACAGTTTTCCCATAGATGAGCTGCACATGAAGTATCTCCAGCTCTGTTACAGACGTGTACATCATGGGGAAGATGACCCTGCCATGCATGTGAAAAGGGGACTTGCGTCATATCTGTTGGCCAGATATTAAAGGGGGGGGGGGTCCACTTTTTACTATTGATGACTTAGGCTCCTTTCACATTAGCATTTTTTGCGGATCCGTCATGAATCTGCAAAAACGCTTCCGTTACAATAATACAGCTGCATGCATCCGTCATGAATGGATCCGGTTGTATTATGTCTTCTATAGTCATGACGGATCCGTCATGAACACCATTGAAAGTCAATAGGGGACGGATCAGTTTTCTATTGTGGCAGAGAAAACAGATCCGTCCCCATTGACTTGCATTGTGGGTCACGACGGATCCATCTTGCTCCGCACTACATCGCGGACAGAAAAACGCTGCTTGCAGCGTTATTCTTTCCGCGATGGGAGCGCAACCAAAAGGAATGGAATGCATTTTGGTGCATTCCACTTCGTTCAGTTTTGTCCCCATTGACAATTAATTGGGACAAAATTGAAGTGTTTTCATCGACTATTGAGATCCTATCATGGATCTCAATAGCGGAATTGAAAACGCTAGTGTGAAAGTAGCCTTATCCTCAAGATAGGTCATCAATAGCAGAGCGGCGGGGGTCCCGTTACCTCCAACTATCCTCTGCTCTGTTTACCTGCTCCTGGCAGGACCTGCAGTGGTGGCACTGTACTTACAAGTATGGCGTCCCTATTCACTTCTATGGGACGGCTCAGTCTGTTCAAGTGAATACTACAGAGCCGTCCCACAGAAGTGAATGGAGACGCCGAACTTGTAATTACACCTGCTCACCGCGGCAAACAGAGCTGATTGGCTGAGGTGCTGGGAGTTGGATCCCCGCCGATGTGATATTGATGACCCATCCAAAGGATAGGTCATTAATAGGAAAAAGCAGACAACCCCTTTAAAGGCAACCTCCCTATGAAACTGTTTGCATAGACAAATAGCTGTGGTTTACCTAATATGCCAAATAGGCCTTTGGCACAATGAGGGCATCACCATTGCTCTTGCTGGACCCATGTGAAACTCATTTCTGTGGCCAGCCCTCCATGGCTGTTTTGCCCTGCCCGGCCCTGTCAATAAAAACAGCCAGGGAAGGGCTGGCCAAAGTAATGAGTGGAGCTTGGGTGCAACAAGAGCAACATTGACGTTCTCACTGCACCAAAGGTGCATGGTAAGAAAAAATGTTAAAACCTCGGATCAGTAAAAAAAAAAAAGCAGAAGTACAGGATGGGACCAGCCAATATCACAGTGGCTTCCTTCAGACTGTTGCTCTCTAGTGCCGCTGCAACGAAAGGAGGGGGGCACACCCTGGCTCTGCGCTCCTGCTGAAGGTAGTCGGGTGCCTTGTCATGTTAGGTGCTTCTATGGGTGCAAGGCAGGGCGTGCAGAGTGCAATGGTCGGCGTATGGTGCAGGAGTCAGTAACCAGGCCAGCAGTAGTACACAAACGTCTCTTGTACTTAAGTGCAAGATGGGAGTTGTAGTTCATCCAATTATAGCAGAAACTGTTCTAACTGTATGCACTGCAATTCTCTCCCAGATAGCAATGAATGGATTTTGGCAACGGTGAGAGTTATGGCCCTTTTTACCTGCAGAATCGATGGAGGACAATTATACAGTACTTTTGTAAAGGTGGCTGTAACGTCCACTGTGGGAAACAGGGCTTTAGTAATACGACTGGCAGCAAAGTCTGAATAGCAGAAGTAGCGGTTACCTTGCTGACTCCTATGCTTGACCATGCAGATTTCCCACTCTCTCCTTTGACTCTCTCTCCTTCTGTAGATCTTGCAGAGATTGGGGAGTCTCTCTGTAGCTTGAGGCCTAAGAGGAGGGAGCACAAGTCACAGCTTCCCCTCTCTCTCAAAACTCCGGTCTAGATTGACCTAAGTTAGGGGTGGAACCAGCCCACACCTAACCTTCTACTAGGGCTGAGCCAGGATTGCTAACCTTGGCTGTGCCATTCATACACAGCTATGCTGGGTGCATATACATAGCATGACATGCCATTATGTAACATTACATAAGAAACAATTAATTTGCAGATACTCCCTTATTGCTTCCCTTTGAATATTTGTAGCCAGGTCTTATTACAGTAAGTATTGCAGGGCACATCAGTTCTGATACGTGGCACTCGCCTTGCAATATTTGCATTGGGTTCTTCTATAAACCTTGAGATAAATATACAAAGCTGGAATCATAAATGTGCCTACCATATGTTCCTCTAAATGAACCATTTTCTAACGCATCATCTGTAACAGATATACAGACTTGGATCAGTTTGGGCTCAGTATACATTAAGTCATACAATGGACATGCGAACCGCATTTGTTTTTGATCATTTCTGGATAAAAGATGCAATGTTAGCAGGGATTTGCCTGGTAAAGAAATACAAGGCTATATACTACCCAGAAATTATTCAATGTATTTCTTTTATAAATGACCCCCTTTAGGGTGCTGCCACACGTTCAGGTTTTTTATACTGTTTTTGAAGCCAAAATCAGATATTGATTTTAACAGGAGAAGAAAGTATTAAGGACAGATGCAACTTTTTTCAATCCAATCCTGGTTTTGGCTTTAAAAACGGAATAAAAAAAAAACAAGAAGGTGCGGCAGCACCCTTAGGTGTCATCTATATACCTTATTTAATATAATTTCATCTATATACCTGTAGGTAAGACTAACATGATTCACAGCTGTTCTCGGTATTTTAAATTAACTGAAGAGTTTGCAAGATTTTCAACTGCTTATTTCACCTCTTCCTGACCACCCCACGTAAATTTACGTTGGTGGTCGGGCATTTAAAAATGGTGCCTGCTCGTGAGTGGAGCGAGCGCCTTAGCCGTCGTGTGCCAGCCTTTTTAAACAGCAGGCACCTGGGACTAATGCATGCGATCGACGATAACGTCGATCGCAGTACATTTAACCCCTCAGATGCCAGTGGTCAAATGTGATCCACTGCATCTGAGAGGTTAAAGACCGGGAGCACGTGCTCCCGGCCATGCTCTGGCTCTCCCCAGCGAGGATCATGCAAAAATGCCCGTAAGTACAGATCATCCCGCAAAAGATGAGCCCTCACATAGCACCGTAAACAAAAAAAAAAAAAGTTATGGGGGTCAGAATATGGCAATGCAAAGGAAAAAATTTTTTTTTTTCTAGTATTATAACACAATAAAAACTATACATATGTGGCATTGTTGTAATTAGGGATGAGCAAATCAACTTCGGATGAAACATCCGAAGTCGTTTCGCATAAAACATCGTGGTACCTTGGAACCGAACCCAAGTTCGGGAAAAGGTTTTTAACAGTAGAAATACATTTTTTAAGTAATAACTTCAGCTCATCTGAGCCAATACATTCTAATACTGTACGGAACACTCGCTCCATTCAGTATTCAAACTAAGTTTTATGCGAATCGACTTTGGATGTTTAATCCGAAGTTGATTCGCTCAATCCTAGTTGTAATCATACTGACCTGGAGAATAAACGTAAGGCTGCTTTCACACGGGCAAGTATTCCACGCGGGTGCAATGCGTGAGGTGAACGCATTGCACCCGCACTGAATCCTGACCCATTCATTTCAATGGGGCTGTGCAGAGGAGCGGTGATTTTCATGCATCACTTGTGCGTTGCATGAAAATCGCAGCATGCTCTATATAATGCGTTTTTGACGTAACGCAGGCCCCATAGAAATGAATGGGGCTGCGTGAAAATCGCATTGCATCAGCACTTTCTTGCGGATGCGGTGCGATTTTCACGCATGGTTTCTAGGAGATGATCGGGATGAGCAACCCCGAACCCCATTAAAGTCTATTCACTGTATTATTTTCCCTTATGACATGGTTATAAGGGAAATATAATAGCATTCTGAATACAGAATGCTTAGTAAAATGTGGCTTTAGGGCTTAAAAAAATAAAATAAATTAACTCCCCTCATCCTGTTGTTCGCGGAGCCGGCATAGTCTTCTTTCTTCTTCTTTCAGGACCTGCAAAAGGACTTTTGATGATGTGGTGAGCGCGGTGACGTCAGCGCAGGTCTTTCTGAATGAAGATAGAAGAGCAAATGTCCTTTTGCAGGTCCTGAAAGAAGAGGATCGCGGCTGCGCGATCAAGTGGATGAGGTGAGTTATGTTTTTATTATTTTTTAAGCCTCAATTGACCACCTACTAAGCATTCTGTATTCAGAATGCTATAATTTTCCCTTATAACCATGTTATAAGGGAAAATAATAAAATCTACAGAACACCTAACCCAAACTTCAGTGAAGAAGTCCGGGTTCGGGTCTGGGTACCACATTCCGTTTTTTCTCACACGCGTGCAAAATGCATTGCACTTGCGTGGAAAAAACTTAACAATGGAACGCAATCATATTCAAAACTGACTGAAATTGCGTGCCTACTCGCACGATTTTCCCTGAACGCACCTGCATCGCATCCGGCCCTCACCCACGATGCCCGTGTGAAGGGGGCCTAAGGCTACTTTCACACTAGCGTTCGATCGGATCCGTTCTGAACGGATCCGATCATAATAATGCAGACGGAGGCTCCGTTCAGTACGGATCCGTCTGCATTATTTTAGCATATAACAGCTAAGTGTGAAAATAGCCTCGGACGGATCCGTCCAGACTTTCAATGTAAAGTCAATGGGAGACGGATCCGCTTGAAGATTGAGCCATATTGTGGCATCTTCAAACGGATCCGTCCCCATTGACTTACATTGTAAGTCTGGACGGATCCGCACGCCTCCGCACGGCCAGGCGGACACCCGAACGCTGCAAGCAGCGTTCAGCTGTCCGCCTGTCCGTGCGGAGGCGAGCGGAGCGGAGGCTGAACGCCGCCAGACTGATGCAGTCTGAGCGGATCCGCTCCATTCAGACTGCATCAGGGCTAGACGGCTGCATTCGGGTCCGCTCGTGAGCCCCTTCAAACGGAGCTCACGAGCGGACAGCCGAACGCTAGTGTGAAAGTAGCCTAACAGGTCAGTTTTACCGCATAGGAAACAGTGTATAAAAACCCCCCAAAAAAACTGTGGCGAAGTGGTGCTTTTTTTTCGAATTCCACCTCATTGTATGCAACCGTAAATTATGCCACAACTTGTCCCACAAAAAACAAGCCCTCATACGACTATTTGAATACAAAAATAAAATGATTATGGCTTTGGGAGGGCTGGGATAAAAAAAAAAAGAAAATGGAAAAACTGAAAATCACCTGGTCTTGAAAGGATTAAAGGGACACTGACAGAGGACTTTTTCTCGCATATTCGTGATCTGCCGGAGTGATGAACCAAGGCCTCTCAGTTAAAGGATTCTTTCCTTCTCAGTTTACGACAAGTGTTTATATCTGGCACATCGGTGAACAGGAGACATAACACAACTTGATCTGATTTTTGTGGGTTCATGTGGCTAAAAAAAACTTTGCTTTCAATCTGGCTTTTATGCTCCTCCCACATGCCACAGATTGCAGCTAGGTGCTTCAAAATTTGATTGTTTGCAGATCTCAGCAACATCTGCTACTTCCTCGATTTGCCATATCGAGTTTTACAGCTTGTCCTTCTTGGTGTTGCAATTTCAATAAGGAGTGTATTTTTGCGTATTGGGTTACAACATTCACTTTGTGTGTCCAATGTTCTACGCAGTCAGACGACTATATGAAGAATCTTGTGGAAATGTTTTATGAGTCTTGATATTTGGTGCTACTTGACATCATAAGAATTTTAGTTAGGAACCACAAAATAATTAAAATATGATGAAATAATCATTATGATACTTTGAGATAAGGGAACGGAACGTGATTTTGAGTCACTTGCAGAGTAATGGAATTCAGATTAAATGTCCGGATAAGGGCTCTGGAACTGAGTGTAAGTGAGGGAATCTCCTTGCTCCAGGGCCCTGTAAATAAAAAGGTATGTTGTGGACATGCAGAGACAGCAGAGATAAGTGTGAGCCCCCCTGGGGCATTCAGTGCAGTGTTATGAGGGTTGTACAATCATTAGCTTGCATATTGCTTCCTTTATAGCATGGGTGGCCAGGAGGTGAAATCTAATGAAATCTAGAACTAACCAATGAAAAAAAACAATACAAATTGTTGGTGGCCAAACGAGCGTGGAAACTATAGAGGTGGAGGAGGTTAGCTGTAGCTAGATATCTATGGCACCATTTGTCTCAGGGCAGACAAGAGGAAGGGACAAATCCAAATTGTAAATTTCTTTTTTTCCACCAATATTGGTGTGGACCTAATAGTTCATAAGAACATTAGGTTTTCTGACTCTTCGGAAAGTTTACTTTATGGAGAAGTTTCCACCAGCATTGTTTTTGACAAAGTGTGATAGGCACCATCTAGTCCAACCCAACCAACTTCAGGGGCGGTGGGCCTAGAAGCTAAAAGTGGCCATACACATTAGATGGAGGTTGGTTGAACAAACATCTGGTGAACAATGGTTTCACAGACACGGTCGTGCGCATTTTAGTCCACATTGGGCGTTTCAGTTTTTCAACCTGGCCATGTTCAATGAAAGCGGGTGATGGACAAAAGATCTTTCTGAGAAAGTTAGATAGATATTTGGTTCGCAAATGATCTTTCTTTAAATGAAAGATCTTTTCTCCAAATATTGGATTAAAATATAAAACATGGCTTTCTTCTCAGACGATAATGGTTGGTCATCGGTCAGCTAAAACAATCCTTCATTGTTAAATTTCACCCGACGAAAGTTCGTTTTGGTTGAAATTGTTTGCTTTGGCCAACTTTAGTCTAATTTGTATGCCCACCTTAAGGCTGGCGATATACTTAGCGTGCATGTGTTTTGAACAGGGAGAGAGGGGTTCCCCAAGAACAAAAGGATCAGGTGTGTTGGAACCCCAACAGCCTTATTTCCCCCAACTTCTGCATTCGGGTGGCCTTCATATACTTTAAAGCAGGCATCCTCAAACTGCGGCCCTCCAGCTGTTGTAAGACTACAACTCCCACAATGCCCTGCTGTAGGCCGATACTTGTAGGCTGTTCGGGCATGCTGGGAGGGCCGCAGCTTGAGGATGCCTGCTTTAAAGGGTCAGCCAGTTCTGGCAAATTGGCATCCAATGTGTATGGCCAACTTCAAGGGAATCTGTCACTAGTTTTTTTGCTGCCCTGAAACTTATAATACACCTGCAGATAATGTGGGTGATTGTCGAGAAGGAAGCGTTCCCCGCCAATCGTCTGCTCGCTAATGCCATCGCTTGCCTCCATACTGAATCATTGTTTGCCGGCAGCAGAGCACTGATTACACAGCACGATCTGCCGCCGACAAATGAGGATTTTTAAGCCTGCTAAAATATTTCAATTACCCGATGAACGTGCATTTGCTCGCTGATCGGGTAACCGGCGGTAGAATTACACTGCCAGATCATCGCTAATGAGTGTTCATATGAATGCTTGTTACTGATGATCTTAACGCTTATCTGCAGGTGTAAAATAAGCTTAAGGGAAGCATAAACTAGTGACAGATGCCTTTAGAAAATACAGTACTGATGATTATCTAGTAAGTTCTTCTGGTAACCTATTCAGGCGTAAAAACCGGCTGTCGGCTGAACAAAAATTGCGATATTTGGACATTCAAAACCCGCCATTTATGCCGGAAATCGGTCGGATCACCACGGGATCCCATTTTAGTTAATTAGGATCTGGCGGGGGATGGCAGAATTTGGCAATGTCGGATCGGGTAAACTCCGCCGGGCTGTTCCCTGCCGGATCAGGTTACTGGAAATGTGAACGAGCCCTAAGAAGCGGGTAACTGAACAGTAGACCTAGACTACCAGGCGTGTTTCATGCACATGGAGCACTATGGTTCTGTATGGACCTAAAGGCTGTTTATATGTTGTCTCTGTGAGATACCATATTATTCCCTAGAATGCTTCCAGAGGAGAATACTGCATCTTCTCAAAATGACATCCATTAGAGCATGACATGATTTTTCTGCCTGCCTTTATATATAATAAGAGGCACATGGCTGTAAAGAATAAGCTTGGATTGTTTGCAAACTGCATTGTACATTATTCAACAGAATATGCCTGTATGTGTATATATATATATATATGTGTGTGTGTGTGTGTATATCCCAGCGATCACGAGATAGCTCGTATCTGTTGTGTAGGTCAATGATGAGTCAGAGCTGGCTGATTGCATACAATGAGGTAATACATCAGATAGACGCCAGCTTTACTGCCCTCTTTACATTTCTCGGTCCTGTCTTGATGTGTTATATTCTTCCATCGCCTTGAGGCACACGACTGTCACACACATGCTGGATTTCATACTAAATACTCCAGTTCTGTGCTTGGACTGTGCGTCAGGGTACAGGAGTAGGAACGCATTGAAGTGAGCCACACAGACTGCACATCGTTCCCAGAGCCCGAAGATACCCTAAGGCTTTTCCTCAACTCTCATCTGAATGACATTTGCCGAAATCCATTCAAATAAACTGAACTGATTTTGAGCCGCATACATTTCTGCAGCAAAATATTTCATTTGTGAAGGCGTCCTTAAAGGGGTTGTATCATCTTGGACATTGGGGGCATACCGCAAGGTCCCACCTCTGGGACCCGTACCTAGCCTGAGAACAGTCAGCATAATGCAGGATGGTGAACTGATTTGGGGTCTGAGCGTTGAGACCCCCGATCCCTAAAACGAAGGGAGAGAAGCGTGTGCACAGTGCACTCTTTCCTAGCTGCAGAAGACGGGGAAAAAACAGCATTACCGCCATTGACTTTTTACATTATAAATTTTGCAATGTTCACTTTGCAGCATAAATAACATAAAAACTTTACTCTCTGGGTCAGTACGATTACAGACACCAAATATCCTGACATCCCAAGGCCCATAACTTTTTTCTTCTTCTTTCTACAGAGCAGTGTGAGTGTATTGATATTTCCAGGATGACTTGTAGTTTTTATTGGGGAACATACATATATGCATTTTTATTCCATATTTTGGTGGTGAATAAGCAAAAACACAGGAATTCTGGCATTGTTTTTTGCACTTTTTTTCTTTCTTTACAGCTTTTGCCGTGAGTGGATCGTTACAGGTGATTCCATATATGTGAGGGGCTTTTATTTTTTAATTTTTTCACTGAAAAGCATTTTTTCAACTTCTTGGATATTTTTCTTTTACCAAAACGTTATTTCACTTTTATTTCTACCATTGATTAGTCCCGCAAGGTGACTTTGCCATACGCTTCTTTGATAGCTTCTATAGTACACTGTACTTCTTATGTACAGCAGTGTATACGGATAGGCTATCTATTAGGCCATGCCTCTGGCACAGCCTGATAGGCCTGGGAGTCTTCTTTAGGCCCATGGCTTCTGTAAGAAGACATTGGCATCCCACTATCTCATTTGTGGCAGTGCCAATGCACAACAGAGGGAGCCCGCTCCTTCTCAAACCACTTAGGTGCCGCTGTCAATAGCTATTGACCGCAGCATCTAAGAGGTTTTGGAATTTAAGCTTTTGCCGAACAGGGCCATTACAGCAGGAGCCTGGCTTTGAAGAGCTCCTGCTCTTTGCTGATGGGAGACCAAAGTCCATTTTACTTGACTCCACCCTATTACGGTATATAGGAAGAAGTGCCCAGATAATAAACCCTTTGGTAATATATTAGTAAATTAGACAAAGTGATTTTTATTTATGAATATTTATAACTTTCTAGCTACTACTAGATAATCTGCAAATCTTCTGCCTCAAGACGAGACTTCTATTGCTCCGTCCACAAATCCAGGATTCCTCAGATTTATTAAAGTTGACCAAAGTCATGACAACCATCGGTTTCTACCGTAACTTAAATCACAAAAATAGTCTATATAATGCGGTTTTCTGTCGAGTAGTGAGTTCTCCTGTGAACCAGCTCCATATATTAGGGGATTTATCCTTGTACAGTGCGAGGAGTCAAATGTTTCCCTGTAGTTTCTCACCTTAATTATAGCTCTGGGGCCAAAAATAGCAGACTTGCTGCGACAGGTAAACCGAACAAGCAGCGGGGGGGACAGAGACATTTTCTGTAGGTCATCTGTAGTCCTGTCCTCACCCAGCTCTACATGTGCTTTATTTCCTCTTTTGCAGGATAATCAGGCTAGATAATCTGCCCATAACAAGTGAGGACTGATGATACAGCAAGTCAATCAGTGCTCGTTTTCTCCCATTTAGATGGTGCAATCATCATCTGTACGCTTGGCCGTTTGTCCCTATACAGTATGCACTTCTGTTACATTCCCTGTAGTACTCATACACCGAGGGACGTAACCATAGGGGCACAGAAGTTTGTTACATCCCAGCCCTGGTGCTTGGGGGGGGGCTCATCTGCTACATACATGTACGAAAGGGACCAGTGTTAAAGGGCATCTGTCAGCAGTTTTGTACCTATGACACTGACCTGTTACATGTGCACTTGGCAGCTGAAGGCGTCTGTGTTGGTCCCATGTTCATATGTGCCCGCATTGCTGAAAAAATTATGTTAATATATGCAAATGAGCTTCTAGGAGCAACGGGGGAGTTGCCGTTACACCTAGAGGCTCCGCTCTCTCTGCCACTGCTGTGCCCTCTGCACTTTAAGGCTGCATTCACACAACTGTATTTATTTTGCGGACAATCAGTGTGATGTCCATGTTGCATCCGTTTTTTTGCGGATCCGTTGTAACAATCCCTATCCTTGTCCACAAAACAGACAAGAATAGGACATGTTCTATCTTTTTTTGTCGGGCTACGGAACGGACATACGGATGAGGACAGCACACAGTGTGCTGCCCACATTTTTTGCGGACGCCCTGAGATGAATGGGTCCGCATCCTATGCGCAAAAAATGCAGATTGGATGGGGACCAAAAATATGCTATTGTGAATGGGGCCTAATTGACAGGGTCAAGTGTGATCACGTTTTCACTGCCTGGTCCTGTCAATCAAAGTACAGAGGGCGTGGCAGTTGCAGAGAGAGCTGAGCCTCTAGGTGTAATGGCAACGCCCCCGTTGCTCCTAGAGGCTCATTTGCATATATTAAAAGATCATTTTTTTCAGCAATGCGGATATATATGAACATGGGACCAACACAGAAGTCTTCAGCTGCCAAACGCAGGTCAGCTAGTTTCACAGGTACAAATCTGCCGACAGATGGAATTTAAAAATGACATGTGAAAGTTGATGGGCCCTAATATCAATACTGCATCAGGTCCAAAACCTTCAAGTTAAACTGCAGATGCCCCTCCATACGATTATTGAAGATTCAACCTTGCAAACACTCCTTCATGCACCCACTAAGAATATAGGTCAAGTGAGAAGACCTCCTAGCTTCTATGTTGGAGTTGGCATCATCTCTATGGTATGCGGAGCACATGCCAGACACTTCTGCCACCGCCGATCTTGGTGGAGACTAGTTTCAGACTTGAACAACCAACCAGTTCATTGTTTCCCATCATAAGCTATGTGTGTGTTGGGAAGGGGAGTAGGGAAGACCCTATAGATAAGTGTTTCCCAACCAGTGTGCCTCCAGCTGTTGCAAAACTACAACTCCCAGCATGCCCGCACAGCCAAATGCTGTCCGGGCATGCTGGGAGTTGTAGTTTTGCAACAGCTGGAGGCACACTGGTTGGGAAACACTGCTATAGATGATCACACAACCACCTGGTGCCAGTACTGCACAATAGTATCTTGTGCTGCCAACAATTGGAGTTCCATAGACTGGGGGCCCGAGAGCCACTATTTGGAGAACACTTTCGAGGGCTTCCTAATTGCATTGGATTGCCATGTTCGCTTTGATGCACGCTATGATTACATTGGAGCAGTATTACATCTGTGGGTGCACTTGGATGCCATGTTGTGTTGCAACCCTTTCACAAATGGATGCTTAGGAAATGGAACTGGACGAGTTCCATACATTACACTATGATATTATATGTGGTCAATTTAAGGATTAGGATGACCACACAAAATCCCAAACCATCGGTTTAGGGCTTTTAGCTCCTCTGCATTGGTCAGCTGTAATCTTGCTTCTGCTGTCAGCGTGCACACAGCCGCTTGCATATCAGCCAACTTTCCATTCTTCCTTTGCCTCAGAACTTTATCCCCTACTGATTTTTGCTTCTGGAACTCATTAACACTCAGTTTACACGACGCAACATCTCTGTGTTGAAATCTGAAGCAAAATCAATCTTTTAAATAAAACGCGGACGATGCTGAACTTTCCTCGTTTTGCATCCAGCTGACCCTTATCCAGCTCCGGACTTCAAACTTCTCCTCCTTCTCTTCTACGTTGGAGTCTTTCTTTTTCATTACACTTCCATCATATTTGTAATTAACTCAACATTTAGCCCGATCCCTAACTGTATAATCAACTTAATCTGCTTAAACCCTCATATGCTTTTATTTACACAGCAGCTTGCAAAAGCTCCCTGGAAGGATGTGGCTATGGGGGAACTTCAAATCTCTGATATGCTGCAGTGTGTATTTGCAAAGAGTTGAAAAGGTCAAATGTCACTGGGACAGAAAGGGGCATCTCCAAAACACCCATCCAAATCTACGCCAATGGGTTACTATAATGCCATACAAAGTGGACAGCAAGAGTACAAATTCTATTTACTGAAGCTCAATGTGTAAATAGACAACATGCCAAGTATTGGAGCTCTTGGCCAGGAAGACTTAAAGGGGTTATCCCATGATTAATGTAAAAAAACGGAAACTATGACATCATATAGCACGTGGCAATCTCTTTCTAACAAACTTCGAACAAGCCCTGTACCTCACATGGATCCAGAGATCTCCCCATTTATTGCTCCAATCGCTCTGATAGATTTATTTCAAGCTGGCATTTTAGGGGGCGTGCACTTTCTCAGGAGGCGTGTCCTTTCTATTGCAGCTGGTGGCAGTTGAAGGATGGAACTGAGCATGTGCTTCCATCTCAGTCAGCAGGACAGGAAATTAGAAAATCGGCAAACAGCAGGTGGCGCTACAGATGTATTATTGAATAGTTCAGTGTCTATACTAAATTTTTAATAGGTATTCAGTTCCAGGTGTAGAATATTTTTCATGGGACAACCCCTTTAAATGATACCCTATCAAGAAGCACCTATAGTACGTATAAAACTAGCCACGCAGAAGAGCGGTGAATCCTTAGCTTAGTGAGGCAGACAGCTGGTAAAATGGCATTATTACTGGAGAACCTCTTTAAAGGCCCCTTTACACAGACCATCAATCAGGGCAATTTTTTGTAAGGAGAGTTCCTAGGAATGCTGCTTTTGATAACTGTCCTGCGTACAGGTCCCATTGTTCAGCCAATGAATGAGCGAGCTTGTTCATTAGGAGAAAGCATCACTCATGCGGTCACCTAAATCATCATCTCTGGGCAGTATATCATGCCGTATAAAACGTGATCTGCTGCCCAGAAATGGTGATCCTCTAAGTGGTTGAGGAAATAATTGCAGCTCTTACCAACTCTGACAAGCAGTCAATTATCGGGAAAGAATGGTTGATTCCAGATAATTGCCTTCTGTGTCAACCCATGTAAAGGGGCATTAAAGTTTCTCCATAATCTCTTGACTTCTGTTTGAGTCTTCAGACTTTCATTTGGATCTAAAGAATTTTTGAGTTTTTCTTCATTTGGGTCTTCAGACTTCTTTATTGTTTATCCCTCCCCCCCCCCCCTTATTTCTTGGACTCCGTCTGGTCTTCTGACCATCTCTAGTGTTCCTCCATAATTTCCAGCCTTCCATTTGGCTCTTCAGAGAACTCTAGTGCTTCTCTGCTGACTTCCTAATCCTGTTGAATTTCTCCATAATTTCCTGTTTTCCACTTGGTCTTCAGACTTCTGTTGAATTTCTCCATAATTTCCTATTTTTCCGTCTGGTCTCACGGAAAGGGTCAATCTTCCACCATGATCAGCAAATAATAAACTCAGTGTAAAATAAAATTTCCGGAATTTATATATTTTATATATATATTTAATGTGTATTTTTAAACTATGTTTAAAACTGTATTGGGGTTTTCTGTCAATTAGCTCCAAACGTAATTCTATTTGATTTTCCATCATCATAATTGTGATTGTCTTGTTGCTGTTCTATCTGAAAAAGTAATCTTCTTCTAAAAAAAATATTTTCTTATGGACTGTGCAAGTGTGCATGGAAGGTTCCGTTCAATTTATTTTAAATATCCACGTTTGCTTTTTTCTCCCCCTAAAATGAGGACAACTGGCTTCTATTCCTTGAGGGTTTTTTGCCTTCCTTTGGATCTTTCCAGGATAATAGGTTGAATTCAGGGCCGTCTTTAATATTCATTGGACTCTGGGCAAGTATTTACTTGTGCCCCCTGGATCCTGCCTTCCCCACCCTAGCATGCAATCACGACCTCCACCCCAACACACACCCAAAAAATAATAATCCACACACCTCGTAGAGCAGTAAACTTTACTAATGATGAGTGGCCACTAGAGGTGTTCCTTGGCAGTAATGTAAATATTGACTTTTTTTCTGAAAAGGCAGAGTTTACATTAGAAAGCTTGCAGAGACATGCTATAGCCACCAGAACTACTACGTTTAGCTGCTGTGGTTCTGGTGACTATAGTGCCCCTTAATATATATAAAAAAAAGAATCAGCACAAAAGCATCAAATAAAATGGCTGTATCATTCTAAAAATTTAAAAAAGCACTTCTGACACAAATATATATTATTTTGCAGATTACTTTTTTTTGTGCAGATCTTACAAACCCCTCCATCCAGGGTAATACAGCGCTCACACCTCTTACATCCAGTGACGTCTCTCTGATGTAGGTGTTCTCTTTCCTCATCTTCTCCCTTCAGACCACCCCCAATACTGTGCCGCTGTGCTTCCCAATACTATACTGCAGAAACAGATAAACCCCCTGATAACAGTAGTACTATGCAGATAGTGCCCTTCAATAATAATTGGCACACAGTGCCTTAAAATAACTGCGCCCAGCAAATAGTGCCCCTGACACTAATAGTGTAAACATAATGTCCCGAAAATAATTGTGGTAAGCTGATACTTTGCCAGGGTGCCCCCACAGTAATAGTGCTCCTAAAAGTCCCACCAATAGGAATAATTCTCTGCTAGAGCACACATGGTAGTAATAGTGCTCCTACAGTGCCCCCAACATGTCCCCACTGTGACCCAGAAGTAAAAAAAATGCTCCCATAGTGTCCATACTAGTAATCATGTTCCCCATATACCCCCAGTAGTAATAAAGCACATCATAATGCCCCCCCCCCGAAGTAATAATTCTCCTTATAATGTGCCAGTGCAAAAAATACCCCCTTTTAATGCCCTCAGTTGAGCTAATATCCCCATAGTGCCCCCATAATGTGCCAGTATAAAATAACACTATATAGTGCCCCAAGTAAATGCCCCATAGTGCTCCTCTCCCCCTTAGTGCCCCCCATAATGTACCAGTATAAAATACCCCATATATAGTGCCCCGGTAGATGCCCTCAGTGTCCCCCATAATTTGCAAGTATAAAATAACCCTTCTTACTGCCCCCCATAGATGAGCCTATAGTACCCACAATGTGCCCCAGTATAACATGCCCCTATACAGAGCCCCCCATATAAAATGCCCCTTCTTTGTGGCCTCAGTAGAAGCCCCCATAGTGTTTCTCTCCCCCCTTGCCCCATGTAAAATTCCCCATTCTTTGTGGCCTCAGTAGATGCCCCCATAATGCCCCCAATAATGTGCCAGTAAGTGCCCCATAGATGCCCCTATAGTGCCACCCAATAATGTGCCAGTAGGAAGTGCCCCCAATAATGTGCCAGTAAGATATGCCCCCCCAATCATGTGCCAGTAACAAGTGCCCCCATAGATGTCCCCATCATGTGCCAGTAACAAGTGCCCCATAGATGCCCCCCCAATCATGTGCCAGTAACAAGTGCTCTCATAGATGCCCCCAATCATGTGCCAGTAACAGGTGCCCCCATAGATGCCCTCAAATCATGTTCCAGTAACAAATACCCCCATAGATGCCCCCAATCATGTGCCAGTAGCAAATACCCCCATAGATGCCCCCCAATCATGTGCCAGTAACAAGTGCCCCCATAGATGCCCCCCAATCATGTGCCAGTAACAAGTGCCCCCGTAGATGCCCCTCAATCATGTCCCAGTAACAGGTGCCCCCATAGATGCCCCACAAACATGTGCCAGTAACAGGTGCCCCCATAGATGCCTCCCAATCATGTGCTAGTAACAGGTGCCCCCAATTATGTGCCAGTAACAGATGCCCCCATAGATGCCCCCAATCATGTGCCAGTAGTAGTACCAAATAAAAAAAATAAACACTTATACTTACCTCCATCAGGCTGACAGCGATGCAGGCCTCTTCCGACCTGTGTCTCGCGCTGTACGGCTCAGGCGGCGCGATGATGTCATCGCACCGCCTGCACCAGCCTCTGATAGGCTGCCTAGTGCCTGCAGCTTATCAGAGGAACGGGGACGGGCGATGCCTCTCCCTCCTCTGCCCCGCCACAACACTTCCATCTGTATCGCTGTCCTGAAGACAGCGATACAGATGACTATGGAGATGAGCGCTCATCTCCCTGTGCCCTGCCGCCCCCCCCCCCCCCCACGTAACCAGTGGCCAGCAGGGCTCAAGAGGCAGCTGCCTTGGGCCCCCCCAGGAGCAACTAGGCCCGGGGGCAGCTGCCCCTTTTGCCCCGCGTTAAAGACGGCCCTGGTTGAATTGGATGGATGGATGTCTTTTTTTCAGCCTTATATAGAAACATAGAATGTGTCGGCAGATAAGAACCATTTGGCCCATCTAGTCTGCCCAATATACTGAATACTATGGATAGCCCCTGGCCCTATCTTATATGAAGGATGGCCTTATGCCTATCCCATGCATGCTTAAACTCCTCCACTGTATCTGCAGCTACCACTTCTGCAGGAAGGCTATTCCATGCATCCACTACTCTCTCAGTAAAGTAATACTTCCTGATATTACTTTTAAACCTTTGCCCCTCGAATTTAAAACGATGTCCTCTTGTAGCAGTTTTTCTTCTATTTCTAATATAGTTACGATGGTGCCGTTCATGATACTCTCAAAAGTCTACAACACTTAAAGAGGACCTGCCACCTTCTTGACATGTCTGTTTAAGTAGCCACTTGCAATACCCATGTAATATCAATTCTTATGACTCTACGATGTACCATTCCTCTAGTATTCTTGCTAGGAGTTTGGGAATGAATTGGCAGCAGTTTGCAATAAAGGTCCAACTGTGTGTTACCAGTTGGGGGTGTCTGACAGTGTCACCCCTGGTAACACTCAGATGGAGCGTCATTGCAAACTGCTGGAAATTCATTCATAAACTCCTAGTAAAAATAAAAGAGGAACGTTACGGAGTCACAAGAATAGATGCTAGAGAAATATTATTACATGGGTAATGCAAGTATTTGATAAAACAAACATGTTGGGAAAAGTGACAGCTCCTCTTTAAGAGTGTATTAGACGGGCGCTTATTGTATACATTTTTGCATAATTGTACAAATTTCAGCAATTATCTTTGCTTGTAATAGCTTTATAATTGGTTTCCAGAACATCTCCTGGAAACAATCCATGAAAACCACGGACCAAACACGGATGGCATTCATGTTGTGTCCGTGGTTTTCATAGACTATGATATGCGTGAGGGAGTGATAATACCAAAGACCTATGGTCCGTGGAAATCCACTGATGTCAATGGATGTATGGGTGGTCTGTGATTCACTGATGGTCAGAGAGGCCTTTAAGGGCCCGGCTACACGGCGACGTGTCGCGCAACATTTCATGTAATGAATTTACATGGCAGTGGCATATAGATGACACCCGGAGGGCAAAAAAAGATCATATGGACAGGATCTTCACAGGCATCTTCACTGATGACCCACTGGCCATCTTTTTCACGGATGTCATCACGGACGTGTGAAAGATGCATCTCCCATTTCTGAAAGACACTATATTCAAACATTGAAATTGACATTCGTTACATCTGTAAGTCATAAGTAAATTGCATTTGAAGATCACTTTGCAGGTCCTTACAGGAGTGTTGTAACTGACTAAAGGGCCAGGTGGCCCTTGGGGCCGTAGGCCTTTGAAGACCGGTCTGATGCTTGATGGTCATTTCGTCCCTTAAACCAACTATACAGAGGTAGACCCACATCAGAAGGTAGGAACACAGCTGCTATATGGCCAAGCAGGAGATCATGGCCTGATGCTGAATTTTGAAATTGGCGCCTGAGGGCTCATGCATACGACCGTATATATTTTGCGGTCCGCAAAACACGGATCCTCAAAAAATACGGATGAAATCCGTGTGCATTCCGTATTTTGTAGAACGGAACAACTGTCCCCTAATAGAACAGTGATATCCTTGTCTGTAATGCGGACAACAATAGGACATGTTCTATTTTTTTGCGGAACGGACATACGGAAACACAATGCACAGGGAGTAACTTCAGTTCTTTTTGCGGACCCATTGAAATGGATGGTTCTGCATACGGTCCTAAAAAAAAACGGTACAGACTGGGAAAGAAAATACGTTCGTGTGCATGAGCCCTAAGGAAGAGAAATTTGGAGGATCTTACAGGGCTGCAATCTGTTCATCTTTGCCCAGCTGTAGTGTGCTGTGATCTTCGGCAGCAGTGAGGGTGTTATAAGGTCTCATCACTACAGCCAAACCATCAAGGCCATGTCCTTTCAACTGGCCAAGGGAGCACACCAGGACAGGAGAGCAATTTTTTTTTTTTTTAGCAATTGGCCATTGTCACACAGATGATTGCCTCTGCAGAATAGCTGTATCTCTTTCAAAATTCTTCTAATTCTTTTTGGAGATTATATACTTTTTGATTGAAGATGGTAGACTCATCATTTTAAGTTTAGTTTATCAAGGCCTGGCCCTGTCAATCACAGTGCAGAGGGCACGGCAGTTGCAGAGAGAGCAGAGCCTCTAGGTGTAATGGCGACGCCCCCGTTGCTCCTAGAGGCTCATTTGCATATATTAAAACATTATTATTCTCAGCAATGCGGACACATATGAACATGGGACCAACACAGATGCCTTCAGCTGCCAAGCGCACATGTAAAAGGTCAGCCAGTGTCTTAGGTACAAAACTGCTGACAGATGCCCTTTAAAGAAGTCTGAAGAAAGTAAGGAAGTCAGAAGACTATGGAAAAACACAAGGTATGTCTGAAAGATTGAAATGTAGGCAAGAAATCATGAAACACTAGATGTAAACGGAAGGCATAACACTACAAATAAAGACCAGAAAAATGTGAAGGCCCAAATTCAAGGCAAAAAATGATCTATAAACAACCATTTGGAACATGTTGGTAGATAAGCAGATAATTACTGCCAATAGTTCTCAGATAAGAAAAAAGAGCTCCTTTAACAAGACTGGCCAGATGGCAGGAATGCTCGTTATTGATGATCCCGCAGTCTAAGGCTCCATTCAGACGTCCGTATGAATAGTCCAGATCTGTTCCGCAATTATGCGGAACGGGTGCGGACCCGTTCATTTTCAATGGGGCAGGAAAAGATGTGGACAGCACACTGTGTGCTGTCCGCATCCGCACTTCAGTTCCGCGGCCCCTAACTTCCGGTCCGCAAAAAAAATGTATAGGCATTTTCTATTACAGTAGGTTACACTTCCAGACGTGTGAATGGACCCTAATACTGCCGCAGATTCGGGTGATCAACGAGCAAACGCTTGTTCATCGGACAGATGGAAACTTTCTGCATAGTTAAAAATCTGTGTTGTGTATACATGATCTGCTGCCGGCAAACAAGTAGACAGCATGCGGACGAGAGATGGCATAGAGATCGCTCCTCCCCATGATGCGGAGGAGATCGCTGCATATAATAGCAGCGGTCTCCTCCATTAGCGAGCGGTAAGGAACCCTTCCCTCCCGACAATCGCCTGCTAGATCGTGCAATGTAATACAGGCATAAGAATTCCAGTTTGTTGTAGCACACACTAAACATACTGTGTACACTGTGCTAAACTTTCCTTTCGGGAAAACAAAATTGTTAAGTGGTACATCCAGGAGAGATCTGGTTGGCTCTGGTATCTGGCAGAAGCACAGAGCTCTTCAATGCTGAGCTGTCATTTTTAATATATTTCATGCTGATATTGGCAGAGTCACAGCAATTTTAGATCGGTCTAGTTCAAATGAATGTGTTTTTACACTTATATTATGAGCTAAAACCGTAACATGGTGAAAACACTGTGTCCCGGAGAGAAGAAAGGTACGGTATACACCGAGGCACACAATGAGAACAGAACGGTGTTCAGGCATGAACATAAACATTGCTGTGTATTAATATATTCATATACGGTGCCCATAACGAGGCCTGTCTGGCATCACCCTCAATCCTTTGTCCCTCCTCTTTCCTGATAGCCCCGTACAAAGATCTTTCAGCAAATATTTCAAGTCCAACCAAGGGCTTCATCATCATAGAATTTGCAGGTTCTCCTGGTGTTCTGGCCAGTTGGGTTTGAAATTGTCCCTGGAGTGTGTGAACGGGAACTAAAGGATATTGGAGGATATTTAATAATTGGTATCGAGAGGATATGTTGATGAAACCAGATGATTTTCGACTGATGACCTTGTGACTCTTATGTAGGGTCGGACTGGCCCACCAGAGGATTCTCTGGTGGGCTACAATCTCTGACAATCAGGGGCGGATTGGGAACGAAGAGTGACCCTGGAAATAGAAAAGTAACAGTGGCCCCATGTTGTAGGTAAGTCACAACTGACAAAAGGCGGGGTACTGCTCCAGGTGAACGAAATACCACGGTGCAGCACAAAATACTGCCATCTGCTGCACAGTATTCAACTGTATCCCTGTGCCAAGGACATAGATACAGTTGAATTCAGGAGGACACCTGCTGGCCAGATGCGTAGGAGAGAATCAGATCATTATGTACCAGGCTGGCGGCCATGAGGAGGGCTTGGGTGGCCCTCCTAGGCATTGGCCCACTGAGAAATTTCCTTGTGGAGTCTATGGCCAATAATGGGCCACTAGTAAAACAGGGCCTTTAGGGTCCATTCACACGTCCGTAGTGCTTTGTGGAACCGCAATACACCGGGCCGGCACCCCATAGAAATGCCTATTCTTGTCCGCAATTGCAGACAAGAATAGGACATGCTCTATTTTCTTGCAGAGCTGCCGACTGGAAGATCGGGGGCACGCTCCAGAAATCTCTTCTGGCCCTATAGAGAATGAATGGGTCCGCACCCGTTCTGGATAACTGCGGAACGGATGCGGACCCATTCTACGGACGTGTGAATAGAGCCTTAAGGTCCTATATATACACAGAGGGTGGGCCCAAGGGACTCTAGTCCAATGCTGGTCTTATGAAAAGAGGAGTCTGACAGTGGATTATTCCCCTCTCCCCACTAAAAAAGATTAAATGTGAACCCTGTGTCCCTCATTTGAATGGAGCAGACGTTGAGCATGCGGTACAGGACTAAGTCACTAGGTCACGTCACTGCTACAGACATTGGCTGCAGCAGTACACGTGATCGCTGTTTGTGCCAGGAGGGCAGAGGAGGGACGAAAGAGCCAGAACCCCATGGTCTGACAGGAAGGTGGGGGATATAAAAATGTGTTAAAAACTGAACCACTCCTGTAAGACCCCCTTACATGGGGGAGCATGCTTTGATGTGATTGTGTCTTTTACGTGACACATAAAATCATCACTTGAGATCTGGCTTTCCTTTACTCATTCTATCATCTGACTGCACAATTACAAACATATATGACCTTGCACAGACAAAGATCATCAGATCTTCTGTAGATCAGCCTTTTGGAACTTCAGAAGGCAACCGATTCCCACTTGTAAACGGAAAGATATTTTTTAAATTGTTAGAAGTAAACCTCTGGAACAATAAACGGTCAACAGTTGGGAGATATAGTTAGAATTACTGGTGTTGGCCATTTATATCTCGCTTTAGTGGGAGATTGCCACCAATAGCAGGTAAAACAGTGTGACCTTCGGACTGATATTGGTAGATCTTGCATGATTAAGAAGTAAAATTACTTCACAGATTAACTGTAGTCCAAACAGACAAAACAATGGGGCAATTACTTATATTGGGTGAAGTAAATTTTTACTACGTAGGGAACAAGTGGTTGGTTATGGCCTAACATTTTCTACTCAGTAAGTGAGGTCAACATGGGTAAGTATCATCAGATACTTCTGCAACAACCAATAAGAACATACAAAACCTTGGTGATGAGAACCGATGATGATGATAGAGTCTAAAATATGAATACACAATGACAATAGGGAACAAACTTTATATGGACAAAAGTATTGGCACACCTACACGAGCTTTTATTTTTATATTATCATCACTCTGTTCCCAATGAAGCTCTTTGGTATGTCTTTGGAGTGTGGGAGTAAACCAGAGTACCGGGAGGAACAAACTCAGTTTTTGACATCATCCCATTCTAAATTCATAGGCATTAGTATGGAGAAGATCCCACCTCTGCTGCTAAAATACCTTAAACTGTTCTTGGAAAGGTTCCTGCAAGGTTTTGGAGTGCAGTCTGTGGCTATTTTTGGCCATTTATCCAGAAAAGCATTTGTAAGGTAAGGTGCTGATGCTGAATGAGAGGGCCTGGATTTCAGTATTCAGTCTAGTTCAGGGATGCCACCCTCCAGCCGCAGGTTGAGCATCCCTGGTCTAGTTCATCCCAAAGGTGTTGGATGGGGTTGAGGTCAGGGCTCTGTGCGGCCCATTAAGTTCTTCCATACAAAACTTCCCTTTATGGACCTTGCTTTGTACAGTGGGGCACAGTCATGCTAGGACAGAAAAGGAACTTCTCCAAACTGTTCCCGCAAAGTTGGAAACATACAATGTCGTGGAATGCTGAAGCACCAAGATTTCCCTTCATTGAAACTAAGGGGCCAAGGCCAACACCTGAAAAACACCCCCTATAGCAGTTATTGCTCTCCTGGCAATCACCAGACTCGTCCGTCAGACGACCAGATAGAGAAGCGTGATTCATCACTCCACAGAAGACGTTTCCACTACTCCAGAGGCCATTGGCCACATGTTTTATACCACTCCAGTGTTAAAAGAATAAAACCTATATAATTGTGGTATAGCTGTAATCATATTGACCCGGGAATGAAGGGCACAGGTCAGTTTTACCAGCTTTCCATTATATCGTATGCAATATTAAATGGTGCCATTAGAAAGTACAACTTGTTCCACACAAAGCAGACCCTCATACATCTATGTCAACGAATTTTTAATATAAAATTACTCTGGAAAGGCAGTGAGTAAAAACCAAAAACGCAAAACAGAAAATCGCACGGTCTTGAAGGGGTTAATCCTCCCTGCTAGCAAGTATGACTTAATGCAAATGACTATTTACTTCTAATTGGCACTCAAGGGTGAAGAAGCTATTAGCATCGCAGATCGGCTGCACATACAGGTGAATTCACGCTGAATACGCTTCATTCTGCATTTTCCATGCGGTGACATATCAGCATGAGATTTGCAATTTAATTAACGTGATATGTAACCAGACCTTTGTTACTATGTGAGCTGACGATCTGCTGATGGAGGGATCTGTAAAGCCAGGTGGTGCCTATAGCTGGCCTTAGACATGGCTGTGTTGAGGAGGATGATATAGGTGGGCCTCCATCACAAGATAAATCCTCAATGCAACATAATATGGGGACTTTACTGTACAGATATGACCACGCTGCATAAGCTGCACAGTCACTGCGGTAAATCTGGAGTTTGCAGTAACAGGAAAGTGAAAAAAAAAATATGTCCATAATCCGCAGCAGAATTAACCTGCGGTGCCGATTTTAAATTTGCAGCATGTCAGTATATACTGCAGATTTTCTCAAGGGTGAATTAAAAGGCATCTGTCAGCAGTTTTGTACCTATGACACTGGCTGACCTGTTACATGTACACTTGGCAGCTGAAGACATCTGTGTCGGTCCCATGTTCATAGGTGTCCGCATTGCTAATGATGTTTTATTATATGCAAATGATCCTCTAGGAGCAACGGGGGCGTTACCATTACACCTAGAGGCTCTGCTCTCTGCAACTGCCGCATCCTCTGCACTTTAAGTGACAGGACCACGAGTGCTGAAGTTTATACTGTCTGGCCGTGTCCAAGTGCAGAAGGTGTGACAGTTGCAGAGAGAGCAGAGCCTCTAGGAGTAATGGTAACGCCTACGTTGATCCTAGAGGATCATTTGCATGTAGTAAAACATTTTTCTCAGCAATGCGGGCACATATGAACATGGGACCAACACAGATGCCTTCAGTTGCCAAATGCACATGTAACAGATCAGCAAGTGTCATAGGTACAAAACTGCTGACAGATGCCCTTTAAACTGCAAATATGCAGAAAAATCCATAATATATCTGCATTTAACACATGCCAATCTTGTAGCAAAATTCAGGAATCCTTCCAACACAAGGAACTCCTCCATCTTATATTCAGCGTGGACTAATTGGATATAAAGCTTATCAATACTGTGCCATTTCTTTATATCCACCTCCAACTAACTAAACATAAAACTGCATATTAATAACAACAGCACGTAAAACCAAGAATAAGGGCCTTGCTTGTTGGGTGATGAGACTTTTTATAGAAATTCTCACTGGTTGGCAGCACATCTGCACGTGTAAACAGGGACTGCTAAGAATATGCAAGCTGTACGGAGGAAGGAGCGGGCACGAATGATCATATTAACGATTGTTTGTCCCCCATGCAGTTGGCATCAGCCTGTTGAAGCCCTTTAAACAAATGCCGATATGCTTGGCATATCATCAATCTGTACATGTTATGGACCTGAATCGGGCAGTGTAAATGGACCCTAAGGAAGCTAACCATTGCGAGATAAGAGCTCTGCTGCTCTAATTATCTTCTGTGATAGATGTATGCATGGCCCTTTAACTGGCCAATTAGAGGTGGTCAATACCAAAAATAAAATTCTAAATTGGGGGCTTTTCTATTGCTAATAGCTCTCATTAAAGGTAAGATTATTCTGATTTGCTATGTGCCCACTTGCAGTAGCCAATTACTGCAAAATTGTGTGGCCATTGGGCATGGCTTGTCTGCACGCGGCCAGCCGAAGAGTTGTGTCATACCCTAACCTGCTATGCATGGAGCAGAATATTACTATCTGCAGCACATGTGACTAAACACCCAATCTCTGTTTTGGTGCGATTTTTGGAGCATATGGTGATTTAGGCCACACGCAGAGAAGCTATGCCCCATTGTTGGGCAAAGAGTAAAATGTTCGAAAGGTGTGCAAACAGATGGTTTGTGATGCAAAGCAAAATGACTGCCACAGATGAGATTTGAATAATCTGTATCTCAAGTCTGCATTCTCTATACAGAATTGTGTCTTTTACTTTGCCAATTTGTAAATATTTAGTTTTGACGTTCGCAGATTTGTTCCCTTTCTACACAATAAAAGGCTCATTAACGTGAATGTCTCCAATCCACAATGAATTCACTTCCTGTTGTAGCTTTATTATATTGTACCAGACCTAACCTTGCACCAAGCCCATATTATCATGGCCGCCTCGTGAGCCTTGTATCAGAAACCAGATGTATAACTCAAGCTCCCGGCCCCAATTCATAATCTGGTACAGAACCCCCACCTACTAGTGACATTTATACTGGTGTCTTCTTGTGTGGCACCCTCAGGAAACATGGCTTGCTCGTGCTGCTACCTCTGCACCCCTATAGCCATCGTTCTTTAGATCTGAGAAGCTCAGAATAAGGGGCCATTCACATGACCATATGATTTTGTGGTCCACAAAACTCGTAACCGCAAAATACGGATGATGTCCGTGTTGCATCGGTTTGGTATTTTTTGCAGACCCATTGACTTCCTAAGGACATACAGATGCAGAAAGCACACAGATGTCGTCCATGTGCTTTCCACATCTGTAGGTCCGTTAAGCAAAATGCAATCCATGGACCTGCTGAAGACAATGGGTCTGCAAAAAAAAGGTTTGATGCTTGTCAGTAAACATTGGCTGTAGCAAGCTGTGGGCCATATGCGTTTTTCCTTCTTCCTGAGGCCACTTTCACACGAATGATACGGATTGGCTCTGGATGCGTTCAGGGTGCATTCAGTGAAACTCGCACCATTTTGCAAGCAAGTTCAGTCAGTTTGGCTGCGATTGCGTTCAGTTTTTTCCACGCGGGTGCAATGTGTTTTGATGCGTTTTTCACGAGTGTAATAAAAAAAAACCTGAAGGTTTACAAACAACCATCAGTGAAAAACACTTCCGGGTGCAATGCGTTTTTCACTGAAGCACAGACCCATTGAAATGAATGGGTCAGGATTCAGTGTGGGTGCTATACGTTCACGTCACGCATTGCACCCGCGCGGAAAACTCGCTCGTTTGAAAGGGGCCTAAAGCTGGCCATATGCATCAGATAACTCATTCAGCTCACAAGCATCCATCTAAAATTATAAACATGCACACTTGATTTGGCCGAGCATGCACGTGTCTTAAATGGGAAGATGAAAGAAGGCCAATGTCAGACACCTCTAGCAAATTTACCTCCCCCAAAACAAAACGATTGGGCAGCTAAAATCCAACCAATCCTTATCTACCCCAACATCGGCTGTTGGGAGAGAGTTGGGCAACCGCCATCCACATTCAACGGTCATCTGGCCCCACCAAGATCTGCTGTTCCTGATGACTTTTACTTCATGTGCACGGTCAGTCCTTCACAACTGACTGAGAAATCTTACGTTGGTCAGTAGGATCTACACTGGCATCACAAACCCATTCTTTCAATTAACCCAAGGCCACGATCTGGCCATAAACGCCATACTTATAAAAAGTGATATTTTTTGTAGGTTTCCCTCATGTTGCACAGATTATACCACATCAGATCAAGCCAAAATAGCCAACAATTCTTTTTTCCCCCCAGGATTTTAAGTTTGAAGGGCCTTTTTACGTGGGCAGAGGATCAGATGAACAATGACTATTTCCCAGTCATTGCCTGTTAAAACGCACCCAATGATCAGGATATTTTCCGTGCACGTTAAAATTATCGTTTTAAGCAACAGGGAAAATGTTGCAGACAATTATGTTAACGAATGGTCACCCGAATGATCAGAAGCAGTGAAAAATCGATAGTTTAGGCTATTGTCTGTCTATGTAAAAGACCCTAAAAACTCAAAATGCTGCAAAAAAGAATTGTTGGCCATTTTGATTTGGTCTGACTTGGTATAATCTGCCCAATATGAGGGAAACCTGAAAAAAGTAGCATGCGTCCAGGTTTAGCCTTGGGTTTACTGAAAGAATGGGTTTGTGGTGCCAATGATCACCGATTGACTTGTTATCGCTCTTCATGGGCAGAAATCTGCTTCGTTAAAAGGATCCTTAGTGATCAATAGAGACTTTACATACAAGCCTTAGTTAATTTTGTAAATTTCGCAAAATTTTGGTGCCATTTTTGGGTGATGTCTGCCAACAACATTGTAAAATGTGTTAATTTATAACTCAACGGAAATGGCATCAAATTAATCAAAATACGGCACAACTCGCGAAGCACGTTCAACGCATTTCATGGCTATTTTTCATTTATAGGAAAATTTGGCAAGAAAAAAAAAAGGAGCACGTCTTTAATAAATTTGGAGCTGGTTAGGACTCCTCTTAGTCGCGCAACTTTCTTTCGACACTTTTCAAACCTGTTGAGATGGGCATTAATAGGCATAAATACACTAAATAAGTTTGGAGCACACAGCGTGATCCTTTCTCTCCCCACAAATTATGCTTTTTTGCCTAGCAGATTTCCCCCACACCGAGTTCTGAAAGGCACATTCAAGAAATCTGAAACACCTCCCAGGCAGTCATGTATATTATTTCGGATGTGGGAAATCTTGGCCCCTAACATTGAATAATCAGCAAGGAAGTGAAGTCGGTAAGCCGAACTACCAACTACATTTCTACAGACTCCAACTTTACCCAAAACTTAATCTGACTCCTCGAATACGAAACCTGATTCCACATTCTGGGTAAATACAGTGCAATTCAATGTGTAGGCCATTTTTTTAAAATTTTTTTGAACCTGACAAAATAAAATAGGACGTTCTAGAGGTATAATAAAAAAAGAAAAGAGGTGGAGGAGCAATAACCCTATAATGCATGGACAAATTAGGCCACTTTGCAGTGTGCAAAACCAACAGCTCCTATAACTTATACAAGTAAGGAGAGAAATTGTGGTTGACCGCATTCACACAATTTTTGGATTGCACCTGAAGAAAGTTTTACGTTTCCTAAAAGTCTCTGATTAGAACCCTCCACCAAGCCCATCATTTTGGAAACAGTCCAGTCCTGCGTTGCCTATAGATCATTAATGTGTCTTGCAGATAATGCCACCCTCTGATTTGCATTGATTTGTTTTGCAACCTTGAGTGAGTAGAGGGACTCTTGTTAGCTATTAGTAAGGGATAAAGGGCAGCGGGGGTGGGGGTCAAACTACAAAAAACAACATGACTGATATCCTGTGAAGACAAGCGATACCGCTTGCCACATGTAGAAATTGTAATAAAATGACTGTCTCCAGCCAGAGCCATGCGAGGGTCCCACCGAAACTAAAAACTGCAGCATTTACAGGGGGCAGCCTTCTGTTACATAGGGATTAATGACTGGGGTGATATACAATTCAAATACACCATGACAGATAAGCAACTGAGCTGATAACACTGTTTACCCAAATGATTAGCAATTAGTGATCAGAGGAGGAGATGATCTTGTCACTCATCCCACAAAAACACCAACTAGAGGCCCTAAAAATAGACCCCATCCATTGTAAATTTACACTTGAAGAGTACCAATGGACACTACAAAGAATGGGCTGTTTGAGTTCCCCTTATCACCTCCGCTCACTAATCAGCATTTGACACATGACTTGCGATTCTGCCAATGAGTCAGACATTATACAGCTGCCTGTATTGTTCACAAAGTACAGAGAGAATTCTCACATCGTCACAAGGAAATTACAGGGACTTTTTGTTGTTGTTGCAAAGATCGATTTAAAGGTAATTTGCCTATAAGACCAAATCATGCCCCAGAAAATATGTAGGGTTGGTTTTGCAATAAATGGGCAACAGGCAATGTAGCAGACCCCCTAAATTTATTAAATATATAAAACACAAATTTGCACCTCTCACCTAAATACTCATGTCTGAATAATGCCATACAATGACAAATACCTTTACTATTCAGTACCTAAATTATATGGCCATACCTAAATAATACCTTCCATACAGTATGGAAATAATACTACCACATAGTGCCCATAATTCATGTTCAGATGGATCAGTCATTTCGTTTTTAAATAATCCAATGATAAAATCCTTGGTGGTCTAGTGCAGTAAAGGGTTAAATAAAAAAATGCCATGTAAATGGGGGTTCCCTCTACTAAACGTGGGCTCTGGGCTATTGTCCAGTTAGCCAGCACCTAACACCAACCTTGTGCATGTCAGTCTTATAGGTGTCACCTGTCAAGTTTCTAGAGATACTGTACTATTTATTAATTTCCCACAGATTTTGACATCCGGTTTTCCAATAGTCCCAAGCACAAGCTCTGCCTAGTTATGATGAGAATGGCAGAAGCATCACAACACAACCAGGGCCACATTCTGCTTATACCTCTACAGGGAAGAGGAAGGAAAGTTGGAGACAACTCTTGTGGAACATGCAATGGGATCCCAACAAACCAAATAGAACAACTTCCTTCTGGGATTCGCGTCCCAACCTATCCCTTGGTTGAACTTGATGGACGTTTGTCTTTTTTTTTAAACCGTATTAACTATGTAACTTGACAGATGATAACAATGGAAATAATGATACTGCTTTTATTGGTGTTTTTCTTATTTTAGGTGGAAATGCTCTTGAACCTTTCATTGCTAGGAGTCTACCAAATAGACTGTCCAGGCCCAGACGTCAATTATCATCAGTAGGGTTAATTTGCATTTGAGACACCATTGTGTAGACTCATTTACACCTGACCTGTTCATATGCGTGGGAAGCAGTGAGATTAACTTCCACAGGATTTACTGTCAATCCTCAAAAAGTCAACTATTGTCCATATGAAAAATAATGGAATGGTCTACACAAGTTTCAGGCCGATTATATAAGTGTTCCTTCCTTATTATTGCCTGCTCGTTAGCTGTCTTTACATGCAGCAATTATCACTGCTGTATGGTGATGAATGATCATGGAAACAACAGGATCAGAAATGTAAAGACCCAACCTGCCTGAACCTTGACTTCTGTAGGTGGACTGTCTGGTTGCCCTCGCAGACATAAAACTGTTGGTAGATCATTGCCGGGTCAACTTTTATTTGGTTGATAGCTATTCTTCTCAACTCCCCCATACACATATAAGCTCGACTTGGCTGAGTATGCATGTGTTTTGAATAGGGATAGTAAAGTAAGCCTTTGCCTGACACCTCTGTGGGCAGCTTATCTCCATTGAGAACAAGCAAATCGAGCATGTTGAAATTCAACAGCCAGATCCTTCTCTCTCTTGAATCTGTCTGAAGGGGGGGACAGTCGGAAGACCCTCATACACATTAGATGGTCGTTGTATTCGGTCGACATTAATGTGTACAGGTCTCTCAAGTTTGGCCCCAGTCAAACCAGTGCATTCACTGAAGGGACAATTCACACACTTGTATTTGGAACCAGATGAATTTACCAGATATACTGTAACTATTATACTATGTCCATATACAATATCATTAAGGAGTGCATACCATCTGCTCGGTACAACACCTCCTAGCAGATGCCAACTCTTATGTTGGATTCTTTAAGCAAGAACATTATCTAACTTTTTTGAGACTTGTCTACGTTGCAAAAAATTCCCAAAATTAAAAATAAGTACATAATATGAAGTAGACTAGGTTGTGTTTATGACCAAATCCAATGGAATACATGACCTTCTGGAAAAAATGTATCTGGTGTCCAGGGGCTGAAATCAACATAATAAGAATCAAAACAATAGTAATATTACATCTTCTTATAATTTCTTATAACTCTCAATGTTCCTCTCAAATTAGCACAGGTCAAAATCTTCTAATAAACTCATGTGATATGTCCTAATTAAAATTCCTTATATGCCTGGCAATAAACAGCATTTCAGTAATCCCAGTACCAGTTAGGTTCTGGCACAGCCAAGTGTTCCCACATGAATACATTAGAAATGGAGCCTACCGTACCGCTTTTCTCCACATCTCCAAGGTTCTAGCTTGATTATTTTTGTCCACAACGAGAGAGAAAGTCTTCTTTACTGAAAGCTGCTGAAGACAGAACTGCTTAGGAAGTTATCTCTAGGGCTTGTTTGCTTAGGAGATATATGCAATGCTGATGAACTAAGGGTGGCAGCTGTCCTTGAAGACAATGGTCCTATTGGCAGATGTTCTTCAAACAAAGGGGCTTCTTGCTAGCTTAGTTTTACTGATTCATTAGATTTTTGTAAGGAAAGGGCCAGAACACTGAGCTTAGATTTAACCTCTCATGTACTTTGATTAAATTGAATTTTCAAAATTTAACATTTTTGTGATGTTTTGATGTAGGTTTTGGAAACATTTTATACAGGATACAGTATTTGCACTGTTCTCATTTAGACTAGCAAGTTTCAATACATGTCGTTTGAAAGAAGAAATAACATGGGTCAAAAGTTCTATATTGAACCTACATATTACATACATAATATTGCTCATATAGTAATGTTTTTTTAGTATTTGAATTGCAGCAGAGAGTCTGGATAGTAAGACAAAGAGCTGCTGAAATGTCATCATCTCAACCTTTGCAATCTGTCAGTAGACTCCAACCATTTATTAGGAGACAACAGCATGCTATTTACTTCACTACATGGTCTATTAATGGACTTCAGACTACAGACTTTTGTAAATGAGCCTGGGTCTGCTGAATATTTAAGCATTTTCCCGATAACCAAACGTGAACCACTGTTGTGGCTGATCCTGCAGTTATCTGTATTCTGCCGTAGTGTGTGGACATTTAGGCAATAGGGCAATGCTAAAGGGATCAAAGCATCGAGAGGGGCCCATCTTCCTCTGCCTAGAAACAGCACTATATATTCTTATGGGATAGAATCAGATCGAATCATTTCAATAAAATATTCTCCATCTGCCGCCATATCCAACCTTAAGGATGATGGTACAGGTAAACATGGTGCCCCCATCCCTTGTGTACCATCAATATTAGAAAGTGTCTAGTGCTTTGTTGCTTTTACCTATTTTATATACTCTTGGATAACTTCATATACATTATCATTAGCATATATACATTAGCATATGAGACACATGCAGGATATTTATTTATTTTTATCAAGCTGTCCCCAGTGGGGCTCACAATCTAAGGTCCCCATCAGTATGTCTTTGGAGTGTGGGAGGAAACCGGAAGTAACCCACACAAACACAGGGAGAACATACAAACTCCTGTGCAGATGTTGTCCCTGGTCAGATTCGAACCCAGGACCCCAGCGCTGCAAGGCACTAGTGCTAACCACTGAGCCACCATGCTGTCCATTAAAATATATTATGAGGCAATGACTGAATGTATACGCTGTGTATATGACCTGATTGGGGTATACCAGGCATCCTCTCTTGGGACGCTTTTTAAGTCAAAAGTGGCACTCCCTTAGAAGGATCTTGTTTGTCCAACCATTGACTCCAACGGTCATCATGTAAAGCTTCATGAACACTTGCTGATCACTTCCCTTGGTGTTAATGGCGCTGGGACCCCTTCCCCCTTGGTCTGAAAATTTTTATGGACCCTACCACATGGAAAAATCTATTACATTTTCTATGGAAGGAGGACTGCGCAGCAACCAGACCTCTAGGTGTCTCCAAAAACAATGGAATCTGAAGGAATCAATGTAATGTTGGGGATCTCTACCCGATTAAGAAGAATAAAATATCTTAAGTGGTTATAGCTTTCGTGTTGCTTGGACAACCACTTGTTATACAACTTCATTAAACCTTGTTGTCACGGTCGTTCCCGTGACAGGTAGCAGGAGATCGGTAAGACTGGCAACACGTGGTTTGATCTGACATGTTTTCCGTTTGGATCAAATGGCGTCTGTGTTGTTTCTGGTGCTCGCCACACCTTCTTTCCCCAGGTGTGGCTATCAGGGTCATTTAACCTTCTCTATTTATAGTTGCTTCTCCCACAATGCGGTTTATAGATTCTATTTGGACCTTTGGATAGATTGTGGTTGGTTCTTGGCTGAGTTCCTAGTGCTTCCATAGCCCCTTTGAAGTTAAGTCTTTCCTTTCCCTTTTGTATTTTGTTTGGGTTTTTTGTGTTGCATTTCCCTATTGTTTGTATTAGGCCTGTAGGAGACTCCTGTTCGTCCTTCCTTTTGGAGGAACAGGTAGTCTCGTCCCTGCCATTAGTACCAGGGTCCTATAGGGCTTGATAGGACTCTAGGTATTCCTACGTATGAACTCATCTACCTTTGGGGTCTGTTCATACTGGTAGTCAGTTAGGATTTTCACTAGGAGATGTCCATTTTCCTTCCCTAGTTCTCAGGCCTGATTCCCTGTTCCCCCCTTCCCTCCTATGCTCGGTGTGGTGTTTCCCTCCCACACCGAAGTGTGACACGTGTTTAGTTCTAGAGTCCCCTTCCCATCTTGGAGAGTGACTGTGTATCCACAAATTGTGTCCTTAAGGAGCATATACATGCACCGTTCAAACAGGCAATTATCGGGAACTGACTGGACTGGGACTGAAATTCAGCCCCAACATTTTAAAACAGACAAGCCCACTTGCTGCGTGGTAAATGTGAACTTGTTTGTGTGCCCCCTATCCAACCCCCCTCCCCCTCCACAGTACTAATGGAATATTTGGATGGTCATACTACTAAACATACAGGAGAACACAGCACCACATATCCATTACATCCAGTGATGTCTCCTCTGATGTAGACATATTTTTCCCTCATCTTCTCCATTGGAAGCAGACTGCCATGATGACATATTTTAGCCAAGTCTTATCTCTGCAAAGTTTGCCACACAGATATCTTAGATTCCTCACTTTTCCACAATCCCCCTGGCGCCCGACAGTGTTATTCTACGGCTAACCCAATACCATGCCAGCTATGCTCCTTAATGTCCCAAATATTATACTGAAGAAATTAACAGACATAACAGTACCATACAGATTGTCCCCCCCCCCCCATACTAGTGCTTCTCTACAATGATAATGCTCCCTGAAAGTGCCCCGATTAGCAGTAGTACTATGTAGTACCATAGTTGTGTCCAACTAGAATAATGGCCCCACAGTGCTACTAGCAGTAATAGTAACCCATAGTGCTCTTAGCAATCATAAAGCTCCCTAAAGTGCCCCCAAGCAGTAATAAGGCCCCTGAAAGTGCTCTCAGTAGTAATAAGCCCCCCCTAAAGTGCCCCAATAACAATAAGGCCGCTAAAATGCACGCAGTAGTAATAAGTGCCACCTTGTACTGCCCTAGTACTTACGGTATATTATACCCTTGCATAGCTCTACCATAGTTATAGTGTCCCCCTGTAGTGACCCCAGTAGTTATAATGCCCCCATATTGTCCCATTATTTATGTCCCCCTCAGAATAATAATAATAAAATTACTCTACCGCTCCATGCTACAGTCTGCGATACAGATCATAGGAGTCTAGGACTAGTCTGGCCTGCCGTCTGAGTTGTCCATGACCCGATGCTGGAAGTAACTGTGAAGTCATTGTGCTGCCTGCATCGTGGCACAATAGTGTGACCGCCTGAGAACTGGCGCATCACTTCACTAGCAAATGCAGTGCCTCATAGGCTTCAGACCTTGTGGCCTATGAGAGTGAACAGCGGGGCCAGAAACCATTTGTTCCTATGCCCCGTCACACTATTTAACTGTGTTGATATACTGAGGATGGCGAAACAGTTGTATCTACAGCGGCCACTACTTTTGAGGCCCTGGGTAAAACGTTTTACCCAGGGCCGAAGCCCCATATTTTTTGACCTAGTGACTCCCCATCTGGCATTTGCTAGAATTGCCAGATGGGCAGTCAAGCCCTGGCCAGAAACAATGATTTAGGTTTCCACATAACCGATCAATTCCCCCAATAAACAAGAGTTTTGCTCGTTCCTGAGGTGATCTGCAGCCCCTTTGAAGGGCCATTTATCAGGAAAACGCGTTCGTACTGACGATACTCAGCCCAACAATTGCCCCATGTAAACCTGCTCTTACTTGGTACAGCCAAGGCTAATTTCACACCTGCACTTTCCCTTTCCGCTATTGAGATCTGTCATAGGATCCATCACCTAATGACTTACAATGGTTTTAGAGACGGATCCCTCATGGCTATTTTAGAGATAATACAACTGGATCTATTCATAACCCTTGCAGACAGTTGTATTATTATGCCGGAAGCGTTTTTGATGATCCATGACGAAAGTATTAAAGTACCCATCCCAATACAACTATACAAAGAAAAGAATCAAGCTCAAGATAATCTAGTCTAATTTTTACAGTAAATTCCTAACAAAGTGAGTTAGCGGAAGCTGCCATGGATCGATACACCAGGAGGTTTGGTCATGGCACCTGGCTTAGGCAACTTTGACTTGGCTACTTTAAAGTGACCAAAAGCCGATCAAGATGGCAAGGTAAGATAATACCACAAGTGTCAATATGATGCAAATGTATGATGAGCTTTTAGAGAGGAAGATTAAAAGAGGATATGTGGAGGGCCCAGAAGGCACATTTTGTCTATGCTATAAGTTGGCCCTAAATTTAACTTTGAGTATGAATAGAGGGAAAGTGGTCCAGTTTAGGTGGAGGAAATGAGGATCTTCTGGCAATCACCTGGTCACAGCAGGTTTGGCTGCTGAAATCCTGGCGATCAGCTGCTATCACTGGGAGGAAGCTGTGGCCATCTACACATTTATCCTGCAGTGGCCACTGGAGGAGAAATGTGGTATTACATGTCGGCTATTCAAACAAAATGGGCAGCTGAGTAAGAACTCCAGAGCAGGTTTGCTGAGCTATGATCTGGGTCCTGATATGTGATCTAGACCAAAAGAGACTCTGTGTGCTGAAATATAAGGTCCATGTACATGGCGTTGTTGTAAGCATGAGCCCTGGCTACAAAATCTGCATTTTGTTTTCTTTAGTGCAGTGCTCTATGGTGTTAGCTGGACAAAATTACAAAGCAATCTGTCGAAATGTACACCCTGTACGGCCATGGAGCTGAATTCCTGCATTTTCTAGTTCAGCTCAGATATTAGCAGATCCAGCAAGGTCAGCTCTTTTGTGTAATCCCTGATAATTTTTTCAGATTGACTAAACAAGATAGTATCTAGCATAAACATAGTAAGTAGCTATGGGCCTTTACAAACAGAACCTTAGGGCTGGAGTGTACTGTGGAACATCACACCAACATGACAGGTCAGTTCTGTTACCCCAAGAAACCATAACAAACAGACGCGGGTGTGCGGTTTTACAACCGGGGACACTTACATACTTTAACTCCAAAATGTGATTAGTAAATAGACATATGACTGAACAGAAAATGACTGATAAGGCTACTTTCACACTAGCGTTAATATTTTCTGATATTGAGATCAGTCATAGGGTCTCAATACTGGAAAAAAAACGCTTCAGTTTTGTCTCCATTCATTGTCAATGGGGACAAAACGTAACTGAACCGAACGGAATGCTCCAAAATGCATTCCGTTCCGTTCTCATACCGGAGAGCAACGACAACATGCTGTGGTTTGCTATCCGTCCTGGGATGAGGAGCAAGACGGATTATCATTATTTATTATTAAAGCGCCATTCATTCCATAGTGCTGTACATATGATAAGAGGTATACATACATAATACAGACAATTGCACTAAGCATAAACAAGACTAGGTACACACTGGTACAGAAGGAGAGAGGGCCTTGCCCGTGAAGGCTTACAATCTACAAGGTATGGGAGAAGGACACAGTAGGTGCGGGTAAAGCTGGTCATGGTGGTATAGAGGCAGCAGGGTCACTGGTTGTAGGCTTGTCTGAAGAGGTGGGTTTTTAGGTTTCTTTTGAAGGATTCCACTGTCGGTGAGAGTCTGATATGTTTGGGTAGCGAGTTCCAGAGTGTGGGGGATGCGCAGGAGAAATCTTGGAGGCGATTGTGGGAAGAGGTGATAAGAGGAGAGAAGGAGGTCTTGTGAGGATCGGAGATTGCGTGTGGGGATGTATCGGCAAAGTAGCTCAGAGATGTAGGGAGGGGGACAGGTTGTGGACGGCCTTGCATGTATTTGTTAGTACTTTGAAGTGAATTCGCTGGCCAATGGGGAGCCAGTAAAGGGATTGGCAGAGGGGAGAGGCAGAGGAGTAACAGGGTGAGAGGTGGATTAGTTGGGCAGCAGAGTTGAGGATAGATTGGAGGGGTGCGAGAGTGCTAGATGGAAGGCCACAGAGGAGAGTGTTGCAGTAGTCTAGGCGGGAGATGATGAGGGCATGTACAAGCATTTTCGCAGACTCAAAGTTAAGGAAAGCGCGGTTGCGGGAGATATTTTTGAGTTGGAGGCGGCAGGTGGTGGAAAGGGCTTGGATGTGCGGTCTGAAAGAGAGGGCAGAATCCAAGGTCACTCCATGCATCATGGGTTGGGTGCATCATAAAGGTCTCTACAGAGAGATCAGACACCTTTGACATTGGAAATCTGACCCAACACTCTAGGCAAAGGGTTATTTAAACCAATGGACCTTTGCTTGGAAATCTGTGTCAGATTTCAAGTTACGGCCTGATCATGGCATCTTTTGCAGTAGTGGCCACGCGGTGTCCGCTTTCAATTGTTTTTATTGGTAGGCTATGCTGCCGTTGGAGGCCACGCCGCACCATGAGACGACAATGGGCATCTACAAGAGGCAGCACTTAGTGTAGGTTCCCATCCAAAATAGATCACCTTGCAGTGGTGGATAGGCAAAAATTATTTGAATCAAAATGTATTTGCTAACTATCTCACATTCATTTATATAGTAAGTGTAACATTAGTTTATATATTTTGTGATCATGTATTTTGTATATGCAGAGTGCTGTTGCATTGTATTTGATTTAGCATTTTACAGCCATAGTGACGCGCACCTGCACATTATAATTTGCCGACAGTTTTTTCTTTGCAGTATGCACTTGGAGGTGTAGCGGTTTCTATTTTGGTTGTGCACTACTGACTAATCCATATTTCCCACAGGCTGATTTTAATTAGTGTAGTATAAAGCTGCAGCCTGCTCTTCCTGCATTCATTTGAGGTCTGCTGGCACCAGGAAAGGTAAAATACAGAGTAAGCTCAGTATATATGTGGAACCTGCCTTCCCAAAAATTCATTGGATGACGGATGGCACAGAGAGAGGTGTTCTATACAGTAGGTTCCCATCCAAAGGAGGTCACCTTGCCGTGGTGGATGGGCACAAATGATTTTGTTAAAAATGTATTTGCTAAGAACCTGACCTTCATTTATATAGTGAGTGTAGCATTAGGTAATATATTTTGTGATCATGTATTTTGTGTATGCAGAGTGCTGTTATATTGTGTTTGATTCATTGGGGCTAAACCGTGTGTGGGTCTGCGGCATTCAAAGTAAAAAACAGTGGCAGATTTTGCCCCTTTAAAAATGCTGTGTAAACATACCCTAACAGCAATATTTGAGTAATTACAGTATAGTATATACAGTAAAGTTGAAAAAAGACACAGGTCCATCAAGTCCAGTCTATAATCCCATTGTTACTCCAGAGAAGTGCAAAAACCCAAGTGAGGCAGATGCCTATTGCCACATACAGAGAAGGGGGAGGGGGGTGGGGGATCCTTCTCGACTATAATATTAGCAATCAGAATAAATCCTTGGATCAATGTACCTTTGCCAGAAACCTAGTACATATGATTTGTGATACATTATTGCTTTAAAAAAAAGGCATCTAGACCCCTCTTTCAAAAATCAACCATCACAACCTCCTCTGGCAGACAAATCCCAGTCAATGAAAGCGATCTCTGTACCATCCATTTTTTAGTTAGATTCCGCTAAACCGCCAAGTTTGATAACCTGTATTAGCAGAGATGGACTGAGAATTTAAGGTGGCCTGGAATAAAAAAAAATTAAAAGTGGGCCCCATGTTGTAGGTGGGTACAAATTGACAGGTCATGGGGCAACATAAGTAGGAGGGGCACAAAATACCGCCCCAGCAGAACCAAATACCACAATGCAGCCCCCACCACAGTACACAGGAGGAAACCTGCAGCTGCCAGCCAAGTGCATGTAGCTGATACTCCTAGCATTAAATAATGCTAAGTGCATCAGATTATTCTGTATCCAGACGATGTGCATGAAAAGGGTTCAGACGGCACCCTGGACACTGGCCCACCGGGAAATTTCCCTGTAGGGTCAATAGTCAGCCCATCCCTGTGTATTAGTACTTAAATCCAACCATTCACTTGACTTAAAGGGAATCTGTCACCTGGTTTGAGCATATTAAGGTGTTACTACTGCCATGTACAATAAAATACCTTATTTATTGGTGTAGTCTTCATTTTTTGTTTCATGGTTTCATTAGCGAAAAAATCCACTTTTTATGTTATGCAAATGAGTGTCCAAGGTGCCCAGAGGGGCGTTATTTTCCTTCTCTGGGGCCCAGGAACTCCCCCGTACAGTGCCCAGCCCGCCTTACTTTAGAGCCCAAGCACGCCTCTTCCAGCATAAGTAACTGCCCACACCCGAAGTCTTTGTCACCGCCCCCCTATACACAAAAACTGTACACAATATTCTGTGTGTGGTCTGACTAGTGCTTATTACTGCAACTTGCAGCACAAAAGTTGTGTTTCCTTGGGACAAACTGCAACATGCAAATAAAAATCAACATGGTTGGTGTGTTCACTTTGGTTTGCTTATGTCCCACTAATTCCTTTTTTTCCCCTCACAATGAAGACCTAGTCTAAGCCCTAAGTGCCAGAACAAGAAGATTCTACATAAAGCGGCGATGATCTACTAAATATAACAAAGAAAGTGCAAAGTGCCTCTCAACACAAATAAAGGCCCATCGTCCAAGGTTGAGTATTTTCTTTCCACATATTGGATCTTCCCATGTAATATTTCCTAGAGCCTTTTCTCTCATGACCATAATGCAAACCCTCCAAGTGAAAATTAAATCTGCCCCTTTCGGCTTAGGTGTTTTTTATGTATGTGTGCCAAAGGATTACTCAGCAAAAGGGGACATTAATCCTCTAAGCTCACTTCCTTGGCTTGTGCAAACGTCAACTTTCCAATAATTATTTCTGTGGTTCACATGGGGAAAATAATCTTTATGGGACAATTCTAAGAAAGTATCATCCTATCAAACACGAATCTAAAAGATCTTTGATGAACCCGTTTGGTGACCATACAGATAAATGTTTAAAGAGGTTGTCCACTTGGACAAATTATTTTCGATAGAAGGTCCTCAGTTGATCATAAAGTGATCAGTGGAGAAAACCTGGCGGCAAGTGTTCAGTTTCCCTGCAGCGCCACCACAAGGGGGAAATGAAATATTCCACAAAGAAATCAATGGGCTGTCCGTGTAATGTATGTATTGGGACCTCCAAAGGAAGAGATGATGTTTATGCATTCAACGCTTTGGCTAATAGATGAGAGGTAGATACTCCCCTCCATTAGCTCATCCAATTTCCCATGTTTCCTTATTACAACTATGATAGAAAAGCATCTATGCTCACAGAACATTTCCTGGTATAGTTCCATCCACTCACTGTTTCTGTGGACCCTACCTTAAACCATCCTGTTCCAAGTCTGTCTGTTCCAAGTCATTCCTGGTAACTGTAGTACTACCTGACTACAGGGTATTCCAAGGGGCAAACTGGAAACTTAAAGTGGCCCTGGAAAAAACTAAAAGTGGGCCTATTTTGTAGTGGGGCCCAAAATGACAGAAGGCAGGGTCAACACAAGTAGGCAGGGCCAGCAATACCATATTGCAGTACATTATACCACCCTAGCAGAGCCAAATACCACAGTGCTTCACAAAATACTGCCCAAAAGCAAAAAATACCTCCCCAAAAACTGCCCCTCTGGTGGTGGCCAGAGCCATGTTCTGTACTCCTACTCCAGTTGCCATAGGATGGCAATTCAGTTGAATTCAGGAGGGGAATGTCAGATCATTATTTTCTATGGCTGGTAGAAATAAGGGGGGCTCAAGCGGCCCCCCGGTCATCAGCCCACTGGGAAGTTATGGTCGGTCCGAACCTACCTTGATCCTTGGTTACTATGCCTGCTTCCTGAACTGCCTTGCTGGTAAAAAACAATTGGTTCCGTTCTATACCACGATCCTGCCCTGCACTTATGTTCGAGCCCTGGCTCTACAATCTAGCCTGTCCATGTTCCAGCTCCTTGTCTGTTGCAGGTGTCCATGCTTCTGTTCTGTTCCATGCTCTACAGCTGGTTGTCATTGTTGCTGGTGACTATTGCATGGACTGCAACCTGGGGATCCTCCTGCAGCAAAGTCCTCATCTCTGTATGGAGGTTACATTGTTAAATCTAAGAGATCTCTTAGGCTTTGAGCCCTAGTCTACCCAGCGCAAAATTGACTATGGCCATAAGGATCCACATTTATGTCAAGAAACAGTACTGTATATTGAAACCTGATCAAGTTGAATAATAAGGGAACCCTTCAGAATAGGAATCATTGACAAAAACTCCCTGGATATGGTCCTTGAGCAGATTATTAATCACATTACAAACTGTACTTTCTAAACCTATAGTCAAGATGCTTTTGCAAAGTCATTTACAATCAGAAATACTTCTATATTAGGCGCATTTCTGGTGCAAAGGTTATTTGTGTCGCAATCTGGGACTTTTCCCCGTTCGCGGCAGGTCTAAAAAATTGGGCGTGGCAAGGACTCATTTGTCATTGTATATGCCTGTTTAAGGCGTAGAAAATGGTCGAAATGTAAGCCAGCAAGGAAGCTGGCTTACATTTAGACCGGCGCTGATATGCCGAAGTTATGTAGAGGCCAGCGCCTCTACATAACTTCGGCGGGCCCACCGCCAGCAGAGGTGCTTATTTAATGATGGCCTCAATAAATGACACCCTAAATCCACGGCCACCGCTCTTGTCCAGGCTTCTACTCACCTCTTCATAAGAACAACTAAGTTTAGTTAGTGTGACAACTTCTGTCCTTGGTAAAACCACACTGCCTTATAATCACTTAAAATACTGGCTGGCATAGATTTCAGTGTTCTATGGTAGAAAACTGGCGAAGAAGATGATAAATGTGGAGGAGCCACCAGCCCTGTCCCCTCCCTCACCACGTCCCCTTCTCAGGAAAGTGGTGAGACCAGCGGAGAAATGGCACTTGCGTAAAGATTTTTGTGCAAGTACCGTAGGAAAAGTTGCAAACATCCAGCTTGCGACTTTTTCACAACACAAAAGTGGCCTATCTTTATGAAAATTTGCCCCAAAGTGTTCTCTACTTTGTGTTTCTCCAGCATTACATATTCACAAATCTCCTGCTAACACTATCACGTGGGTCAGAAATCTTTAAGAATTGTGTTTTTTTTTGCCAGGGCTGCGGGAGTCAGGCTCGCTTCACGGGATTGAAATAACATTTTAAATGAATCCCCCATGAGATCGTGAGATGGGACTGGATTTGTTTGATGGTAGCAGATTTCATCAGAGGGCCAAGAGCAGAAAGAACAAGGCTAATATTGCTCATGAGACTTGTAAACTTGAAACATGAAAGGTTTACACAGAAAACCAAGCGTGGCCATGTGGTAATGATCTCAGTTACTTTACTCTGACGCCAAGATAGCTTTCTCCAGTAATGTTGTCATCTCGGAGTTTCATAGTATCCAAGTGGAGGAGCGAGTGGTGCACAGTTCTCAGCTATATAGATAGTCATGTGGAAGCTTTTCTTTTTCCAATCAGTATCCAAACAGTATACAGAGCAGTGATGCCACTGCAAAAAAACTATATATTCACCTAGCAATAACTTATTAAACACAGCCTTCACATATGTGCAATTTTGGCATTGCCCTCATTGGAAAAATAAAACCCCGGCAGACAGTTCTAGTAATCGTCTACCAATTCTCTTCAATGGTTTTCCACTCCTCTATAGACAATATTTTAAGCTGTGTGATGTTTGATGGGATTTTTGTATTATTTGTCATAGTGAAAGGTCCACATTTGCCCGGGAACGTCAGTGATATCGTGTGGTGTGAGGGGTACTGCTGACGCCGTTTTGTATTTGTGCCTGGCTCCATGATTGGTGGTCTCCTGTGTGGCTTGGGGTATGCATTTTTCCTACATACTGGAGGTGGGCTGTGTCTAGCAACAGCCAAAATTTTGCTGATCACTTCCATTGTTAAACTCAAGCACACTGGAGGGAGTTACGGATGGGTGGGGGCATGTGTAGTTTCATATTGATGTAATGGTATGGTCACAAGTTGGAGAGCATCTTCAGGACATTTTGTGGGGGGAGGGCATGTGGATATGGGGGTTTCTGCATTGTACACTTAAAATGTTAATAAAAAAAAAAAAGGTCCACATTTGGCTGGGCTTCAATCTTTCGACAAAAGGTCTCATTTCCATTGTCGTGCTCTACAATTAAATTCTTTTTTTCTGTGGTTTCAAGAAACGCATCTTTCACCACTATGGCCAGATAAGCATCTTTACATTGTCTGCCCGGAGCACTTTGTTCCAAAAGTCCTGATGTTTGCCTAAGTGTTCCTGGGGAAACGTTAGACTTGCTCTGAAGTTCCTTCTATTTTCCTGGTACCTCGCCTGTTGATCTTATTTGGCGCAGCACCTCGCCTGTAGATCTTATTTGATGCAGCACCTCGCCTGTAGATTTTATTTGGCGCAGCACCTCGCCTGTAGATTTTATTTGGCGCAGCACCTCGCCTGTAGATTTTATTTGGGCAGCACCTCGCCTGTAGCTCTTATTTGGCGCAGCACCTCGCCTGTAGCTCTTATTTGGGTAGCACCTCGCCTGTAGCTCTTATTTGGCGCAGCACCTCGCCTGTAGCTCTTATTTGGGCAGCACCTCGCCTGTAGATCTTATTTGATGCAGCACCTCGCCTGTAGATTTTATTTGGGCAGCACCTCGCCTGTAGCCCTTATTTGGCGCAGCACCTCGCCTGTAGATCTTATTTGGCGCAGCACCTCGCCTGTAGATCTTATTTGATGCAGCACCTCGCCTGTAGATTTTATTTGGCGCAACACCTTGCCTGTAGCTTTTATTTGGCGCAGCACCTCGTCTGTAGATCTTATTGGCGCAGCACCTCGCCTGTAGATCTTATTTGATGCAGCACCTCGCCTGTAGATTTTATTTGGCGCAGCACCTCGCCTGTAGATTTTATTTGGGCAGCACCTCGCCTGTAGCTCTTATTTGGCGCAGCACCTCGCCTGTAGATCTTATTTGGCGCAGCACCTCGCCTGTAGATCTTATTTGATGCAGCACCTCGCCTGTAGATCTTATTTGATGCAGCACCTCGCCTGTAGATTTTATTTGGCGCAACACCTCGCCTGTAGCTTTTATTTGGCGCAGCACCTCGTCTGTAGATCTTATTTGATGCAGCACCTCGCCTGTAGATTTTATTTGGCGCAACACCTTGCCTGTAGCTTTTATTTGGCGCAGCACCTCGTCTGTAGATCTTATTTGGGCAGCACCTCGCCTGTAGCTCTTATTTGGCGCAGCACCTCGCCTGTAGATTTTATTTGGCGCAGCACCTCGCCTGTAGATCTTATTTGGGCAGCACCTCGGCTGTAGATCTTATTTGGCGCAGCACCTCGCCTGTAGATCTTATTTGGCGCAGCACCTCGCCTGTAGATCTTATTTGATGCAGCACCTTGCCTGTAGATTTTATTTGGCGCAGCACCTCGCCTGTAGATCTTATTTGGGCAGCACCTCGGCTATAGATCTTATTTGGCGCAGCACCTCGCCTATAGATCTTATTTGGCGCAGCACCTCGCCTGTAGATCTTATTTGATGCAGCACCTTGCCTGTAGATTTTATTTGGCGCAGCACCTCGCCTGTAGCTCTTATTTGGGCAGCACCTCGCCTGTAGCTCTTATTTGGGCAGCCTCTACATAATGGTAGACCCCTGCCCTGTGACTTCAATAGTTATGAGAACTGCCTGTTTAAGCCCCCATACACATTAGTGTAGAGCTAAACCAGCCACGAACTACAAACCGATGATGTCGGAAGGCAGAAGGATTGGGCAAAGTGAATATTTTCGCTCGATCCACTTGTTTCTTCCAGGAGATAAGCCACTGCCATACAAGCGTCTGCCAGTGGCTTTCTCCCCAAACGCGCATGTGTATGGGGGAGCCGGGAGAGAGAACTGTCCGATGAATGATCATTCGTTCTACAGCTATTGAATCTGTGGCCCTTAGTCCCATGAAGTGATAAAAATAAAAACTAAATCATCATCAGAATAAAAAAAGAAGGATTAGAAGGATCACTCACCATTAACGACTCAGCCCAACCCAGCAAGCAATTGTCAGGGACAAACCATCCATTCCTGACCACTGCCTGCTCGTCAGAGGAAGTGAGATCTGAATTTACATGCAGCAATCACCTCCTCTGTATGAGGACGAGAACGACACCGATGCAGTCGCTCGTCACCGTAGAGAATCATTGTTTCTGGGCAGCAGATCCCTGTTTACACAGCACAATCCGCTGCCCAGAAATGATGATTATAGTGTCTGAATCAACAATGCTTTTATCCAATCAATAAGTGTTTGCCCATTCATCGGGTGATCTGCGGCGCCTTTTACACATGGCGATTATCAGGAAAGAGTGGTCCTAGGAACTCTTCTTCGTGATAATTGCCTTGATCATCGACCCATGTAGAGGGGCCTTTAATGGCAGCTGCCTAGCACTGGTTGCTAATGTGTAGATCTTTTTAAAGTCCCTTTTACACAAGATGCTTATCGGGAACAAACCTTCAGTTCAACCCACTGAACTCGCTCGTGTGAAACCAGCCTAAATCATAATTTCTAGGCAGCTAATTGTCCTGCGTAAACAGTGATCTGCTGCCCGGAAGAAATGTGTATGGGGATAAATGATCACAGCAACTACTGCTCATCCCGCTACAGTGGAGGTGACTGCTGCCTGTAAATGCAGCTCTCACCTCCTCTAGTGAACAGGCAATTATCCGGAAGGAACAGTTTGTTGCTGATAATTGCCTGCTCATTCAGTTCATTAGGCTCATAGCTGCACACAACTAAGGCTCCATTCACACGTCCGTGGTGTATTGCAAATCCGCAATACACCGGGCCGCACATGGCCGGCACCAAGTCCTATTCTTGTCCGCAGCTGCGGACAAAAATAGGACATGCTTTATTTTCTTGCGGATCTGCGGACCGGAAGATCAGGGCCGTGCTTCGGAAATGCAGATGCGGAGAGCACATAGTGTGCTCTCCGCATCCATTCCATCCCCGTAGAGAATAAATGGGTCCGCACCTGTTCCGCACAATTGACGTGTGAATGGAGCCTTAAAGAGATATATAATCTACAGTTGAGTTAGACTATGTCCACATCTCTTCTGCTGTTGCATCAGAAAGCCAGTATTCATGCTGGCAACCCAGTGAACCCTATCATAGTGAATGAGACCCAATGGGCGCCGCCGGTCTCCAGCATATTTCGGGTACGGCAATTCCAGTATTCTGTTGCTATGCCAGAACAGAATAGCAAAATTATAACCGCAGATGTGGATGTAGCCTAACTTTGCAAATACACTGCTTATCTTATACAGATCAAGACTTACAGCCTCTTCTAAAGCCCAAAGCGGAGTTCAACCCTCCTACCATTCCATGCCTGTAGTTACACAGCTTATTCTGAGGAAGGCCCCGCACATTAATATAATATAGATGAAACTAGATCATGTACTGCACTACAGAGGTTCAGTGTGCGGCTGTCGACAAGCTGTCAGCCGAGTCACAACTGACATCAAGGCGTCTATGGCTCACAGGGGGATATAGTTACAGTCAGAATGGCAAACCTAGAGCATGCTTACACCCATCTCTATGACTTCCCCTGCAAGAACAGGGTGTCCTGGCATCTACTGAGGTTTGCCTGTTCCTGACGGCAGCTCCTAATCGATTCCAAGCACCAGACATGTAGATGCAGCCTTAGAACTCATGTCCGTTCCGTTTTTTTTGCAGACCGTATGCAAAACCATTCATTTCAATGGGTCTGCAAAAAAAAAAAAAACTGAAGTTACTCCGTGTGCATTCCGTTTCCGTATGTCCATTCCGCAAAGAAATAGAACATGTCCTATTATTGTCCGCATTGCAGATAATGATAGGACTGTTCTATTAGGGGCCAGCGGTTCCATTCTGCAAAATACGGAATGCACACGGACATTATGTATTTTTTGCGGATTGAAAAAATACATATGGTCGTGTGCATGAGCCCTTAAGGAATAAACCAGGCTCAGTATGAGATAAAGGATTAACCTTTTTATACATTATTTTTTTTTTACATATAAGCGAACACAATGTTTAACTGTAATCTTAGGTTTTAAATGATCATATATATTAAAACAGTCCGCCGGTGACCACATGAACAAGGTTTCTTAATAAAGTACTTAAGTTTGGTCTTCAAACTTCTCAGTCATCAGTTTACATCTTAGGAGCCTATCGGCACACACTGTCTGGCCGAGAAAAGTGGGCTCCTGACTCTCCCCCGACAGATGATATCAGGAGAGAGAGAAGGATTCGACAAATATTGTCACCTAATGCCTTTGTTCTCCTGGGAGATAAGCTGTCATCAGAAGTATCTGGCAGTGGCTTTCTCTTCTCTCCCCATTGAATACACATACATGTTCGGAGGAACCTAACATGCGTGTTTGTGGGGCAGTCGGGAGAGACAGTTGTTGGCCAATCGGACAGCTATTGAATGTATGTATGGTGGGCCTTCCATCAAGAAAGCCACCAGTTCAGAAGTGCTGGTGACAAAATGAACATTTCTGCAGAATGTCTTGTCTTCCATTAGGTCTTTAAAGACTCTGCATGTCATCTGCAGTAACAGATTTACATCTCAAGATTCGGCACCCATCAAGTAGGCAACACCTCAATTAGGGTCCATTTGCGGATCCGCCAAACACGGACACTGGCAATGTGCGTTCCGCATTTTGAGGACCGCACATCGCCGCCACTCTCATAGAAAATGCCTTTTCTTGTCTGCAATTGAAGACAAGAATGGGACATGTTCCATTTTTTTTCTGAACGGAAGTGCGGATCCGGCAGTGTGGACCTGCAAATGCGGACAGCACATTCCGGCCCCATTAAAATGAATGGGTCCGCCCCTGTTCCGCAAAATTGCGGAATGGATGCGGACCCATTTTGCAGACGTGTGAATGGACCCTTAATGCATGGCTTTAAAATGTTTGTCCGATCTTACAATGCAGAGGACTGCAGTGAGTTTCCGACATCCAGCGTCCTCAGCCACTGGCAGAGGATTTTGGACTAAGGTTCAGGAATCTGATGAAAATTAGTCATACCAATGGAAATTAATGTTTTGCGTGCATCAGGTTTTTTTTTGCATGGAAATTATGACTGAAATTAAGCAGCTCGGTAATTAATCTCCAGGCCACATGTCAACATTTATAGTTTTACTATGAGATTCAGGGCTGAATTGGTGATCGGCTACCGCAGCCGTCATGCTAAGAAAAACTGAAGTTTGCAAAGTTTATTTGAACCATCTGTTTGCAATGAACTAGATTGGCCTTAGGGTAGCACAATACTCCATATTCTTAGGCCTCATGCACACCACCGTATGTGTTTTGCGGTCCGCAAAAAAAACTGATGTCCGTATGGCATCCGTTTTTTTTGCGGATCCATTGCAATAATGCCTATCCTGGCCCGCAAACTAGAAAAAAATAGGACACGCACTATTTTCTGGGGGGGGGGGGGGGGGGGGGGGGCGGGGGGGCGCTACGGAACGGACACTGTGTGCTGTCCGCATTTTTTGCTGACCAATTGAAATGAATGGGTCCGCATCCTATCAGCAAAAAAAAACGGAACAGACAAGGAAACAAAATACGGTCGTGTGCATGAGGCCTTAGGCTTGTAGAGCTACAATAGTCACAAAGCTCATCTTCCCAAGGAGAGACAGTACCCCCCAAAAAGCTCATCTTGACATGGAGATTTTACCTTTCCTTTTCTAATATATCCAATGCAAATAGTTACTCTTGGAGTTCATATAAACTAAATGGTGAGGCAGAAGTTCAACTAAAATGTTGCATTATTTTCTGATAGAATGTTGCCTTTAAGGTATTATGCACACGACCGTAGATTTGGTCCACATTTTTTGCGGGTCGGATGCGGACCCATTCAGTTCAATAAGGCCATAAAAGATGTGGGCAGCAAACTGTGTGCTGTCCACATACGCCTGTCCGTTCCGTTGCACCCGCAAAAAAAATAGAACATGTCCTATTCTTGTCTGTTTTACTTTCAATACAGGCCAGGATTTTCCGTAAAATGCAGAACGCACGAGGCCGATTTCCGTCTGCAATTTGCAGACCACAAAAAAGGTTGAAAACTCAAATCCATCAAGTTCAACAGTCTAAGGCCCCATTCACCCGACCGTATCTTTGGTCCAGGTCTGATTTGCAAGTTTTGCAGATCGGATGCGGGCCTATTCATTTCAATGGTGCCGCGAAAAAATGCAGACAGCACTCGATGCGCTGTCCGCATCCGTAAGTCTGTTCTGCTGCCCCTCAAAAAAGATAGAACATGTCTTATTCTTGTCCATTTTGCGGAGAATAGGCATTTTTAACATAGGGTGGGACATCTGGAACGGGAAAATGAGGGACTTACACCACCAGTATCCGCATTTTGCAGATCCGTGATTTGCAGACTGCAAAATAGATAGTCGTGTACATGTGGCCTTATACTTACAAGCCCGAGTTGATCCAGAGGAAGACGAAAAAACATTTTAGATGGCAGAAAAAATTCCTTCCTGGGTCCTAGTGCAATCAGACAGATCCCTGATATACTAACCCCAGTAAGGCCTCATGCACACGACAGTATTTTTTTGCGGTCCGCAAAAAGGGGTTCCGTTGTTCCGTGATCCGTGTCCGTTTTTGTTTCCGTGTGCCTTCCTTTATTTTTGGAGGATCACCAGACATGAAGGAAAGTAAAAAAAAAATAATCTAAGTCTAGTTTGCCATGCAAATGATAGGAAAAAGACGCGGAAGAGTTTTTTCATGGACCCATTGACTTGAATGGGTCCGCGAACCGTTGTCCGGTCACTGACAGGTCACTTAACGGTTCAGATTTTAGAATTTCCTGATGAAATTGCACTTCTTTTAACTGTACACAGGAACCCCATATTTTCCGTTGCAATATAATTATTTACCACATAGGATATTATAGGGACCATTTTTACACATTTATATAACAATATATCACATTCCCCTCAGTCTTCTCTAGAGTAAATACATTTAGTTTTGATAACCTTCCTTCACAGCTGAGATGTTCCATGCCTCATATTAATTTGGTTGCTCTTCTCTGTTCTCTCTCTAGCTGATATCTTTATTTTTTATGAACTGCCATTTTGCGGAACGGAATTGCGGACCCATTTATTTCTATGGAGCCGCACGATATGCTGCCCAGATACGGAATTGCGGACCCGCACTTCCGGGTCCACACTTTCGTTCCCGAAAAAAAATAGAACATGCCGGAACGCACATTGCCAGTGTCCGTGTTTTGCCTTAGCCACGCTGACGAGGCTTTAAGTGTTCATGCTGCAATTTCTATTTTGGTCACCAGGTGGCAGGCCAGGATAAGAAACAAGCAATTTCTAGTTTAAATGTAATTTTAAAAATCCCTGATAGAACAAAATCATAAATTATAAAACATTATTTATAGGCTCGTATATGAGCTTCAAAATCATCACCCAAAAAATAATAAAAAAATATATATATAAAAAAAATATATAAAAGTTTAAATCACCCCCCTTTCCGTATAATTGAAAAATAAATACCTAAATAATAATAAATATAAACATCATAGGTATAAAGGTTTCGCAACCAAAAATGCCCATACTATTAAAATATGAAAAAATAAATCCAATATGGCGAATGGCGTAACAGAAAAAAGGGTCAAAATGGACGATTTGCTTTTTCATTGCTTCTCTTACCCAAAATTTTTTAATAAAATGTGATCAAAAAGTCACGCACACTCCAAAATGGTATCAATAAAAACGACCGATTATGGGCTCATTTTTTGCGGAACAAACAGAGCTCAGTAGACATAAGTATCTGACCAAGAGAATGAAGGGCATGGGTCAGTTTTCGTCATAAACAAAACGCTGTGTAAACAAAACCCGTAAAACGGTGGAGGAATTGCGTTTTTTTTTCCAATTCCACCCCATTTGGAATTTTATTTACCACTGCCCACTACATTTTATGCCACAATTAATGGTGGCATTAGAAATTAAAACCTGTCCCGCAATAAATAATCCCTCGTACAGCTATGTGACCGGAAATATAAAAAAGTTATGGCTCAAGGAAAATAGGGAAGAAAAATGAAAACGAAAAAAAAAACTCTAGTAGCCTAAGGGTTAAAAAGCTCTGTGTATCTAAAGTCACTGCAACTAATCTTTGTTGATGCCTCAATACAAACACTTTAGTCTCCTACATGAACTTGAATGCCGTGGTTGCTACTTTCTATAACCATGGTGGCATCTGGCAGCCAGGACAACTAACGTCAAGAAGAAAAGGTTTCCATCCTGAACTCCTATTGATTCAATGTGTCCTACACGTCATCATGTCTCCATGAAAACCAGCACTGGGACACTTAACATCAGCAGAACTTCAGGGGAGTAACATGGAGCCATGGGGCCCCACTCCACCATGACCAGTTTCAGTAGCAAGTTCAGGACATGAGAAGGTTATAATTATGTTAGTTTCCGTTATGCCCAGGGATAATGCAAGGTGATGCCACAATAGTGGAAGAATGTGCACAGTGATGTCACAGTACTGGAAACATCTACTCAGTGATGTCACAACAGTGGTATAATGCACTGTGATGTCACAGTACAGAGATCATCTGTTCATAGATGTCATAGTGCAGAGATAATACACACAGTGATGTCACAATAGTGGGATAATGCACTGTGATGTCACAGTACAGAGATCATCTGTTCATAGATGTCATAGTGCAGAGATAATACACAGTGATGTCACAATAGTGGGATAATGCACGGTGATGTCACAGTACAGAGATCATCTATGCAGTGATGTCATAGTCCAGAGATAATACATGCAGTGATGTCACATAGGGTTGTTTCGGTTATCGAACTTTTGATACCCAATCAATACTTTTAGCCCAGTATCGATACTAGACTGTGCTACTGCACAGCCCAGTATCAATGGATCGCACTGCTCTCAGCAGCACAGGGAAGAAGGAAGCAGTCTGTCCCTCCCCCTGTGCTGCTGCCTCCAATGAGGGCAGAGGAGGGGAGGGGCTGTGGCCACTGCGCCACCAATGATAACCAACGTTTAATACATTACAAATGCAGGCAGCGGCAGAAACACATTGCCGACACCCTGCCTCTGACAGGGCGCTGCAATCTACGGCAGTTAATCCCTCAGGTGTGGTACCTGAGGGGTTAATTGCCGCGGATCGCAGTGCCATGTCAGAGGTCAGGTGCCGGCAATGTGTTTCTGCTGCCGGCTGTATTTGTATATTAAACGTTAAAATCTCATTGGTGGCGCAGTGCGCCCTCCCCCCAACCTCCTCCCCAGTATTAAAGGGGCTTCTGTCACCCCACTAAAGTCATTTTTCATTTTTTGGCTACTTAAAATCCTTATACTGCGATTTATCAATATATAGTCCTCTTACTCTTTTTCATTCAGTAGTTTCTTCAAAAAACGCACTTTTATAATATGTAAACTACCTCTCTACCAGCAAGTAGGGCGGTAACTTGCTGGTAGCAGCCGCATCCTCCTTTCAAATAAACGCCCCCTCCTCCTGTTGATTGACAGGGCCAGCGAGCGCTCTCGTCCTCTGGCTAGCCCTGTCTGCCTTCTAAATCTCGCGCCTGCGCCGCACCGGTCTTCAGTCGGCGAAGTACGCTCGCTCGGTCGCTCCATCCTCAATGCGCCTGCGCCGGGTGTAGATGTGACGTCATCGGCGCAGGCGCATTGAGGATAGGGCGGCCAAGCGAGCGTCCTCCTCTCAGTGCGCCTGCGCCGACTAAAGACCGGTGTGGCGCAGGCGCAAGATTTAGAAGGCAGACAGGGCTAGCCAGAGGACGAGAGCGA